>NC_064639.1:447438911-448638911 GCF_023864345.2 Schistocerca serialis cubense | reverse complement strand
CTCTCTCTCTCTCTCTCTCTCTCTCTCACACACACACACACTCCCTCCCCCCCCCCCCCCAACACCTCCCCCAACCGTACCTCCGTAAAGGCGGCCGCCGCGCGCGTGGCCTTCACTGTTACAAGCATCCTCCGCACCCCTTGTTTACTCATCGCCTTGGGCCCGCAGGGAGCTCCTTATCTTTGCAAACCCTCTTGCTGCACTGTGTACTATGGTCCCTCACATTCTAGATAGGTTGGGCCTGCGCCAGTTCTCATCTATTCTGCAGAATGTGCTCCAGTATGTGAGGCAACACTCATTTGTGCCTTTGTTTCAGAATCCATTTTGCAATAGCATCTGGAACTTTGCCGACTAAATTAATAGTGTGTGGGAGTCATCTCGCTGACTGGTGGCGCCTAGTGAGTGGAGTCGATGCAACAAGCCTAACACAGCACACGAATTCCCGGTCGGAGAATTGTTTTGATGCTGCAACGCAGTTTTCCGATAGCTGGTCATTGCATTAACAGCGAGTAATTCTGTTACCTTCGTGACTCCCAGTAGCTCTCGCGATCCCATGCAATATCCGTATTTTTGTTTTAGATATTACAGATGTGCATGTACAAATGCTTAATGAATTGGAAATAAAAGCGAACAGACATTTAATTCAAATTAGGGTGACAAATAGTAATATCTGTAATATCATCGACAGCTCAGTACAGTAGGTACACAAAAAATTCTCTGTAAATACAACCATATCAAACGTGGGAGAAGTTGAAACTCCCGAGGGAACTTTCGTTCTGTCCCTACAAGCACAACAAAACGTGTGCGCGTCCATTTTGTCACCAAACGAGTAAGCGGACCTGGTCTAGTGAGAAAAAACACGCATTTCCTTGTAGTTGTAACGACGGAACGAAAATACTTTCAGGAATTATAAAGCAACTACGTAGGAAAGGGCAACATAAATCAAGAAATCAAAACTTGAAACGTTGTGCTTTTCGCTACAAGAAGTTAAAGAACTAGAGAAGCGCCTTCGCGCCTGAGAATTTTTAACAGCTAACTCTTCAAGCTTTTTAATACGTGATACAAAAAACTAATGCTTATTGTTAACAGGTCACAGAATTACTAGCACGTCCTGTTTCCGTTTGACATCAGCGAATTAGGTGTTGAAATCCAACTCGAGCATGACACTTTGTAGAGTAATTTCGAATTCATGTCTTAAACAACATGAGGAATTAAAGTTCGTGCAAGACCATAAGAAACCCACACAATTGGTTCCCAGAATTTCTCTTCCCTTCTATGCTTCTTCCTTAAAGCGTCGGTCATTACCTGGCTTGTGAATGAACGCATAGTTCGTAAGTTCCGGAAATAAAACTACGTATCGATAAACAGCTGGCACGAGGTCAGTACATAGCCATTTTGCCCGCATTCCACCCGTGAACTGTAAATTAACTCAGCCCGGTGTTACCTGATGTCGCCCTTGTTTTATTGTGATTTGGAAACTGCGACTACTTGATCGAAAAGATAAATTTAAGAAATTATATGTCAGTCACTCCAGCTTCCACGAAGAGTTTCGAAACCTTAGTTACACCCACATCATCTTCTTTGTCCGTACTTCGTCATAAGCTTCATTTCGAAGATGTTCGAGCACACATACATATGTGTTACTGAATAGAGTAGAAACACGAAACAGAGAATGGACACTTGGACTTTCAGTTCGCTGTCCGTCTGAGATAGTTCCCCGTTTGTAATGACTGGACATTAAACCATTGTTTTACCAGAAATGAATGAAAAGACTTCAAGAATATTGTCACTGATATTTGTGGGGGCAAGCAAAGACACCATGTTGTAGGCTGTGAAAGTAGAGGAAGCACAGAATTTCATTTCATCGTGCGGCGTGCAGTTACTTCATGAATGTACTTTCGTCATTTGTGAGTAGAAATAATTTTGATGGGAGCGTATTACTGGCGCCCAAAGCACTTCCTTTCATCTGAAATTCTACTCTTCCAGAGACCTTTTCCTGATGCGAGGTAAGTACACTTACTGTCCGAATCCAATGGTCCTATTTCTGTGGTATGCATAATGCTAAATATTAAAGGCTTATTGTTTTAAACTTGTAATTTAGGAGTAACCGTCGTACCGAAGCTACACTTTGAGGACGAGGTAAGTTAATAGCTGAACTAAATGTTAAAATTCTGTACGTACATTGAGATACGGCTGAACTACACGGCTGCATCGGGTCCAAATCACTCGCTAGCAGTTTCTTTGTATCTTGCTAGTTTCAATGACAGTTTCATCGAAACATTCATATGGTGTTCCAAAACATCTAAATTGCCATGGAAGTGGCAGTGAATTTTATCCGAAGTTCAAGGTTCACGGAGTTAAGGAGTGAGTAGCTGACTCCAAACGTGGCCGAACTTTCGTGCAAATTAAAACTCGGTATACAGGTCAAAACACAAATACTGCACACGGTATGGTATTGGACGAGTGACGCTTGAAGCGGTATGAGAGAACTGAGGTCAAGGCCGCACATGAATTAACGGTTGAGTACATTATACATAAAGTAAAGTGAGGAATCTTAAATTTGGTACATTTGTTGAATGATGAGAAAAAGGAAATTTCAAACCTAATTTCTCAGCAATTTTAGGCCCGCTTGCGAAAAGAACCTGATACGGTGCGCTGATTAGTTACTGCGCTTGTGTTCATCATTTTCGGGCTGAAAACAAACTGCTGCCAAAGTAGCGGGTAGAAAGCGGAAGCATTGCATTACAAAGGACATTTGTGTGGATACGTATTGCAAACGTTTACGGGATGCAAAAGTAGCGAATAGTGTGCAAATTTTCTGAGCCGACAAAGCGAGACAGTATATGAGAAAAGAGCGAGATTTAAGAGCGGAAAAAAATGCTCTTCATCAACTCCGTGATATCCGCGCAATCATTCTTTGAAATTGGGAAAACAAGGAGTTGAAGAAAGAAATTTAGGGAAGTTCACTAGTTCTGATACACCCTAACTCCCATCTGTTCCAATACATAAAAAGATAGGTACTAGAAAATTGTAATAAAACACACTTAAAGATGGAATCTACTTACAGGAAAAAGGCGTGGGAGCATTCCGTGGACATAAAAGGAACAATGTGAAAATTTTGCATTTTTCTGTTAAATGTTTCACTAACTGTCAGCTATTCACTTTACAGTAGACTTCCCGATAATCTTTCAACAACAGCGATAATGAGGCAATGAATTCATATCTGAATTGAACATGCACTTGTTACAGTGGCAGTGGGCATTGTATGGGTATAGGCGGCGGCCCGTTGGAGGAATGGCTTTCCCCTCATTGCAGAACGGTGGCGCGACAAGTCTCATGTTCAGAGCAGAGAGATTTTGAACAGCCACTTTTTGTTTGTACGCTGAATACGCGTCTTCATGTTGTGAAAGGATGCAGATGTACCTGCACCTGAGCACCCTAAGACCACTATTACTAGCGTCATCACCCTTCGCTGTTTTTTTGTTTTTCATACTTAACGTCTTTAATCCTCTGTTTGATTCCATTTCAGAGCCCTTATTAAGAATTTTAATCTGCCTAGCTGTTACACTAACTCAAGCGATAAAGACCACCACAACTAATAGCATCATCATTATCAAAACAAAGCGAACCGCAGAGCTGACCGTGCCGGCAAGTAACTTGCCAGAGTACTACGTACAGCCACGTTTCAGTTTATAGCAGTGCATATACTCACCTCGCAGTGCAAGTATAGAAAGCGATTGCGGAAAACTCAGAGCGGTATGGCGTAATGACTTGCTGTTAAAGTTGTTAAATTTATTCTATATCACAAGGAAAAAAGGAATATCAGTAAACATATGTTTGCACGTTCCGTCTTCTCCGTCAGCACTAAGTCGACGATGTGGAAATTGTAAGAGGATAGGGGGAGGGGATGTGCCGTTGCACCGAGCAGTATACAGTACCTTTCCGAAAGAATCAAAAACAATTAAAGTTACGTTTACGATACGATAAATATATTGGGGCAGCAATTTGTGCAATTTCATTTACGACAAATAACGTCTTCGGGAAACCTTCACGGCTCCATGTTGGTGTAGTTCAGACGTTCTGTCTAGTTATTGTTCACATTTTATGTGGCATATGGGGAAGACGGCTGAGTCGGCTATCCAAATATTGCACAGAAAATGGAAACGAGAACCCGGAAGCGCACAGTTACTAAATCGCGCTGAGAAACCCTGAGAGAAGACGTCACGGCTGCTGATGCACAGAAATGGATTTCAATGTTTGCAGTAAAACTGTAGGAAAAGGAAGTTCTGTAAAAGAGATTTGGTTTTAATGTGCCAGATTGAACGAGCAATGTACAAATGAGAAGACGTAGTTGCAAAAAGAACACAACATTAGATATTATCAGAATGCAAGTTTCTGAATTAAAGTTGTCAGTAGTGTATTCAGACGAAACGTGAGTTCTTACTCTTTATGTAACGGATATTTGTCAAAGTGACAGTGTATGAGGAGTGTAGTGAAACAAAAGTTCATTTCAGCATTTAGTTGTTCGGCATTACGAAGGTTCTCATATATGACTGAAAACCATAACATGAAACAGAAAACAAGCAGACCTACCTTACAGATAAACATGTAGATTTTAATAGTTGTTTCCGAACACGCTCAAACTTACAACGGTAAGGAGAATAAACTAACTGGCTGTAACTCAGTAAAAAGTGACAGTCGACAGTGGCCAGTAATCACACGTATTATGAACCAGATGGTACGTCTATTAGCACTTACGTACCAGCAAACTTTTGCGATATATCCTGTTGACAAATAAAAACATAAAAATGGATTTGTTCCACTCGTCCCGCTCTCTTGAGCGTAAGCATGACGGTGCTTGTATAGCCCTGGACAGATCTGAAATTTGATTTGGCGGTTAATACGTACACACCAACGAAATTAATTTTAAACTGGAACTGCTAAGCTTAGGGCGATCAAACCGACCCCGGCGGCTTGGACGACCTCCTCACGCCCTTCCCGGCGAGAGGTGGTCATTTTGGCCAGGTTGCGGATTGGGCATTGCCGATTTAGCCACCGGTACCTGTTGTCCCGCGACCCCGCCCAACAGTGGCCCTGTGGTCGTCCATTGACAGTGCGTCATGTTTTAGTGTCCTGTCCCCGTTTTATTCACTCTCGTGTTGTCCTATGTCTGCCGTCTACCTTACAGGAACTTTTAGCTGATGACGCTCGAGCAGTTCCTCGTGTCCTTCGTTTTATTACACTGACGGACTTGTCCAAAAAGATCTTATATTTTGTTTCTCTGCGTCTTTGTAAGTACTTTCTGATGTTGCCCCCTTGCGTTTTTCTACGCATTTAGTGCACTAACGTTTGTGACAGGGCGCTAATGATCTTAGTAGTTCAGCGCTACTAAAAAAAAAAAAAAAATTGCTCTAATCCACTGTAAAGGGTGAGCAACGAAGGTGTTCACAATGATCGCTCCCCTCTGCTTCCCCCCCCCCCTCCAAACTCCATGTCCCCCCTCCCCAAAATACGGAGAACAAAGCCATCGCCATCCAGGGATCAGCTACCACGGTGTGGTTTATTAATGAGCCAAGTGTGTTATCCCTTCCGTATAGAGATACGCGGTCCCTGAATGGTACGATGAGGATAGAGAGGGAGGGAGCGATTAACGACTGTTACCGCGTCGACGGATTTAGAGCGTGCCGAATTAGTGGGTAATTGAAAAGGCAAACGCGACGTAAAGGGAGTATCGGACGTGAGTGGGGGTGAGAGCAGACGTGTGGAGCGGGATGGGATGCTGTGCTGGTGGCTGTACTGTGTGCGCGGGCGCAGTGCGCGGAGGCCAGCCGCTGCCGCAGCCGCCGGGCCGGGCAGCTCGCGGCGCAGTTGCGTCTGGGCGGTCGAGCCGGGGCTGCACGCCGCCTCTGCTTGCCGAGTGGAGTGCGTGACCGTGACGTGACGTGCGTGCGTGTGCTGCTGACACGATTCACGTGTGTGCTGCCGCTACCTACTGCCGGGCCGAGCTTCTAAACTGCTTTACTGCGCTCCAGTGGAATGAGAGGTTGGCGACGATACTAACTGCGAGCGCCAGTGTGCGTGGTATTATTTACACAACAGAGCGGCGCGTGAGAGAGCGTGTGTTCATCTAGAACGCTAGCGTGTTCTTTCACAGGTACGTCTTTTTAGGCTATCCGCGAGTGTGACGAAAGTGGTCGAGGAAAACGTGCTCCGGCCTGGCTCCATCCCATTTTAGTAATAGTGCGTGCTCACATACACAGCGGTTCGCAGTTTCAGTGGTACGCGGTTTTGGGCACGTTTGTCGCGATCATTCGGTTCCATTTGGCGGCATTGGCTTTTGGTTGCAAGTTTTCGTATGTGTTAAGAATATCCCTGAAAAAGTCATTTGTACAACTGTCAGACTATTTTCTGTAGTTTTAATTGTCGTATAATTCCGCTACAGAACAGGGTGCCTACAACGTAAGATCCGGAGCGGAGGCACTAGCGTTACTTCAGCGATGAATAGGAAAGCAGTTTGGAGATATCGAGACAAATGTTTCTGGATAGAGATGCTACTAGTCTGTATCCATTACGTCGCGTGTTTCTTCAAACTGAGACTGAGTTGGTAAGTCCGTGTGGCAGAGCACGATGTGAAGTAGCTTTCCAAAATTTTTTCTGTGGTATTCACGTAGAACGCCAATCTTCGCCACTCCCTCCGACGACCCCGTTCTCCCCCTGCTTGACACGTCATATTCGCTGTACGTCAGTTCCCTGGTTTAAAAGGTGATTCTTCACATTTGACTGAGTTCACTCGTTGGAGGCTAAACAGCTAAATCTGTAACAAGCTCTTTCACTGTTTCCTTCCCTAAACTCTCAGGTTAAGAGCGAGTTTCCCCGTAGGATATGGTTCATTATTTACTGTTTTTAAGATCTAGAGAGAAAGGACATTGACGACCAGTTAAAATGGTCAGTCTTCGTTGTCACGCAATACATTCGTCGTGTGGGCAGTGGTGGTTCACTGCCAGCTGAGCCACGCCTGCTCGCAAGACGGATTCAGGAAACGCGGCGACAGCGCAGAGCGCAACAGGAAGAGCCGGCGCGGCTATCGTACTGGGCTGTGCCCGCAGCACGGCCGTCTGTCCGCTCCACTACTCCCCTGTCTGTGAAGAAGAAGAAGAAGAAGAAGAAGAAGAAGAAGAAGAAGAAGAATTGGCAGCGGGATGCGTTTTTCAACTTAAGCGAAAGTACAAAATGTGCCTGACAGCCTAATCGGGCACTATTGGTGATTCATTTGTTTTTGATCACGCTTTTGAGGATAGTATTGCGCACGTGTGTTTCGGAAGGAAGGGAATTGATTGTAAAGCTATGCAGCATTTCGGAAACGTGTGGTCTAGCAGTTCACCACGCGACTCTCTGGAACATTCAAAAGCAAACACAAATTCAGCAAAGAAGTGAGTTGCACACATTTTGATGCACTTTCCGCTCACACCAATTTTTAAAACAATCGAACTGTCACCTGTAAAAACACCTTCAAATGGCTGAGTATTTTACAAAATGAGTTAATGTGTTGAATATTTGGCGTTAACCGTATAATGGAGAAAGGCTTCGGAGAAGCTTTAAAATTTATATATAACGTTCGGTGGATGGGGCGGAATGTTTTTATTCTCAGATACTGGATGAATATAGTCTCGGCAATTTGCGCTGCCTAAGACAAATACACAGCTTCTTTCTAGGATTCCTGTCTTACACTGTTCAATCTATAATATTATATGTCTTAAAGTAAATTGACGGCATTTTAAAATTTTATATTTCGTCGATAATGATATGAAATATTGAAAATCTAGTTTCTGTTGCCCCCGACGCCGTGGGATCGTGCACCATAAGCAGGATTAGTCGTCTAGTGATATAGATAAATCACAGGAATGGTTCTACAGTACTCCTACGTAGTGCCATTGCTTAATTCAATGCAGTATCGCTCTGAGATGGCGATATTACAATGCCTAGTTTTCATTTTCTGTTGTTTCACTTAAGATAGCGGAAATAAAACATTTTGTGCACTTGGATTCATTTCATGAACTAAAATAGCTAATAAGAAATGTTCTCAGTTGAACTAAATAATAAAATCATCATTCAATAATTGCCTTGCAGTTTAACAATAATTGTATTCAGTTATGCAGTGGAATACAGCGAACCAGTCACATCCGTGTATCATGATCGTCACGAGCTGCTGCGCACTGCTACACTGACTTGCTTATATTTTCATAGTGATGCCTAACAGTTGGCATCGCTTGCGCGTGGTAAAAGGATTGAACATTGACAAATGTATACCTCAGGTTTCTATTGCGGCAAAGTACTTCTGTTGCAGCCAAGACAGAGGAAAAATTAACGTACACATTTGTAGCCAAAGGATGTGAAGAAGTTAGAATTCTATCTTAGATACGATGCAATGCAAACGAAGATTGTAGGATGATTGGACAGAAAATCAGCCGGCATTCCCGTAGAATGAAACCCGCGGAAGAGATCAATCGTGAATTCGGGGTGGGCATTCAGTATAAGTCTAGCGTCATGATCAAAGAGATCGCTCGCTCGTTTTTGATTCGTAAACGAACGGTCAACCATTACTAAGAAGTTAAAAGTTCTAATCCTGAAATATATTTTGTCTGGCATTGGAAGCTAGATAGAGTTGAATGCCAAGCAAACTGTCAATATCCGTGATTTATTTACGAACTACCTGAAATTGGACAGTAACCTATATCCATCATAGCTTCTCATACTGTTCGAACTTATGCGACAGAACTGAAGAAGACATTTCGCAGAAATATATATGGATTACCTTAATAAATGCAGCTTCAACTCGTTCATATCGCCTGGTATTGTAGTCTAAGAACAACATATGAATATGCAATGCGCATCCTGGCTGATAACGGTATAGTTCACGTAGAGTACGCATATAGTTTGAATGTGCAATGAATCGGTTGAAGAACAAGAAAACATTGCGCCAAGACGAAGAGCAATGTTTAATAGTGAGCGAGAGAATTTTTGTGCGGTTTAGTTTACAATATTGTTACAGCCATCAGTTCACTGCTTCATAATCCGGTTTACTATATCAATGAGCTGTGTATTACACAGCCCTTACCACAGCATTCATAGTTTCGCCAATGTAGGCTGTAAGCGCCTGGTGTTGCATACAGAGAATTAATAAACGTACTGAAATGAAGCTTAAAACGGCAGAAGCCAAGGATAGTACACCCATCAGAACGACGGCTGTCGATGTCCATATGCTGGTTCACCCTGAGTGGTTTGGCTCATGGTTTGGCTGTGTACCAGTTTATGAATTTGCGGTCAGTAAGGAAGTACGGCCGCTGAGCTGCGTGTTGCGTCACACTGTTTTTGAAGTACTGCTTTATTAGGCCACCGCTTAGAGAGTTCTCAAATGTTACCCTAGGCTAATCTGAGTCAGATCTGTAGAGCGAACGTACACCATTACGAGTTAATGGGAATGAAATGGAAAGCGGGGCGACATTCTCCGTTAATGCAAGATTTGGTAAAACGCCCGTCGAAGTGACTTCAAAGTCTGGCGCCAAGCTGGCTGCCATACCGTGTTTATTTTTACTTCTAAATCACACAAAGGAATGTGACGTCTTCGTACTTGTAATCATAGCTGGTAGTTTCTTAAGAATTACTGTAGACAGTGACCCAGCAGAAACACGGTTACCATATGAAGTTGTTCTTATGTGAAGTTTGAAGACTAATTTGACTCAGCTATCCACGCAAATGTATCCTGTGCAAACCTTTTCGTCTCTGTACTACTACCCCTACCCTACATCTTTCGGAATCTGCTTACTACAGTCAATCCATGGTCTTCCTCTACAATTTTTGCCGACACTTCCAGCCATTACCAGTTTGATCATTCACGATGCCTTTTGCCGACCGATTACTCCATCCAGTCAATATGTGCCGTAAATTTCTTTCTTCTATAATTCGTGTCAGTAATCCACATTAGATGCGCGAACTACCCGCCTAAATCATTTGCCTCCTTCCTTGGCACCACATTTCCAAAGATTATATTCACTTCTTGCCTGAACACTTTATCGTCCGCGTTTCACTTCTGTACGAGATTACAGTCCAGGCGAGCACCTTCGCAAAAAAAAGGTTAAATTTATATTTGCCGTTAAGAAATTTTTGTCTATCGGAAATAACTTTTTTCTTTCTTTCTTCTGCTAGTGGCAGTCTGCCTTTTATATCCTCTTCGGCCACCATCAGTTTTACTATAAAGAGCAAAAACTGATCTACGTCTTTGTCTAATTTCGTTATCTGTTGTCTGATTTCATTCGACTACATTTCATTGCCTTTGTTACACTTACATTGATGTTCATGCTGTAACTTCTTTTTCAGTGAAGTATCCACTGCTTGAAACTGGTCTAAAATTTCCATTGGCGTCTCTGATAGAAATACAGTGTCGCAAGTTTTAATTTGTTCTACCCGAACTTCAATCCATTTCCCAATATCTCCTTACTCTCTTTCATAATTTACTCGATGTACATCCACGGCTTGTATTGTAATAAAAGTCTTTCACTTCTGTTCATTAAGAATTTTTTAGACAGTTTTGGCTTCAAAATTGACAACATAAAAAACAAGGAATGATGATACTGGGGAAGTGAAAACGAAAATAGCAGATTTGTGTATTCAGTCGCTGTTGGAAACTGTGTTCGTGTAGAGGAAGTGCGTATATATTTCTGTTATTAACTAAGCTCCGCCCCTATTACGTGTTACTGCGTGTGTGAAGTGTGCCAAGATGTTAACTTTGGCGAAAAACGGAGCACCGCACATTGGAAGTTACAGTAGGCCCAAATGCGCGAGGCAGCGGCGGTTCGCTTCGCGTCGATTCTCTTAGTGTATCAGGGCGTGGCGCCGGTCGCTGGCGTGACAGGCGAGCAGTTGACGTCAAAGAGCGCGCGGAGGCGGGGGCCGGAGGCCGGGCCGCCCGCCCCCAAAGCGGCAGCGGCGCGGCTCCAGCTCCAGGCCGTGACAGCGCGTGGGCCGGTCGCGAGGGGTGGCCGAAGTCCGCCTCACTTCTCACTCGCACTCGTTCGGTAATTGCCGAAGCCGCGCTTAAAGTCCCATTATCCCCGCTCCAGCTAACGAGGCTTAGGCGGCGACAGCTAGCTCACCTCTTCCCCTTCCTGGGAAATCAACGCCGCCAGAAGCGGCTTGGCTCTTTTCACGGAGTTTACTCCTGCGGCCGTCAACTTGTGTCAGAATATGAGTCCGCCCTAACTGCTGCACGTGGCAGAACGAAGTGAGGCCGTGAGCGCTTGACAGTCGCCCTGCGTCCACACACAGTGCCGGCAGGAGACGTAGACGACTCGTAACGTTCTGATGTACCTCTGATAAAGGCGCCTTCGCTGGTTCTCACAGTTTCCCGTTCTATGAAGAGTGGTTTCCGGAAATGCAACCGAGCGAAATGGGGCAGTGATTAGCACACTGGACTCACATTCTGGAGGACGACAGTCCAAACCCGCGTACGACCATTCTGGTTTAAATTTTCCGCGATTTCCCAAAATCGCTTCAGCAAATTCCGGGATGGTTCCTTAGAATGGGCACTGCCGGTTTCCTTCCCCATCCTTCCCTAATCCGATGACCTCGCTGTTTGGTCCCTTTCCCCAAAGCAACTGTAGCCAGTTATTTTTCAAAATATTCACCTTATTCCGTCCGAGTCACATTCA
Organism: Schistocerca serialis cubense; assembly: GCF_023864345.2. NCBI lineage: Eukaryota > Metazoa > Arthropoda > Insecta > Orthoptera > Acrididae > Schistocerca > Schistocerca serialis. The sequence goes on along the minus strand of NC_064639.1, from coordinate 448,627,206 downwards.
AATAAAAGTCAGTAGTACGCCGTCAGCGCCTCGTGCTCTTGGAAATGGCGTTGTTGGCTCTCGACATGGGGCCTTGGGTTCGGTTCCCGACCTGGTCGTGCATTATCTCCGTTTGGTTCTGTGTGTGCGGGGGGGGGGGGGGAGGGGGGGAGGTGTCATCATTTTATCATCGACGCGCAAGTCGCCGAAGTAGCGTCAGATAAAAATAACACACCAGGCGTCCGAACTGCCCATTAGGAGACTCTGAGCTAAAAAATCGCGTACGCACGTTTCGTTTCACTTCAGTCATATTTCGTACGGAAGAAAGACTGACTTTCTCTTCCAAGACTGGCTAAAGGGAACGAAGCTATAACTCGGTCTAAGCAAAGGAGGTGTACACATTCGTTTCTCACGCGGAACCATAACGAGGTTGCTTGTAAGTCATTTAGGAACACCACTGGGAACCTTAAATCTGAGTGATCGAACAGCTGCGTGAACTCTGCTGCTCCCAAACAAATGTGCAAATTACGCCTAATGTCGCCTGGTATGCTGTCTGCACTTTGCGGAACACCAACGGCATGTTATGAAAAAAAATCGACGAATCTGCGGTTGTTGAATACGGTTTCAGATAAAATTGTGAAAGTGTATTTGACGACACACATGTATCACAAACCAGCGTATTGTCATCGCTAGTCCGCAGCTCGTGGTCGTGCGGTAGCGTTCTCGCTTCCCGCGCCCGGATTCCCGGGTTCGATTCCCGGCGGGGTCAAGGATTTTCTCTGCCTCGTGATGACTGGGTGTTCTGTGATGTCCTTAGGTTAGTTAGGTTTAAGTAGTTCTAAGTTCTAGGGGACTGATGACCATAGATGTTAAGTCCCGTAGTGCTCAGAGCCATTTGAACCATTTTTTTTGTCATCGCTATCGCGGGCACTGCTGTAATCAAAACGTTTAGAAAAGACTTGATACAAAACTGCGGTTGCACGTTAAATAACGATGAAGTCGGCCGAGTCGTATTTATCGCCGTAGTCTAGGGTATTCCTTAACGCTGTCTCGACGCAAAGGCGATGACGGCCAGTTAAAAGTTGCCTATTGGCTATAAACGACGGAAAGCAACGATAACGGTTGTGCTTGGTGGTGGTGGTGGTGGTGGTGGTGGTGGTGGTGGTGGTGGTCGAAAGCCGAAGTTGTTGCTTTGGGCGCGGCATGACTACTTCGTACAACGTTGTCACCACGAAAACTTAATTTGAAGTCGATAGTAAGTTCTTGTTAAGTAAACAAGAGGTGCGGCCATAAAGTCATATTAGCCCAAAAAAATAGTTACGTAATGTCTTGGTACACACAGACATCCCCGCTGCACAGTACCTCGGTACGCCGCTGCATGAGAGAAAACAAAACTGTGCATCCCACCTTTGGGCTGTACTCTTTCGCGCTGTCTCACCTAGCGGCGTACTGCGGTACTGTGGCGCGGGGAATTGTGTTTCTATCAACACTGCAGCCATGTTTCTGCAAGCAAAAAGTTAATTTTCTAATTTAATTTTTCGTGGTCATAGGAAAACTTTGACTACCATCGGGTATTTATGTAAACGTGCACAAGTTTACACGTAGGAGCAACCATAATGAGTATTCGTGGGGTAACTTGGGCACAGCTCTTGCAGGCGGCAGTCGGCGGAACGTCGTGCTTGTGGTAGGTGTGCCGCTGCGCTGGAGGAAGCGCGAGCGCCGTGGTCTGCTCTTATCGCCGCAGGAAGCTGCCGTTTCGCGCTGCTTCCGGTGCGCCGGGTCCCTCGTGAGAAGCTCCGCCTCGGCGCTTACTCTCTGTTTTGCTTCAAGATTCCATAGTCGCACTTCCCTAAGGCGCATCGTGTCGTCTGCACCTTAGTGTAACGCGAGATTTACTGCCATAAATCCTGGCGAAACACGTGACTAAAATTTATGTTCTGTGTTTACTTCTCACAAAGGTCAGGATGTTCCTGCACTCAGATAATGAATCAGTCTGCTAATTCACGGTTAAAACAAGTGTATGTACGGCTCGTGATGCTCTAAGTAAAGGTAAAGACTTGTATCTCACACACATCTGATAACTAGCCCGATCATGTTTGATATACATAATTATTCTTAAACCTATCCCGCATGTACATACGAACATAACGTCAATGTCCAGAACTCCAGTATTCTGAAATTACGCTTGTTGACTGATCGTAAAAAGTGAAATTTGACTTCGTCAGACGAAACGGTGGTCTTCACATAATTGTTTCGTCGATGGTGAATGACGCCACATGCCAGATGGCAGCTATGTGCCTTGTCTGCTGGCGACGCCTTCGGCACGATCTGCAGTGTGTGCATACATGCTCCGTAGCTTTCTGAAGACATCATTCATTCATTCTAGATGTACTCATGTAACCTGCAGATCTGATTCCGTAGAATTATGCATGCTTTCTGGCGGATATCCTCTAAAATTCGGGTGGAACTCGTCCTCGTGCGCTTCACACTCACTGCAAAGTGCGGAATCAGTATATGGCATACCTCCGACGTCTATGCTGGTTAGTGACAGACACGATGAAATTTCCTTTGTACATACGTCTAACACAATCCAAGTGGAAAACGTATTCTAAAACCCCTGTTGTAGAACTGTATGAATTGCGTGTGTTTGACATCTTCAGGAGTTCCGAATTTGAAACAGAACGAAATTTTGGCATTCTGAACCAGTGCCTCTGTTATTACAAAACATAATGCACAATAGTTCAAATACGTAAAATTTTTTCGGAACTACACATTATAGAATCTGCGACACGTACCGACAAATTAAAGCGTTCGTTAAACTAGACTTTCGCTAAGTCACCTATGCGATTTGATGTGCTCCTCTACTCCATAAAGCACTGTATAGTGTCTGCTGAAGATGTTTTGAACTATGAAAGGCCACTCTCATTCATGTTTTATTCATGAAGACGCAAGCGAAATACAACTTTGCTTTCGTAGGAGATACCAAGCTCCCTTTGTCGCGGTTTTTTGTGCAAAATATACGACAGAAACAGAATCATTGTTTCGCGGTTCGTCGGTAACACTGATTGTCAAAATTTATCCATCATCGTTACAGAGGAACGACGCCACTTTGTTCCCAGTTCTTACATTTGTAATTCGCATACGATTTTTATCACATTTTAGGACTGACCGAAGAGGCGTGAACGTTCAGGAACAGAGTTTTGGCTCACTCTGTGCTCTTCATTAACTCGATTGTTATTATTTCACCAATTTGAATAGTGTTGAGGTTGATGTCTCTCTAACTCTTATACATAGTTTCATTTGGAGTTGGCTCAAATTTTTCTGCGTGATCCTAACCAGCCGTGACAGTCACGATATTTGCCATTAATGGTGTAACCTTCCGTGTGGGATTTCTGTGCTGTAATGAGAAAGGGAGTACTGCATTTTAAAAAATCTTTGGAGATTATGAGGACCTTCGATAGTACCATCCTGCTTACTGTGCGACGCATCGACACAGTAGCGGTGCCTGGAATGCCACGAAATAGTAAGCGCGACGTCCAAGGGCAAGCGAAGCGTAGTTGCCAGAGGCGCGTGTCTGGCAGTGGGTTTGTTTGGGTTGGCGACGACTCTCCACGGCTAGGCTTAGGCCACCTGTGGCTGACGGCGACGCGTCTCTTCCTGCCAGGGCAGCTGCAAGAAGCCTCTGGATATGTCCTCAGTTTCAGCGTCATTTACGTCAATTCTGTCGGTACTTGGCTGCTTTGTGAGAAGAGTTTCAAAGATGTCCAAAATGGCGTAGAAGCCACATACCGCTGGTATTTCCCTTAGGTTTTTGTGCACAGTCGTCACTTTCACGAGACGCGATGATCTCGCGTGATGTTGCTGAGTAAGAACTTTTTTGTTGGTTATTGTGGTATCTTCGTATAATATGTATTGTGATGCGACAGTAGCTCCTATATTTGCAGCGTAAGGGTATCTAAGATAGAGAAGAATGCATTGTAGGTGAATGGACCTCGTAAGTACTGAGTCACAGAGCCATAGTGTGTGTGTGTGTGTGTGTGTGTGTGTGTGTGTGTGTGTGTGTGTGTGTGTAAGGGGGGGGGGGCTAGCATTTCCTCATGGTTTTAACTCAGCTGTTATTTGCGATGAAAGTGATCGCAGTGTATGGGTGAGGGTGTTACCACAACTAGTTCAGTTTATCAGGTCGAGAAAAGCTGCGCAGAGGGCTTTGTTTCGGGACCTGCTGGGATGAAATCCTCGTCCTGCCGCCCATACTTCGATTTTCTGTTTCTCAAATCACATAAGGTAACTGCCGGATTGGCAGCATCAGCTCTACAGCAGATTTCTTAACCGTGCTTTATCAGCTTCCCGAGTAAAGTGAGAGATAGACACTACATCTACATCTACATCCATACTCCGCAAGCCACCTGACGGTGTGTGGCGGAGGGTACTTTGAGTACCTCTATCGGTTCTCCCTTCTATTCCAGTCTCGTATTGTTCGTGGAAAGAAGGATTGTCGGTATGCCTCTGTGTGGGCTCTAATCTCTCTGATTTTATCCTCATGGTCTCTTCGCGAGATGTACGTAGGAGGGAGCAATATACTGTTTGACTCTTCGGTGAAGGTATGTTCTCGAAACTTTGACAAAAGCCCGTACCGAGCTACTGAGCGTCTCTCCTGCAGAGTCTTCCACTGGAGTTTATCTATCATCTCCGTAACGCTTTCGCGATTACTAAATGATCCTGTAACGAAGCGCGCTGCTCTCCATTGGATCTTCTCTATATCTTCTATCAACCCTATCTGGTACGGATCCCACACTGCTGAGCAGTATTCAAGCAGTGGGCGAACAAGCGTACTGTAACCTACTTCCTTTGTTTTAGGATTGCATTTCCTTAGGATTCTTCCAATGAATCTCAGTCTGGCATCTGCTTTACCGACGATCAGCATTATATGATCATTCCATTTTAAATCACTCCTAATGCGTACTCCCAGATAATTTATGGTATTAACTGCTTCCAGTTGCTGACCTGCTATTTTGTAGCTAAATGATAAAGGATCTATATTTCTGTATATTCGCAGCACATTACACTTGTCTACATTGAGATTCAATTGCCATTCCCTGCACCATGCGTCAATTCGCTGCAGATCCTCCTGCATTTCAGTACAATTTTCCACTAAAAAAATGGAAATGTCGTGTGGCTAGGGCCTCCCGTCGGGTAGACCGTTCGCCTGGTGCAGGTCTTTCGATTTGACGCCACTTCGGCGACCTGCGCGTCGATGGGGATGAAATGATGATGATTAGGACAACACAACACCCAGTCCCTGAGCGGAGAAAATTTCCGACCCTGCCGGGAATCGAACCCGGGCCCTTAGGATTGACAGTCTGTCACGCTGACCACTCAGCTACCGGGGCGGACTAATTTTCCACTGTTACAACCTCCCGATACACCACAGCATCATCCGCAAAAAGCCTCAGTGAACCTCCGATGTCATCCACAAGGTCATTTATGTATATTGTGAATAGCAACGGTCCTATGACACTCCCCTGCGGCACACCTGAAATCACTCTTACTTCGGAAGACTTCTCTCCATTGAGAATGACATGCTGCGTCCTGTTATCTAGGAACTCCTAAATCCAATCTCACAATTGGTCTGATAGTCCATATGCTCTTACTTTGTTCATTAAACGACTGTGGGGAACTATATCGAACGCCTTGCGGAAGTCAAGTCTATGGCCCTCTGAGTCTCGTGGACGAATAGCGCGAGCTGGGTTTCACATGACCGTCTTTTTCGAAACCCATGCTGATTCCTACAGAGTAGATTTCTTGTCTCCAGAAAAGTCATTATACTCGAATACAATACGTGTTCCAAAATTCTACAACTGATCGACGTTAGAGATATAGGTCTATAGTTCTGCACATCTGCTCGACGTCCCTTCTTGAAAACGGGGATGACCTATGCCCTTTTCCAATCCTTTGGAACGCTACGCTCTTCTAGAGACCTACGGTACACCGCTGCAAGAAGGGGGGCAAGTTCCTTTGCGTACTCTGTGTAAAATTGAACTGGTATCCCATCAGGTCCAGAGGCCTTTCCTCTTTTGAGCGATTTTAATTGTTTCTCTATCCCTCTGTCGTCTATTTCGATATCTACCATTTTGTCATCTGTGCGACAATCTAGAGAAGGAACTACAGTGCAATCTTCCTCTGTGAACGGGCGCTAAAGACTACACTGTTAAGCGCCCATAACACCATATCCATCCATTCCTCTGTGAAACAACTTTGGAAAAAGACATTTAGTATTTCGGCCTTTAGTCTGTCATCCTCTGTTTTAGTACCATTTTGGTCATACAGTGTCTGGACATTTTGTTTTGACCCACCTACCGCTTTGACATAAGACCAAAATTTCATAGGACAGTTCTTCTTTTTTATGTCCAAAGACTGGTTTGGTGCAGCTCTACTTTGTAGTCTGTTGTGCGTTTCTGTCCCGTAACTGCTGCTCTCTGTGGCTATATGACAGGATTCGTATATTGAATGGTTCAAATGGCTCTGAGTACTATGGGACTGAACATCTGAGGTCATCAGTCCCCTAGAACTTAGAACTACTTAAACCTAACTAACCTAAGGACATCACACACATCCATGCCGAGGCAGGATTCGAACCTGCGACCGTAGCGGTCGGGCGGTTCCAGACTGCAGCGCTTAGAACCGCTCGGCCACAACGGCCGGCCGTATATTGTATGTTTCATTATTGCTGATTATCAAATTAGCGGTTTCTGGACACATCAGCAACCTATCCCTTATTTTAGGCAAGTTGAAGCATAAAGGTTTTCTCTCCGCAGTTAGACTCATACCTCTTCATTAGTTACTGAATCTACTCATTCAACATTCTGCGTTCTTCAGTAGTAACATATCAAAAAGGCCTGGTCTTTATATATCGATACCGTTCATCATTATTTAGCTTCTGTACAAGGCTTAAATTCGACAAATACTTCTAGAAAGACATTTACAAAGTAAATTCTAATTAAATCCTAAAATATTTCTCTTTCAGAAAAGTCTCTCGCTATTGCTAGTCTTATTCTTTTTACTTCAGTCACTAATTGGTAGTTTGATCCGATCTAATGATGCTTACGTAATAATGTCCATATCTAGACTTACTGTACCTTACATTATCGACGAGTATTTTATCACGCCTTATAATATTAACAAAAACACAGTGTCTGTCACCTTGTGAAGAGCAGATAACGATTACTATATAGTGTCATCCTCCACAGCGAGGAAGTACGTGGACTTGAAGTTCCGTGAGCTTCATAGGCCTGTGTGTGTGTACTGAACTTTCAGTGACATGGAAAAATTGTTTGTTAACGTTTCCAGTTTGCTATGTACTGTCACCTCCCGCTTTGCTGTCTCCCTTGGCTTGGTTGAATTAGGTAACATACCTTTTTCAGATACAGATTGGCGTGTATTTTCGTTTAATCAGTTTGTTGTCCTTACGAATTAAGGAATGAATACTCCGGGTCAGTACTGTCGTATGTACAAATATCAGAACATTCACACCGTCGAACGACAGAGAAAGAAAAATCACGTGCTAGTACGTTATCTTCTTATATGAGAGATTCTCTGATGCGAAGGTCTAAATTGCCATTAAGTACGTTACTATTGCGTTAGTCGCAGATGTAGCGCTACAGGGACTGTTTAGGGTGGTCTTTGCACCAGTAATTCGATTCCACCCTTAAGCAAACTAGCGAGAGCAGTGGCGGGTCGCTGGCCCTTGGGTTGGGCGGCAGTTGTACAGACACGGCTCGTAGCGGCTCTTTGAGTTGTTCGATGCGAGTCTGGCAGTGGCGCTCATCTGTTGCGGAAAATCGATTGGAGCCGGCGCTGCGCGGTGCTGTGGAGCGAGTGGCGCGAGGCGGCGGGTGCTTCCGCTTGACCTGCCGGCGGCACCTGCAGCAGAACTGCTGCTGCTGTCACGCTCCAGCGAGCCGCGCTGAGCCGGCAGTAGGCGCCTAATAGCATCACACGGCAAAAAAACTGTTGCCTCAGTAGCGACTTCGGGTGTCGGTGGGGAGAAGGCAGAAACAGTGTGACAATTACCCAGTGCGCACGCGGACAGCGGAACCAACACAGCGCACTGCCTGTCGCTGCCATCGTCGTCTTGATGTTGTTGTTATCGTCGTCAGAAGACGATAGTGATGCAACTCTCTAAGCTAGTCGGCGTTGTGTAAGAGTCTTCCCATATCTGCATAACTACTATACCCTGTATTGACTTGAGCATGTTCACCGTATTCCGTCCTTGGTGATTATAATTTTTACTCCTACAATAATACTCTTCCTTGATGCCTTGACGTGTGTTATAAGCTCTTAAATTCGTAATTGAATTCAGTACCTCATTAGTTACCCGATGTACTCATCTGATATCCTTAATAAATTGATCTGTCAGTTGTCCTTAGCTATTGATGTCAATCACTTTTAGGTTAGGATAGTCTGTAAGCAACTGGATAAAGGCATTATTTCTTTTTCCAGACAAGTGGCCTGAAATAAATACTGATTTCTGTGCAGCACTTACGTTACATACTCCGCTGTTGTACATATTTGCTACAAATAGTTCTGACCTAGACGCCCTTTACTCAGTCAAGTTTTGTTACTTGCTCTCTGTTGACATCGTTCTACTTGCTGTTCTGTTGAAGAAGCTTGCTGTTTCTCTACCACGACAAACAATCTCGCCTTCCCATTCCCCCCACCCCCACACACACCGCATAAATATCTCCTTTGACCGTTACATAGAAATATGTCCCACGGTTCGCTAAACAGGATGACATACTGGAAGCAGTACTGTGCAGCGTTTCTATTGTATGCTGAAATGTGTTTTTAGTGCTGCAGGCAGAAAGACAGTTTTACCAGCAGTTCAGCAAGAGCACATGTAGAACAATATCAACAATAACTAATATAACATACAGTGAGCAAAAAGCTGATTAGGTTGGAATGTTTTGCAATTTACACATTCAGTAGCAGATAAGGTCACTTGAAAGAGCTGCATACAAGTGAACATATGTGTTTTGGGCCGCATATAATTGCTTAATAAAGTGATGCGAAACGCGTCTGGAAAACAGAAATATTGCCATTATTCAGTGGCATACAGACTGTCTTAAACTAAAATTCGTTACATTATACGCATCACATTGCAAATGCTTGTTCTCTTCGTGTCTCAGCTGTTCGGTGGCCAAGTTCCCTTTCCATACAAGGCTACACTCAATATAAATTTCTTATGAAAAGACTTTGTAATATTGTAACTTCATGTTTAACGTCAAGAGTTCGCTTTTTCTGACGCTTTTCTTCCTACTGTCAGTCTGCAGTTCACTACTTCTGTTATTTTGCAGCCGAAATATTAAACACCATTTACTACTATGAATCACATTTATAATCTTACTTCGTCACCTTCACCTGATTGAATTCGATTACACACCATTACCTTCGCTTTGCTTTGTTTCATTGATATTAATCTTAAATTCTCTCGAATTTGGCCGTCCTTGAATACACGTGCTGCATGGCGACGACCCAGCTCATTCTGCACAGGGTGTTTCAAATTTTGCCCCGTCTATTCTTGTGAAATGATTCCCAGAGGCCACTTCGTCTTTCCCTGAATGAAGAAATGCAGAAAGGGAACTCAAGTTAAAGGAGAACAAATACAAAACTTCAAGGATTGCCGATCACGTATGATGATGGGAACTTAAAACCATTGAAACGGTGTTTGTCCGTTTCTGCGTGTTCATCTTACAATGCGACGCAATCGTTCTATCTGTGCATGGCTTGACTAAGACTGTGGTTGTTGAAGAGTGCATTTTAGCTTTTCGGGAATCGTTCTAGTTGTCTTTATGGAAATGCCTACGACCAGTGATTTATTCATCCGAAGAAATGCATAGGTGCCATGTAAGGAAAATAGCAGTGGTAAGGCACCATTTGATAGCACAAAGAAACAGCGAGTGCGATTTGTCGTGTGCAGAATGAGATGAGGCGTTGTCGTGAGCGTAAAAAGAAAGCCTCATTAGAGGCTACGATAGTGTGTTCGTGCGACAGTAGACCCGTTACGTATCATGGCAATCCCCAAAAACACTCAGATTGCCGATTGTGGTTTTATCTTCGTCTTTTTCGGCGGCGATAAATCCACATGTTTCCATGCTTATTTTTCTCCTTTGTCTCGGGGTCATAGTCATAAACCGAACACTCGTCCGTGGTGATACGAAGCTAAAAAAATTGTCACGGATTTTGTTGCCACAGCTCAACATTTCAGTAGTCTTATTAAATGAGTGTGAGCAGACGCAGAACCCAGGGGGCGACGAGGATGGTACTTTCAGTGAGTTAGTTTCCTTGTAATTAAGCAAAATAAAAGCAAGCAAAACGTCGCGTTTTGAGCTAGACGAGCCAAATGGTATGGATAGGCAGTCGTGTCATCCTCAGCCAATGGCATCATTCAGATGGAACATGGAATGGCGTAGGGTCCGCACACCGCTCTACCTGCCGTTGTGTGCTTTCTTGACCTGCGAGCCGCTGCTCCTCATTCAAGTAGCTCCTCAGGTGGCATCAGGAGGTCGAGTGCACCCCTGGAGAGTCTTCCCATATAGGAAAACTCTCTGTCTGCAATGGGAATCGAACCCAAGCTTTCCGCGTAGCAGTCAGACATGCTGATTACTGGGCTGTGGAGGCGAACTCTGTAGAGTTAAGTAGCTTATTAATGTACATATTTCCACACAACAACAGGGTTTATGACTAGTTAAGATATTTTTTGGGTATAAGTAGTTGAAAATCTCAACTAAAGAGGTGAGGTTGACTTCGTGAAAGCACTGTTCGGAGATGAGACTTTAGTAGAAGCCCATCTAATTCGCGTAAGACATGTACAATATTGTACCTACTGTGTGTGTTGCCTGGGTAGTGTGTTTCGTGTCGTGAGAGCACATAGTTTGAGTGTGTTAGCGGAAGACGGTGGTAGCGGGTGCGCGGCAGCTGAGAGATGGTTGGGAGCAGTCGGCGGAAGTGCTGACCGGCCAAGCGGTGCTCGCGTTTATGGCGTAGCCAGCTTGCTATACCCGCGCGAGAATTAGCAGCAGCTTGTAGACATGTCAGCTCGTGCCGGCGCTACACCTTCAAATGCCAACTCTGTTCAAATTTCCACAATGAAATTCAGATGGCCGATGTTAGCCACCAAACTTGCCTACACGTTCTGCGAATCTGCTCAGAGCACTTCATTCTTCGGTGCCCCTCACTCCGAGTCACAGCCGACATTCCATGACGCTACTATAGCATTATCTGCTCCAGCAGCACCACGCCACCAACACTCTCCGATCAAATGGGAAGCCAACGTGACGAACAACAATCCTTAGCGCTGCTGTATGGATAATTCATCGGTCTGGCCATCATCTTTGAAACATTCCATTAGTTTTGTTACGCCTACACCATACTGGAACATACATTGTGCTCGAACATCATGAATCACCTCGAAGAAGACTATTTATTGACAAATAGCCAGCACAGATTCAGAAAATATCGTTCTTGTGAAACACAACTTGCTCTTCATTCACACGAAATAATGAGTGCTATCGACAGATGACGTCACATTGATGCCATATTATTAGATTTCCAGAAAAAGTTTGACACAGTTTCCTCACAAGCAACATCTAATTAAATTTCATGCCTATGGAATATCGCCTCCGTTGTGTTACTGGATTCGTCATTTCATCTCAGCTCTCATTGACGGAAAATCATAGAGTAAAACAGAAGTAATATCAGGTGTTCGCCAAGGAAGCATTATAGGCCCTTTGTTGTTCCTGATCAATAGAGATGATTTAATAGACAATCTGAGCAGCCGTCTTAGATCATTCCTAGATGATCCTGTCATTTACCGTCATGTAAAGTCATCATATGATAAAAACGCATTTCATAGTGATTTATACAAGATATCTGTATGGTGCAAAAAGTGGTAATTGACTCTAAAGCATGAAAAATGTGAGTTCATCCACAGGAGCACTAAAAAGAACTCACTACATTCAGGTTACACGGTAAATAGCACAAATTTAAAGGCAGTGAACTCAACTAAATACGTAGGGATTATAACTGCACATAACTTAAATTGGAACGATCACTTAGACAATGTTGTGGGGAACGCGAACAAAGACTGTGATTTATTGGCAGAAGACTTAGAAAGTCTAACAGATCTGCTAGAGAGACAGCTTACATCACGCTTGTCCGCTCTCTTCTGCAGTATTGCTGTGCTGTATGGCACCTGTATGGGATAGGATTGAGGGCATTGAAAAAATTCAAGGAAGAGCAGCTGCTTCGGTATTATCGCTAAATGGGAGAGTGTCAGGGATATGATACGCGAATTGCGGTGCCAGTCATTAAAACAAAGGTGTTTTTTCTCTGCGGCAGGATCTTCTCATTAAATGTCAGTCACCAACTTTCTCAGTATGTGGAAATATTTTGTTGGCGCCCACCTACGTAGGGAGGAGTGATCATCATAATAAAATAAGAGAAATCAGAGCTTGCACGGAAAATGTCGGTTTTTCCCGCGCGCTATTCGACAATGGACGGTAGAGAACTAGCTTAAACGTCCTTCAGTGAAACCTCTGCCAGGCACTTCATTGTGAATTGCAGAATTATTGTGCACCTGTAGATGTATCAGTATGTTTCGTGCAAATTTCAACCAGGAACAACCGTTCGCCATATTTAGTCTAATTTTTTTGGTGCCTACCGCGATATCCCCGGCTGCCATGAACGTCTGCAGTTATTTATCCACGGGGCCAAGATTCTAAAATTGGGGCTTCTGTTATAAATGATCAGTGCTCTGGGAAGTGTGTGTGGCAGTGCTGAAAATTCATGTCTCTCAAAATTTTGATAGTTATCTGCTCAGTATTTTTCTTCATTTTTTTCTTGTTCTCTTCTAGTGCAAGAAGAGTATTTATTCTTAGACACTAAGGAATTTCGGTACAGAAGTGTACAAATGAAACTCATATAGTGCTGGATGGCCGTCTTCCCCAGAGGTTAGTACGATATCCTTGCCATGTAAAACTGAATGTAGTCTCAACAAACCTTGGCAATATCGGGCGTTACTTGCCACCACAGACAACGAAGTCGCCTACAGCCTTCACTAGCTACCGAGAGAAGCGACGTTTGCGTAGAGTCGTCAGTGCTGAGAGACCAGCAGCGTTGCGTGAAATAACCGCAGACGTAGGACGAACGTATCCGTCAGGACAGTAAAGCTAAATATGGCGTTTATGGGCTGTGGCAGCAGATTACCGATGCGAGTGCCCCTTCGTAACAGCACATCGCATGCAGTGCCTCTCCTGGCTTCGTGACCATATCAGTTGGATCCTAGACAACTGGAAAACCGTGGTCTGGTCAGATGAGTCCCGATTTCAGTTGGTAAGAGCGCGAGTTGTCAACAAGGCACTGCGCAACTTAGTGGTGGTTCCATAAAGGTATTGGCTATGTTCGAATGGAATGGATCCTCCGGTCGAATTGAACTGATCACTGCCTGGAAACCGCTACGGTCGCAGGTTCGAATCCTGCCTCGGGCATGGATGTTTGTGATGTCCTTAGGTTAGTTAGGTTTCACTAGTTCTAAGTTCTAGAGGACTAATGACCTCAGCAGTTGAGTCCCATAGTGCTCAGAGCCATTTGAACCATTTGAACTGACTGGAAATGGTCACGTTCGGCTACAGGAATACCATTTGCACACATTCATGGAGTTCATGTTCTCAAACAATGATGGAATTGTTACGGATGAGAATGCGCCATATCACTGGATTGCAGTTGTTCGCAATTTGTTTGAAGAACGTTCTGGACAATTTGAGCGAATGACTTGGTCGTCCAAATAACTCAATATCAATCCCATCGAACATCACAATCACTTCCAGAAATGTAAAGTTCTGCAAAAACCTATATCCCAGATTTCAGAGGGGGAAAATGGCCCCACTTGTACCCGTGTCCCCGCCCCCGTTACCGTTGCTATTATTTTGAGTGAGAAACATAGTTATGCGACTTACGGAAAAGTCGGAAACCAGAGAACATGTTCTTGATGAATAGAGGTCGGCCTTGCCGTTCTTCGATTGGTCACTAAATTTCGTCTTCAAACTCAGATCTATGATCAGTATTTGGCAAGAACGTCTTTATTTCTTCCTATGAAATAGCATTTCATGGGTGCGTTATGGAATGTCTTGTTAATGGAATAATTTTCGGTATTTTAACTGATAAATGCACTATTTCGCGAATGATCACTATTTCACGAATGAAGTGTTAAACTGTTGGTCAAATACTTTCAGGAAACTTGAATCCATGTCACACAGAGTACAGAGACTTCGGCTCGGTGTCACTATAACATCGACAGACATTCGGTTTACATGCAACAGGCTGCATATCGTTACTTTTTTCATCGTTGCTAACTTCAGATACACTGTGAGTATATCATCGCATAAAGGAAGAGATGCTTCCCATTTACTTTTCTCAGTGAAGTCTCCTTCGTCTCCATTATCGCCCCAAAGCCACTTTGCTGCGTCATCCGCACTCGCTCCTCTCTGCGCTTCATCTCCATACAAGCAGAAACAAGACGAAAAGGGCGATCATTAGTTCGCGTCTAAGAGCGTAGTCTGCTATTATATGAAGCAGACCACGAGCGTAGGGACCGATGACCAAGCAGTTTAGTCCCGCGTCCCTACCCCTTTTAAACCAACCAACCACGAACGCTCGTCGCTCGTTGATAGAGGCGCTACGACATTGGAACGTGTCAGACTTCGTGCGACAGCATACCAGCCGAGAAAAGTAACAAAAGTACAGAACGACGTCAGACATAGAAGCCAAATCGGAAAACGAGTGACCGAAGAGACCCGACAATGAAACATCAGGGGTTAAATGTTTCCCATCTCGGCAAGATCCGTAACATGAAATGTATATGCCTAAATGTATGAGCAGCCTTTTGTCTGCCAACAATAAGCTTCTAATATTGCTTTAGAAATATCGTTTGAACAATGGAAAAACTTCTAGAAAGATTTAATTTGAAATTAAACGATAAATTTCTGTGCTATTGCTCGGATGCTAAATACTATGGAGTCTACTCACTCAACGCTTTCACAACTGTTTTACAAAAAAGATCTAATTCTTAGCGTAAAGATACTGAAAACCATTTTGGGACGGTTGAGCTGATATAAATAAAGAACAGAAATTTATTACACGGAACTTGGGTCATTAAAATTTACGTAACACGAGGATCACAACGTGCCAGGAAGGCTACTACTGTGACTGTCGATTAAGGGGTCTAGCTTTTGCGCCATACTCCGGATATAATCTGCGATTCCGCTAAGTTAAACGAATGCCTCAATCTCAGAAGACACGATACACGGATACAAGGCGCTCCCTACCGTACTTCATCTTCACGCGCTAATCTGCAAACCAATGCTTGTATTCATTAGTTTGGCGGGGTTGAGTTAGTAGTAAGTGTACCATTTGACATTGCAAGTGTGTAGTTCGTATTACACAGGGTCTATAAAAATGCTGGGTGGTGTTTATATTAAGATATAGAAATAAATCGTGCTCTTTCTTCCGGAGAATTTATGTTTACAGCTTAACTCCAGTGTTTGTATTGATAGCTTGAGTTATGTGGGTGAAGGAGGGGGCAATTAGGTTTAAACATATGTAAGGACGAGTTTTATCAGCTTAAAGATGTTGGACGCAGTTAGCGCGAGAGTAACACAGTACGAAGTACTTCGTTGTGTCCTTAAGATACAATATGAGTAGCAAGGAGAAATAAAATCAAACCAGGTGTGCCCTGAAGCGACTACGTCGTAAATCACTCCCATGATGATGACGATTGATCTAAGCCATAATGTGTTAGTTTTCAAATGGAAATTGACTTTACCCACAACGATCGGACTGTACCGATACATTTGGCTCATCGGCCGATTAGGAGTTGCATTTTGTCGAATTTCGATTACACTCTGTCGCTTTTGGAGGCGACTGGAGCACGTTTCCCTCGGCACACGGAGCAGCGTGTAGTCGTGTGCTAAAGCTTGTGTGCTTAGGCAGGAAGGGTCGGGAAGCGACGATGTGCGAGGGCGGCGGAGGCTGAGATGCCTTCTTCAGCGGTGTCCATGTTCCACCGGAAGAGGAGCCTCCCTGCAGGGCTGCCCAGCTCCAGCAGCGCCAAGTGAGTACCATTGTCTAAGTGAAACACTGACTGCACCATTACTGCGGCGGTCAGTGGTATCAAGCTTTAATTGTCACTTTCAAAAGTAAACTTCCATGATGAATTTTATGTTCGTTTGTAGTTGTGTGTCTCCAGTCCTGGTACACATCGAAGCGGTCGTGCCACAGTACGAAAGCACACCGCTAGATAAGCCAAAACGATTTGGCGCAGCTCAATGTTGAAGGGAAGATAGGCTGAGCTATTTCCTTTTGGTTGCTCTAGCAGTGTGCTCCCGTACTGTGGCGCGACCATTTCAATGTATTCGAGGACCCCAGACAAACAAAACGTTACGTAATTTCATTTTTTGAGGTGATAAGTAAATCGAGGACTACCCCTGTTGTGGTGTTGTCATCGCTCGGAACTCTTCACCAGCCAGACAACGAAATTTCTGCAAGAGAAGCTACTCGTTTCTGTTGACTTCGACAGCTAATGGCGCTGCACACTGTATTGCTATAAAGATCTGATACATTCAGGGAAAAAGTTACAAGCATCACGATCTGACCATAACCACCCCCTACTAGCACCTTACCGATACCTTGTTGAGTTTCATGAAGTCCGTGCGTTAAGACTGCGAATTAACTCGAGTTCCACGTGATACACTGCCTGGTACATCTTTTTTCTCCTCTATTGCCCAATTTCAACTTTATTATGATTTTCAAGTGTACACGCACATACAGTTTGGGAACTAGTTCTGCAAGAATATGTAAAGAAGTATCAGCTGGTGGTCACACCAGAAAAAAGAATAGGCCTATAGTAAATATGACACAGGGTGAAAACAGCCGAAAATTTAAAGTTCTTTGGGAGTATAATATAAGAAAATAGGAATAATAAGTCGACAAGTTATCATCCAAGGAAAGCTGATAGCTTTGTGAAAGTGTCAGGAATAATATGGAAAACAGTTCCCGAAAAAAGTAAAAGAATATAACGAAGGTATTAAATACTAATTCTGAGGTAAGAAACTCTTGCGAGAAAAGATGTGTGTTGTCGCTAATTTTTTATGTAAAATTGTTTTCCAAAAATTTTAAAATTGGCAGCATTTGTAGCTATCAACCTCATTGTCGATATTATTCTAAAGATTCGCTTGGTCTGTTTCAGCACGCAACATGCTCCCCGGAAACCGTCCAACACGACCATCAACAGGTCGGAGAGCTACAAAGAACGCGTTCAGAAGGTGAGTACAGACTTCCGTTGCTATGATAATTGGCACTTCACTACTAATGCCACGTCCAGTTATGGATGCAACGCGAACTAGTCTCAGGACTACAGTGTTTTTATGCGAAACTTTCACGTATATCTCCTTCTCCTACTCCTACTCCTACTACTACTACTACTACTACTACTACTACTACTATGTATGAATACCTTATCGAGTTGAGTACTGTCAGAACTTTACTACACGGCGTTGAGATGGCAGTTTGATTTATGTACTGAAAACAGCTGTCATTCGGATTTCCCTAAAGAGCTCTGAGTGAAAAAGCTTTGCGGTTCAGCGCAGTTCCATTCTTGGGTGTCAATAATGTGGCTATTGACGGAAATTGGCAATTCCGCACTTGCTTAATGAATTCCCTATGAAGCCACCATTGACACAGACCGATAGACTGACCTGGAAGTAACGCAGCACATAAACATTTTTCCACGTTGCGGAAATCAACGCCGATGCACGGAAAGCCACTTTCGATAACCTAGAGGGATCACAAATAGCAAACTTTCCTACCTATATGTGGAGCAATATACTGTTTCGGCAGCGTCGAGTTACTGATTCACTGCTTCGAAACGCTCATAGCTTTCCCGGCGCAAAGACTTCACATTCAGAAGTGCGATTCCGGAGGATCTTCAGAATGCCTGTCTGCGGCTACCATAGTCTCGTCGTTCGATAAAAACCTTTCCCAGCGATAAAAGTGCTTATATGTAAGAGTACGACGATATTTCTTTCAGTTTGTCTACTAAAACTATCGCTATTCTCTGATGTCTTAAAATATGTCCAATCATTCTTCCGTAGTAATTTCTTATTTGTTGTTAATTGTCAGCTACCTTCTGCAATACCACGTCACAAACGCCTCGCTACTCTTCTTTCCCATTTTCCCACATTCGATGTGCCATTCGATACAGTTCTTCGCTCCAAACGTGCATTATCAGAAGTCAGTCTCCAATTAAGATCTGCGTTTAATAGTAGCAGACTGTTTGTGGTGTGGTGTGGTCACTTACCTGCTGTACTGTGCCATTTAGATCCTCTTTGCTACGTTAGTCACGTATTATTTTACTTCCAAGGCAGCAGAATTTCTTCTCTTCATCTATTTCGTGCTCCATAATTGCGATCCGTTTATCGCTAGTCTAATTTCTGAATCATATTTTGTTTGTGACGTTGGTATAGGTACTTCAGCTCCAGTTAGTGACGTTGGCGTGGTGCACATTATAGTGATGATAATCGTGTCACTGAACTTAGGTGGAATCGTCTATTTACCGAATATCTGTAGCATTTTCACCAGTTATTTATTTGTTCCAGTTTCCTAACAGTTCTAATTTTTATTCCGATATAAACCTCGTTCATGTACTGTAGATTTCAAGACACCTTGTCTGATCTGTGAGAACCGTAAATGCAGTTCCATCAAGGGGGGCGTCTAGAAATCGTTTCTAGCAGCCTCTGCTATCTGCGCCGATACGAAACTATCAAAATAAAAAGATACAGGTGTAAGAAAATGGACTTAAATTTGAATGTCACCAAACTCGGCAGTCCTTTTCCTGAAATACGAAAGTTTCAGCATTTAATTGGCAACTATCCTATAGCATACTATGCTCTTTCATGATCTTCTCATCTGTGTGTACAGTTTCAGGAGTTTCTCATGTATGTAATTTTTAAGAGGGCGGCCACGCATTAATTTAGCTACATATTTGTTAAACTATTGAACACAGATGAACGAACTCCTGATAAGCCTTTATCCACTTCGGATGAGCTTCCATAGGTAACAAACTACACACACACACACACACACACACACACACACACACACACACACACACACACACACACACACGTGCACGACGCGTGCGTGCGTGCGTGCGTGCGTGCGTGTGTGTGTGTGTGTGTGTGTGTGTGTGTGTGTGTGTGTGTACCCTGTTTAGTACCGAATACACTGATCCATAGACACCACGTCAATCATTAACAGAGAAATCAGTCATCCTTATCCAAATCAGTAAACTTTCCATGCTATTTTATTTCTTCCTTAGCTTCAGATCCTCTTCATGGAAACAAACCCTCAGTTCTTAAAACCCTAGCTCATACAGAAGTCATTAACGTAAAGTCGACCGGCCCTTCGATGCAGCGCTCTTTCAAGCAGAGGCATGACAACGGCTGCTGCATTGGCAGTCCTGACTGAATTTGACACCGGAATTCAGATACCGTGCAGGCACGTTCCGGCGGTACGATGGATTTCAGTTCGTGTTGGGCTGTTATCGTGTTTGTCAACTTCAGTCTCGGCAACTCTGATTCATGATATTCTGGCAATATTTAACCATTATTTCTGCCGACAACAATATGAAACACGTAATTTTTGACAGTTGGAAATAATTCGTAGGAAAAATACCTACGACTAGGGCAACCGAAAAATTTAATTACGTAAGAACCTTCTCCATTTTATATTTTCTATTAGCCGTGCAGTGGCATGTTGTTAATGCTGATGAGATTTCTTCTCAGATAAATAATCTTTCATTCTAGTGCTTTTCTTTTTCTGCATCCATTTCATACTTATTCTGCATCCATTTCATACTTATTCTGCATCCATTTCATACTTATTCTGCATCCATTTCATACTTATTCTGCATCCATTTCATACTTATTCTGCATCCATTTCATACTTATTCTGCATCCATTTCATACTTATTCTGGAGCACATGTTAGTGACATATTAGGATGTTGAAGGTACTTCTACGCTCTAGCTTTCGTTGTTTTCTCTGTAGTGTCGTTGAATGCTGTTGATCTGGGTGCTAGGCTCTCCATCCCAAGTGAGCTTAGAACTTCAGACGCCTATGATCTGATCTGGCATTGCAGACAGTGCAGTGCATTGCTGTCACTTCTCCGGAAAGAGAGATTGGATCAGTTATCATTCGATACTGATGTACTTTGACAGTGGCGCTTACCTTAAAATTTGATTTTTCTCTTTGTGTAACAGACCTGTGGGTAAATGTTTCTTCTGAAACACTATCTGTTTACTGCTAGGAACCTGTTCGTAGTACTCCGTTTATTGTGCAACAAGGAATCTGTATTACTTAAATTGTGATAACACTTGTACATGGCTCAGTTCGTATAATCCACGTTCCCCTTCAGATTTTTCTCTGTCTGGAATAGTTGAAAGGCGAATTCTGCAACGAGAAAGTAAACACAAGTGATGAACTGTTGGTTCGAATTGCATACAGTGTTGCCCTCGGAAGAGCTAAAAGTGATGTCAGATGATTCGGAAGATGCATTGAGGTCAGAGGTGGCAATTATGAAACCAAATTTTGAATTGAATCGTTTACCTTCGGCTTCACACCTTCTGTAAGTATTTGAGGGGAACAGTCTAGCAGCTGTATGTCTGTGAAGTCTAAAAATTGTACGCATGTTAGGGATTTTTTTATTCGAATTAGTCTATAGGCCTCTACCACTGTCTAAAAGTAAGCATATTTCTCTCGAAACGCCCGTATTTATTGGTTTCTACTAGTTAGTCTTTCCCATTTTGCTGCGTAGAGTGAAATTTCGTGCTTGCACAATCCCTGTGATACAGTTAACCGCTGCACATTGATTCAACTGAAGATGAATTTTTGTATACCATCAGCAGTCACGTCACGTCTATGCAAGTCCACGGTTCAGAAACATGGAGCTGCACTTAAATATATACTGCAGTGTTATTAAAGGATTTTCCAGCCACGACCGCTCCGGTCGCAGGTTCGAATCCTGCCTCGGGCATGGATGTGTGTGATGTCCTTAAATTAGTTAGGTTTAACTAGTTCTAAGTTCTAGGGGACTTATGACCACAGCAGTTGAGTCCCATAGTGCTCAGAGCCATTTTTTTTTATTTTCCAGCGTTCTTCTTGTGCTTTGATCTACGAACTAACTGGGTATTAGTCGGTTCGACCGTATTTGAACTACTATACTTCCTTATTTCGTTAGAATTATTACAATGCAGATGTGTGCCACTTGCCGAAAAAGCTGGAAATCCTATCACAGTAAATGAATACTATTAGAATAAAACACAGTGTCCCTTTCACCCGCAAACACATTAGGGAAAGCAGTGCCTGAGAAAAGCGGGTGCCATCTCCTCTATTCTATCAGTTGTCCTAGCACCTAATATTCATTAGCAGGCAGGTTTGCGAGACGAATAAGCGTCTTCTGTAAATGTTTCCACTTACTGTTGTTCACAATGAGAATGGAGGCGCTGTAAACACTGTCACTTCCAGATCTAATGTGTAAGGGGTAGTCTAACGAGAGAGAGTCAGGTGGGAAAATTGTAAGTAAACTGTTTATTATTTCAAAAGTAATCGCCGTAAATGTTAATACATTTATCCCACTGTGAGACAGGACGGTCAGTTCCTTCGTGGAAAAGTATGTGCGTGGCCTACGTAACCATGATTATACCCAGGCGTACTCCTCTTCGTCCGAAGCAAATCGACGGCCACCAGTGTTTCTCTTCAGGGCTCCAGAAATATGGAAATCGCATGCATAGAGATTGGGATTGCATGGACGACGTTAAAGGATCCACGTGTTGCCAAGCTTGTTTCGAATACCCTGCAGAAGTTTCGCTGTAGAGTCCTTACACATCTTCTATGTTGTTGCGATCGCTCCCCATGCAATTTAGATAACCTTGGAGCCCTGAAGAAAGACATTCGTGGCTACAGTCATGGTTTCGTAGGCAACCGTAAACGTTCTTCCATGAAGGTATTAACCGTCCTGTCTCACAGTGGCATAAACGTATTACCGGTAACAGCTACGGCGATTACATTTGAAATAATAACCAGTTTACTTACTTTTTCCATGTGTCCCGTTTTCACTCAGCTGCCCCCTTATATGGAAGCGAGGCTTGGATAGCAACAAAACAGGACATATTACGAATCAAGAGTACGGACAAGTAGGAGGATACACAGGCAAGATAGAAATTTAAATATACAAATAAGGGCTTAATTAGGATTGTCTCCAAATGATGAAATAGAATGCTGCAGAAAGAAATGCAAAGAGCAAAATAACCATAAGGAGGCTGAGCAAAACAGCAAAAATAAGTTACAGAAACACAAGCGAACAGCACGAAGAAACATGGGGACTCAAAACCGGATGTAAGGAGTGGAACTAAATTCTGTAAGCAGGTGTAATTGGAAAAAGCATATTAGGTCCAGGATATGATGATGAATAAGATGGTAATTCTCAAAGCAGGCACAACCGTTTGATTTTTCACTGATAGCAGACGAAACCATGTAATATGCGTTACGTCCATCTTTTGGCAGAGTAAAGGTTGTGGCGATTTGCTAACAATCTCATCAAAGTTCCGAGAGGCAACTGAAATTCGCGTTGGGCTATTCGTCGTGGTTTCATTTTGCACAATCTGTTTGTTCAGTACCATCTGCCGAAAGTGTTCCCTTTGCTTCTGACATACGAGCTACTGTGGCGCGGACTACAGACGTGGGAAAGCAGTCGTGTAGTTAAAGCAGATAAAGCTACACATGTGATACGTCACAAATTCTGTAGTGTTAAAACTGCGGATGATATCCAGTATTCATTACTCAGCAGTCCTGGGATAACCGTTCAATAGAAAGCGCGCAACATTTTATACTGCAGTGCTGCATCTACCGGCAGCTATTTCGTGAGTATTAAAGTAATGAGAGCTCACTGAGTAACAGCTGCCGTTTATCGTACGTTACTTCCCTTGATCACTGAGCAGATGTTAAACTGATTTATTGACTTAAGTGATGAATATTGTTAAAGGTTTATTGGCGCTACGTATGCTATCTCTAATTCTAAACAAATAAAACGAAAGAATGCATGGAGGTCCAATATCATTTATCTGTCTCACATACAACTGTTGATTGTATGAAAATTTTTCGAAGAAGGCGAGCTGCATTCTAAAATTTTATTAGAGAGCTTTAAGTAGTAGAACTACTGAGCAATAATAGCAATAGGTAAGCGTAGCCTTGGTTTGAAGTATGACAGCTTAGCGCTCTGCGACGAGGTTCTTGAACGAATGCTTCACCTAGTTCATGCCTAGTCAGATTCGTCGGCTCGAGCTTTCGGCAACTTCCTCTATCATGAACGTCAGGCGATGTTTCAGTAGGCCGTTACGTACTTTAGTTGGCCAGCGTTCTTCTGGGGGCCAATTCACATTTGGGAGAAAAAGTGCCGGTTCGTAGATAGTAAAATCAGAAGACACACTTCCCGCGTACATAGCAGTCGTAGCTACTGTATGGTCTCGAACATAACACGTCTGTACGCAATATCTTATGGATAATTGCGTCGTTTATTTAGTAGTGAATGGAAAGTGCTCGCTTTTTTTTTTCCAGTCCGTCACAATTTCTAACCAAACAATACTCGAATGGTTTTCGTTTCAAGGGCAGTCAACTCAACAAAATAACTGATGCCTTTTCTTGTCAGCACATGCGGCATCAACAAAAATGTTTGTGTTCGTAGAACAGACCTCGTTTAATACACGGAGGCCATGAAGAATGTGTTCCAGTAACAGGCTACTTTGCGAGTTATTTCCAGTAACGAAATATTTTTGTAAATCGTTCTGGCTATCTGTTTCCCGTGCATTTCGCAATAGGCGTCAAGTTGCTTGTTTCGTGGTAGCGGTGCCTTCGGGAAAGAACTGATATTTCTTCGGTAACAAAACCGGCAAAATACGCTTTTCTGAAGTTGGTAAGCATGAAGACTACTTCACAAGATTCAGCCGCGTAATAATAATTCTTTGCTTCACCGTTGTATGCAGTTTTGAAGCAGTACATAAAGGGGACTTACTGTAATAATTTGCTGCGAAAGCGCACTTTCCAAAGTAGAAAACAGCACGCTGTAACACTAGCTGCCGTCTTTCATATTTCCAGACGATGAGCGACTCGGGCGATTCACCTAGCGATCAGAAAAACAAGAGGGGGGAAAAAATTGGCTTCCCTCACTCCAGTTCATCACTTTTGTGTCCATCAAGTTGTTTCATTAAAGATCCCACACTAATGTCGATAACAAAACAAGTGCAATCCCTGCGCTGGTAATCGGAGATTTGTTACTACCTGACTGCCTCACAGATAAACGTAGCTATCAGCTGTGCCCCATCTTCGGCTTAATAACACGTCGGTATTATGCTGCCACT
This sequence comes from Schistocerca serialis cubense, assembly GCF_023864345.2. Taxonomy (NCBI): domain Eukaryota; kingdom Metazoa; phylum Arthropoda; class Insecta; order Orthoptera; family Acrididae; genus Schistocerca; species Schistocerca serialis. Next base: position 448,602,705 of record NC_064639.1, on the reverse strand, counting down.
TGCCACGAGTTTGTTAGTGTTCCTCTTTCGTTACAGGCCAGCTAAGGGCAATGGTTAAACCACGAAGTTAGTTTTGTGTGTCTACAGTACTCGAGCAGTTAATTTTTCTTTAATTTCTTATGCTGCCCCTCTTCTTCCTAATCTTTCTGGAATTGGTTTGTTTTCACACTTCCTAATTTTGTTTCTATTTTTTGTGCCGTCTTCATTTTCTTATTTACGTCATTTTCTTATTTACGTCATTTTCTTATTTACGTCATTTTCTTATTTACGTCATTTTCTTATTTACGTCATTTTCTTATTTACGTCATTTTCTTATTTACGTCATTTTCTTATTTACGTCATTTTCTTATTTACGTCATTTTCTTATTTACGTCATTTTCTTATTTACGTCATTTTCTTATTTACGTCATTTTCTTATTTACGTCATTTTCTTATTTACGTCATTTTCTTATTTACGTCATTTTCTTATTTACGTCATTTTCTTATTTACGTCATTTTCTTATTTACGTCATTTTCTTATTTACGTCATTTTCTTATTTACGTCATTTTCTTATTTACGTCATTTTCTTATTTACGTCATTTTCTTATTTACGTCATTTTCTTATTTACGTCATTTTCTTATTTACGTCATTTTCTTATTTACGTCATTTTCTTGTAGGTCTTTTGCACTTTCCTAAGCAGGTTGGATTTTCGTTTTAATGTTTAAAAACACTGTGCATTTTTCCTTGTGAGTCTGCCAGGACTCATTCTTTGGATATGTCCACAGGTTATTAATCTCTTCCTAGTTGCGCATGCAATTTTTTCGTACTTGCTTGTGTACTTGTGTGTTACTACTTTGATCCTTTTGTTCTGATGCCTTCTTCACAACATTCTTCGTGTTTTTTCTAATTTTTTTCATTTTCTTTCACCATTATGTAAATAACAATGAAACCATCAGGCGGTTAGGGCAACCTATAGTCGGGAGCTGCTACGTCATGTAAATTACACTTTCTGCTGCGGACAAACCGTAGCTCTTGTGTTACATGGATTCACATTGTACTGCCGATCACAAGCGGAGTAACGGAAATATTTCACCTCCGAAACTCAAGTACTATGTAGATAACTCTACATATAATATTTACCAACAAAATCAGCACCGGAGTTCAGGAAAAGAGCTTTGCCATCAAATAATAGGTTACCGAGTCTACTGACAAGTGAACACTTCATATAAATCCGGGGTAGGTAAACCGATTTTTGTAAGGTTGGCCACTGCACCGGAGATAATCTTTTTGAAACACATTTACTTAAAATGCGCAAGGCTATCAAACCAAAATGCATCAGATAATGTTAGATATTTTACACGTAAACGTATAGCGGAATTACAGTATAGTACAGTACAGTGCAGTACAGCACACACTTTCGCTTAGTCCACAGTGAGAATAGTGGACGCAACTAGAATTTTACGTACTCGCCCAAAGACCGTTAAGTCAGTCAGCGTCTCCGACAAGCAAAGGAAGGATCGCCGCATGGCCAAATACTCTTCAAAGGCGCTGTAGGAAGGCTCGAAATTTAGGAAGGGCCAATGTGTGCAAACCGAGGAATTACAAGCCGCCGTTTCATTTCCCCGACTGGTACGTTGCGCTGGTGTAATAATGTCAACGCCTCCCATTCGACAGCTATCGCGACATTACGAAGTATCGACGTTGCTATGAAGGACATTGCCATGGCTCAGTGAACAAAATAATACTGAATACCAGTCAACGAACTTGTAACCGAAGTTGGCGGCATCCCCTTCTGGTACTCGTTTTAGCTTAAAAGGGGACCGCACGAACTTCCCATCACCGATTTAATTCATATTGACATCATGTGAACTTCAACACATGTGAACTGGAAAACGCAACTCTTACCCCTTTCGAGAAAATCGAGTGTGTAAATTTTACGCGAATTAATGTATTTTGTGTCGTCATGCTACTCGAGAAGTACCTTGCCGAGCATGTTAAGCGATTAGTTTCAGGAGCGCGAGGCCCATAGGTCGAATTTCCCTGCCTGCGCTTCTTTCGTTTCCTTTCACATAATTTTTTATGACGGTTCAAACTGTCTTTATTTAATGATACATAGATCACTTTCATAATCTTCATCCTGGAAAGGGAGAAAAAATTGGACACAACTATGAATCATATCGTATAGCCATTTTATTTTTGTTATGTACCTGAGTGGAAATTACGTTTAACGTATGGAACACCGTACGAATCAGGGTGATACTAACATAGAAACATGGGGAACAATGATTTCGATATACAGCACTTATAATGAACGCCGAATGTTTGCATATGCATGGTTTTTTCAGTGTGTCTGTCGCAAATCAATTTTAGGTTACATTCGTAAGCAGCGGTCAGTCCTCACACAATTTCGCGGCGTACACCACTGTTGTGTCTAGACAAGACAGCCTAGACACAATGAGAGGAAGCCGAAAGGCACGCGCTAAGCTAAAGCAGGATGGCGTGAGGTCTGAAACAGGATACGTAATGAATGCTATAAAGAAAAGTACGTAGCTTCTGGAATACTTAACTTTAATCCATCCTTTTGGTACATCTGGAGATTGTGGCGATACAAGTGAGACTCTTTAGATACATGCAATGTTACTAATGGCGCCTTGCTAGGTCGTAGCCATTGACTTAGCTGAAGGCTATTCTAACTGTCTGCTCTGCAAATGAGCGAGGCTTCGTCAGCGTGCATCGCTAGCTACATCGTCCGTACAACTGGGGCGAGTCCTAGTCCGTATCTCGAGACCTGCCTTGTGGTGGCGCTCGGTCTGCGATCCCACAGTGGCGACACGCGGGTCCGACATGTACTAATGGACCGCGGCCGATTTAAAACTACCACCTAGCAAGTGTGGTGTCTGGCGGTGACACCACAACCACATATGTTAGAATTACATGGGAATTAAAAAAAAAATGTAGCGGAAGAAAGATTCGATCCACAGACTTCCTGCGTATGATCCACAGCCCTTACTAGCGTGGCTGCGGAATCCTTGATGTCTAGCGGCCATACGAAGTACACAAGAACGCCTTAAATGTTCGAACTCGCTTTCATCGAAAACGGTTGAGAGTTGCCTTCCTGTTCCTGTATGTGTAAGTCCTAGTCGTTCTCCATACGGCCTATCAATATGAATCAAATCGGTGAGGGGAAGTTAGTTTGGTCCGCTTGTTAGCTGTTTTCCCAGTTCTGGTTACTTCGTAATAACAAGGAACACACACACACACACACACACACACACACACACACACACACCTACCTTTGTAATGAAGCATTTCACTTAGAAGTAATATTAAGACAACAAGATCAGCGACTTGTTGGTTCCGTAAATTTAGTCACCACTAATAAACATGAAGATATACATTAATGAAAATACCATCGTAAAGGAAGGGAGGGCAAAGGAATCTCTGAGAGACTCGCATAATAATACTAATAATAATAATATCTGTAGTGCTATATCGACTTTCAGGGTACAATTTTGTGAACACCGTTGGTTTTGTTTTAAATAGATGACCGTCCCGTTGCACGTGTAGCGTGTTGGGGTCTGCCTCCATCCGTTAATTGATGCCTCTGTGTGCACGGCGAAATGCGAGCAGCATTCCGCTTAATGAGAGCCGTTTAGAGGCGGCGACCACGCGCGGGAAACTGGAGCGGCAATTAAAATTAGTAACCGAAGCTGCCCGCGTCAACAGCGCCGCAGTCCCTGACGTCAGACCGCCGCAGGTGCTAGGCTCTTTCTGCCTGCTCCTGCGTTCCGCGGTCTCTCTCCTAGCGCGATGCTGCCTCCGGTTACATAAGCTGCTCCAGTCTCTAGTGACGGCGGCGGGGGATGGGGGCACGTGTCAATACCGCAGCCCTGATAGCTCGTCTTCGGTCTCTTCTTCTTGCGAAACTAGGGCAGAACCACATTCACGCTCTGTCTATACAAACTGCAACCTATGTGCCCACGCCATGGAAGTTTATAGTAGTAAAAATATTTTTGTTTTAATCGTGAGGTGAAGACCATACTACAGTCCTGACAACTGCATTTTTCGGCGGACATCTAATACGCGTTATGTCAGCATTTACATACCGAACCACACTCGTCGCGTAAAATTTCCACTGGCGTTTCAGTTCCCAAAATCGCCAAGACTTGGAGAATGATGATTAACGGAATTTGGGGGGTTTAAAATGAGTGCGATTTCTGATTTACGCAATTACACCCAAACCAGAACTCTCATACTTCCTGTCGACCGCGCAGATTCTTGGCATGTTCAAGTTGGCGAAAACCATTTTCACATAACTTCATTCGTTCACAAAACACTGTGTGGAACTCGAAAGATACCTGAAGTCCATAGTATATGATAGATGGCTTGCTGACTTACGGCGTCGTAGCAAAGTAAATCGGCAGCGCTGAGCGTTTTAACGGTAAATCCAAAATTTAAAGAACATCGTTTTTAATACTGAAACGTCCCCTTTGATCAATTTTACACGACTGTGCTTAAACTGACATACAATATTTTTAGCGCAACGCAATCTGACTTTCAAAATTCCCTACAAAACAATGGCCCTGACTAACATTTAACTATACCTTTCACAAATCACTTACCTCACAAAAATCTTCGCTGCTCAAGCTACTGCAATACAGCGAGCGCCACTACTGCCAACTAAATAAAAGATTCAAACTATGGAAGGCACTAACTACTGATAGGGATAGTTAGCAAATGAAAGATATTAATAGAGAACAAACAATGTATTTACCTTAATATCATCACAGGTCATAATATATATATCAGTTCATGACAAATTGCAAACCTCCGCCATCTCTCTCCCCACATCCACCACTGCTGGCGGCTCACCTCCAACTGCGCAACGCTACGCGCTGTTCACAGCCAGCTGCCGCTGCCCAACACTACAATGGCAGACAACAATGCAAACTAGCCACAGACTGCACACAGCACAGCCAGTGATTTTCATATTGAGCGCTACGTAACGTTGCCAATAAGAAAACATAAACAGCCTACTTACAATACGATTGTATTTTTTAAAGAAAATATTTTTGGTTGTAGTAACTATTTTACTACCAATAGAAACAACCCCAGAAACTTGTCAACATCCGTATTACTGAATTACGACCGTTGTAGACATGGTTGTAGCGAAATACCGTGGCTGCTGTGCCAATCTTCGTAGGTGAGCAACATCGGAACAGTGAACTAAAGCTGTGACCGTAACAGTACAGGTTATAAACACAGTCTGTACAAACTGTAAGGAACGGAAGCCCCAAACGAAAATTCTTTTCGTTTTTATTCCATCAATACGTCAAATCATATTTTGTGCAGTAAAATTGTACAAAATTTTATAAGAAACTTTATATGTTGGGTTGTAGGCTTCTAATTGGAAAAATGGAAATGTTTTTGGAAATTAGTCATCACAAAGTTTTCCGCACAGCGCTCCCACCACAGGCTCAGCCTTGGGAGCCATAGACGTTAAATCCAGTCTCGAACCAGGGCACTTGTTACAAAAGGACTCATCTGCGGAATAAGTGAGCAAAACTTGTTGACTTCCTCATTAACTGTGCTTTCCTAAAATGGAAGTCTCTTTTTCTGACAGATCCTGTTTACTGTTAGTAAATACGCTCCGTTACGAGAATGGGTGGGGTATTTTTTTACAATAAGCGGAACCGCAACGTTTAACGTTTCGTAGCTTTGGTCGGTTTGTTCAGTTAAGCGGATTGCCACACTTCTGTCGATAAATAAAAGACTCCGAAGTTATGGTACAGTTACAAATGAAACGGACGTTGCCATTAGGTACCTAATGGAAGCCTCTGTTCAACTACATATACAGGGTGATTCAAAAAGAATACCACAACTTTAAAAATGTGTATTTAATGAAAGAAACATAATATAACCTTCTGTTATACGTCATTACAAAGAGTATTTAAAAAGGTTTTTTTTCACTCAAAAACAAGTTCAGAGATGTTCAATATGACCCCCTCCAGACACTCGAGCAATATCAACCCGATACTCCAACTCGTTCCACACTCTCTGTAGCATATCAGGCGTAACAGTTTGGATAGCTGCTGTTATTTCTCGTTTCAAATCATCAATGGTGGCTGGGAGAGGTGGCCGAAACACCATATCCTTAACATACCCCCATAAGAAAAAATCGCAGGGGGTAAGATCAGGGCTTCTTGGAGGCCAGTGATGAAGTGCTCTGTCACGGGCTGCCTGGCGGCCGATCCATCGCCTCGGGTAGTTGACGTTCAGGTAGTTACGGACAGATAAGTGCCAATGTGGTGGCGCTCCATCCTGCTGAAATATGAATTGTTGTGCTTCTTGTTCGAGCTAAGGGAACAGCCAATTCTCTAACATCTCCAGATACTGTAGTCCAGTTACAGTAGCACCTCCGAAGAAAAAGGGACCAAAAACTTTATTGGCTGAAATGGCACAGAAAACGTTCACCTTAGGCGAGTCACGTTCATACTGAGTTGTTTCCCGCGGATTCTCAGTGCCTCATATACAGACATTGTGACGGTTGACTTTCCCGTTAGTGTGGAAAGTTGTTTCATCACTAAACACAATCTTTGAAACGAAAGATTCATCTGTTTCCATTTGAGCAAGGATAAAATCACAGAAATCGATTCTTTTAATCTTATCAGCTGCAGACAGTGCTTGAACCAATTTCAGACGATAAGGTTTCATAACTAACCTTTTTCGTAGGACTCTCCATACAGTTGATTGTGGAATTTGCAGCTCTCTGCTAGCTCTGCGAGTCGATTTTCCTGGGCTGCGAACAAATGCTTGCTGGATGCGTGCTACATTTTCATCACTCGTTCTCGGCCGTCCAGAACTTTTCCCTTTGCACAAACACCCATTCTCTGTAAACTGTTTATACCAACGTTTAATACACCACCTATCAGGACGTTTAACACCATACTTCGTTCGAAATGCACGCTGAACAACTGTCGTCGATTCACTTCTGCCGTACTCAATAACACAAAAAGCTTTCTGTTGAGCGGTCGCCATCTTAGCATCAACTGACGCTGACGCCTAGTCAACAGCGCCTCAAGCGAACAAATGTACAACTAAATGAAACTTTATAGCTCCCTTAATTCGCCGACAGATAGTGCTTAGCTCTGCCTATTGTCGTTGCAGAGTTTTAAATTCCTAAAGTTGTGGTATTCTTTTTGAATCACCCTGTATATAACTATGCCTCCCATTTTAACGTGGCTAAATTTCCTGCGCGATTTTACCAGAAATGATCATAGCGCCACTTAACACTTTATAGACGGGTGTCGCAAGTGTCTACTCACAGGTGTGCACTGCACAGACTCGTCTGAATCCTGTCAAAGCAATGGTAGCGCATCCAGATACTGTTGTTCGGACTCAGTACTGTAATTGTCTTCCGTAGACCGTGGATGATGGCAAGATTGATGATGATGATGATGATGATGATGATGATGATGATGCGCTTTCTTCTCTTACGACGCACAGCTGCACTTACCGAGGAACAACCGACGTTGGAGACATGGAAACCCTAATGACTTACGCCAAGAACCCCTGCATAACGTGAAAACAAACGCGTTGTGTGCCGTTGGGGTGGCACGAATTACTGTCAGATATATTTACACCACTCCGTAACTTCAGATTGCGATGTGAACAGTATACTACATGCTCATTTCCCCACGCAACTAATTATAGCTAGGGTTATTTCATGCAGGGCACGGTAGCTGCTACGTCTGACAATATTATGACGGTGTTTTCGACGTTAGAATAAGTGTTGGGGGATGAGCCTATCCAGCATGCACAGACTGCTGTAGCCAGTTACTGTACTGCCGTCGAGCAACAGAATCTGAGCTGATTATTTCGCTCTACTAGCGACCTATACCTACATGCATACTCCGCAGCCATCATACGGTGTATGGCGGAGGGTACCTTCTAAAACTGAGTCATTCCCTTTGCCATTCCACTTTCAAACAGAGCAAGGAAAAAACTTACTGTCTGTATTCCTCTGTACGATCCCCGATTTCTTCTATCTTGTCTTAGCGGTCCTCGCTCGAAATGGATACGTTGGCGGCAGTAGAGTGGTTCTGCATTCCACTGCAAACGCTGGTACACTAAATTTTGTCAGTAATGTTTTGCAGAAAGAACGTCGTCTTCCATCCAGGGATTTTCATTTGAGTTCACAAAGCATCTCTCTAATCCTCGCGTGTTGATCGAACATACCGATAACAAATCTGGCAGTGGGCCTGTGAAGTCCTTCCATATCATCTTTCACTCCGACCTGGTGCGGATCCCAAACATTCTAACGCTACCGAAGAATGGATCGCATTAGTGTTGCGTACACGGTCTTCTTTGCAGATGAACCATACTTAGCTAAAATTCTCCCAATAAATCAAAGTATGCTGCTCGCCTTCCCCAGTTCCTTTCTTAACGTGGTTGTTTCACGTCATATCGCTTTGCAACGTTACGCCTAGATACTCGTCGACGTAACTGTGTCAAGCAGCATACCACTAGCGTACATTCGAACATTACCGGCTTGTTCTTCCTACTCACGTGCATTAACTTGAATTTTTGTACATTTAGAGTAAGCTACCACTTACATTCTATGTGGATTCTCTATGCAAGTCATACTGCATCATCCAACAGTCACTAGACAACGACACTTCGTCACACACTACAGCTTCATCAGAAAAACCGTTGACTGGGGCCCACCCTATCCGTCAGATCGTTGTTGTACGTAGAGAATAATAGCGGTCCTACCACCCTTCCTCTGGCTCTCTGGACAATACCCATACCCTTGATGGTTTCATTTCGCAGAGAGAGAGAGAGAGAGAGAGAGAGAGAGAGAGAGAGAGAGAGAGAGAGAGAGAGAAAACGAAAACGAAAACGAACTTCTTGCCAGGACCGCATCTATATCCTTCCTGCCACACTGGCAGTGCAACGTGCTGAATGGTTGTGCGCGGCGTATCGGGGTACTAGTTCCTGCGCAACACCGAGCTTACCCCATACATGGAACACCCCCCCCCCCCCCCCATCCCCACAGCCACTGGCGTAAAGAAAAGTAGCTCAATTTATCTAAATTTTGCGTCACTAGCTCGATTAGCGATTTTTCCTGATACACGAGTAATATGCAGATCATTAGTTCAACACTTACGCATATTATACCATCGTTAATTTTATAATATGCCATAAATACCCGAAACCTCATTTTAGAGCGTTCTTTCGATAAGAAACGTGATTTTGTCGGTGATCAGTTCAGAAGGTTCGACACGTCTACTTCACTCCCCACCCTCACCCCACCACATCACCACCTCTATTCCTTATTTTATATAATGTTGGCAACAGTCATTTCAGCCACTCTGTTAGACTTAACGCTGTAACGTACTACGCAAAGCCAATTTTCTGCTGAGTGCTAATAAAGTAGATTTTCCACTTTGGTGAGTGAACTCCCGTCTGGTTCTGACAACCAGAGGTGACATCGCTCTTCAGGTGCGTTTACACCTGTGCACCTTGTGGCTAGTCGCCGTGCACCTGTGGCTTGCCCACAGGGAAGCAGAGGCGCCCAGTGTGAACACAGCTGTAAATGCAATCCACACGCACGCTCATATTGAGGAAGAGGCATGCACATCTACGTGTGCCACTACTTGCATGTAGGGCAAGCACAGTTGCATGGCGGTTAGCCGCAAGACGCACCTTAAGAGCATTTCTGAGACAGATCAGAATTTCAGCTGAAATTAAATACGCCAGACGAGTCCTAAATGCGTTGTGGCGTTTCATTCGTGTATTAACTGTTATTTTTGATCTTCATGCTCATTTTTAAAGTTTGGCTCATATGCAACAGTATGACTGTAAGACCAGTTTACCATGTGAAATCACTTCACCAATGCCAGTTATTGTTTCCGCTCGAAAAAGGTGGTAAACTATGTACAGTAAATTTTTCGTGGTTCCCTAATGGAAGAAAATGTAAAAATTTCAGTGTGTGATTTGTTGTAGACTCTTGATGTCGGTAGCGTCAAGGGTCCTGCTTCTCCCTACGCCTGCTCAATTCCGAGCGCTATCAAAACAGGCGATTATCTGTAGAATTACTAATTCCTGAGACGTTATACGCTTCCTTCGCTCACAGAACTATTCCTTCAGGATTTTCAGACGTACGCTATTGCACGTTCTGCTATAGGACAGTGTACCGTGGTGAAGAGACAGACGAATACCACACGACGCAACTCCAGTGCATTGCGCGTGGTGCTCAGTGCCAATGTATGTTTGACTGCATGTCGTACTTGAGGCAGACGAAAATGTACGAAGGTTACGGCCGGACAGTTTGAGGCTGACAACTTAACGCGCCGCTTGGTATGATGGAAGGCGTTTTAATCTGTCAGCGGACGCCGACGGCAGCAAGTAGCATGCGTTCTTACTGGCGGCTGGTGGCCGGGGTTTGTTGTGAGAGTGCGGGCCGCCATCCGTCAATAGTGACAGCCAGCCGCGGCCTCGCCGGCCCTCCTACAAATAATGGCACGTGTCCGCGCCGAGCGCCGGAACCTCTTTCCGCTGACCACCGATCTTTACAGGCTGATCATTAGCTTTCAGCTGTTCCCGTAAACAGACATGTTGACTGCCAATCTCACAGTGTCACCTAACTGGTTCCTTCCCCTGCTGCAAGCTGATACTTGTCCCGTCCCTTATGTTAGGAAACATTCAGACTAGAGATGAACACGGAGAGGAATTTCACCTTATTGAAGACACCTTTATAGGTTTTCGCCCAGACATGTTTCAGCACTCCTTATACTGTTTTCAGTAGGTTAATTCGTGTATTTTCCTTCTGCCAAATTGTTGTTACATGTTATCGAACTTCCCCGAATGGGGGACTCTTAGCTCACAATGCCGTACGCTCATTTACATTTTTTCCTTCGTTTAAAGCAACTTTTTGTACAGAATATATACATTTGTAAAACGAGTGACTGTTCTCAAATATTTTGCATTGGTTTGCATGAAGTACAGTCTACGTGTATCACTGAGTAGAGGTAGTCTGTCGTTTATTTCGATACCTCTGAAGGTTGTAGTTTCGTAGTACATTTGGAAATAAAGTGGATGTATCCGTTTGTTTCCATACCTCACATGAAGCTATTAGCTGTCGTGTTATTTAGCGTGTTACAGATTTTGATGATGTGCTGTCTTTACTTAGTTTGTGACTAGATAAGAAGCCTATTTCTTTCGCTTTTGTCATTACAGATGCATTTTCTAGAATTTGTTCGCTAACCACAGAGTTCCCATCCCCATTGCGTGTTGATGTTGGTGTGCAGTGTTCATTTGTTTCGTGGCAAGTGCGTCTGGGAGGATTTAAGTGCTGTTGACTTTTAAATGGTGTGCAGTATGGAGAGAAGGGAATTTAATTTTAGAATCTGATCATATACAGTTTCTGAGTGGGTGTTATTTATATAGGTGTTCTATTGAGGCAACGAGGGTTTTATTGCACAGTGATGTTTTCACGTAGACTTTCTTTCCTTGAGCTATTAATTTTTAGATGTGATAGTTTTCTTCTGTTGTTAATTTTTTGATATAAACTGTAACTAGTTTTCAGGATTTTGAGGTCGGTTTCTATGTTCGTTGGGTGGTCGTTCTGTGCTCCTAACTGATCCAAATGTACTACAAAACTAGAACCTTCAGCCATATCATAAATAAACAATATAGAATGCCTCAACTTAGTGATACATGCCTTAACTCTGGAAGCAGACCAATGCAAAATACTTGACAATAACCAGAAATTTTACAAATGTGAATATAGCTTACCGAAAGTTTCTTTAAAGGTTAACATGTAAAAACAATTTTGTAGAACATGAATAAACTAAACCCACCGATCATAGCATAAAAAGTGCTGAAATATGTCTGGATGAAAACAAAAGTAGATAGGTGCCCTGCACAAGACTGAATTCCTCTCCAATTTTCTTAGCAAGCACAGAAATAAGAACTGGAACATTCACAAGATGATAGAGGTGAACATTCGTAGTTGATCGTGTCCAGAGTCGAATTAGTGCTAAAAGCTGACATAATTTTGACGTACGTATGCTCTACCTGCAAGGACGCGAAGGTTTTTGCTTTCATTCGTAACACTTACCATACACCCTCTGCTAGGTACATAAATTTTTTTTACCAGACTGAGCACTGATAGTTGAATTTCGTGGTTTTAACAGGTATCCATACCTGTTCTTCGTCCACGATCTCCATCCCCCCTGTTCGTCCTCCGTTCCTGTTGGTTTATCCTCATACTTGTAGTTCAGAGTCTGAGGTACTGGAAATTCCAAATTTCGTTCCTGTTATCCCTGTAAAACTGACTTTTTCTGCTTCGTTATTTACTATCTGCTCAAACAAGAAGCCGACATAGATTTTCGCCTGGAAATAATTCGTAATCCAAAGATTTGTGTGTCTCCACTAGTCTCGTGCCACGGTCGTCATTGGCTTGCTTATAATAAGTATACCGTGGGCACCACAGATTCGGTTGTTTGGACCAAACGTATGTGTCCCCTCCCATTGCGGGCGGATGACGGCCGTAAGTTCTACGACAGAGCATGATCCTCGCGAGCTCGAATCAGATGTCTCTGTTCGAACGCCGCTCTTCAGATGACATTGGATGACATTTGTGCAAAAATTAATACTGTGCTTCAACAGGGTCTCCTGTGCCGACATATATTATATGATCACAAAAAATTCAGAAATTTGAAGTCTGTACTGAAATGGCAATGACCATCAATGTACGCGGACATCGGACTATGTCATCTGTATTCTGAGTGAGTGTTTGAGTTTTTGCAAAGTGGTGGTAATGGGAGCCTAAAACTCTCTTCCTGTCTCTTCGGTGTTATCTTAAATTTAGAACTAGTAAGTGCTATCGGCAGCTTAATGCAAATTAAAAACGAGGCCAGGCATTGATGCATGCGGCAGTCTAAATTTACCCCTCCCCTTACCATCACCACCACCACCACCCCTTACTTTCCTCCCCCACCCACCACCCATGAGAAATATCAGTGATTGTCCCCTGGCATGGGGCACGAACTACTACAAACTGAACCGTCGAAGAGACACTCTTGTCGCAGACGGGAAATCGCTAATGACTCACAGTCAAACGTGTTCACGCCAGGTCTCCCTTTAACGTTCAGCGCCGTGCATAACACAATTGGAAAAATAAGATATCCGTTGCCACCTCTCTCGCCCATGGAATTGTGTGATGTGTGATACCTATAATTACTATTTTCCTGTCCATGTCAGTGCTTTTAATGCCTTTCTAAGGGAACGGTCACTGCTTTTTAGGTAATAATTATTTTTAATTTTTATTTTACAGAGGCAACTGCGAGAGCGGCGGAAAACGAGTGATCCGAACCTCTCGAAGACCAAGTAAGTGACACAATTTGTATTTATCTCGGAAGATCCTTCATATCGATTTGTTTAATTATTAGATCGAAGCAGTATATTAAGTGATGATCTCGACGGTGGACTCGTATTACATCATTAATCTGGAAAGTGAAATCCACATTAGTTCGGAATTTCGTTGTAAATCAGCCAAGTAAAGCTTACTCCAGCAGCTGCAACTGTTTTTGGGCTGTATTGTTGCCCGGTCCTGACGAGCTTAATCGTTGGAACTAAGTGCACGCAACAGAAGGACGCGCGCAGGAATCAGTAAAGCACCTCACATAATGTATAAACAATAAACGTTCGTCATGATTTTCCGTAATCATTAAATTTGTTCGTTTCTTACCCATTGGTGTTTAATATTCTTTATTTTAGAGAAGTAAAAAATTTCGACTGACCGATCCCTGCCCCCTCTTTCCCCCGTCTCATTAACAGGGACACACACTCCCCTTATCATTCTTATACGTCACCTTGTGGTCTCATACGTAAACCTGGAAAGACAACACAACACAATGCTTACCTTAATGCTTCGCTCTTCGGGAGAGAGCCACGTTGAAAATGTGTGGCATTCTGCTTTAAAGTGTGTTCTGTACTTCCAACAAAGGGTTGATGCGAGCCCTGCCCTCGTTGAACTAAAGAAATTCTCCTTTCTAATCACATACGCCTATGGCGAAGACAAAAATTACGTTTTTGTGCAGCGAGTAGAGATCTTTTCCCTTTAAGGATTTAAAAAACGTGCAACAGGTTGTCATTTTTTTCTGTCTTGAAGGAAATTACACAAACGAAAGTTTTCTTGCATTTCAGAACTGCCTTCGAATACATGGTGTAGTATAGTAGAGAAACTGATGTGTGGCGGGGCGCCACTATCTAAATTGCTCCGGTTCGAAAATATCGTAGATCCAGGGCTGATGCACAGAGCAATCTGAGTTGTAGTGGGGAGGTGGGTAGTCTCCACGTGACCTGTGTTTACGTTTAGTGACTTTGCTGTTTCCTCTTCGTTTATTGCTCTCACATTAAATGAAAACAAAACGGATTTCTGTGGCCGGCAGCCACCAAATGAATTAAAATACGTTCGCATAATTACGGAAGGCTAAAATATGTTGTTAGTTTCGGTTTTATTTCCACCTTTCTGACAGTCAAGCATTAATCACCTTCCAGAACAATGAAGCTGTTTTTTGTCGGTTTGCTAAAGAGATTTGGCTTTTATTAATATTTTGCGCTGAGGCGGTCAATTTATTTGAAACGAATTGTTTAATTTCACACTGTTGGCTAGTTTCAACTGTTCGCTGCATTTCAAGTGCACGTTTTCCATCTTCTAGCTCGTATGGCATTATGCCATAATAAAGAACCAAACATGATATAATACAGTACTGGTACTCAAGAAAATTTACATCCGAATCTGGACGTACGATTGTGCACTATAAGCCGAATTATGCATTTTAGTATAGTTCACGAAATTCCGATGCGCCTGAAGTATTCTTTGATGTCTTGTTTCTTTTATGACATAATGCAACATCTTTTAATATTTTACACGTACGAACATGCGGGCTTCCTGCGTCATCGTAGCTGCGCAGGCGCATTGACGCCTGTTATCTGGCGCTCTCTGGCAACTGCTGAAACGAACCAATTTCTAACAGGTCACGGGAAAACATTGCGAATCGTTGTTTGAAAAGTGTTACTTTCAAAGTAAATTTCTTTTACGCAAAATGAACTATGTGCCAGAATGTACGATGAATTTCTTAAATCAGAGAGCGTTTGACTCTCATTTAAAAATAAAATCTTTGAGGACGACCATCTAGAAGAATTTTGAGCCCAGAAGATTAGACATTCACGCCGTTATTAAAAATTTTACTGGCACATTTGTGTGATGAATCTTAAAGCGTAACACGCGCATAATGATCCACATTCTATGTGGAAGCTTGGCTTCTCTTGCAGCTCATTAAGCTTAGAGACCAATATTATTTGTGAAAGCTTTGTTTTTCTTCTAGCAGAACTACGTATATTAATTTAAACCATTAACTTTTCTTTTTGTGTGTTCGCTGTACTTCAGAGTGATCTTGCTATTGGTTGACTACGCTACGTGTCCTGTGCTGTCATCAGCTGCCGACATCACGTGACATGAGCTATGACTGGCTTACAAAAGCGCGTCGCAATCTTGATTTCATTGCTTCGGAAAGTAACATTGAGTATTTGGTGGAATTCGATTTTATACCTCCGTAAAACGAAGAAATGCAGCATACTTGCCGGCCCTGCGTGGCCGAGCGGTTCTAGGCGCTACAGTCTGGAACCGCGGGACCGCTACGATCGCAGGTTCGAATCCTGCCTCGGGCATGGATGTGTGTGATGTCCTTAGGTTAGTTAGGTTTAAGTAGTTCTAAGTTCTAGGGGACTGATGACCTTAGAAGTTAAGTCCCATAGTGCTCAGAGCCATTTGAACCATTTTTTGCAGCATACTTGTTGCTGCACATCAAAGATCTTTCCAAAATGTGTGCCCCCCCTTCTCCCCCGGGTTTTGTTTTCTCAAGTGCCGGCAGATTCTACGTCTGTCTAGAAAACCATAAACATTCTAAGGATTGATAAGTTTTACAGTGCCGAGGAAAGGTATACTGTCATTTAACACGGAAAAAGTGTATTTTCATCCGGGAGATGGTGTATTTTAATACGGAAAAATCTGGGAATTTTTTTTCCTTGTCCAGGTATACACCCTGATGATCCGCTGCAACTGATAGCAGTTATCCCCCTTCAATTTACATATAGTGTTTCACAGCTGCGGGATCGGCGTGGTGTCTCCTCTTTCCAAAGAACACACACCATGCATTCAGATAGCGTATTTAGCTCTGTCTTTTAGAAAATTCCGAATCCAGTCATAAATCTGATCAGATACTGGGTAAGTTCGTATTTTCTTCACTAAAAGGCAGTACGAAATTCGTTAGAATGTCTTCCGAGAGTCATGAGATACGGTGTCAACCTGGACGCCTTCGTCTTCGTCGCTCCGGAGCTCGAGTAGGAAAGAGGGATTAGTGTTCCGCAGGGATCTCTGTTTACTTTCTCTCTTACGATGCTGCTAGGCTGGTGCTCCTGGGCGAAAGGATATACCGGTAAGTCGGACTTAGATCCAGCCTCAAGGGCGTCACCGGGGAGACACGACTGACACGGGTGACAGGTTGTTACCCTGGCAGCAGCAGCAGCAGCAGCACAGCAGGGCACAGCACGTGTGGCGTGGGCGGACAGCGACCACCCCCTGTCGGGGAGCAGCGCTGCCCATTTGCTTCGGCCATATCGATCGCGGGCGGCGTTGTCGGCACTCCGCTACCTGCCCGGCGCCGGGTATGACAA
Organism: Schistocerca serialis cubense; assembly: GCF_023864345.2. NCBI lineage: Eukaryota > Metazoa > Arthropoda > Insecta > Orthoptera > Acrididae > Schistocerca > Schistocerca serialis. The sequence goes on along the minus strand of NC_064639.1, from coordinate 448,585,978 downwards.
CCCGCTCACTCGTTAACTCGCCCCGGCAGTTTCTGCCCCAGCCCTAAACGTCGTCCCTGCCAGCTTTTGTGTCCAACGCCCTTTCTGATGCCTCTCTTCGTTTCGTGCACCTGTATCTGGGAATAGTTAACCTTTAAAGCCGTATGCTGTCAACTTGTTCCAACGCGACGTCTTGTGGGTTCATTCATCGTGCTGAGAGGTGACGGCACTGTCAACGTTGGGCACTGGCCTGAGAAAGCAATAAGCTCACCGGACAAAATGTTAGTCGCTCCATTAAAGGAAACGCCGGTCGCTTTGAAGCGGTGTAGAACTATTACTAGGCATTGATGTGACCCTCCGCCGTTCACGTAAGTCACGGCAGTGAAATGATTCGTCCGACACTTGATTGTATCGCGCAATAAGATGGTGGCGAGGAGCCGCGACAGAACGACAGAAAGAAGCTATCAGTTTTGGACATGACCTTGCCCACAACGTGAGTGAAGGTGCCCAATTTGTTGATACATCTACGCGGATTGGCCAACGTGTCTGCTACGGAATACGGCGTAATAACAGTGGTCGTAAAAAGATCTTAACCGTCATATCTTTTCAATGACAATCGGTTGTAAGTCATACAGGTATCTGTTGTCAGTGTATGGATGTCTGCCTCAACAGATTTCTGCGCAAACATTGCGAAGGGACTATATGCAATGGATGTTTTGAGTCGGGCTCTCGCAAAACACCTTTACCCATAATGGCACATGAAGCTGCACGTCCTCAGTGGCCAAAACAACACAAACTAGACGGTGGTCTAACTGGAGACGTAGCTATTTTTCCTCTCTTCAAATGATTCAATGCGTAGAATCCACCGACCGGGCCAATGAAATGTTTAACATGTAGTTCAGACCAAAGGTCGTTCTGGGGGGGGGGGGGGTTATTATTTTTTTTTTCTTGCATCACGACATGGGTCCACACGTTCAGTTTACCATGAACCTGAGCCGGGATGATTACTTCAATGCTCCGGATGACCAAGTGATGCACTCTCTTGTATATCTTCATAACGTGTTTGCTGTGGAAATCATAATTCTTCGTCTTTAGAGAGCTGCAGATATACGATCCTCTTTTTTACAAAAACCTAAGGACCCTACTATTCCTCGACTGGCACGCTGAATCTGGTATTAGTAGCACCGAAGATGTCTATTTGGGGCATTGGGTGAAACGCAACAAAAATCGTCACTGTATTTTGGTAGCTGTATGTGTGTTCTAGTGGCTTCAGGCGGATATAACATACATGAAAAAGTTTGCACACTCATTCTCGCCGAACTGAGATCATTATCAGAGCTAGAGGATGTGTTAAACGCTATTATTGTGATGCCTCCTGGCGGTGACTGATAGTTGTTGTCCGCAGTTTTTATATCTGAGAGAACTGACAGTGCGAGACATCATACACCTATGAGTTTCCAAGTGTAGCATTTTATGCAGTGCTGTGTGAAGTAATTTCTTTGCAGCGACTGCTGTTGTCGTTATCGAGGCTCTTCTTGTTTTGTCGGATAGTGACACTAAATCTCAATTTTATTTCTGCTGGGAGCTTAATCCAGTTCCTGTTCATCGTCTTGAGGGTATGATATCTGTTGTTGCATGAAGCCTCGGGCAGATCACATTGCTCGGATAATTTACTGGCAATAACTTCCTTTGATTAGTTTCCTAAATGCAATCTTTCGGAAGAGAAACTTTATCTCATACCGACCGACATTCGTGTATCAGTTGGTATTACTGTCCTTTAATTCCTTACGTTGGTTTTTCTCTTGATTTATGATGACAGTTGTCTTACATATTGCGACCAATACGGAAGACAAAATGTTATCGGTTCTTAAGTTATTAAATCCCTTGCAAATTGTAACTGTTGTTAAGGCCTTTTTCTAGGAGTACGAAATGGTTTTATCTTCACAACTTGTCATCCACTGTAGCTGAGTGGACAGTGCGTCGGCTTGTCATGCCGGCAGGCCCGGATTCGAATCCGGCTGGGTTGGAGATTTTCTCCGCTCAGGGACTGGGTGTTCGTGTAGTCTTCCTCATCTTCATTTCGCAATCATCGACACGCAAGTCGCCGAGGTGGCATCACCTCATAAGAATTGCACCAGGCGATCAGGTGTACCCGCCGGGAGGCCCTCTTCCACACATTTTATTTCATCTTCACAACTGCCAGAAGTACGTTACACAATATTAAAAATCGCTACTGCCAGCGTATTTCAAACATTTTCGATTTCGTGGAGCGAAAAAAGGAGCGTATTGGGGTTGTTTCCCAAAGGTGCAATGACGGTTGTGGTACATAATTGAAGGGATGTATGATGTTGAGGGATATATAATGTTGAAACGGATATATAACGTTGGAACTGCTTGAAGTGAGTCGGCACATAATCGAAACGCGAACGCCATTTCAGCATTGAATGTAGATATGAGGAGATCTCTACACTTAAAATGGGTCGTTCTGTCTAGTATGTGCTCTCTAGAGTGAAAATCTCCAAAGGACAACCTGTAACAAGTGCAAAAGTGTGAAGTACTGTGCTAAAGTGACATTCCTTGAATCGTTCGTAGTTGCAGTGGTACTTCGCCTAGAAGACTTTTAGGTTCACGTATGGAGTATCGTTTAACTACAGGGTGTTTCAAAAATGACCGGTATATTTGAAACGGCAATAAAAACTAAACGAGCAGCGATAGAAATACACCGTTTGTTGCAATATGCTTGGGACAACAGTACATTTTCAGGCAGACAAACTTTCGAAATTACAGTAGTTACAATTTTCAACAACAGATGGCGCTGCAGTCTGGGAAACTCTATAGTACGATATTTTCCACATATCCACCATGCGTAGCAATAATATGGCGTAGTCTCTGAATGAAATTACCCGAAACCTTTGACAACGTGTCTGGCGGAATGGCTTCAGATGCAGATGAGATGTACTGCTTCAGCTGTTCAATTGTTTCTGGATTCTGGCGGTACACCTGGTCTTTCAAGTTCCCCCCCCAGAAAGAAGTCACAGAGGTTCATGTCTGGCGAATAGGGAGGCCAATCCACGCCGCCACCTGTATGTTTCGGATAGCCCAAAGCAGTCACACGATCATCGAAATATTCATTCAGGAAATTAAAGACGTTGGCCGTGCGATGTGGCCGGGCACCATCTTGCATGAACCACGAGATGTTCGCAGTGTCGTCTAAGGCAGTTTGTACCGCCACAAATTCACGAAGAATGTCCAGATAGCGTGATGCAGTAATCGTTTCGGATCTGAAAAATGGGCCAATGATTCCTTTGGAAGAAATGGCGGCCCAGACCAGTACTTTTTGAGCATGCAGGGACGATGGGACTGCAACATGGGGCTTTTCGGTTCCCCATATGCGCCAGTTCTGTTTATTGACGAAGCCGTTCAGGTAAAAATAAGCTTCGTCAGTAAACCAAATGCTGCGCACATGCATATCGCCGTCATCAATCCTGTGCACTATATCGTTAGCGAATGTCTCTCGTGCAACAATGGTAGCGGCGCTGAGGGGTTGCCGCGTTTGAATTTTGTATGGATAGAGGTGTAAACTCTGGCGCATGAGACGATACGTGGACGTTGGCGTCATTTGGACCGCAGCTGCAACACGGCGAACGGAAACCCGAGGCCGCTGTTGGATCACTGCTGCACTAGCTGCGCGTTGCCCTCTATGGTTGCCGTACGCGGTCGCCCTACCTTTCCAGCACGTTCATCCGTCACGTTCCCAGTCCGTTGAAATTTTTCAAACAGATCCTTTATTGTATCGCTTTTCGGTCCTTTGGTTACATTAAACCTCCGTTGAAAACTTCGTCTTGTTGCAACAACACTGTGTTCTAGGCGGTGGAATTCCAACACCAGAAAAATCCTCTGTTCTAAGGAATAAACCATGTTGTCTACAGCACACTTGCACGTTGTGAACAGCACACGCTTACAGCAGAAAGACGACGTACAGAATGGCGCACCCACAGACTGCGTTGTCTTCTATATCTTTCACATCACTTGCAGCGCCATCTGTTGTTGAAAATTGTAACTACTGTAATTTCGAAAGTTTGTCCGCCTGAAAATGTACTGTTGTCCCAAGCATATTGCAACAAACGGTGTATTTCTATCGCTGCTCGTTTAGTTTTTATTGCCGTTTCAAATATACCGGTCATTTTTGAAACACCCTGTATATATCACTTCTGAAATGAGTGTTCGAACAATTCCATGTCCAGGTAATGAGATTATAGATGGACACTAGCTCAAAGAGGATACTAGGCCAACGCACTGTTAAAATTGGACATAGATTTCCCGAACATCTGAGGTCTTTAAACTGGGATGGCAAGGTAGAGTCCTGACTTCTTAGTGGCATATAATATTAAATGGTGGTAGAGGGTGAATGAAACAGTTCACATAAAAATCCCACAGACAAATCTTGATCGCCCAACGGGCATGATTTATCGCTATTCGTGCTCTCAGATATGTAGGCAATGAGACGTGCTTTGGCATGCACATTGTCTAAATTTTTTTGAGAGATAAAAAATCCTAACGACGTGTGATTTACCTCACAGAATTACTCTTCAGCTGTTGCGGGAAACGGCTTTAGACAAAGAGCAGCTCCAGGAAATAACGGTTCCACAGCTACACTACCGTCAACGCGAAAGCTCCATTATCAAGCGACCATGCTCGTTGAAGCCAGACGCTTCTCGCGTTAAATGTGATTTTGCCCATATGCAGGTTAAGGAAAAAGCTAGCAGCTCCCGGATTCCCACCGGAAATGCCCAGTGCTAAACCACTGGACCTGTAAAGTCTTAGTCGCCACGTTTTACTTATGTTATAGTTGCCATGTCTGCCGTCCATCGAAACACACTGAAATGAAGGTAAAGCGACGCTATATATAAAATTGAAATACAACTACTCTTCCGAAACGACGTATCAACAGACTCAGAAACAGGGTGCAGTAAGTCCTCTTCGCTGGATAAGACCCGATACCTGGTAGTGCAGGAATCATAATGCTCGTATTACTGTACTGCTTGTGCCCCATCCCAGCAGTTTAATTTCCCTTCGCGGCTGAGTTCAGTCATTTCAAGCAGAGACCCCGAATTAAGATACCGTCAGCAGACTTGAATCTTGAGGTTCGTCGGAAGGTACGCAACACATCGGAATGAACAGTGATTATATTATTTGAGTCGGCAGCAGCAAAGGCGGCTAGTGGATTCGAGTAGTGGGCACCAGCTGTTGGCCAGAGCTGCCGCGGGCAGCGCAGCGCAACGTGGCGGCATGGACCGGCGCAGCGTAGCGCGCTCGCTGTGGTCGCGCCTGCCCAGGGTGCCCGCTGCCGCCTCCCGCACACCTCAACCTACCGCTGCCTGGCGGGGCGCGCTCGGCGCAGAGCACCTCGTTTCAGTCGCCGCAGCGCACTTAGCACCGGCGGACGTAGTAGAACTCCAGCTCCCTAAAGCCAGCAGCCACTTTAGTACCCGAGTCGTGGCGGGTTACAGTCCCACATTTATAACAGGGTCGCCAATGTTGTTTGTTCCTGTGTCCACTGTCTTGCACTATTTTAGAAACGACATTTTCCTATCAGAGTGCTATACATGTCCTTTCCCACTACGATCGCAATTTCGGCCTCTTACGTTACTCTCGAGTGACACCTCACTATGAAGTTCATCTGTGCATCGATCGTTTCCAGAGGACGCTGTCCTTGCGTTAATCATTATTATGCGTTCCATGTACCTAACCTAAAGACATCACACACATCCATGCCCAAGGCAGGATTCGAACCTGCGACCGTAGCAGTCGCGCTGTTCCAGACTGTAGCGCTAGAACCGCTCGGCCACACCGGCCGGCCATGTGCATTATAAGACAAGAGTCGTGGTCATTTTTGTAAAATAACATAGCTCTTCATATAACTCAATAGCAGTTTTTAGATGAAGTGCTATATTCTTTCGTATAAATGACTAAGACTCCCGTTTTACTATATGCATGGAATATATAGTATTACTGAGTTCCCCTACCTATGGGTTTTCTGCAACCTGCAATGCTTTCAAAAAACAGCGCGTGCTATTTTCGTATTCTCCCCCTCGCTATGTATAAACTATTAGTCCTACAGAAAAAATGAACAGGACCTTTAGTAAGAAATTTAATGTTGTTAAATTTTGTACTGGGATACGTTTTCGCTAGAGGCTGCTGTGTCCAAGTTATTCAAGAAAAACCCTTTTTTAAGGGCATTTTCGCACGTTTTTATAGAATTATTCGAAAACTACGGCCTCTTGCGCAAATGTATACTAGTTCAGTATTTAACTACGCCAAATTTATTACAAGAAATTCCTGTTCATTTTTTATGTAGGACTAATACTTTGCGCATAGCGAGAGAGAGAATATGAGCACATTGCTCGTGGCATTTGAAGGCTCTAAGAGTTGTATAAAACCCGTAGGAAGTGGCAGCTGATTCGCCCTGTACAAAGATGGTTGACGGGAAGGCAGTGTCCGCTGGAAATGAACAATCCACTGACGCACTTAATAGTGAGCTGTCATCTGAAAATGGCATTATAGGCAAAAATTGTGATCGAAGCGAATAAATACGTTAAATAACAGTCCGATCTGGAAATGATACCCTTTATATCAACAGTTGCACAAGCGAAAATACACAAAAGATTTTAATTTAATGTCAAGTTAAAGGAGGTGGAAGTACAAGAGCAGTTGGACTTACGGTAACGAACAGTACAAGAATATGGGATGAGATTTAGTTTAAGTAAGAGTGAGATGATTATCACAACAAGAAGGGAGGAGAGAGGAACAACTGGAATAACAGTTGGTGGGAAACGATTGAGGAGAGTGGAGAGTTTAAAGTACCTAGGAAGCCTGATACAGAAAGATGGAAAAAACGACAGAGAAATAAATGAGCGGGGGAGAAAAGCAGAAGCATTTCGGAAGAGTGTCAGAAGCCAGATATGGAGCAAGCATGTACCTCAAATCAGTAAAAAGGTTATATACCGGTCATACTATGTCTCGATCCTGACATACGCACCAGAAACTTGGATTATGAAAGGAAGAGAGAAAAAATACAAGCTAGTGAGATGAAATTCTTGAGAAACAATATGGGAGTGACAAAGAAGACAGGTTAAGAAATGAGAGGATCAGAGCGTTAATGAAGGTGGAGCCGTTACAGGAGGAGATACAGAAATCAAGGCTGAGATGGTATGGATACGTTAAGATCATGGAGAAGAGGCTACCCATGGGGATACACGAGATGAAACTGGAAGGAAAGAGACCAAGAGCAAGATCGAGGGACAGATGGATGAAAGTAGCATAGGAGTGCCTCCAGAAGAAAGGAGAAGACTGGACCAGGGTGAAGAAGGAGAGATGGTGGCAAGACAGAAGACGATGGAGAGGCCTATGTTCCATACAAACCCGGCCAGAGGCTTGAAGCAATCCAAGATGATAATGATATCAAGTTATTACATGTTAGAAGAACTCTTCATTACTAAGTTTCATTGACTCAACCTTTATTTCAAGTAGTGAATGACCAAACTACTGGATTTCTTATTCCCGTTTCGCAACTGCTCTACAATATTGTATCAGTTTCCCAATACGTTGCTGGGAGAGCTCGCAAGTTCTATTACGACGGAAGTCACACATGTGGTAACTAAATCTTAACATGCAAGGCAGTTTGTTTCTCAAACGAATTTCTTAGAGTTGGATGAAAGCTACAGGCTCGTAATTAAATTAAACAGGACCGTTACGAGAATATTATGCTGGACTTACTATTTAAGCTTTTCATACGCTGTGCTCTTCGTTTCCCGCTGCAGGGAAACCAGGAAAATCGGTAACATGACTTAGGTCCAAGAACACAGCAGCAGGAGTATAGCAAACACGTTGCTTGCTAAGGTCGTCTCTTCCTCTGCCTTCAACGATGTCCAACCCCACAAAGACCGTACCCAAATCGTTAAAATTTGCGGAACTTCTCTGTTTAGTTCCCATCCAGACTTGCGGAAAGAAAACGGGTCATTTTTGTCGGTCCCTCTGCTCCCACCGTCCATGCAACGCGCAGCAGTATTTGCGTGTCAGGCGCGTCTTCTGAAATAGAGCGCCCGTGTCCCTCGTTGGTCGTTACGCGGCCTATGGGTTGTTCGCGGTGAAAGCAACGGCTCTGATGTCTGCCAGCAGAACACCAGACACTCCCCCGTCGTTCCGCCGTTGCAGATACGAAATAGAACAGTCGAATTACTCAAATTCTGAGCGTATTCATCTGACGAACACAATCTAGTTACGGCCGATCAGATACGAGAATCAAGATAACGATATGAAGCAGCATACCTTCAAGAGTGTATATCGTTCGGCCTATTGTGGCTCCTTATTGAACCTGCTATCTTTTCCAGGGGCGTTCATGACTTGGCCGGCCTTCTGCTTCGTATCACCAAGCATTTTGCCCAGTCACTGTAAACAACTGCCGGCCGGTGTGGCCGAGCGGTTCTAGGCGCTACAGTCTGGAACCGCGCGACCACTATGGTCGCAGGTTCGAATCCTGCCTCGGGCATGGATGTGTGTGATGTTCTTAGGTTAGTTAGGTTTAAGTAGTTCCAAGTTCTAGGGGACTGATGACCTCAGAAGTTAAGTCCCATAGTGCTCAGAGCCATTTGAACCATTTTGTAAACAGCTGTTGTAGTATTTCATTCTTACATCAGTGCTAGGGTGGTACGACTGTTACGAATCGCCCTGAGGATCAGACACGTTCCGGAGATGCGTCACTGGATCTGTAGATTTAGAGAGAACTTTTGCGCATTTTGGCTGGAATAGAGTGTTTGAAATTCTGAATTTATCAGAGTCGAAAAGCAAACAGTGAAAGGATATGTTCCAGTTGTACAAAAACCAGACGACAGTTGTCAGTATAAGGGCGTGAAGGGGAAACAGTAGTTGGGAAGGGAGCGAGACAGCGTTATAGCTTATCCTTCATTTTATTCGATCTCTAAATAGAGCAAGCGGTAAAGCAAATCAGTTTTGAAATGGAATTAAAGTTCAGGAAGACGAAATGGAAAACTTTGTTTGCCAGTGACGTAATTCTGTCGGAGACTGGAAAGGTATGGATAGTGTCTTGAAAACTGCTTATGAAATGAAAATCATCAACAATAGAACATAGTAACGGAACGTAATCGGATTAAGTTCGGTAATGTAGAGGGAATTGTGTTAGGCTGTGAAGCTAAAAGCAGAATAATTTTTCCGTTTGGACACCAGGTTGACGGCGGCAGTAGTAGAGAGGATATAAAATGGGGATTGATGATAGCAAGAAAAGCTTTTCTGACAATAAGCAATTTTGTTAACATTGCGTTTGAAGTTAGCTGTTCAGAAGTCTCTTCTGAAGGTCTTCGTAGCATTGTATGGTAGTGAAACGTGGGCGATAGAAAGTACTGATCAGAAAAGAAAAGTTCGTCAGTAGAACGCCGAAGATTAGATGGGGAGATCGGATAAATAATGAAGTACTGAATCAAATTGGGGGAGAAAAATTTGTGCCACAATACGAAGAAAACAAGGAATCTGTTGGTACGGTACGCTTCCGGGGTTCAAGGTTAAATGAATTTGTTCATGATGGGAAGCGTGGGGATGAAATTAGAGGAAGATCTAGGTTTGACTACAGTTAGTAGATTCGTCTGTATGCTACTCTTGCAGAGACGAAGGAAATTGCACGCTATCGATAGTTGTGAAGTGTCACATCAAAATAGTTGATAAGATTTTCACTCTTAGTTTGATAAATGTTGATTAGATAAATTTTCTGGTTTACCTTACCGCGTAGAAGGCTACATTCCTCTCCGTATTCGCCCTCTCCCGAGTCTTCCGTCTTCAACAATACATTACACTTTGCCTATCATCGCTTTCACACGAAGCTATTTACATAGGTATGTGTTTTCTTTTAAAATTGTAGAAAGTCATGAAGGTGACGTTAACAATGGTGATAGATTACCGGAAAGCTGGTAAAACTTTGATAAGGCCCAACCATTTTTCCAACTCACCAGTTACCTTCGCAGGGTGATAAACGTTTCACAGTACTAGTGACGTTGTTGACTTTCTGTGGTTTTATAAATGACCAGAGGCGGTGACTGAATAACACGTGACTTGCATGTGCGTTATACAAGCAGATTGGAGAAACATACATCTCTTTACTCTGAGGGGGAAGATATATCTTCGTTCTGGGCGCCTTTTATTTCGAGTGCAACTAATTTAGTGAATGTAGAAGGGAGGACGTCGAGAGAACTGCGGGGCTGTCGGCGAGTGACGCTGCAATGGGACGCCACGCTCCTAACTGCAGCACACTTGGGAGCTGGCGCGTGCCGCCAACTGTAAACGCCGTGCGGCCCGCTAGGAGGCGGATCAGGCTGTCTAGGGGCGGGCAGTGCACGGGATAGCACTAAAATAACTCTCAAAAATGTTTCACGTATACGACAAGCGCAAACACACACACAATCAAGCAAACTAAAGTTGCATTTACTTGAGTATTCAGCCATAGTGCTTTGTGGCTATGAGAAATCATGATACGAAATTCTTTCTCTTTCGATGGAATACAATGTTCCCGGTTTCCTATCCGCGGCAAATGGCTAAAATGCCACAAGATACCGACAAAGTACTCTCCGGCCATTGTCAACGTAATGACAGTCGCAGTACAAACATAACCGTGACAGGATATTTATTTATAGCTGTCACATTTCAGAACAGATGAACCGTATAATTTACAAAAAAGCATTCTGTCAGTTGGCCGGCCGAAGTGGCCGTGCGGTTAAAGGCGCTGCAGTCTGGAACCGCAAGACCGCTACGGTCGCAGGTTCGAATCTTGCCTCGGGCATGGATGTTTGTGATGTCCTTAGGTTAGTTAGGTTTAACTAGTTCTAAGTTCTAGGGGACTAATGACCTCAGCAGTTGAGTCCCATAGTGCTCAGAGCCATTTGAACCATTTTTTAACCATTCTGTCAGTTACTAATGAATCTGGATGTGCTGTATGTTACCTCGTAACTTGGGAACAGTCCTTCCAGGCTGGCCTGTATCAAATTCTCTCCGATGTCAATATACGTTGCGTACGCCAAAGAATTTCATTCAGTAAATAGTTACAGAATATATAACTTCATATGAAACGCTTCCGTTCCCATTCCACTATAGCAAGTAAGGGTACGGCATTATGCGTTTATGCCACAGCACTCTTAGACGTATTCTACACTACCACTTCCCTGCCTTTTAACTAGAGACATTCTTCAGCGTAAATCGCGGCTACTGATTCCCAGTTTTGCTTCAGCTGAAAACTGTCCTACTTACGCTAAAAGTAATCGTGTAACAATTTAATCAAAGAGCAAAGACATCATAAAACTGTAATATTTTAGAATTTAGTGGGTATTTGTAGCGAGAATGGTATCCGTACCCAGATACGACAGCAACGGAGTAACTTGGAGCTAAACAGAAATAGATTTGTTGATAGGTTGTGGCTATGGTTATTGTTTCACAGGTTCCAAAGATAAGGAGATGAGCCGCCAAAAAACAAGCAAGATAATAGCTATTAGTAGTATTTATAAATATTGTGGTGGGAGTACGAAGCACAACATTAAGGACGGTGTTCACATAAGTTTGCATGTATTTCAACGCAGTCACGGAAGACGACATATTTATTGCTATCAGTAAAGTGGCCATAAATTGATTCTGCATTGAACGACTATTGTGTGTGCTCGTATCTTGTCTGGAAGCTACCAGTACGCAAATTTTTCCGGTGCATTGCATGTCCTGCAGAATCGGACTTAAAATTTGCAATGCTCGTTATTATCTCGGTCGAAGATATTTGGCTTGGCCTACTGAGGACCGCATGAAATGACTTGTCTTCTTTCTTTTCTATTTTCTTTCTGTCCCTCTGTTCTCTGCTTTTATTTGTCCCTACGGTTTTCTCCCAGAAGCCTCATAAAACATATAATTTTGCTCTGAAATTTTCTCTTTTTCCTATTTCTTCCTCCATATTTCAGTTTTCCTCGGATCTGCTTTAATTATTTTGACCCACGTTGCTGATATTTTACGGATTACCAAAAAATTTTTTGATCATTTTTCATCTAGCCTTCTTAGATGTCCATAAACCACATTCCTCTCTTCGCCATTGCATCTACTATTTGTTCTATTCTTTCTTTAACATTTTAATTACTTCTTAATTCCCATTCTCATATTTCTGATTATAATCCTTCTGTTTCACCTATATGGCTTATTTAAGACATTTTGAAGCATAAAGACGTCCTGGTGTATTGAAAGTGTAGTTGTGTCAGAGGTGTGCATTTATGGATAGAGATTTCTTATTATACAAGATTTTTGTTTACTGAAAAGATACTTTCATTTTCCAGCGCTCGCTAAGTTAGCTGCTTAGTTCGGATCATTTGATGGTATTATTTCACCCAGGCATTTAAATGTTGTAGCCTTTTTATTCTTCTTTAATCAGTTCTAACCATTTCGATGCCTCTTTCGCTTCTGTCATATACTCAGGATTTTTTTCCCCGCTCTGTGTGAACAAAAGTATCCGGACACCCCCAAAAACATACATTTTTCAATTTAGGTGCATTGTGCTGCCACCCACTGCCAGGTACTCCGTATCAGCGACCTCAGTAGTCATTAGACATCGTGAGAGAGCAGAATGGGGCGCTCCGCGGAACTCACGGACTTCCAACGAGGTCAGATGATTGGGTGTTACTTTTGTCATACGTCTGTACGAGAGATTTCCACACTCCTAAACATCCATAGCTCCATTATTTCCGATGTGATAGTGAACTGGAAAAGTGAAGGGACACGTACAGCACAAAAGCGTACAGGCCGACCTCGTCTGTTGACTGGCAGAGACCGCAGACAGTTGAAGACGGTCGTAATGTGTAATAGGCAGACATCTATCCACACCATCACACAGGAATTCCAAACTGCATCAGGATCCAGTGCAAGTACTGTGACAGTTAGTCGGGAGTTGATAAAACTTTGATTTCATGGTCGAGCGGCTGCTCATAAGCCACACATCGCGCCGGTAAATGCCAAACGACGCCTCGCTTGGTGTAAGGAGCGTAAACATTGGACGATTGAACAGTGGCAACCTGTTGTGTGGAGTGACTAATTTCGGTACACAATGTGGCTATGCGATGGCAGGATGTGGGTATGGCGAATGCCCGGTGAACGTCATCTGCCAGCGTGTGTAGTGCCAACAGTAAAATTCTGAGGCGATGGTGGTATGGTGTGGTCGTGTTTTTCATGGAGGGGGCTTGCACCACTTGTTGTTTTGCGTGGCACTATCGCAGCACGGGCCTACAAAGCCCCTACTTGCTTCCCACTGTGAAGTGCAATTGGGGGATGGCGATTGCATCTTTCAACACGATTGAGCACCTGTTCATAATGCACGGTCTTTAGCGGAGTGGTTACACGACAATAGCATCCCTGTAATGGGCTGGCCTGCACAGAGTCCTTACCGAAATCCTATATGGCGCCTTTGGGATGTTTGGGAACGCCGACTTCGTGCCCGACCTCACCGACCGACTTCGATACCTGTCCTCAGTGCAGCACTTCGTGAAGAATGCGCTGTCATTCCACAAGAAACCTTCCAGCACCTGATCGAACGTATGCCTGCGAGAGTGGAAGCTGTCATCAAGGCTAAGAGTGGGCCAACGCCGTACTGAATTTCTGCATTACCGATGAAGGGCGCCACGAACTTGTAAGTCATTTTCAGCCAGGTGTCCGGATACTTTTGATCACATAGTGTATACATAGACCTGCTTTTGAAGTTCTCGCTTTTAGACTTACCTGTATTGTTACATCCTCTATAGATCCGTGTAAAACGGCAAGATCGCTTGAAAAAGCCAGTCAATTAATTCTCATACATGCCCCTTCCTCCCAATTATGAATTTTTAAAATCTTTCTTCATTGTTTTTCCTCTGTTCCTTGCTTACTTTCCTGTCACGAAAATGAACAGCTGTGGGAACTGTACATTTTCTTATTATTTTAGGGCACTAAACGACCGAGTCATGAATACCCTTACATAAAATATTGGAGTGATTGAATTTGATTAAAACAACAATAACCTCTACAACCTAAAAGGAAAAAAATACATCAGCACAATTAGCAGGATTTAAATTACACTGCTGACTTAAACAATCATAAAAATATGAAAAGAAACAGATCAGAACAACGCGTAATAGTTACCGATAAAATACATTATAAAATTAGACAAAAACATTTCGAAAACGACCAGTTTGCTGTGCTTGGGCGGGAATTAACTAATTTTTTGACCCAACCACACTCTAACACACTTAATCTCTCTGTATATTTGGAAGGAAGCTAGACAACTCACACTTGCATGTATTCCGTACCACATTCCTCTCTCAACAACTTACAGAGCAGGTTGTCGGACACGCAGGCGGAGTGAGTTAATGACGACGTGAAGACTAGCTCATATGTTTAATCAGTGAAGCAGCCAAGAACTGCGAGGGCACAAACGACCTGTTAACAGCCACGCTTCTAATTTCAAACTGGAAGGCAGGCAGGCAGGCAGGCAGGTGGGTTGGCTAGGGTTCAAATTTTAGGCTGAATTTTACGCCGATGCAACTCAGGGTGTTAGCGTCAAGCGCCGTGTTGCCCTTTGTTTAACAGATAGTGCGCTTGTTAGAACTGTAGTAGTAGTAGTAGTAGTAGTAGTAGTAGTAGTAGTTTCAACTTACACTTATGGCTCTGCTTACCCTGGAACCTTACCAGACACCCACTGATGTCTATGTGGTGATGTGATTATGTTGAATATCTCGGGAAATAAGTATTCTGTAAATTTAAATCTGGAGCCAAAGTAAGAAGGGTATTAAATATTTGTTTTATTTTGTTCTATACATGATTCAGGAAACAAATTACGTTAGTCTTTCATCAGATAACGTGGAAAATGAATCTTAGATTAATTTAGCGCTTTCTTAGAAAGTAAAATTTTTTCTGACTGTGAAATTAATAGTTAAAAAAATTGCAAAGGGACCACTAGGCATTTCTGTAACTTTTTATATTCATGGTATGTGAAGATCAGAACAGAAATACATCTCTCCCAAACCCCAAATTTTTGCGTGGTAATTATGGTGTACGCGTACGTGGAGATAGTTTGCGCAGCAATTGCCGACATAGTACGAGGCGTGTTTTTTAAGTAAGGTCCGTTTGAACATAAGTACACAACGAAAGGTTATTTCAAAAAATGTATCGTAATTATTGTTGTTGTTGTTGTTGTTAGTTTGTTACTACTGTCTTCGTCTGCGACTCTGTGCTAGCAGTCATATCTTCAGTCGTCATGAACTACGAACATGTAAAGAAACAAGTACACCCTTTTCCACTGACGGTTCGCACAAACCGGTAACAACCTAGTCATCCGGTGATGTACTGACCATGACTGTGGTACTGCTGCCGTTAATCACAATCGCTGGACCTGAGTCTGTATAATTTATGACGTTCGCCGGAGGTTGAGAATTCGTCGCACCACAGATGACGAATTGCCCGCTCGCGTAATGGATACCGTTGCCCAAATAAAGGAACAGCCAGCCGTATGACGTCACGACTGCTCTGCTCCACGTGTTTCTTACACTGTGCAGTACTGCGTAGAGTTCTATCCTCCGGGAATATTTTCCAAGTGGTCACATTTGTCTTTGCACTTCTTAATTGACTAGTAGAGAATAAAAAAGAATTTCGCTTTCGTGTGATTTGCTATATACTGTAATTGATGCACATTCTACAGTGCAGGCAGCTCAACTATTCCTGTAATCACTCTTCGGCAAATTGTCACAGCAGATGTGTCCCAGATGACACATTCAAAATATAGAAACCAGATTTAAAAAACCAGTCAAAAATCGCTTTTCTGAACAAAATACGCAAATATTCTTCAGCTTCCTACCTATCGGTCTTACAGACTCTTTGCTAATTGACTAAAAATAGGTCGCGGGAACCTATGTTGTTGTTGTTGTTGTTGTTGTTTTCAGTCCTGAGACTGGTTTGATGCAGTTCTCCATGCTACTCTATCCTGTGCAAGCTGCTTCATCTCCCAGTACGTACTGCAGCCTACATCCTTCTGAATCTGCTTAGTGTATTCATCTCTTGGTCCCCCTCTACGATTTTTACCCTCCACGCTGCCCTCCAGTACTAAATTGGTGATCACTCGATGTCTCAGAACATGTCCTACCATACGATCCGTTCTTCTAGTCAAGCTCCTCTTCTCCCCAATTCTATTCAATACCTCCTCATTAGTTATGTGATCTACCCATCTAATCGTCAGCATTCTTCTGTAGCACCACATCTAGAAAGCTTCTATTCTCTTCTTGTCTAAACTATTTATCGTCCACGTTTCACTTCCATACATGGCTCCACTCCATACAAATACTTCCAGAAATGACTTCCTGACACTTAAATCAATACTCGATGTTAACAAATTTCTCTTCTTCAGAAACGCTTTCCTTGCCATTGCCAGTC
Organism: Schistocerca serialis cubense; assembly: GCF_023864345.2. Taxonomy (NCBI): domain Eukaryota; kingdom Metazoa; phylum Arthropoda; class Insecta; order Orthoptera; family Acrididae; genus Schistocerca; species Schistocerca serialis. The sequence continues at coordinate 448,569,520 of NC_064639.1, read as the reverse complement.
TACATTTTATATCCTCTCTACTTCGACCATCATCAGTTATTTTGCTCCCCAAATAGCAAAACTCCTTTACTACTTTGTGTCTCATTTCCTAATCTAATTTTCTCAGCATCACCCGACTTAATTCGACTACATTCTATTATGCTCGTTTTGCTTTTGTTGATGTTCATCTTACACCCTCCTTTCAAGACACTGTCCATTCCGTTCAACTGCTCTTCCAAGTCCTTTGCTGTCTCTGACAGAATTACAATGTCATCGGCGAACCTCAAAGTTTTTATTTCTTCTCCATGGATTTTAATACCTACTCCGAACTTTTCTTTTGTTTCCTTTATTTCTTGCACAATATACAGATTGAATAACATCGGGGATAGGCTACAACCCTGTCTCTCCCTTCCCAACCATTGCTTCCCTTTCATACCCCTCGACTCTTAAAACTGCCATCTGCTTTCTGTACAAATTGTAAATAGCCTTTCGCTCCCTGTATTTTATCCGTGCCACCTTTAGAATTTGAAAGAGATTATTCCAATCAACATTGTCAAAAGCTTTCTGTAAGTCTATGTAAACAATCGTTATTCCAATTTTCCGTCCGTGAATAGTATGGGAAGGAATCCTAATGTATGTTATACTGCAATGTTCCTCCTTTACTGAAGTCAACACAGGTTTTGAGAGTACATGGAAGCAAGAAACCGCGAGAGGTGCTTAGCTGTCCTCTCTTCGTTGTCCGTTCCCCATTTCCGTACGCAACTTTCAAATATGCGAATACTTTCTTTTCGAAAAGACGGTCGTTTGAAACGCCTTTCGACGTCCACACGCTGAAGCTGTAACGAAAGAATACTTCCGAACACCGAGAAATGGCAATTAAAGTTCGCTACGACTGCGCGTGTTTTTGCATTTAAGAGGCGGATCGACGGCCAGTTACGCGGTATTGTCGGTTTAACGACGGTATCTAAGGAGGGCGGCCGTCAGCGTTGTTACGGCGATGCGCCGGTGCGGACGACTCGAGCATGTGTTGCCGTCGTCGGCCCACGAGACTCGCGCATGCGCGCCGCGGCGCGGCGACTGCGCGGCCGGCCGGCGTGGCGTGGCGTGCCGCGGCGCGCACCAGTGCGTCGCCAGCCCGCGGGCTACGGACGGCCGCCGAGCCGCCGCTTCGCGCGCATCCTGCCCGGGGGCCAGCACCGCCTGCCTCACCATGGACACGGCCGCAGTGTCGGCGTCCAGCCGGCCGCTCGTCTTCACCGCCGACGCCGGCAGGAGGTGCTACTCGGAGAGGTAGGCAGGCCCGCCCGCCGCGGAATTTGGAGTGGCGGCAGGTGTGCTCCACCGATACAGAAATGTCCTGGCGCCGGCCCAGACGAGTTTTCGCGCTCGCTCCCGCCGCATTTTTCGCGTTTTTCAGGTCACTGCGAGTGGACCAAGTTCACTTTGAAGAAACTTTTCGAATTATCGTTTCCTTCTGATAGAGACAGCGTCCGAAGTGCTAACGTCGGATCAGTGTGTGTCCCGGAATTCGCAAACGTAAAAGGCGCAGGACTCCAGTTATTCGCTGACCCTTTGTACCATCGTGAGTTGCCAGAGAGGAAAATTAATTTGGGATTTAATTTCGCCTTCCTACCCCTCACCTCGTTCATGCAAGATAGTAATCTTTCTCCGGTATGAATTTTCTGAGAACTGATGAAAGTGGTCTCTTCTACCAAAAAATTTTCTAAGCGCTGTACTTGTTAATCTCTGCAGCTGTCTGCTTCCATAGCGCTTTCTGAAGAGAATTACATGATCGTACGTTGTTACTTCATACATCTCCGTTTTCCCTCTTCGCAACGAATGGCAAGAATTCCGTTATCGCAGCGTTACTTTTCTTGCGGTATTGCTCTTTTTTGTGATAAATTAATTTAGCGGAAAGGACGCATATTTTTTCGCGAAACACTTGTAGGCAAATATAGAGGATAGGTATTATACTGTGCAAGAAACATGGTTCCTTCATCGTCGATGACGCAAATGGATCTTGGGAAAAGTAGATGTAGTTAAGGTAGTGGCTAGTATTGGTGCGAAATACCTCTCCCGTGCACTGTACAATGGTTTTTAGTGTGTGTGTGTGTGTGTGTGTGTGTGTGTGTGTATGTATTTCGTCGCTTTTCAACAAAGCTGTTAACAATATACAGAAAGCAGCGCACTTGGTTGTAACTCTGTTGAAGTCGTTATAGAGTACACTAGAAAAATAATTTGTACATGCATATTGTCAAGCAGCCATTACTGCCACAGCCTACATGAGAACTCACAGATTTACACAGTACCCTCTGAGGTGGGCTTTTGAAGGTCTTGTTCACCAATCTGAAGTTTCGTGGGAATGTGTCCCGCACTGCCAAGTATCTTTCGCACAGACAAATGTCACTGACATCTGAAAGGGTCGCATTAAAAGTTGCGTCACGGTTGTGAAATTTGGAACAAAATACTGCGTGATACTGTGATGGCACAGGAGAAGGGAATGGAATTTTTCTTTTTCAGTGATTGATTGGTGGTAGGTGATGGCTTTACCAAAGGGAGTCAGTTTTTCGCGTCGTGTACGCTTACGGGTGATTGCAGAGCTCCGCGGGGACAGCTGAACTGATGAGTTGGCACAACCAGTTCGCGTCTTGTGCTTCATTGCCGTCATTAATCTCCGGCAATGGAATATCCCAGGGTCCGTTTAGGTCATCGATACTACTTTCTTGCGAAGCCATCTGGCGACTGCGATTTCTTCCACATATTATGTGTGTCGTTTGTAATAATATAAGCGGTCGTTGAAGTAAGTGAGAATCCAGAATTTGACAAAGATAGTCCCGTAACCTTAAGTATTGTATACTCGAGTGCACCACATACTGATAACAAACAATTCCTGATGCACAGCTAGAAAGTACTCCATATTCTAACTGTATTTATGTTGTTGCCTATGAATTTAACCAAGAATATAACTGGCAGTCACTCAAAATAATCTTATGGTTGTCGTCTCTCTCCTCTCCCTTTCCCACCCAGCTGAAACAAAAAAACTACATTTATGAACAAAGGTGTTAAAACGGGTGGCATTTATTTTGCATATGATAAATATTGACGAAATGAAAAGCCAGAAAAAACGTTCGTGGTTGTGTCCCACGTTCACTTATGCCTTAACTTGTTTACTATTGTGGACGCGATGTAGTGATGCAGTTCGTCACTGGAAACTTTAATTCTTAAATGTTGCAAAAGTCCTGGCTGCACATGGCACTAACAGCATTGCATAGCTATATTACAAGTATGCTAATGAGATGTGGCCCCACAGGAAACGTGCAGTGTCGTTTCGAGTGATAATATTTCGTCGGCATTCGCTGTTAAACGCATAGCAGAGCAATATCACGTAACCATCTGATTAAACTCACCATCTGATACAGCATACTCAACAGATATCTCTAAATCGACTTGCAGAGAAAGCAGATAAAGAATCGTAATATCCATTTCTGTTCAACAAAAATACAACACGTTTCAATTTAGGATCACCGGTGCGGTTCATCTAGGTCACTTTCGCCAAAAAAATAATTCTCCTGTGCTGTAGTTGGTCTTGCTGGTGTAACGAAAAGTAGCGGTGAGGGGGAGGGTAGATGATTGTGGAGGATGGAGGGGGCAGGTGGGGGGGGGGGGAAGGTGGTGTTAGGCCTTATTGCAGGCTATTGATTGTGGCCGGAAAACTGCAGGGCGCGAAGACGCGCAGTCTACGTGGGCTGCTCCGTCCCGATGAAGCGTCGCCTCTGCGTCCTGAGCTGCTGCAGGGCCACGCGGCCGCTTTCTGCGGAACTGCCTGCCCTGTTTGTGTCGTCAGTTGCACTCAGATATTCGTGCGTGGACGCACACGTGTTTGACTCGGATCCTACGGTTTTATAAAGAAAAATGTACAAAGAGGAGCCACTGAACAAAAATTGCAGAATTGTAAGTCATAAGCAAAGTAACTTTTTTGTCGTGTTGGGAATGCGCTCTATTTGCACAGCGAATGGAACACTTCATTGTGTCACTTGAGCTGGCTTTCAAGAGACTTGACAGACCAGCGCAGCACGCACAAGACTCACCAAATTTCAGACACACACACACACACACACACACACACACACACACACTCACTCTTTTCCATGTGCCTCTGTGCATGGGTGTGCCGTCACGTCCCCGATTAGGAGGAGGAATCAACTATCGCATATTAGGGAAGGCGAGTGGGAGACTGGGATTCGCTTAAAGGGGTCTGGGAAATTGAGGTCCACCTGTAAAGGAGATAGCATTACAAAACGCTACTAAGCACCGCCGTTCCGGCCACAGACGGTACAATTGGAACCGACCGATGTGTCATCCATTCGGAAATGGCGTCCCGTGGCGGGGCGAAGGGCTTACGTGAATGGGTGGGCGAGCACTCGCCACTTCCAGCCGTTGTCGAGTTAGCACGCATGGTGCCGCTACCACTCGCTCAAGTGGCATCTCAGTCGGCATGACGAGTCAGAGTTGACCCTGTTCTTGTGAACACACACAAGACGTTAATGCGACAAATTCTTGCGTACTTCTCCAGTGTTACAGTCATAAGAAGTAGGTGTAACATCAGACGAATTAAAACCACATTGAAAATCCAATCAAGCTCTGTGCAGAAGTGTTGTGCAGTGTTTCTAGCAGGTCCATCGATTGCAGCAGGTTGCACTACTTCAGTTTTGGGCGCACAGTTACCAAATGAGAATGACTAGAACAGTAGCCTGCCTCCAGGTGTGAAGTGCGTGCTGTGATGCGCTGAGGATTTCCGCCCGACTTCACGCAGTCCATACATTACACGCCATGCATGACGACAAACTGCGACAGTGCTGGAGTAACTCGCTACAACTGCAACAAAGACGCGCCTGCGGCGATTTCGATGGTTTTTGCTCACACGCCATACAGCACGGGTATAGCTGCCTCTAATTCTCATATCCTTGTTCAGATGAGCCGCTGGCTATGAGGACAGAGCCGGCCGCGGTGGTCAAGCGGTTCTGGCGCTGCAGTCCGGAGCCGCGGGACTGCTACGGTCGCAGGTTCGAATCCTGCCTCGGGCATGGGTGTGTGTGATGTCCTTAGGTTAGTTAGGTTTAAGTAGTTCTAAGTTCTAGGGGACTTATGACCTAAGATGTTGAGTCCCATAGTACTCAGAGCCATTTGAACCATTTTTATGAGGACAGACAATGAGCTGTAGACCAATGTAGAGAATTGGAGGAATCAGATGGGGACTGCCTTCTATGAGAGGGTATTGGAAGATTGTTACAGCGCAAAGTAACTGGAAGGAGTAGCTAAATGTTGCAAATAAAACATTTTTGATTTCCGCTGTGGTTTCCATTTCGCTACAGATTTGTGTTGTTCAGGGGGGGGGGGAGGAGGAGGAAAGAGAGAGAGAGAGAGAGAGAGAGAGAGAGAGAGAGAGAGAGAGAGAGAGAGAGAGAATGGTAGGCAGCATCTACACCATCCGGAACAACCACGACTACCACGCACGTGAGCCACTGCTTACCTCACGAAGCACAGACACCGCCAACATGATGGTGGTCTGCCTCGTAGGGGACACTGTCTACATCACTACTGACATCATTAGTATAAATAATGATCGTCACGTGCCGATCGGTAACTGAATATGGAGGCCCTCCATGCCCAGCACTTTTAAGTAAAGGTCGTCATATGGAACACAGAAAAAAACTTTAATGCTTGAAATTATTTTTAAAACTTGATATCCGGCGGGTATTGAACCTTGACCCGGCCGGTGTGGCCGAGCGATTCTAGGCGCTTCAGTCCGGAACCGCGCGAACTGCTACGGTCGCAGGTTCGAAGCCTGCGTCGGGCATGGGTGTGTGTGGTGTCCTTAGGTTGGTTAGGTTAAAGTAGTTCTAAGTCTAGGGGCTGATGACCTCAGATGTTAAGTCCCATAGTCTCAGAGCCATTGAACCTTGAGCTGTAGGGGTCTTAACATCACTACATGCTTCATGGGACCTTCGAGATAACAAAGTTTTCTTTTGCTGATGGCGTACACTATTTTTTATATTTCTGCAGTTACGTTTGTTAATTCGCCGTGTACAACTCGATCGGTCAAAGAGCTTGAGTGCGCAACGCTAGATCGCTATGTCAAAGCAGTTTCTGGCGTTTTTCTCATGGGATCGTTCAGGGCACGCGTTTACTCCCCGTAGAGAAGAGCTGTGCAGACGTAGTTTTTGTAGGCGTGGTGGATATATTATTCCACATGATTTCTTTTCATTCGCCTTTGAATTTCCTGTTCGACTTAGGGAATTCCTACCATTTCAGACATCACGACAAAATCCAGCCCAGAATAAACTTCCGAAAATGACCTGTCCTGCTTAACACTCAGCAGAAACTGTTCGTTTAAATTAAACGTCACACAAGGATAGGGGTAATTCAGACAATCCTCAGTTCCATATGATTTCACGTCACTTGCAAATTTATTACGTTTAAAACCTGTTTTAAAATGTAATTGAGGACGTACGTCAGAAGGATACGGCGCCAGCTGGGCCGGTGATTTGCGGGAGAACGAGGTAGCTGCACGGCGGTCATGGTGCAGTGCACGGGGGTTGCCAGCCGCCCCGGCGGTCGATACAGCGCCCTTGGCAATGGTCGCCAGCGATGCACCTCACCTGCTGCCGCGCGCTGTCCAATGGGAGCGCTTCCAAAGTTCCGACGCTTCTGCTACGACGATTCTGATCTCTCCCGTACCCGAAATATCACCAAACTGCATCCCTCGCCGCATTTTTGTAGACCCCGCTGAGAACTTTCGTATTACAGGCGCACCACTTGGTGTTGAAAGACGTCCAGGATTCTGGTGATGAAGAATAACACCTTGAGACACACAAGGAACTGCACCATCTGACATGAAACGCAAGAAGCGAACATGCTGAGAACTGTTACTTTCTTATCTTTTTTCAGCCAGCTATTGATGGCGGTCTTGTGTGTGCGTACACTAAAGGATCTAAAGGCTTGCAAATATGTATTTTTCTAACATTCACTTTTTTTACTGCGAAGAACATTTTTCACGCGCAAATACTGCTGTAACGTTCTCTGAGCTGCAACTCATCCTTACACAAACAGATTTTGTGGCCAGCACAAACAGATAATGATGTGAAGCGACTGTTAAACATTCCCTTGAGCCGTCCTCAGTTCAGAGGTTGGTTTGAACACCGCGGAGCTTCGCTACGTCCCGTTTGAGATTACCTCCCGTCGCCTCCGTCCAACCTCTTAACCAACTAAGATCGCCAGTGATAAGATGATTTCCGTCTAACGTAGAACTTAACCGCGGTGAAAATGAACATCTCCCGCGTACACAAATCATTGCCAAAGGCTAAGGTGGTAAGAAGTGGCGGAAAGAAAACATAATGACGCAGAAGTTACAAACTGAACCTTAGTTTACGTAGATTCACATTTATTCATTGAGCCTCCGCAGCGAAACGGGTTCTGAAATTCTTCACAGTAATAACGAATTGTTGCATATTTTATTAATGTGTCAACAAATCACTTCTAAAAATTTATGTTCTTCCCAATTACCATCGCGCGAAATTGGCGCGTATACGTAATTTCCTTGACCTTATTGTACCTGATCATCACACCATGCTGTAGTGATGAGTATATCTTCAGTTTTACAGTATACACTATGTACTGTCAGTAATAATCTGTTTTAGGTGCTAACCTCTCCAGTAACTCAAAAATAAAGTTTATCTAAGCGTCATCAACTCAAGGACGTCGAATAGAGTGTCCAGTAGAAATTTAGACTGTGAGCGATGTTGCTCAAGGGACGCATTTGTTTTCCTACTTAAGCCCAAGAAACAGTTCCGTACGACGTACAAAATTGTTGCTACAAGACTTCAGCAGTCGTTATGTTAAGAGTAGGGCAACGGAGCATCGATATTTGAGGGATAATTGGGAAAATTACTTCTCTGCACCCATCGCCAGTTGTTCCCACTGTAGAAAACAACTGTTCAAATAACTAAGCTTGCCGCTAGCTGCACATAAAAACTGGACAGGTTGGAAGTACAGATAAATTTGAAACTTTTCTCCCATTTCCAGCAGAAGACGCAGATTAACAGTATGAAAAGGTATCACGTGTTTTTGTGTCCGTTTACGCCAGTTTTACTGATTTTTTTTTTCCCACAATTTTTGTTACTTTCGGAACTCACAGAATTCTATTTAGAAGTGCTACACGGAGAGGTTTTGGTGTTTGAGTATCTTTTGTCGATTTTTAAGTTCAGAGTCTGCGGTGTTGACTTCGGGCAAAGATCATGAGAGTGGGCGTTCTGCTCAAAAACACCATTACTCTTAGCCTGCTGTTAGACCTGTAATAGAGGACCCTAAACTTAAACCTTCATTGCACAAAAACTAGACACCTAAGTACAAAGCAAAGTACGTTTTCCTCCATAACCACAACTCATTTGAGGAAATTTGCCTCTGCAGCCCTTAACTACTGTAATTTGACCGGCTTCTGTCGTAGTCTTGTTCGTATTATCTATTGCCAGCCACAAATAAAGAACGACTGCAATACGTTCATATTGCAGTTGCAAAAAAATAAAAAAAAGTGTGGTTCCTTTATCAAAAACAAACCAGGCAAAAAATCCGGACTGTTGGCCGATATGTAGTCCGTAAATATCCAGCGTATTGACGCTGGACGTTTTAGCTCTGAGACAACGCGTTGCCATTTAGTTTCTGCGCCTTTGGCAGCGTGCTGCTGTTCACTGAAAGTGTACTGAAGCAGTAAATGGCGCCGCTTCTCCATTGGGCTGCAGCTGAAAGCGACACTTGCGTCGAGGATTTGAGATGTGCACCAATCCATTAGAGCCGGCGGAGTTGTTTGAGAGAGATCGCTATTATCCACTGAGACATTTACGTGAGATTCTCTGCCCCGAAGACCATTACACACAAACGTAATGTCATTTGAACGCATCGCACGTATATAAATAGCCTTAAGATTCATGGAAAAAGAACAGATAGAGGACGAGCGGATGGAGTAAGTGACTACAGCTCGTTGCTTGACAGCTACAAATTAAAACTGCTTACACACCCTGAGTTTCAGCTTGGATTTTCGTATACGTCAGGAATCCTATTAAGTTTACAAAGCACGGTCCACGCCATAATCTTCGATTTATTTCTGTCGTCTGCCATACAGTCGTTGCTTTAAACTGTTCTAAATACAAAAACTCGTCATTGGCCTTACGGCTTCATGGTTACTTTGTGCTACTTTAGTGCAGCGTTATAATAGATACAGTAGCTGGTTTCGACTGGGCACGCGTTTTTTACATGTATTGCATAGCATAGATATGCTCTTCCCCCATCTCTGTGCATCTCACTTCCCCCCCCTCCCCACGGTCCCAGTGTCTCTCTCTCTCTCTCTCTCTCTCTCTCTCTCACGAAGTTAACCTTTTTCATAATGTCAGTAATCCACGGTTACTCATACGGCTTTCTGGCGTCAATACGTCTTTAGGACCAGAGCCAGGTAAGGGGCACCGATCAGAATTCAGTTGTCACTCGCAGAGTATATAAGTAAAATATATTCACTACTTCTCGTTCTCTCAGCAGTGAGGAGCGTACGGTGCGGGTTCTGTAGCAACCAGCTCGGCTGAGTCCTACACTGTCAGTGGTATTGTCGCTTCTGATGCACAAAGCGGAAGGTCATAGGACAGCGAGTGGCTTAACATAGGAACGCTTTATTTGTTGAAAAAAAAGTGTACAAATTGCCGTTGCGTACTTAGTACATTAAGAAAAAACTGCTATGGTCGAAAATCGAGGAAGCGTGCTTTTTGACATGCCACGACCAACATTTGTGTTTCAAAACGAGCAGTTTTGAAAGCACTTTCATTCATTGTAACGAAAAGAAACTTAAGAGCTAAATAAAACTGTTGGAACGCAAACAGTGTGAAATACAACGAAACCAGATAAACCGTTCGTACAATGCATTTTAGTTGCTGCAAATACAGAAAAAGATTTGACAGGTTTCTTCGTTAATATCTTAAATATAACTATCTATTCATTATGGCTTCAACGCAAAGAAAAAAAAGGGATGAGGGAAAACTTAGAAGTAGTTACAGGCAAACAGAACAAATTTAGCGGAACGTTGCGAGAAGAACAGCGACGTAAATAGTATTAATTGCACATCTAAAGGAAAGGGGGCCGGGGAGGGGGAGGGGACTTTCATGAATCTTTCCACATTTAAGCATTCCTTATTCACGTCTGGGTTCAAAAGATTGGCATGTGACGGGCTGTGCATATGTTACATATTCTTTATTTAGTACAAAGTTTTTCTTTCAGCGATACACGTGTTGATGGTTTCTGTGTACGAATTATGGTTCGGAGGAACCATGACAGGAGCGCCACAATGTTGAATAATGCTTTTCGTACAGCCACAGGACGTCGTGTTAAGACTCAAACTGTGCGCAGTAGGCTGCATGATGCGCAACTTCACTCCCGACGTCCATGGCGAGGTCCATCTTCGTAAACACGACACCATGCAGCACGGTACACATGGGCCCAACAACATGCCGAATGAATCGCTCAGGATTGGCATCACGTTCTCTTCACCGATGAGTGTCGCATATGCCTTCAACCAGACATTCATTGGAGACGTGTTAGGAGGCAACCCGGTCAGGCTGAACGCCTTAGGCAAACTGTCCAGCGAGTGCAGCAAGGTGGAGGTTGCCTGCTGTTTCGGGGTGGCAATATGTGGGGCCGAGTATGCCGCTGTTGGTCATGGAAGGCGCCGTAACGGCTGTACGATACGTGAATGCCATCCTCCGACCGACAGTGCAACCATATCGGCAGCATATTGGCGAGGCATTCGTCTTCATGGACGGCAATTCACGAGCCCATCGTGCACATCTTGTGAATGACTTCCTTCAGGATAACGACATCGCTCGACTAGAGTGGCCAGCATGTTCTCCAGACATGAACCCTATCGAACGTGCCTGGGATAGATTGAAAAGGGCTGTTTATGGACAACATGACCCACCAACCACTCTGAGGGATCTACGCCGAATCGCCGTTGAGGAGTGGGACAGTATGGACCAACAGTGCATTGAACTTGTGGATAGTATGCCACGACGAATACAGGCATACATCAATGCAAGAGGACGTGCTACTGGGTATCACAGGCACCGTTGTGTATAGCAGTCTGGACCAACACCTTTACAGGTCTCGCTGTTGGTGGTGCAACATGCAATATGTGGGTTTCATGAGAAATAAAAAGGGCGGAAATGAAGTTTATGTTGATCTCTGTTCCAATTTCTGTACATGTTCCGGAACTCTCGGAACCGAGGTGATGCAAAACTTTTTTTGATGTGTATATATTCGTTCACAAGTAACTCAATAATACTGCACAGGTTTACAATCGGATAATTTGTTTCAGTTTTCCTGCGTGTTTTCTTAACGGTACTACAATATTAGCCAGATAAATTTGAAATTTGTAATTTTTGGTATTCCTTTTGACACGCTTATACCTATCGGATTTTATTTTTTCGCACCACTTCTTCTACAGGGTGTATTCGACCCGGGACAACCGGGAAATCCGGGAAAAACCCGGGAATTTTTTCATCCGAAAGAAAACCGGGAAAAACTCGGGAATTTTTCGGAATTCCGGGAATTTTTCATTGTTTTAGCTTCGTTAAATTTTTGTAATTTTGACTGCAGAATTGATCTCTAGCAAAGAATGTTATTGTATCCTGCTACTGGAGAATGATACTGCAGCAGTAAAATATAAACGAGAGGGAAAAAAATAAAACTTTAGTGGCAAAGGAAATGTGCAATTTACAGCAACAAAACACCGTGCACACACAAGCGTCTGCAAATAGCAAAAATATGTCAAAGGCCGTAGGGCGCAGACTTTAATTCTTCGTAACAATAAACTGCTTGTTATGAGCTTGACGTCACAACTGTTCACATTAGGTTCGTTTGACCAGTTGCCAGCGGTCTGTTGCGCATGCGCATTTGACTCGCGTATAAGCAGTACCTTCCTTCTCCCGCTTACCGCTACTTGAAGTTTGGCTGTTAGCTGTATCGGTAGTAGCAGCAAGCAGCCAGATGCAAACGTGAAACATTTTGCTCGCGCGCCCTAGCTGCCAGATTCGCGCTTACACAGAGTTGTCTGAGTTGCAGTGGGGAGGGGGTTAGTCTCCACGTGACCCGTGTTTACGTTAAGTGATTTCGCTGCTTCTCTTCGTGTACAGCTCCCACGTCAAATGAAAACAAAACGGATTTCTGTGGCCGGAAGCTATCAAGTGAATTAAAATACATTCACATAATTATGGAGGGCAAAAATATATGATTAATTTCAGTATTCTGATTTTATTTTATTTCCAAGTTAGTAGCAGTCAAGCATTAATCGCCTTGCAGAACAATGAAGTTATTTTTGCAAGTTTGCTAAAGAAATTTGGCTTTATTAATATTTCCGCTGAGGCAATCATTTTATTTGAAACGAAGTATTTCATTCTACAGTATTGGCTAGTTCCAACTGTTCGCTGAATTTCAGTTGCACGTTATCATCTTCTGCCATGTATGGCATTATGCCATAATAAAGAACCAAAAATGAGATCGTAGAGTACTGGTACTCTAAGAAAATTTACATCCCAAAAAAACACACTGAAAAGCTTAATATCAGATGGGACCTACTTCATTGTGAATCTGGAAAAAGCCAATTTGCACTTCCTAGCCGAATTATGCATTTTAGTATGGTTTACGAAATTCTAATGCTCTTTAGAGTATTCTCTGATGCCCTGTTCCTTTTATGGTGTAATGTAAGCTCTCTTAGTGCTTTATGGCACACGAACATGCGGGCTTCCTACATCACGCTGCAGTTACACACGCACAATGCCTTTTGTCTGGCGCTCTCCGGCAACTGGTAAATCGAACCTATTTTTAACAGCCTCCGGATAGTACTGCGAACGGTGGTTAGAAAAGCGTTACTTTTAAAGTAAATTTCTTTTTACGCAAGATGAAATATGCTACGTGTGAGAAAGTGGGATGGATATCTAAATCACAGAGCGTTCGAAACTGAGCAGTTTGAGAACCAGCCACTTACAAGAATTTCGAGCCGAGACATTTACGTCATAATTTTAAATTTACTGGCACATTTGTGTGACGTATCTTAAAGAATAACACATGCAAAAAAGACCAATATTATATGTGAAAGCTTAGCTTTTCTTGTAGTTATACGGTACTGTTTACATTAATGTAAACCGTTAACTTTTCCTCTTGTGTGTTCGCGCTATGTAACCAGTGATCTTGCTATTGGCTGACTATAACACGTGTCCTAAGCTCTGAATAGCTGCTGTCATCGGCTGGCGAGATCTCGTGGCTTGAGACATGACTCGCTTACAAAAGGACATCGCAATCTCGGTTTCAACGCTCCGGAAACTAACGCACTGTGTTTGGTGCAATTCGAATTTATACTTTCGTAATACGAAAATATGCAGCGTGTATGTTACTGCAAATCAAAGGTCTTTCGAAAACTTCTCTCCTTTTTTTAAATTAAAAGTCTCTCCTAAACCTTTTCTGCCCCGTCTTTTCTTCTTTTTTTTCCGGGAAGTTCTACGCGATTGTATAAAACGTTAACCATTCAAAGGATTGATAAGTTTTACAGTTCCGAGGGAAAATCTAGGGGATAACCTACTGTCACTTAGCACGGAAAAAGTGTATTTTGGTCCGGGAAAAAGCATATTTTTTAAACGGGATATCCGGGAGAAATCCAGGAATAATCCGGGAATTTTTTTTCCTTGTCCCCGTATACACCCTGTTCTAGTTACGGTTTGAAGATAAAACAGGATAATGAATCACCTTGTCTTACAGTTTTGTTAGACCAGTATCGGAATTTACTTCTATTAATCTACCTTTATGTATCTCGATTGCAACTAGCTGGCCCGAAATGCGCTGCTTACAATCGTAAACGCTGAGGGGAAATTAGCTGAAGGGTTGCAGCTTTGTAGCGCAGGAGAATGTGGGAGGCAGCATTCGCCCTTCACAAGCGCCTAGCTAAGTTTGTTGTTCTGCTCTCTCTCTCTCTCTCTCTCTCTCTCTCTCTCTCTCTCTCTCTCTCTCTCTGCCGCCCTCGGCTCACAAACAAGACACGGGGGATGGGGGTGTGCGGCGAGTTTACGGCGGCTCGTAACCGGCCGTCCGCCGCCCACAGGCCACAGCGTCAGTCAGCGATTGACCGCCGGCGCGCCACGGCACGTGGCCTTGTGTGTCACGCGCCACGGCAGGTGTTCCACCCCACAGCCTACGCGAGTACGTGCGCGGCACTCCAGATGAGACCGTCCCCTTCTGTACAGAATTTGTATCGTCGAATTTCTTATCTGCGGTGTTACGTCAAAGGACGACGCACTGCACTGCCGGTCACGTGTGCATCATCACACTGAAAGCTTCTAAACGAGGCGTACTTTAGGGGCGTTCTTTTAGATTTTCAACTTCGTAACAGTACTCTCGCCTAGACCATTTTGATAAAAATAGTGCAAAAATCATAGTTTTATCTGTGAAGCTGGTGGCGTGAAGACTGTTTTGATGCTGCTCTTCGCGCTGGTCCATCCTCATCGTCTCTGTGCAACCTCGGCAACGTACGTCTATTTGAACCTGCGTACTGTTGTTAAGCTGAGTTCTCCCTCAACAATCCCCACCTTCCCACTCACTCCCCTCCAACACCAATTGGACAATTCCTTAATGAACCATGATTTATCCTATTAATCTAGTCTTTGATTTAGTCAAAATGTGCCATAAAGCTGTTGTTTTCCTGATTATCATCAGTTACTATGACAAAGGAATTACAGACATTGGCTGCGAGGTGTCATTGATTTAAATTAATGGGGAAAGTTGAAAATTAATCCCGGACCGGCAATAAAACCCAGGTCTTCTGCTTACTAGACAGAAGGGCTGATTGCTCTACCATCCGGACACAGTGGTCACCGCACCTGAACGGATTAACCTAGAACGCCTCCCGTAAGACCCAAATTCTTAAGTCATCCACACACTACTAATGTAGTGGCCCTCGCCCAACTTAGTGTGCATCCGCGTTCGGACATGGCACAAAGAACGGCCACCACGTGTACACAGTTATCCGGCGTACCCCTCTAATACTCAACTTTCTTCTGTAGCATTACAGTCGAAAGGCTTCTATTCTTTATCCGTCTGTGCTGTTTAGCGTACACGCTTTACTTCCCTAGCTACACTGACTTCGGTTGGTTCGAGAAAAGTTTTTCTTGTTTCTGCCAATTTGTATTTGATAAACCTCTTTGCTTCTGCCGCCGTCAGCTATTACGCTGTTCATATTGCAGATTTCGTGAAACATTTTCAGAGGCTTATTTTGTAATCCATTTCCCTCGATTGAAGCAGAAATATACTTTCCAGCTTCTAAAAGAAGTTATTTACACAACTCTGTGAACCACGAAAGATTGTCGGCTTTCATGGTGCTTTCCATTGAAAAAGATTTCGTGATGGGCATCTTAGATTTCAGTCAGCGGTTGGCTAACAAATTTACGTCGATAAAAAACAGGAGCGCAAATTTTGAATAGAAGTAAGGTGACAGTGAGTGTAGTTACAATGTATGATTTGTGATTTCCATTTCTTTAAATGATGAATGTATTTGTTCCACTAGAAATGTCTAGCATCGGTATCACTCAGTATTCACCTACAATAAATACTGAAGAAATGGTTTCAACAAGATAAACCAACAGCAGTTGAGACAATCTAGTGTCCAAAATTTTCTCACGTTACGCCATGAAGATAAGATCAGCAGCAGTAATTCGAATAAACTGAAGAGGCGTGAGAAACAAAATATGAAGATATATGTTCTAAAAAAGCAGCGCTAATTGTCGGTGAAAACGAAGACAAATGTGAGAATTGGGAGAGATTAACAAAGGACAGTTAAATTTGCGCTGACGAGCCAGAACATTATGATCACTGCCCAACGTGAGATTGAATGCCGCCTGGTGGCGTTGTGGCCAAATGATAGGGCAAGGAAAGGGTACAAACTGAACAGAGGCGAATGGAGAATCTGTCTAGCGATGATGCGACTCACAAGCGGAGAAATCAGCTGTTGGAAGCGACTTCCACAAAGGGCAGATTGTTATGTCCTGGTCCTTAGAACGATCATCTCTGACAGGCGAAACTGCTAGTGTGTTCGTTTGCTGCTGTAGTGAGAATCGATGGAAATTGGTTGAAGGACTGTGAACCCACAAGCTGGGGACGAGATGTAGGGTGTCCACATCTCATCTTAAAACGTATAGGTCGGAGATTCGTCCGCTTTGTAAACCAGAATAGGCAGCGATCCGTGATAGATCAGACGACAGAGAACAATAATATTGATGGAGGCACAAGCAGATCCGGAGCGCAATGCTTGGCGTACATTGTTGATCATCGGGTTCCGCAGCAGATGACTCCTGTATGTATCCATGTAGACTCATCTACATCGACAATTACGCTTACAGTAGGCACAGGATCATAGAGATTCGATCGTGAATTATTGAAAACGTATCTTCTGACAACAAGAAGCATGTTCCTTAGTACTGTAGGTCGCCTTCATACGGGCGAACAGCTGCTCGAAACATGCGCAGCATCAATGGCGCACGCCGATAGGTACAGTATCATGCTGCGAGAGACATTCGCCTGCGGTCCCATGGGACATATAGTAATAATCGAGGGCACTAAATCAGGTATGGACAGCGTCAACATTACTGCGGACAACTTGCATTCTTTCATACTTCATGTCTGCGCAGACGCCGATGACACTTTCCAGCAGGATAACTTTCCGTGTCACAAGACCAGAATCGTGCTCATTGGTATGTGGAACACGATAGTTAACACGTGTTGTCTTGGCCACCAAATGCTTTTGGGACGCCATGGGGCACTAGCTCCGCCCCTCATACCGCTGGCGCGTAATTTACAGGAATTGCGTAGCCTTTTGGTCGCACATATATCTGAAAACGAACTGAGAACTTCGCGAGTCCATGCCACCCAGCACTGCTGCTGTACTGTGCTCTGAAGATTGGCCAGCACGTTATTACGCAGATGGTGATTATCAGTGTATTTCGAGCGGATAATAGGCAGTTGTAACGAAAACAAAGAGCAACAATACCAATTTAAATACAGAAAATTTTATGCGAACCCTTGGGTATTAGCAGGTAAATGCGCGCCTATGCGCTCGCGCTTGCTTTTCTAAAGATCAAGTGAAGAGAATTCTTTTGGGATAAATTTAGCACAGTAACCAACTAAAGAGGGTGACACAAGAGAGGAGAATCGAGAACGCTGAACTTCAGGCGATGGACCTCGCTCTATGGTAGAAAACGTGATCATCGTCGTCGATCGTTGGTGTAGCGACAGTGAAACTGATGTATGCCTTTCCTTCCTTTCCTCGAACATCCTGGAACGGGTTTATTATATGCTTCCCGTGTTCTGTAAGAAAGGTGTCTTCCCACTGGACTTTTCAGTGCAGCTTGTAAGTAGATACTATAACTTTTCAACTGAAGATTTTGACTTTCATTTCCCTGCTTTGCAGACGTAAACAACTAAAACCAATGATTTCAGATTATGACCTTCAGATATATATTTATCTTTTATAGTTGTCAGGATATTTGTATCCACGGAAGGAGCCTAACAGAAATGTTTCATTAGATACAAATAGTTGGACTAGGGGCGCCAGTTTTCGAGACGCGCTCGTGTATCAGGTGCTTTAAAACTCTGACGGAGTAAAGGGCTGCTTGATTTAGTAGGCAGGAAAAACTAGCGGCTGCCCAGCTGAGTGCCTCGGAAATAGCCGACGAGTGAGTGGGCACGGCGCACTGACCGTCTCAAGCCGCTCTTCATCTTGTCTTCCTAATACAAACTTCTACCTGCCATGCGCCCCCTTTGGAGGGCAGAAGCTGCGTAGATCATGCGCAGGCTTTCAGAAGACGGCATGCGCAAAATGTTTGGAGCAGCGGAACGGACGTATTTAGATTGAGTCGGGTCGTCCTCCTAAGGCCAGCCCCCGCTAACTGAAAATGTCAGGAGAGAACTGAGGTTGCAGCGTCAATATAGATCCTTCCGTGTCGATCTCATGCACAGTTGTTCGTTGGAGCGCAAGAGCGCGCCTGTCGTAAAGTGCTCGTCCACTGCAACTGAATTGTTGAAACTCGTCACAGCCTAAGGATGCAGTTAAAAATCGACGAACAGTCGAATCAAGATACGTAACGACAAAGAGTTACCTAGTTTCTTTAAGTCGTTGTAGTATTAGGTAGTTCCTCCTAAGAGCAAATGGATAAAACATGCGGATGGGAGGGGGGGGGGGGGGGGCAACAAGAGGGAGGCTCATACTGCCGAGAATCTTAATGAGAGTATCCCTCATAGAGCCTGCTCGATACGGCGTCGAGTTTAGAGCAGAACGCCACCACGACGAACTGCTATAAAACGAACCAGATAAAGGCCTATGTTGCTGCTCTCAATAATTTAAAAGATCGCGTGTCACTGAGATGAAGCATTTCGGCTACCGCTCTTTCATTGTTGTACCATGTCGACCGGGATGGTTGGGAATTGTCATGTCTGTAATAAGTTTTCGATCTCGGCAGGGGTGCGTAGTCAAGGAGAAACGGTAGGAACCGAGAATAAAGTATTCAGGTGTCGCGAGAAGAGGTAGTGTGTTAAGAGAGAGTTACATTGAATAGTAAAAGTTAGATAAAGGTCGACGGAATTAAGAAGTCGAAATTGTATAATAAGAACCTCATTAATTAATAATGTGCAAGGAAGTGTAGTACGAAATCATTAAAAACCTGCCAGGAAGTTCCAAATCATTATAGAAGTTACGTCTGAAAATGTAGTGGGTCAAACGTTAAAGATGAGCAATCACGCGCCTGTGATCAGAAACGGTGATCGTCATAAACTGTGTCTGTTTTAACCCAACAAGTTACTCTGCCCCTGGAGTTTCTAGTTCGTTACTGTGCATGCACCACCGCACGTACACAGCTCGTTGCCATCAATGTAAATTCAGACATAGTACAGGGCAGATATTCGAAGTTGAGAGATAGTTTAATTTGATAGAAATAGGCTTTGAAGGGTCACTGTGACCGTGCAGTGCACAATGTGTAACTGTTCAATCGCTGAGGGTGAAGTACCTTTATGTTAAAGTGATACATAGAAATGCCATTTTACTAACGGAAGATGCGAACAACTTAGTCGTGATAGTGACGTAAGTATCTATGTTGATGAAAGTTATTCTGTAGCTGATGCTCCTGCAGCAGTTACGACAATGTCGAATCAGATAAGTCTGCTGAATACTGAGATAGCGATGAAGAAAATGCAGTCGTCACCCTAAGAATATTCATTGTTGGAACACAGCTGCCCCTAATACAAGAGGCCGGCCCGTTGCCGGTAACTCCGTGATCCATAATCCAAGAGTGGATATGCCGAATGGATGAATTTGTCGACTATTGAGAACATTTCAGAGTATTTGTGTAATACATGCCTTCCATTAAATCAGTAGCTTCTTCATTTAATTAAACTGCAAATAAAATCTTCAGAGACACATCACTTTAAAGTGTCATCACTGTGAAAAATGGCACCAACCACAGTAAAAATAGTTCAGCAAGGACAATCACAAGCGAGAGAGAGAGCAGACTGTGAACCATCGTTACGTTAAAAAATTGGATATTTGAGTACTTCGAAATTGTACTACCAGCCCATGAAGTAAATCTTAGCTTTGATTAAGTCTGCTTGTAGCGCAGCGTCAAGTTTTAGGTATGGAGGTGGTATTTTGAGAGATGCCGAAGCTAACGAATGTTAATGCGTAGTAAATAGTGCGCTAAAATATGGATCTGCAGCGTAGCGTTATATATATGTTCGTGCCGTATCTAACGTACTTTTCATTATGTAAACTAAAACAGCAAAGTAAATTCGGAAAACCTAAAGGAGAAGTCGCCGGCGAATAGTTCGAATAGTTGCTTACACATATCATCTGTGAACCACATAGTGTTCGCCCCGAATTGTCCAATAAAGAAAGACTTCCATTTGCAAGGCATTGCTGGACAATACATTATCCACTTAGTCACAATATATAATGGTTCAAAGGATGATGTTCGAGAAAGACATATGGATTTGGTTCCTTTGCTCACCTGTGATTTGCAGTTAGCTGTCATTACATTTGCGATCGATGAATAAACATTCTAAGTACAGCGAGTGATATTAAAGTGTTCGTAACTTTGTCTAAAATAACAGCTCACACGCCACACTTTGCTGCTAGTGTAAGCTGTGAACGGGATTGTGTATAATTTCTAGACACCTGAGCTCTGCATGAAATCTTTTTCAGGTTGAAGTGTCCCAATCGCTTGCTCTCCTGGACATGTTTAGGCCTAATACCTACCTTAGCCGTCTCGCTTATCCTACGAATGCTATTGAAGGACAGTGCGCGCGCGCGCCTAGAATCTGTCTGTCAGAATTAAGGAATATTCAAGCGCTGCGACGTCAGCGAGTCGCGTCTTCTTTAAGCGCGCCCAGTGAATGAGAACTGAAGCGAGCAGAGGGTCACGCGACCGGAAGTGGCGTCAGCATTGCCGCGGTTCTGCGAGGGCTCCGCCCACGGAGCCGAACAGCGGCCATGACGCGCCGCCTAAACCTGGGACTAGCTGCACCGGCCTCACTGTTACCTTTTCCGCAAGAACCATTTCTCAGTCTGCGTACTGGTGTAGGCGACAAGGGTCCAGTTTAAACACCTCTGCACCGTAAGTGTTAACTGTTCTCGTGTTTTATACGTTGTGTAAAAGCGGGGCCCGATCCAGAGTTGTTTGGGGTAGGGTCACTGTTACTCCCTTTCACGCGCGCGCCCTAACGCCCCCCCCCCCCCCCCCCCCCCGACTCCTATAACAACATAGTACTTGAGTACTTGTAATAGTAATAATAACCATCCGTGAAATTTTTTAATACAGCGTGTGCGTGTGTGTGTGTGTGTGTGTGTGTGTGTGTGTGCGCGCGCTCTGCCTGGCGCATCCACGTCGGCTAGCATTTGAAAAGTGTACAGTGTTCAACATAGCTTGTACACTTACGAACCAAAACTTTACTACCATCGCTCACTGCGAGGTCTATGCTACCTGGTAGCGCTGAAGACACGTGAAACGGTAAGAGAAGTACATGGGCGGAGCAGATACGATTGGCGAATCATTCTAAGGACGATAAATGGCGCAAATGCAGAAATCCTCCGACTTAAGCGACTTTGACAAAAGCCTTGTTGTGGCCCAGTGCCTGGGGTGACGAGCATCTAGGAACCACGGAACAAGCTGGTCAGCTGCTCGCATGCTGCTGTTGTGGGCATCTATGGGAAGTGGTTGAAGAATGCTGAAACCACGATTAGCCGACAAGAAGTTCGAAGTCCATACCTCATCCCAGAACATCGGAGCCTTGCCCGCCCTGTTAAGCAGGATAGCAGGCGATCTGTGGCAGATCTTACGACAGAGTACAGTGCTGGCGTAGGCGCAAGTGTTTTGGAACAACCCGTTCAGAGCACAGGGTCGAACATGGTGCCACAGCAGAGGACCCCTTTGTTTTCACACGGTGACCCAACAACATCGGCAGTTACGATTACAATGGGCATGGTACCATTGACATTGCACCGCGGATCGACGGAATCGAGTCATGTGGTCGGATGAATCCCGTTTATTCTTTAATTGGGTCGATGGTCGTGTCCATATATGCCGTCATCCCGGCGAACGGCTACTCGAAACACGCAGCGCTCCATGGATGCAGGCCAGTGGAAGCAGTATTACGTTGTGGGGACATTCACTCGAGCTTTCATAGGAATGTGGTAATAATCGAATGCATCCTGTCAGCTGTGGACTATGTAAACATTATTAGGCGACACCCAATCCTTTATTCTTGATGCCGTCCCCAAAAGCGGTGGCATCTTCCAGCGGGATAACTGTCCGTAACACAAGGCCAGAATCGTGCTGCAATGGCTAGGGGAGCATGATAGCGAACTCACTTTGGTGTCTTGACCATCACATTCGGTTTATCTGAATCCCACGAAACCCTGCTGGGACGCTATCGGGCGGCAGCACCGCGCCCACAAACTATCCGCCCGTAAATTACAGGAACCGTGCGAGCTGTGCGTAGGTATCAGGTGCCACAAACCCCTGGAAACCTGTTTGTAGAGTCCATGGCACGCACATTCACTGCTGAATTGCGTTCTAGAAGTGGGCACTTTTAATTAGGTGGTCAAAATGTTTTCGCTCATCAGTGTGTGTAATTTTCTAGAATCCTTGACATTTTAGGTACTACATCTGTCCTTGCACTTCACTCTCCGAAAGTCGACATTCAGAAGTGGAAACACGTAAAAATGTAAACTCTTTTAGTAAAATGTTCTTTGGAAGGGGGTGCGCTCATGATCCGCATTCTCCCTTTCACCACATTCACTCCGGAACTGACCTATAGAACCAGCTTCACAACAAGCACCGTGATTATTAATCGAAAAAAATCTGAAATCCTATTTTCCTTCATCCCAGTGCTTACCGTCTACAGCAGGTCCGCACTCCTCGATCTTACGGCCGCAGGCGAATATTCTTAATAACTTCGTTGTTGACTTCCTGCGAGCTCGT
Source organism: Schistocerca serialis cubense (assembly GCF_023864345.2). Lineage (NCBI taxonomy): Eukaryota > Metazoa > Arthropoda > Insecta > Orthoptera > Acrididae > Schistocerca > Schistocerca serialis. Next base: position 448,546,943 of record NC_064639.1, on the reverse strand, counting down.
CCTTCGTACTCCATCCATATGGTCTCCTACGATTGATTCGTAGGTTCTGTGTTGTTTTGGGCGCCGGAGAGGCTGCGATCAAGAATTGCATATGCCAGCCACACTCGACCTTCTCTAATTTTTCCGTAATACGAAGTATATCAAATACGGTACCACAGTCATTTTCATAGGTAACTCGATAAGCAGGGAAATGTCCGATATTCATCAAAACGTGGGCATTTACATAACGTGCATTGTCTTTCAGTGGCCACTGTCACTGCCCAACACTTAGTACCGCACTGTGCAATTCTGCTGTCGGCTAAGGCTCAGGAATTCTCCAGTGATTTCATTTCTTGTCCCATACAGGTGATGGATATAGCGGACGTCAAGTAGTCGCGCCTAACGTCTCACTAAACACTGGAATAACCTGTGCTAGCGGACACGCTTTAACTGCTATCCTAGATTGAGTTGGCGTTTAACGTATTACGGAGATCGGTTTACACTATTTTTAAGAAACTATTCAGCACATGGAAGTGATGCCTTGTGTTGATTCGTGAACGAAACAAAATATTAGAAATTCCTGTTTTTTATTTTTTTCAAATCTTGCCGTTGTAGCTTTGGTGCGGAGTAAGACACAAGGGTTTTGGCTTCTACCTCAGTTTTTGCCAACGTTCTTAGTGTTCATTAATAACAGCTCACCAAGCTTTTTTTCGATTTGTGTTACAGTGGTAATGTTAGATTCATTGCTGTGTTGACTAACTTTGGTGGTTATAAACTAACAGAAAATGCGAGTGTATTTTCGATTTCCGTTTTCTGGCCTACGTACGTATGTGGGATTCCATACACCAGCATTAGAGGCTTCGCTCTTCTTCGTATTCGACCTACTCCGTTTTTCATAGAAGCGATGTATAAGCCATCCGTGACCTCGAATTAAATTCTATTTTATTGTTACGATTTTGTACCATTATTCGTAAGTCTTCGATAAATTATGCGTAATCGAGCGAATTATAAATTGTATAAGGCGTGAGCAAGTTTTGTCTGGTTCATACAACATTGTTTAGGTTACTGTTAGGGTTTTAAGTACACTTCCAACTTGCATTCTGCTCACAGGCGGAAGTCCACTTCTTTTTAGTACCGAATCTACTCAGTTCGAATATCACAAAATCGTTGTATAAAATGCAGTATCGTTAGTTGAAACTACGTGATATACAGGGATCGTTATAGAGATCGGCGATCGCTCGTAGCATTTATACACACAATTTGTCTAGATTGCAATGTGTTTATTATTTATGACGCGTATGGGCGGTAGCTGTCATCAGATCTAAGAAAGGAAAAAGAAAACACAAGGAGCAGTTCATAACACAAATTTGTATAGTGTCTTTGAATGAATTCCTCCTTCTGTGTTTTCCTTTTTTTCCCAGTTAGGTTTGATGATGGCTATCCCCGCAACTAATTATAAGGAATAACAAACATGTTGCGATGTAGACAAATTCTGTGTGTAATTTCTTCCGAACACTCTGATATGTCGACCTACTATAGATCGTACGTCATTAAAAAGTAATTTGCTTATTGGTTTATAAAATGTTTTTATATGGAAGTGGAAAATATTTTCTTGGCGTTGTGGTGCAGCTGTTAGGAACAAATTTTATTGCCTGGTATCTGTGAAGTGTTCCATATTTTTTTAGTAAGTCGTTCGCTAGATTACCTTTTTTGTGTTAGTGGTGGTTGCCATGCTATAGTAAGCGTCTGGTCTCAAACGTTGTCACGGAACAGGGGTTGTGCGCAGAGTTAGATGTTCGAGCTGGGCGGTCGAGAGTGGGGGTGGAATTCTTCTGCAGCACACACAGTACATTTGCATGTGAATCGGTCGACCTGGCGAAGCCCAGTGGCCAACAACTGCGTGGTTGCCTGCGCGCGCGCCCGGAAAGTTACCGCGCCAACAGAACGAGTAATTAAGGCGCGCAAATAGCGTCGCTGCGGAACAGAAAGGAAGAGGAAAGAGAATAGGTGAGGGGAGGAGAGAGGCGGCCTCGTTTGGCGCACTCCATCACCGACTGACAGCCGGCGCGCCACACCCTGTCCCTGCCCGCGTCTGCCCCGTCAATAGCCCGGTCGGCGCGCGTGACCTCCGCCGCGGCAACCCCCGATGTGTTGTTTACTTGCGACGCAACGCCAGCAAGATGAAAATTGAATACCCGAAACCGAATCCCACTGTCACGTTCAGGTGTCAGCCCAGAATCGATTTTGCTGGCCGGTTCAAATATTGGTTTTCAGAGGTCAGTTGTTTAAAACAAATGGTGGCCATGTATAAGGTGTTCTGGTTGTCAGCGCGTTGAAGTGAGGCTATCAATACCTGTGTAACGAGCTCACCGCACAGAACGTTACTCACCTCTTAAAAGAATACTCGACTTTCTTTGGAAAACTATAGATGGAATACTGCTGGCGGAGTTCGCGCAGAAAGCAGGGCAAGCGTGGAGACCGGTAGTGGCGGGGACTTTGGGAGAAATGTCGAGCGCTGTAGGGGAAACGCCGTAATAAACTGAAGCTTACGCACACATTCTTTTGTTTGTAAATATTAAACGGGGCCTCTCCACGGCCACACTTGCATGGTGGCGATTGAAAAAAGATGTCGCCTCTGCTTTGGTTAGTATCTAAAAGAATTCCGCCCAAAATGCAGCGAATATTTTCGCTTGGCTTGTCAACTGTTCGTAACTTTCAGAGGAGTGTCAAGAGTGGCGAATTTTGTGTAAAACCTACACATTTCTCTTGATGCCATGTTAAAATTTTCTTCTTTTATCAAAACTCAGCGGAGTTCACACAGGCTTACCTCACTAACATGTTGTTTAGACGCAAATGCGAGGGAATTCTGAAACAGTGGGTTACTAAGTTCATTAAGTGAGGAACTGAGGAAAAGTAATGTCAGCATCCTACGAAAAAGCACATCCTCGGTACAAAATAAACTTTTACTGTCTTCGCTTACTTCGTTCCAAAATCTATAGCATTTCTCGTTTCACCAGCTACGGATGGCCCTTAAAAATTACCTTCTTTCATCGAAAAAGTGTGTACTTAGTGGAACAACACGGTAGATAATGAAGTTTTGCATATTAACCATACGGCAAAATATTCTGTTTGCATGCTATCATTTGCCAAAATCTCATTACGACATCTTAAGCCGTTCATGAAGTACGAAGAACGTTGTGGATATTTAGCACTGTGTTTATCGCTGGTGCGGCACGATCGCAAATGAGTGTGCTACATCATATCAATTTCCTCGAGGTTGGTGACTGACAGACCTGCACCCAAGTCTGATGAAAAATTCATATGCAGTAACTTATTACGTAATATGCACCAAACGCAAAATCATAAGGATCCCAATTTTCATTGCAAACTTCTTCGAATTTCGTGCAGTGTCGTACTTCCACGTAAATATCACAATAACCATGACCATTAACGAAATGATGGGCACATCATCCTGAACTAGACACACAAAGCTGTGAGTAACGCAAAAAAAATTTTTTTCACCTAATAGTTACTGTGAAATCGACTGAGAAAAACAGCGGGGCGTGCGCTTCGATTCTGTCATCACCGACAGGCGAAAGATGGCAAACACTTGTCAGCCTCCCCTTCTGAACAAACGAACGAACTCGCCCAGCGCTTTGAACGAAAATTGGTCACTGCATTTCGGCCCTCGTCTCCTGCGTGGTCATGTGTTCCTTCACCGGTGCCGTAAATCACGACAGTGAGGTGATGTGATGTGTACATGCCAATCCGTTGTCTGGAACCAGAGCAGACTTCGCAGTATGACGAAAAGGAACTGTCGTATTTGGAAGTGCTTTGAATGAAATTTTCCGATTTGTTGTATCTTCGCGGACAACGTGTGTATAGGGTTCAAATGGCTCTGAGCACTATGGGACGCAACTGCTGAGGTCATTAGTCCCCTAGAACTTAGAACTAGTTAAACCTAACTAACCTAAGGACATCACACACATCCATGCCCGAGGCAGGATTCGAACCTGCGACCGTAGCGGTCTCGCGGTTCCGGATTGCAGCGCCAGAACCGCGCGGCCACTTCAGCCGGCTGTGTATAGGGGATAATGTACCACTCGCAGCTACGTAAAACTGCCTAACAAACTGTTGGTACAAAGATTCCAGCCGACAGGGACCAGAGATGAGCGTCGTGTTTTGTCCATGACAGACAGGAATTGTCTCGGCCAGTGAATGCAGGTCCGTCTCAACCAGGTTCCAAGCGAACGTTGAGAAGGGAACTGCATACATCGGGCATTTGGAATCTGCTACCTGGCAAATGGCCTTAGCTCATAGCGGCACACACACTTACACGTCTTCAATGTGCGCCGCAACACTAAACAGTAGTTAGGTCTGACGAGTAGCAACTTTGCCACGTTCCAAATAATGCAAGACGACGACTGCATCGTAATCCCAATGCGGCGTTTATCTTGCAGTGTGTGGTGTAGCTCAAGCCGGAGGTGCTTCAGCGATGCTTCGCTTACTGGGAACGTGAACGAGTATGCTTATTTCAACATTCTGACACCCAAACTTACAGATGTCACACACTCGTATCGGTACCAAACGCTGTATGTCGATAGAGTAGTAACCAAACCACCGGCTTTGTTCGTGCTGTGTGCTGTCGGCTGGTAGAACATTCGGAAACGGTAATCAAAAGTAGCACCAGTACTACGGAGCAAAGGAAAAGCGTATCTGTGAGCAGTTGTTTAAGATCTCGCACAGGTGTGTTGGTAGACTTCAGGTTGTACCAAAGATCCCACGTTTAACCCCACTCAAGACAATTTTTTTTACTGTTTTCACGTGAAACTGCTACACAAGAGAAGATTTTTCTGACATGTAAAAGGATTTTTTGGATTTTGTAGCAAGGTTCATTTGGCAGACAGCTTTCGCTTCTTTATTTGAAAGTAGCAAACTATTCAACAGATTTGTGTAGATAGGTGTGGTGTTTCATCGGACCAAGCATTGCACTCTTTCCTGTATCATCATTGTATTCTCTCTCCCATAAGACAATAGCCGAGTCTAGGCGACTGCTTGCATGCGTTCAGAGTTTGGCGAATACTCAGCCATCCAGTAGTTAACAGTTCTCAGATTGACCCCCCCTCGGCCACCACCACCACCACCACCAATCTCTGCCCCCCCCCCCCCATTTTAATACTACGTTAAATTTCTAGTACTGCCGGTGAAACACAACAATCGGCACCCGCACCATTTGGCAGCTCCGCGGTATCGAATCATTAATGATCGGGCTCAGCTGGATATGGCATACCTGAGAAAACTTGCGCACTATCCTCCTTACTGAACAAAGACCACTGTCAAGGCTAGAGACGCTGTTAGAAGGTATTAGCTTCACATCTCCTGTGGGTTGCTATTTTTTCCAGTGCGCTTGCTTTAAATTGGGTGTGTATAGGGTTTCCGTGCGTAGTTCAGTGAATTCGTAAGGAAGCGGATAAGAAGCCTGTTCAAGAGGAGAAGTTTGTAAATCTCACTCACTCCAATTAATGCATGCGGACCCTTTCCTATAACCGCCTACGTCTTTTGTAAAAAGTGCCTCGTGGTAAGTGCTATGTCGTCATTGTTTTCCAACGTGTTGGAGAAACGGAATAAATGAGAAATTTCCAGTTGAGTCAGGAATTCCTATTCCTGTGCACGGAATTATGGGATGTTTTGTCAGCATTCATTGATTGTGTACGAGAGCCATTATCAGCAAAGAGTGTTTCAGCCGATTTTTACAAATCGACCAGGTACGCAAAATAAGTATAGAGTTGTCTTTCTGATAACTGTAAAATTGGATTCTCTTCAACAGAACAAAGACAATGAATAAGGCCTTTTCCGTCAATCCACAGAAAATTACATCGTCTACGTTAACCAACGTCCTAAAAAGCAAGTAATACTCTGACAATCCAGTAACAACTGTAGTGCGGTGCAGCACACTAAACGGATGTTGACTTTCGCAAGTGAAATCCGGACTCAAACCTGACAGTTTCTGGTGGTTGTTGGAGCGTTTACAATAACAACTAGAAGCGGTGTTGAGGAGTCGTTTACGATAAACTTGATTTCGAAGCCTGTGTATTATGCGTGTGCACGAGTGCCCAACGGCTAACATTTGCGGGCAATAAATAGATATACCACGTAGGTTCAAAAGTCGCGAGACTGGAGTAATAAAAAATAGAGAAATTAAAAGGGTGTTTCAGTGCTCCAAATCTTCTGCGTACTTTGCTCCCACCTGAGCACAATGCACCGAACATTGATAAAACCATCTGAAACTGCAAAACCTCTTTTGGGAAAACAATAAAGAGGACATAATCCGTCCGCACGTCCACCATTTAATATTGACTTGTCGAACGCACATTCGTTTGCAGTTGCTAAGGGCGCTTTACACCCTGATATTTTCTCAGACTTGGATGTTCAGACAGTATTTACACAAACTAATCGTTGCGTGTGAATGAACCGCCGACAGAAAAATTTGTCAGTCAGTATCTGTGTTGGGTTTGTGCGAGTCCGGCGGGGCTTGGATTGACGCAGACCAGATGAAATGTTTCAGTAATTCATACATTACAAGAAATGTTTCTGGACGATGTGACTCAACGATGAACGCGATAAAAACAGCAGATAATGGCATTAGCACTTACCGATTTACTCGCTACAGTGTCATTTCTCCGTATATAGGGCGTAATATAAGGTTTTAAAATTCAACTATTGTTAGAGCTGTGGCAGCTCTCAGCAACGGGTGTAGTTTGTGTGCAATAAGCGTTTAAATAAACAGTGTTCTCGAAAATTTTGGATTTCGTTATGTGATGATGTAAGATTTTCGTGCAGTCATAACTTAACACCAAGCTTTGTTCGATACCCTGTTACAATGTTGTATACGCATTTTGTGGTAAATCGGCTGAATTATTCCAACGTTTTCTTACACCAACTGACAGGCGTCCGCATTTGAGCCCGGGTAACATATACTGGGAACAGATCGTTTCGCAGCTAAATTTTCACACATAATCGAATGTGCTGTGGTTTCCAACACGCCCACAGATGCTTTTCTTTCACGGTAAGGAACATGCAGGTTACCGGTACCTCTGGTAAAATAAAGCTTTAAAATAACGTTTTAACACGTTCAAGTTTCAAAGAAACACTCTACGGAAGGTCGTAGAACTTGATTCATACATGAAATCTTTCCTTGCATGCAGTACGTCTTACACTGATGTGAAGTAAGTCGACTTCATTGTGACCTTTTAAAGTATTCATTTATGCGAACTAAAAAACAACTACTTCGTCTCCGTTTCGTTTTACTCTTCAGTTGCATTGAAGACGACCAAAGTGTGTAATGACTATCTTGAATTGAGTCTACCTTCGTCATATTCATAACTGGAACTTCTACGGAGGCTACGCCGACGAGCGATTCCTTGCCTCAGCATTGCCGGAGTTGGTTTCTACTTAATTTATGGTGAAGTTTTTATAACGTCACACCGATTGTGACGGGAACAGGAAAGAATGGTACGATGGTGGATGAGTCAGGAAGAGGAAATAGGGGAACTTTTTTCTAACAGGGGGAACCTATTTGCCGCGACCATTTCGGAGGCGAGAGGACAGACAGGTTAGTAGCGGACGGGCAGAGGCTGGAGCGGCAGCGACTGTGGCCTTTGGAAGGGCGCCAAATGCCACTGGAGCAGCGCTGGCGGCGGGTTCGGCCTTTGCGGGCAGCCGGTCTGCCGCTGCACGTGCCCCGGCCGCGCACGGCCAGGCCCCACCCCCACGCGCAAACCACGTCGCCACAGACATCTCAACTGTCTGCAACCAAATGTTCGCCTCGGTATTGCACATTATACGGCAGGTTTCACTAGAGGAGTACAGTGCAGCTCTTCTGCACCTACAATCTACGATCTATTGTTAGGTGCAACGCGGAGGATGCTTCCCATTGTATCACATATTAGGACTTCTTCCGCTTCCATTCTTCTGTGGAGCGCGGGAGGAAAGAACGCTTGCATGCCTCTGTGCGCACATTGTCTAATATTGTCTCCGCGGCTCCACTGCAGCGATATATACGAGATTATACACTGATCAGCCAGATAATTACTGCTACTGACCCATTATGCATATAAACCCGTCCAGGCGATAGCAGCGTCACCTGGCAGTGAGTTACTGCTAGTCACACACACGCACGGTGCATATAGTATCAGTGCGCCTGCTGTCCGTATGTAGAATGGGGAAGCCGCGCGATTTGAGTTTGATCGAGGGCAGACTATGGTGTCCTGCAGGCTCGGCACGAGCATTTCGGAAACTGCACGACTTGTCAGGTGTTCCAGGAGTGCTGTGGTGTCTTGAAAACATGGCCAAACCAAGGTGAAACAACAAACAACGTCATCCGCAGCTCGTGGTCGTGCGGTAGCGTTCTCGCTTCCCGCGCCCGGGTTCCCGGGTTCGATTCCCGGCGGGGTCAGGGATTTTCTCTGCCTCGTGATGACTGGGTGTTCTATGATGTCTTTAGGTTAGTTAAGTTTAAGTAGTTCTAAGTTCTAGGGGACTGATGACCATAGCTGTTAAGTCCCATAGTGCTCAGACCCATTTGAACCATTTTTTGAACAAACAACGTCCAGACGTCGGGGGATTGGGCGACCACCCCTTATTACAGATGTCGTGTGTGTGTGTGTGTGTGTGTGTGTGTGTGTGTGTGTGTGTGTGTGTGTGTAAGAAAAGCGAGGTAAGTTCGTAGAAGTGTGTTTCTTGAGGTTATGTCCTAGTTTGCCTAGAGTAGATCCTCAATAGAGAACTGAAAGATAGTCTTCCATAATACTGAGGTGTCATATGAAAAAAGTGAAAGAAATGATTAATCTGAAAAAAATTTCAGGTGCCATCTTGGGTGTCTGTCTGAGCAACTTTTTCCCAAACATTTGCTTTGCACAAAAACATTTCATTCTTTGGCAGTAACATGATCAAACATGAATGTTTTGCAAACTACAGTGACACGGAGTGGAGTATCAGAAGTGCTTCCTGCGGGATCGACATTTTCTCACAATACGTTTGCTACATCATTTAGCGCAAAGGCACACCGCTCAGGTGTGTGTGCGCGTTACGCATACCCTTAGTTGACCGCTAGCAGCATTCTTTTCAGAGGCATTTACATGGTGAAAAATAACGTACATTTTGGACAGCGTCAAGTATCGAATAGTACCCAAATAACTCGTGGTCAGAAACAGTTCCTGTTATAAAGAACTAGCGAACTTGACAATGCTCTGCAATTGCTAATTACGGATGGGAATTGTATATACATCCTAAAGTATTCGTCGCCCTCCCCTTTGCCCGTCCTCCCCCCTCCCATCCGCCCGTCTGGATGTTCACTAGTGTATCGTGTAAAAATGTGCAGGAAGTCGGTCAAGTAGTTTCTGGGATGATGGTAACAAAGTTAAACAATGAGTTGTCTTTATATAGCAACGTAGTTAAATTGATGGTGTTCAGCGGCCAGCCACAAATCGGTTTTAGACTTACTGTTCCCGGTTTCTTCATCAGACGGCTTCCATACTTCCGTCAAAACATATGATAGATCGGTTTACTGTGATAAACAGTAATGCGCAGTTTCAAACTAATGAAAATTGTTGCTGTACATACAACTTAAAATGGTGCAGTCGGGCATTTGACGTAATTTGCGTTCTAACACAAGTCTGTAGGGCGACCGCCTTTATTACAAGTTTGTAACTCTGGATTATTGTTTGTCCTAGGGCATCTCACAAGTAAACCAAGTCGTCATATGTTTTGGCGAAATTATGAAAAACATCGGATATTTAATTGTGTAAATTAGAAACAGATAACTGCTTTATCAGTGAAGTAACCTACAACCAGTTTGTGGCTGGCTGCTGTACACCAGCAACGCTAAACCTTGTTTGCTCTCAAGAGAGGGCTACCACCCGGGACGACTTCACACTACTACACTTTATCGGGTATCCATAAAACTACTGCACCAGGATGCTGGAGAAATGTTGTTGCTTCGTTGATAAAAACTTGTATTCCTATTCAAATCTTTGCTGAACCAACAGTAGTCACCGTCGCAGCCTCGCAGACACCAGTGATGTAATAGGGTCGTCAGTAGCCTTCATTGGCGCTAATCTTCTTCCTCACCGAATTAAGTATGTAATCTATTCGCGTCGTTGTCAAAGAAATTACTTAACCATTGCGTCGCAAGCAGTACATCACAAACTTCTAATACAGCGAATAAAATGATAGTTGTTTATAAATACTGCGGGGTTACATTAGAATTGGAGAACGGTCAATTGGACACTTTTTTCGGCTGATGTGATACATGACCTGTTATTCGAAATTCAAATATTACAAGAATTGAGGGACACCCAATATTTTTGGTTATCCCCTAACTTCAGAAGAAATCTGCTTCTTTCCCGCTTTCGGTTTCCGTTAATGAGTGTCAAATAAGAAAACTTTCTCATTACAGTAGGGAACTATGAGCTGCGACTAGCCAGAAGTTATTGCAGCCAGACTGAGGCGACGTAAACAATATAGCACAGACATACTTAAAAAAAACAAAAAAAAAAAAACAAAATTCGTCCCTGTAGCACGCGAAATCAGCCTTTTTCGCTCTGTGTTTGAGTTTCTCGCATTGGTGCTTAAGTACTGCGACAAGTTTAAAAGTCTGTGAACAGTGTCGCTGTACATCATGTGATGCAGCTGAGCTGTCGGAGATCTTAATACATCTTACAAGCATGGGTGAACCCAGGAATTTTTGCAAGAGGGGACAAAATTCAGATAAAGCCATTTCTTTTTATATAACTGATTCGGTGAGTAAGAAAAGGTGTTGTACCCCAGAAACAAACTTTAACAAGAGAGCCACAAAATTTGTTATACATCATACGACTGATAATTATCTAATTAGTATTTATAAGACAAATTACTTAAATATCTTACCATAAGCATTTTAACTATATATGCAAAGTCGTCTTTCATGTTATTAACAGGAATTTGGATGCCACCCGTTCGATTACAACTCCTAAAATATCATTCTCATGTTATTAAATCCAGGGTATCCAAAGAGTTACGAAATAAAACTTCAAAGCGTTCTCAAAAATTTGTAGCTGTACAGTGTTGTATGAAACAATTAAAAATCTGAAACTTAAAAAGGCAGAACCATTGACGAAACCCTGTTGAATATCAGCAAAAACAACCAAAATTACTGCTCCTCCTAATTGTGGAAATATGTAAGCCTAATTTTCGAAAAAAGCTTTTTAGATTTAATGCCATCTACATTATTATCTTTGCCTACGACACAAATCGGATGACGTTCAAGGCTTTATTTCATCACTGTGATTTATTTTTTATTTTTTGATACTGGCTGGCATAACATAAAACAGAACAAAACGGCTTTTGAAATCCACTATTTTTATCTTGGCGACGGAAAGTGTAATCTTGGTCCTATAACCGACTAGACCAGGAATAATCAACTTTTTCTACCTACAGCCCGCTTTTGTGTGTTTGTTTTAAAATTCCGCAACCGCTAGCAGTTAAGCAGAAATGATATGTGAATTAGGGAAGTAACGTTACTTTATAATATGCGTAAAGCAGAGTTCCAGCAAGTTAAACCATGTAATAATAATTACTTACAAAATACTTCGTCCAGAATTTGTTAAAACCTAATGAAAATGTTTTCAAAACTTGTTCTGCATACCGCCCACCGTGAAAGCAGGAACGCCCACTAGTGGCGGTAAGGACGGGGCGGGCGGCCACGGTAAAGTCACAGTATTTACCAGTGCGCCACAGGCAGCGTTGATCTGCTGTTTATCAGCATGATAGACAATCGTTGCTGTAAATGCCAGTGAAATACCTAACGAATAAAAAATATGTACCTAGTTGGATTCCAGGATGGCGGAGAGTGAGTGACTTAAAAAGCGACTGTTGAGCGTAGAGCGATGCGTATGTTGTGTATAGTGACAGATCTCGTCGACGACTTGATTAATATGAGCGTTAGTTGGTAAAATAAAAGATCCTATGGCGCATTTGAATCTCCCGATTATCTTCGGCTTACCTTGTGTGGGGAATTAAGATAGCGGCGAGCCGACAGCCTGCTCAGCGGCATAGCGAAGCGCGTGCGTGTTTGGGGTTACTTGTTCACTGAAGAATACCAAACTGATAAGTAGCCCTTTCGCCCAAGTCCTTCCGTAAACACACACGTCGCAAATTAAAACACGTGTTTACACAATGTCAACATATATTCCGTGCCTTTAATTTGTGTTCTCATTCTTCATTACATACATGTTATTAAAAATACATCACAAATTAAAGACAACAATGCCAGACTAACAAAATACAGTACTACGAAGAGACTCCACACCAAGAACAACAATTTTAAATTACTGTTTTTCGCATTTATGTATTCGATATATTTTATTTCTACGGCATTAATTGAATCTGATTTTTTAATCGTTCTTTCACGTTGTGTTCGAAGTTATAAGTTGTGCTGTTCCAAAGTTTAAATTACTGTGTGCTGCTGTATGACATATTATTGAAATTGCTGCTGTGTTCCTTACGTTTGGGTATCTCAGTTTTTCACTCCTTAGTATTATTCCTTTTGTGTTCCTTCATAGTCAAGTCCTTGGTCAGTTCTCCTATTACTGTATGAGATCGGCATTACTAATTCATCTACGGGTTACAGTGGTGATATTTCGGGTTGTCATTTTAGGGCAAGTGATCCTTTTGTACACCATACTGGTGTGTTATTTCATACTACGTGAATTGGATAGAAACGAATGTGATGTCTTGGAGGTTTCGTCATAAAATTAGCTTTGTCTTAGTTTTTGTATGGTACTTCTTTCTTGATTCTGTGTAAGATGCGTACCTCTCTCCTGGTTCTACATTTTCAAATGTACGAATAATCGATCTCGCCACCTATTTACTCGTTCTTCATTAAAGCTGATTGCCGGTTCCAGAGTTCTTTGCGGAAGTTTCCAATAACATTAGCCATGAACGCTATAATAAAAAACCAGAAACCTACATGTATGATTCTTTCTAGGTGGTAGGCAGGTGTCTGAACGCCTGCTGAATAGCACTGATCTTCCTCCCAGTTCCAGCTGAGTACTTCCAGGGAACATACAGGCAATCACCCGAGATTGTTGGAAGTCAAGTCTTAAACATGGCTGCAACTATAGCAACTGTGTGACACTGAATTTCGAGAGGTTGAAAAAAATCAGCAGACCATTTGCAAATAAAGGTTCATTGGAACCCTTCACGTAGGTTTTGACATTTTTAAAATTGCCTTCAGAAGTTGCAATTACCTTGTAGAAATAAATTTGGGTAACTTCATTGTGAAACAAAGAAAACAACATGTATAGTTGCTTGTTCCTCTTGATTTGCAAGGGTTTTATTTTCAGGCAGCTCTCTGAACTGAATTTCTTCAAATGTGGGGAGATGGTAGTTTTGAATTTCCCACAAGTAGACAAGTGATACATTGTCATAGGGAAACTGCTGATCTCCTTCTGATGATGAAGTGATCAAAGCTGATCTAGGATGAAAAGTATTGCTGATGTTGTGGACAAGTTCATTTTGAAATAAGCACACATCATTCTCCTTCAAGCAATCCTGTTTTCAATTGTAACATACTAACAGCTCCTGCAGAACAGGAAAGGGAGGCAATGACAGTGGCACGTAAAGTGCCCTCCGCCACACACCACTGGGTGGCTTGCAGAGTATAAATGTAAATGTAGAATTATTGGTCTCATTAACTTCCAGTGATGTTAATTAGTTCTGAAATGTCAACCATTCACAAAATTGATGACAACAGTCAGAGAGAAGAGACGAATCCAGTCAAAACATCTACTTTCTTCTCTTGTATGGGAAATTACTATAAAACAGAAGTACAAAATGAGAAACCTGACAACTTCATAAATGTTCTATTGGTTAAATTTAGAAAATATGGAGGTAGAAACACTGGCCACACAAAAAACAGCCTATGAGCTAATTTAGGAACAGGTATAGGAATGCTACACACTCAGCAGAATGACCTCTGGAAATCAGACAGGCTAAAAACCTAATTCTCAGTATGAAAACTAAACGAGATAGTACAGTAGACATGCATTCCAGACAATGGTGGTATAAACATCAGTCCATTCAGATGTAAATTTTTCTTTGTTTCCTTATACCATTAAAAGCAAATGCCGGGATGCTTCCTCTCAAATATACCCAGCCAATTACTTTCCAAATCTTTCGCATAATCTGACATTGTACTATATATATGTGACTTTGTTGTTAACAACACATTGTAATTTGACGTTCATTCCTTCACTTTGGATGGAAGAAGACGACAAAGATTGTTTTTTCTACTTCCTCAAGTTTGACCTATATCTAAAACCTGAGCTTGTTTAGCAAAGAAATTATAAATATAACCAGAGGATTGTGACAAGATGTCCATCCTAGAGATAAATTCCACATTGACATCCCATGTGCAATTTATGTTGAAGTTACAGCAATGTTTCATATACAGTGCTGATTAGTAATAAACAAATCTACTGTTTACTTCACATAAAATTTCTTATTTCAGATGCATTATCAGGAAATCATATCTGGCTTCTCATGTTAAATTTTGAACACATGCCAGGCACTATCCACCAGTAATCCTGGCCCAACCACTGTGATGTAGGGTTTGATTTATATTGCTTAAATTGCTCCAGGTGATCAGTGATGTGGTTCATTCCTCAGTACCATAGCAAAATTTTGTCAAAATTGGGGTAGTACTCAGTATATTTTGGCAGATAAATGTCAGAACTCATATTAACTAATAACTTGTTAATATAATACAGTGTTTTCCCCAGGGTTCTTCACAAATAGAGAGAATTTCTTGAATTATTGGTTAGTATAGTAATCCTTACAGAGAGGTGCTTCTCTCCCCCTATGAAGTTGATTACGATCACCACCACCACCACCACCACCACCACCACATCTTCTCCTTGATACTGAGCAAGATGCTGTGTTAGTGTTGAACTTGAAGCTGTGATAAAACCATTCACATTAAATTTTCTGTGGCTTCTTATAGTATAAATGAATAAATAAATCTGTTTTCTACTGACTAGTTCCTCAATGAGACTTTTTTTTACAGACACAGTTATTTTTGTGAGACCATGCAACAGGTGAACTTAAAAATACAAAAGTAAAGAGGAGTCTGATCGAAATTTACAAATGTGTCCACTTTAATGACTCAGAATTTCATAGATTCTGTTTTGTTCTTTTGTTCACCCTATTTCATCAGTTAAGTAGGTACACTTACTCTGTGGTATTCACTCTTCCTTTATTTTTGTTTCATTAATGAATACCTGTAGATAAAATCAAACATACATTACATGATCAAAAGTATCCGGACACCTGGATGAAATGACTTAAAAGTTCGTGTCACCCTCTATTGCTAATGACTGAATCAAATACGGCGTTGGCCCACCCTTACCCTTGACAGCTTCCTCTGTCACAGGCATATGTTCAGTCAGGTGCTGGAAGGTTTCTTGGGGAATGGCAGCCCATTCTTCAGCGAGTGCTGCACTGAGGAGAGGTATTGATGTTGCTCGGTGAGGCCTGGCACGAAATCGGTGTTCCAAAATATCCCAAAGGTGTTCTATAGGTTTCAGCTCAGGACTCTGTGCAGGCCAGTTCATTACAGGGATGTTATTGTTGTTTAACCACTCCACCACAGGCCATGCATTATGTACAGGTGCTCAATCGAGTTGAAAGATGCAATCACCATCTCTGTCTTGATCTTCAACAGTGGGAGGCAAGAAGGTGCTTGAAACATCAATGTAGGCCTGTGCTGTGATAGTGCCATGCAAAACAACAAGGGGTGCAAGCCCTCTCCATGAAAAACACGACCACACTATATCACCCCCCTGCCCCCTCCTCTTCTTGAGTATCACTGTTGGCATTACACACCCTGGCAGATGACGTTCACCAGGCAATCGCCATACCCATACACTGCTAATGGAACACCACATTGTGTACTGTGATTCGTCACTCCACACAACGTTTTTCCATTATTCAATCGTCCAATGTTTACGCTCCTTACACAAAGGGAGGCGTTGTTTGGCATTTACCGGCGTGATGTGTGGCTTATAAACAGCTGCTCAATCTTGAAATCCAAGTTTTCTCACCTCCCGCCTAACTGTCACAGTACTTGCAGTGGATCCTAATACAGTTTGGAATTCCTGTGTGACAGTCCCGGTAGAAGTTCGCCTATTACACATTATGACCCCCTCCAACGGTTGGCGGTCTCTGTCCGTCAGCAGACGAGGTCGGTTTGTACAACTTTGTGCTGTAGGTGCCCTTTCACATTTCGACTTCACTATCACATCGGAAGCAGAGGATGTTTAGGAGTGTGGAAATCTCGTGTACAGACGTATTATACAAGTGACACCCAATCACCTGACCACATTTGAAGTCCGCGAGTTCCGCTGAGTGCCCCATTCTGCTCTCTCACGATGTTAATGACTACTGAGGTTGCTGATATGGAGTATCTCGTAGTAGGTGGCAGAAAATTGCACCTAATATGAAAAAGTGTGTTTTTGGTGGATGTCCAGATACTTTTGATCACACAGTGTATCTGACCGTAAAATTCTGCGTAAGCAAACACTGAGACTGTCATTCTGAGTTTATTCCTCAACAAAATTTAAGGAAGTGAAATATTTACTGCTGTGTGTAACAGATTTAATAATCATAGCCATTCAACTGCCACTGTGCCTGTTTCCATATAAATGTTTTTCTCTCATTTTCAGTGATGTGGAGGTTGAAAGTCAGGGTCTTTCGTACAATAACTCGGGAAGTTCCTCAAATTCCAGTCTTTCAACAAGGTATGTATCACAGCTTTCCGTATTTATGCACTTTGCTTACTGTATGATGTTCCATATACCTGTATGCGGAGTGGGAAAGCGTATTGGTGGAAATAGTTACGTCTGTGATAAGAATGTTTGAATAAGCACCACTGCTTGGTAAAAGAAACTTAATTTTATGTACAAATTTTAACTTAAAAGCATGATGAAACATGGAATTTTTTGTGTTTTTATAGCTGCTCTTAAAAGCTTCTAAAACGGATATTAGTTTCAGCCCTGTTGGTCTATGCTAAATCATTATCATTCATGTAAACTGTGAATAGTTCTATACTTTATGGGGTGTAAACAGGCTTACTAATTTGACTGCTATGTCGAATGGCCATTTTTGGTTCTTGTCATGTAGCAACGTCCTTAATGTTAGTGGGCTAGAATTATGGTATATGGTTCGTAGTGCCATATCCTACTAAGGACAGAAATTTGTGTACCTCCTAAAAAGTATTTTCTTGCAAGATAGCTGCCCTCTGTGCCATAATGCAACACCATGTTCTACCGGTATGGCATTCCTCTATACTTTCAGCTTCTTCTTTAATAACAAGTATTTTTTTCTTGTTCTTCATAGATGGTGTGGTAATGCTAGAATCCTTTTTATATCTCTGACACTGATATACAATTTTACACATGTAGTAACAGAGTGCTGCAAGGTCTGCAGGGACAGCTAATTCCCTTATACTCAAATTTTGATAGTTTTCATTGGTGATATTAGTCTTGCTGAACAGTTTTAGTGTTTCATTGCATTTCACTTATTGTGATGATGATGACTATTTTCTTGTAGATTGGTGAAGTAAGTAAAAACCAAGCAAATCTGTTATAACTAGTTTGCGTTGGGAAAAGTTACTC
Organism: Schistocerca serialis cubense; assembly: GCF_023864345.2. Taxonomy (NCBI): domain Eukaryota; kingdom Metazoa; phylum Arthropoda; class Insecta; order Orthoptera; family Acrididae; genus Schistocerca; species Schistocerca serialis. The sequence goes on along the minus strand of NC_064639.1, from coordinate 448,529,253 downwards.
CTGCTTAATGAGGTCATAGTACCTAAATAAATCCTCCCTGCAGTATGGGAGAAGAAAGTTACCATTCTTGAGGAACAGTTGCAAATAAGTGCTACATATGCTTTAAACTGTGACTGTGTATAACTACTGTTGCAAAGCCATGTACTTGCCCCATACAGTTACAGTATTTATTGGATGTTAGATAAATTTAGTAGCTTTAGTTCTGGGGGAAAATGTAATTATATACGTGCAATGACAACGTGGTGGAAAATAATTGGGCAGTGTGCATGTGTCGCTTTCTTCCCTTGAATGGTGGTGGTAAATTCTATACTTGCAACATTACCATCAGTTTCCTTATTCATGGCCAAATAAACTATTGTTCAGCATTTAATATGGTGGTGGTGTGGCTTCCATTCTGTGCAGCATATTGGAACGTATGGACGTGTGCAGGAGTTTGGACAGCCCGAGCAACTCGCTGGAGGCAGTGTCCGGTGGTCAGGCGAGCGATACTCTGACACTGACTCCACCTGCACCGTGTTCGGACAGTGGCAGCTCTGCTCCCCTGGATAGCGACCTGGAGGCAGAACCTGATCCCCCTGATTGGATGCAAGGAGTTGAGGAAGAAGTGCTGCAAAACCTTTCACCAAGGGAGAAGAAAAGACAAGAGGTTATAAATGGTGAGAGTGGCAGTTCTTTACTACTGCAGTTCAAGCATGTTTTTGTTCAGAGGCTTCCATTAATCCTACTGTTGTGATTAGCCCTTTAAAAAGTAGGCAGTGAACTAGTTGCTGTCATTGCCAAGTCGCTGTACTCGCAATACAGCAACACAACTGAGTTTTTAATGAAGTGGGCTGGGGTAGGAAAATTTCATGTAAATGAGAACATGAAAACTAATGCGAAATCATCTGTATACAATGAAATTGGCAGTTTTTAAAACAGTTGTGAAATTTGACATTTTCCCTGATGCAGTCAAAAATGTCATTGATAAGAGGATTTTAATAATACTGGTAACTGTCAGTTATTGCATGTTGAAATTGGAATTTGACTCTTCTTCTCAAGAACAAAGATTGTATATAATCATAAAATGGCAGTTCATTTCCCACATAACGGACTATGGTTGCAAATGTGATGTCAAGCAAAAATACACCAGTTTCAACAAACAGGTATAGTCTCTGGATAAAACTGTTACCTGTACTCCAAATTAAGATTTTGAAGATCATTTCATTATTGTGGGAAAAGCATATTTGGAAGATAAGTTTTTGCAAATATGGAAGGGAAAATACTTCTGGCAGAGGCAGTACTAAAACACACTCGGCTGCATTTACAAACTAGGCTATCTACTCTTACAACCACAGATCCATGCAAGTGTTTGTTCATGGCACTAGGTTCTTGTTTCAGCTGTAGAATTATAATGGCAAACTCTGTTAATATGAGCATGGCAGAGTGTCTGTTATGGGTACCTGGAGTGCCAGTTATCAGCCCTGTAGATATTCAGAAGGGATGCAAATCCCTATGTGTTTTAGTGGAAAAGGAAATTTCAATGTCAGCTGGAAATTTAGATGTTGTTAAATGTTTCATGTGTTACTTACAGCAGTTAGTCTACCATATTAAAATAAAATATCTACATGGCAGTTTTTACACTCCAGTTAAGTGCCAACAGATTGATGGCACTGGAACCCAGAAAACAAAATTGAAACTAAGATTTTGAAATTCTTCCTTTTGTCAATTGATTTAATGACTTTAATGTAAAAGATTCTTTTTCTCAATAATGTAAATGAATGTGCCCTGTTATGTCAGTTGTTATAGTGCAATTGATAGGTATATTTGCATTTCACCATAGTGCTGCAAACAATGAAGAAAACTACAATAAGGAACTAATACAACAAATGGACAAAATGTTGCACCAAAATTATTCATGCAACACAGGTGGGACACACAGCTGCAGTCTGACTTGGTTGTTGCCTTAGTCTAATTTGACAGTATAATTGTATAAACAGATTTTTTGTGGATTAGAAAATTTCCAAAAGGTAGCTTCTTTCAGATAATAATTGTAGCTTTTTAATTCTACAATCTAGAAGCAATTAAAGTAACAAAGTTCAGAGGATGACCAGATTTGGCCATAAATTCACCAGATTTGGCCATACATTGACCAGAAACATCGGTTTATGAAGGGGTCCAATGTATGGTTAAAAACTGATCCTGAGTAAAAGTATGTTGTCACTGTGTGTAGATGAAATGAAGATAATTGTATACAGTGTCAACTACTTCTCCATTGATACATCATCATTTCTTCAGTGATAGTAGCAAGTCGCACTATATCCACAGTGAACAACAATAACAAAAATTAGGCCATTATTATTTTATCATTATGTTTCTAGTGTCGTATATCTGCAATTGCTGCTACCTTTTTTTTTTATAAATGGGATAAAATCAGTATGCTGTTCCTTTACGTCTGATACTTTCTGTGCAAATTTATTATTAAAATTACTACTTTAATTACAGGAATGGGTAATGTTCAATACCTGAATGATAAATAAATTATGAAGAGCCATACTTCCATGAGGCTGATTCTTAAGAGTTAACAGTTACTTGCCTGTAGATGTTAACACCTCATATAGCTATGTACATACGTAAGAATTAATGGAAACACAATGTTATAAATATTATTTGTCCTTAGTCTTGAAAAATTAGAACATTAAACATTTTTGTACTTGGACTGATATTTTCACAATATAAATCTTGGCTTGATAACAGCACAATCCCTTATCTTGTTGGGTGTGATATTCTGAGAAGTATTACTTCCTTACTGTGAGAAGATAGTTTTACTTGATAGGTGCTGCAGTACAGCAGGTTCCTCTTTATAGGCTTCAGCATTTCTTGGGTATGTTGTAGAAGCCAATATTTATTTGTTGAGAGAGATTTCCATAGCTTCATGTTAATTTTGTATTTAGTGTTGTTAACCTTCTATTGTTTTTTTCTTTCTTTTCAGAGCTGTTCCACACAGAAAGATCTCATGTTAGAAATTTAAAGGTGCTAAATCAAGTATTTTATCGTCCTATGCTTGAAAATCAAATTCTCCCACCTGACCAAATACAACTTCTATTTTCAAATTTGGAAGAGGTGCTAGAAATCCATAGTCAATTCAACAATGGTATGAAAAGAAAACGTTCCGAGAGCCCAGTTGTTGGAGAGTTGGCGGATCTTCTTCTTAGTATGGTAATAGCTCACACGTTTGATGTGGACTTTTTCAACATTTTCTGTGTGTTATTTTTGATATCTTAAAGCGTGAGAAATGTGCATCATAAATATGTGTCAAGTATACAATTTAAAATTTCAATACAGTTTGATGGCCCTTCGGGGGAGAACTTCCAGAGAGCTGTGGCAAAATTTTGTGCTCGGCAACAAATTGCCCTTGAATCGTTGAAGGAAAGGCGGCGGAAAGACAGCAAACTCAACAGCTTCCTTATGGATGCAGAGGGAAATCCCTTGTGCAGGAGGCTACAGCTAAAGGACATCATTCCTACAGCAATGCAGAGGTAATGTTCTATATTCACTTAATTTGTGGTATGTGACAGGTACAGGATCTGATTGCTGTTTTTCAGGTAATTTGCGCTGAACAATAATTTATAAGACAATCAGTGAGAGTAATTTTGTCATTTTGATTGAAATGTGGATACACCATCACTCAAAATCTAGTTTTGCACAGTCATTAAATCTACAAATTTGGCAGTGTTAGTGTAATTCCTGAGCACACTTCTGCTAGTTTTAGTTTGTAACACTTTATTTTCAGGGTTTGCTATGATTTCTGCAACAAAATCTGCCTTCAGTCCAAAAATTTTCTGCAGGCCTGGAACAATACTTCCTAACAATAGATGGAAGAAATTTTTCTGCAAAAGATAGAAATCCAATAAAAGACACTGTTGTCAATTTTTTTGATGTTATGTGCAAGAAGTCCTCATGCTCAACTAATAATTTCTTGTAGAGCTTAATAATAATAATATACCAAGGAGACTCATTAAGTCCTTTCTGGTTCTGCCTTGCTCTGAACCCACTATCCAACATGCTAAATAATACAAATTATGGATACAATATTACTGGAACATACTCACACAAAATCACACATCTGCTATACATGGATGATCTAAAACTTCTGGCAGCAACAAATCAACAACTCAACCAATTACTAAAGATAACAGAAGTATTCAGCAATGATATAAATATGGCTTTTGGAACAGACAAATGTAAGAAAAATAGCATAGTCAAGGGAAAACACACTAAACAAGCAGATTACATATTGGATAACCACAGCGACTGCATAGAAGCGATGGAAAAAACAGATGCCTATAAATGTCTAGGATACAGACAAAAAATAGGAATAGATGATAGAAATATTAAGGAAGAGCTAAAAGAAAAATATAGACAAAGACTAACAAAAATACTGAAAACAGAATTGACAGCAAGAAACAAGACAAAAGCTATAAATACCTATGCCATACCAATATTGACCTACTCATTTGGAGTAGTGAAATGGAGTAACACAGACCTAGAAGCACTCAATACACTTACATGATCACAATGCCACAAATATAGAATACATCACATACATTCAGCAACAGAAAGGTTCACATTAAGCAGAAAGGAACGAGGAAGGGGATTTATCGATATAAAAAACCTACATTATGGACAGGTAGACAATTTAAGAAAATTCTTTATAGAACGATCAGAAACTAGCAAAATACACAAAGCAGTCACTCATATAAATACATCGGCTACACCACTGCAACTTCATAACCACTTCTACAACCCTTTAGATCACATAACATCAACAGATGCGAAGAAAGTAAATTGTAAGAAGAAAACACTACATGGCAAGCACCCGTATCATCTAACACAGCCACACATCGATCAAGACGCATCCAACACATGGCTAAGAAAAGGCAATATATACAGTGAGACGGAAGGATTCATGATTGCAATACAGGATCAAAGAATAAACACTAGATATTACAGCAAGCATATTATTAAAGATCCCAATACCACAACAGATAAATGCAGACTTTGCAAACAACAAATAGAAACAGTAGATCACATCACAAGCGGATGTACAATACTAGCAAATACAGAATACCCCAGAAGACATGACAATGTAGCAAAAATAATACATCAACAGCTTGCCTTACAACATAAACTTATAAAACAACACATTCCCACATACAAGTATGCACCACAAAATGTACTGGAGAACGATGAATACAAATTATACTGGAACAGAACCATTATAACAGATAAAACAACACCACATAACAAACCTGACATCATACTCACCAATAAAAAGAAGAAATTAACACAACTAATCGAAATATCCATACCCAATACAACAAATATACAAAAGAAAACAGGAGAAAAAATTGAAAAAGACATCCAACTGGCTGAGGAAGTCAAGGACATGTGGCATCAGGATAAAGTTGACATTATACCAATTATACTATCAACTACAGGAGTCATACCACACAATATCCACCAGTACATGAATGCAATACAGCTACGTCCAAACTTATATATACAACTACAGAAATCCGTAATTATTGATACATGTTCAATTACCCTAAAGTTCCTAAATGCAATATAACATATACCGTACAGTTAAAAGGAAGTCACGCTTGATCAAGGTCCGCGTCACTTTCCATTTTTGACCAGACATAACGTCTGAGAAAAGAAAGAAATAATAATAATAATAATAAAGAGAACCAGTAGTTTCATGCTCCATAAAAAGAGAGCTATTTGAGCAAAAGTTTCTTCTCCAAAAACTTCAAACAGTTTTTCCATAGTATTCTGTGCTTGTTTACTCCGTAAGGCTGTGTTAAGCTTTTAGCAGATGATTATATTGGTTGAGAAGCAGCAGCATTTTCTTGGTGGTGACCAGTGCTTCTCTGATTTAAGGTGATTTTAAGTGTTACCTTTCTAACCCAGTTCAATAAATGTGGAATCTGCAGAACACCAATTCCGTATTCATAACAAATAAACCCCTATTGGCATATTGCAATGCATTTTAGTGGGCCATGCAGCCCATAGTTGACAGCACACAGGTAGAGCACAAAATATTTATAGTGGAAGTTGAACCAAAAGTAACTCTAACCCCTGTAATATGAACAGAGGACTCCACAATAAGTATAGCAAGCAGCTGCGATCATAAACAAATGAAAACTTCAAACACCTTGTAGGTCAGAGACACTGTGCTCGTGTTGTGTTACTGTGAAAGCTGAACTGACACTTGTTTCTGGTCTCTCCTGGTGTTGTGAGAGTTGTACTTGAACCCTGTGGTAGACAGGGATAACCTCCTTGCTCATTTCAAAATACAAAAAGAAAACAAGAGCTACACACAGTGCAAAGTGCACTGCACGAAGCATACAGTGCCGGGTACCATACAATTGCTTGCTGAGGTTGGCAATGCCATAAACAATGTAATTTAGGTGTGACATCTATTGGTATCCAATGCAACCATAGTTAAAAATACACTGCTGTTTTAACTGCCACTTCATAGTGTCCTCAGTTTTGCATAACATAGACTTCTTCTTTGTTCAAAGATGTTACATCCCAAGACTGAGTCCTATGTTGCCATAAGCATTGTTTGTCTTAGAAGAGACTATTCAGCCGTCCATTGTTTGACGTTAGACCAGAGTATGACTTACAATCATGCTGATTCATTGCTGTGTTCATACGTAGGTGCACTCATTATTCTCCAAACATATTCTTACACACATTCTCTTTTCAAATTGAGCTTCGCAAGATGATGTACAGTCATTTCTTCTTCTTCTTCCTCCTCTTCTCCCCTCCCCCTCCACCCCCCACCCCCTTCCATCTAAAACAAAGCTAGTTCAGACTATTTCTGATAAAATAATTCATTTGGTCAGAACACACTGTTAAATAGCATTTCTTATATTCACATATGTGCATTTTGAGGCATTATTCACATTTCTCACAAATGCTAGTTGTTTTAGACCAATATGTATTATCAAGTAAGTTTGTACAGTAGTTAAGATGTAAAACTTGTTTAGAACAGCAACAGTTCAAAGAACTCTTTAGTCCAGCCAGAAGCAGATTGACTAAAACAAATTCCTAAAGGGATACTTCACAAATGGTACAGGAAATATCCTTCATACCCCTAGGTAATTAAATCTTAATCTTTCTGCCTATTCTCACATTTATAAGGCTAATTTTTTGATGAATTTACGTCACTTCAGCACTGTAGTTATTCAACGTAGTGGAGATACACATTTCTCCTATTGTTTTCATACAACAACATTGTTTCTTCTTTTCAGTGCAATCTGGTTGTGGATTATCCTACTTTTAATATGTATGTATTAACCTACTTGCATAGGCATGTAGTTTTGTCAAAACTACATCTTAAAAAAATCAAGTGTGAGTAGAACTCATGCACTGAGGGTTCTGTACAAACTTAATTATTGGTATTTATATAGCTTGTCCATCCTGGGAACTGAGAAAATCAACCATTTTTGCATTTTGTTGATATTAGGACTGGCAAGATTATTGGTCCCGAGATTTCCAAGCTCGTATCAAAATATCAATAGTAGTTCCTCAGACTAGCCCAAACATACAAAAAGAAACGAACAGGAAACTTCAGTTTATATACATCAAGAGAGAAGATTTAACGAATGCAGTATATGTTCAAGTGACAAAAAAATTTTCATGTGATCCAATTACACTTTAACAAGTTTAAGATATTTACTTCACTTGTAGTGTGAAACCTTGCTTCTTTCTGATTTCCTGATTCTAGTCAGTGGGAAGTATCCAAATCATTTAGGTGAGTGAGTTTTCCAGTATCAAAATATGACACAAATTTTGATTGACTTAGAGCAGTGGCTTCCAACCTTACTTAGACCATTATGCCTGAGTGCAGTTAGACAGTAGCTAGTAACCCTCCCCCTCCCTCACATTATCACGAACTTTAGTGTGTGTGTGTGTGTGTGTGTGTGTGTGTGTGTTAGAATGAATGAAGGAATTTGCAAGATGCATCACAAGTGCTACATAAAATTTGTTCTCAAATAAGAAAGCTAGCTATCCACAGTGAGGTTGGACACTTGGTACAAAAAGTACTTCCTTTTCATTACTCCTCTCCATTGTGCCACTTGTTTGCACAGTGCAACCCCATTTAAAATTGACAAAGTTCAAATTTGTGCACTATACTTAAATCAAGGCCCTCGGGAGTAGACAACATTCCATTAGAATTACTGACAGCCTTGGGAGAGCCAGTCCTGACAAAACTCCACCATCTGGTGAGCAAGATGTATGAGACAAGTGAAATACCCTCAGACTTCAAGAAGAATATAATAATTCCAATCCCAAAGAAAGCAGGTGTTGACAGATGTGAAAATTACTGAACTATCAGTTTAAGAAGTCCCAGCTGCAAAATACTAACGCGAATTCTTTACAGATGAATGGAAAACTGGTAGAAGCCGACCTCAGGGAAGATCAGTTTGAATTCCGTAGAAATATTGGAACACGTGTGACAATACTGACCTTACGACTCACCTTAGAAGAAAGATTAAGGAAAGGCAAACCTATGTTCCCAGCATTTGTTGACTTCCAGAAAGCTTTTAACTATGTTGACTGGAATGCTCTCTTTCAAATTCTAAAGGTGGCACGGGTAAAATACAGGGAACGAAAGGCTATTTACAATTTGTACAGAAAGCAGATGGCAGTTACGAGAGTCGAGGGTTGTGAAAGGGAAGCAGTGATTGGGAAGGGAATGAGACAGGGTTGTAGCCTATCCCCGATGTTATTCAATCTGTATATTGTGCAAGAAATAAAGGAAACAAAAGAAAAGTTCGGAGTAGGTATTAAAATCCATGGAGAAGAAATAAAAACTTTGAGGTTCACCGATGACATTGTAATTCTGTCAGAGACAGCAAAGGACAGCCCTCGTGGTTTAGACAAGAAGAGAACAGAAGCTTTCGAAATGTGGTGCTACCGAAGAATGTTGAAGATTAGATGGGTAGATCACATAACTAATGAGGAGGTATTGAATAGAATTGGGGAGAAGAGGAGTTTGTGGCACAACTTAACAAGAAGGGACAGGTTGGCAGGACATGTTCTGAGTCATCAGGGGAACACAGATTTAGTATTGGAGGGCATTGTGGAGGGTAAAAATCGTAGAGGTAGACCAAGAGATGAATACACTAAGCAGATTCAGAAGGATGGAGGTTGCAGTAGGTACGGGAAGATGAAGCAGCTTGCACAGGCTAGAGTAGCATGGAGAGCTGCATCAAACCACTCTCAGTATTGAAGACCAGAACAACAACAACAACTTATATCACTTGATTGCTGCACTCCTTATTCTTGAAATGGCAAAAATCAGAAGACTTCGGGCTGTTAATGTTTGGTGTTTGTCCATAGCCACTAATAATAATACTGTTGCTCCTCGTCCTGCTGCTGCTGCTGCTGCTGCTGCTGCTGCTATTACTACTACTACTACTGCTAATTATAGTGTGTACAGTACTATAGTAGCCCTTTTGTAGTTACTGCTGTGTCGTGGTGTCAATTAATTCGTTTATCTGTTTCGACATAAGTAATAAAGCAGTTTCTGGACTACTGCAGGTACCATTTACAACTTGAAGACATTCTCTTCAGATATTCAGCAATGTACAGGGCAAAGCACAAAACATGTGTAGTGGCTGGACTATGTGAGGAATCTGCAACCTCCTGTGCATTAATGCTACTAATTGGGAAAAAGTAATTATTGATGACTTGTATAATCAATATTAGAGCCTTACAAAATTTTATAAGGATAATGATCTCTTGAAAATAATTTAGTTTCGTGACTCATTCAGTTTTTACCCCTCAGAAAACTTTATTTTATCCCTTGGCAGGTAATTGCCCCCAAGTTGTGGGAACACTGACTTTGAAACTTAAAATTTTTTACACTGCAAAGAGATCATAGAGTTTAATATGTGGCATAAATTTGAGCTTGATGCATCTAACTGTTCCCGAGAACAAGGGTTTTTAACAGTATCACAGTCAGATGACCCACAAAGCAATCATGTAAGGGTTACGTTTTTACAGCCTGAGGTACAGAATCCTAAAAATTGAGCATATGAATCCTTCTCTAAAGTGCTTTTCCATCAGATATAAAACCACTTCAAATGAGTGGTTATCTTAGTCTTCTGCTGTAAAACAGAACTGATTAATTGATTCTGATTATTGCCTGGAACATAACTGTAAATTATAAGACAGAAAAAAAATAATTTACACATGGTCTAATTTTGTTAAGCTGAGCTTGTTGCAAATTCTCAAAAATGAAGATCTTAGTTAGTACATATCTATATCGGAGAGGTGTGTCAAATTTCTGCTATTTTGACATACGGCCATATTAGTGATGTGCGCACACTACTTCAGATGTGGTAGAACAAAAGAAGTTGTGCTCATATTATCCCCCCCCCCCCCCCCCCCCTTGCCCGGGGGCATATTGAGAATTTGGACATCGCTTCAGTCCCGCAACCTCCACTCCCATCATTGTCATCCATCATCATCATTGTCTGAATGTTTACTTGAATTTTCATATGAAGATCTCGTATGATCCACCATAAAAATATTCTTAAATGAATTTATGTTCTGTAATTTGCTCATTTGAGCTAGGTGTGCTACACCTCACACCTATCTGTTTATTCTTGTTACTACTAGCTACTATGCAGGACAATTAACCATAGAAGACATAAATATCACAGAAGGCAGAAGACATGCTATAAGTGCACTGTAACTTTGGTTTTTGTGTTGGACTGCATGGTGGGAGGGGGGGGGGGGGGAGGAGGAATGTAATGTAATGGTTCAACCAGTTGCTCCACTTGCAGAGTCCCACATATAGAGTGGCAAGTTACAGTATGCCTACGGCACTAAATCATGTAAAAGTTTAGTTTAGTTATTTGCTTGTTCCATGGTTCATAACTGTGATCTCCTCTATGACACAGAACAAGTCAATTTTCCACTTGTTTAATTATAAATGTTGCTGTTGTTTATGAACTGATTAATTCTGTACAACAATTTTACAAGAGAGTAAATGTGTTGGGAGACTGTTGTTGGTATGCTGAATTACATTAAGAGCTGTGTACAAGAGATTTTACAGCAGACAACACACTTTGGGATAATTTAAATAGGAAATAGAACAAGCATTTTGTGGCACATGAGACACCATTGCTCACTAAGTAAACGTTTGTTGATAGTGATTTTGGTACAACAGAAACAGTCACACTGTCCCAAAACATTACCTGTAGCGGTGGTGATCACTTACATATCAAACAAGGCCAATCACACAAGGGACCACTGAAGACACCACCCAACCTGTAGGTCAAGCGTCCACCAAAATTGTAGCACCATGACAGCATACATAACAAACGAAGCAGCACATTCTTGTATTTGGGTGGGAGGGGGCGGGGGTTTAAATACGTGTTCTGAGAAGTTGCAGCAGAGGGAACACACCAGCACACTGGCAAACTCTGTCGTTAGGGTCCTATATTTCTGCTTTTATGTTAACAATCCCATCTGCATAGTAGCTGTGCTGAGACCAACTCACTAAGCTCATGGCTTGGCAAAGCGAGGCAGCAGAACAGTTCATCAGCCTGTGTTGTAAGTTGGTGGCTTGACTAACAGATGGTGATACTATGGCTCCCTGTGCTTGGTGATTACAGATGGCAGTCACCACAAACATCTTATTCCTCAGGGCCTCATTACTCCAGAATATGGTGCTGGTAGAAAGTAGGAAAATTCAGTGAACATTTTGACTTACTCATCTAAAAACTCTGACTCTGCTTGTAATTAAAATGTTGCATGTGATTTGTAACTCGAGCCTTCAGTTAAATTTCTTCTCAACATCGCTACCTAAGAATTTAGAATATTCATTTTTATTTGTTGGTCTCTATAATGGTGTGCTCAGGCTTTGTAGAGATCAGAATTGAACGCATTGTTAAGTTCATGTGCAATCTATTTGCTGAGAACAATTTTACAAAACAACAAATACATAATTGTATTGTTTAGTATGTTTCGTAATATTGAGAGAGAGAGAGAGAGAGAGAGAGAGAGAGAGAGAGAGAGAGAGAGAGAGATTGCTATGGAGAAACGCCTTTCTCAGCTTTCCAGCAGAACTTTGTACTACATATGACATCTGTGAGATGATTTGGAACTCTTATTCTTGGCCAAATAAATAATTTGAAACAGTAACAGTAACAAATTGGATAACTTACACAACTGCATATTATTGCTGCCAGGACCAGTCAAAAAACAAGGTGATGTGTAAATATACTCTTACACATAAGTAATTTCAAGATAATATTCTCAGATTTATGGCTAGCTGTCCTTTCATTTTTGAAGCAGAAAAGGTAAAAGAGAAATAATGCTCTTAGTTTGGTATCGCAGAAGTTTCGTCACTCTAAGCGAATATTTAATGTGGTGGAGATTCAGAGTATGATACGACACACTATCTTCAGACCATGATGTGGCAGGTATTTCCTGGTTGTGATTGTAAGGACACTGTACTTGGATTTCAGAGTATCATGGTTGAAATCCTCAAAAAACCATTCATATTTTAGCTGCTTATGGTTTTCTGAACTTATTTTAACAAAGTTCTGAGATGCCTTCTTTGTGATTTCTTTTCCCATTCCTGTGCTACCAGGAAGTGGTGGTAATGAATAGAAAAACAAACAATTAATTCTTTTTTCACTATACACCTCACCACCACCACCACCACCACCACCACCACCACCTCTGACCCCTACACCCCCTTCCCATAAATTTGAAGAGGGGAGAGTGATATTTTCATATCTAAAAATTGATTTTAATTTTTTTTCAGGCTCACAAAGTACCCTCTGCTTTTTGAGAGTCTGGCAAAGTACACGTCAGAAAGTTCTGATGAAGTTTCTGGAGTCCAGCGTGCAGTTGAAAGAAGTAAAGAAATTCTGAACCATGTAAACCACGCTGTGCGTGAGGCTGAGGATAACCAGAGGTTATTAGATATACAGAAAAGGTTAGACAAATCAGGTTTTGAGAAAGTCGATCACCCAATGGCTGGAGAGTTCAAGGTAAGCCACTATCCCACCTCAGACTAGTATATTTAATACTGTTCCCAGTCTTGGTTGTTTCACAATAACTTTTTAATGTCTTGTATGTATATGTGCCTATTGCTTAAAGATTGACATTCATTCATTCATCCATCCATCAAATGCCCAGATAAATTGTGTTTGAGTTGTTGTATTAAGTTTCTGTATCCTTGCATGTGATTGTAAATTGGGTCCTGCCTATTGCGAGCTTATGTAAAATAATCTCGCATCCGTCGGCCGTCGTAATTTAATATATATTATTATTGTTGTTATTATTATTATTATTATTATTTTGATTATTGCCGACTTGCGTGGTGGGCCTTAATAAAAATATTTCATTCAATTTTGATTTACGATTAGATGCTTTTGTGAAGTTCTCCTTTTTAACAATATTAATCTTAAATTATTTGTTATGTTAATGAATGTTAGACTTGCTGAATCTTAAAACATGAACATACAAGTTTAACATTGGAATAAACTTTTCATATTAATTTCCTCGGCTAGTCAGTTCACTTTAAAGCAAAAGATCTTTAGTTACTAATTACAGTTGCGACCCACACACGCGCGAGAGTATTTTTTTTACCTCCGTTAACCATTGTATTGTCATCGAAGTCCTGGCTCTGGCTCTCGGCTTTGGTACTGAAAATAAGAATCTTAAAGCTACATATTTTCTGCAACTTCGTGCGGCTGTGGAGAAAAATGTGTATTACGTAAATAGCGGGCGAGTATTTCGCTTCCGCTAAATTTTATAAGTTAATATTGCCACGTAATGGTGCCGTTGGCTGCATCGGCCACTGCGATTGTTGAACTGTAAATTACTTGAATGCAGGTTAATTCAAAGGAAGGCGAATATGAAATCGGGATCACCTCTTACAAATTAAAAGTGAACAATGATATTAAATCAATATATTGTCTGCTTAACTCATACAAATATGCTTACATTTGACAGCACTCGCAAGGTGTCCGTCTACACACAACCAAGACAAGAGGAGAAGTGAAGACGAATAAAAAAATTAACAAAAGAGCATATCTTGTCGTCTCTTTAGATCATTTTGTTATATTTCTTTGCACTCGAAACTTACACAGAGAAATTAGTATTTTATGGGTACATTATAAAAAATCTGTATCATTCAAGTTTTAAATGTATCTTCTTTATAAATACTGTTTTTTAAGTGCTTTCTTATTACCTCACTGGGGACGCTATACCAGATAAATTGTGTTTGAGTTGTTGTATTAAGTCTCTGTATTCTTGCATCTGATTGTAAATTGGGTCCTGCCTACTGCAAGCTTATGTAAAATGCTTTGTTCAGAACGGTTCCTCCTAAATTTTATGACTCAAATTGTCTTTAATTCTGGCAATTAGTGCAGATGGTTAATGATCAATCTCTCACATTACTTGTAGAATAGACAAGTTTCAGTTAATCAGATATAACAAGCATTGCTATATCAAGTACATTCTGTAATTGCTAGCTTACTATTAAAACTTGAAAGCTGACATTAGGTGGTGGAAGGATGAAACTGATGGAAAATTGTTCCTACATATAAAGTGGATAATTTGAGGGCATTCGCAAAGTAAGGTCTCCCATATTTGTAAATATACAAACAACTGTTTGTTTTACATGATACTTAGAGATTGAAAAAAAATCATTGCTTTTATTCAATGCATTTTGAGTAGATGCTGCAGTAGTTCTACAGTGCCCAGGTCATACTCCCAGCTCACTGCCATGTCCTTCAGGAAGCATTGAAACTTAGCTTTCACCTAGCAGAACCGCTGTCCTGACAAATATTCTTTCAACTTCGGGACGAGGTGGTAGCTACTCGACACAATGTGCAAACTGCATGTTGGATGGGTGGTGATGATCCAACCAAAGTTTTTGTGTGAGATTGACAGTTCGATAGGCGATGTGTGAACAGGCATTTTCGTGGAGAATCCTTAAGCCCTTGCTCAGTATTGTTCTTCTCTGCTTCTAAATTGCCCTTCAGAGTTTTTCCAGCACCATTTGGCATTTATTGTTGTTCCAGGAGGCAGGAAATCAACAAATAGTGTACCCCCTTCCAGCCACAAAACACAGTTGCCATGACTTTACCAGCACACTGTGTTCATCGAATTTTCATGGTTGTAACAGAGACAGAGAGCCAGCCACCACTGGCATGACCTACCCCTCCCCCTGTCAGGTGCGAAGTGGAATGCCCTGGCTTTGTTACTCGTGACGATGAAGTTCAAGATGTCATCCTTCCTATCTGCACAACAGCTAAGAAAGGAACAGGAGGAATTAACATGTTGCTGTTTTGGCCTTCTGTTAGTACACGCACTTTCCAACTTGCACAGTTTTCCTGATATTACAAGTTTTCTGTTAAATCCTGTGGATGGTGGTTCAGGAAACCACAGAAACCAAAATGTAAGACAGTCATCCAGAGTGATCCTCCGATAATTATGCATACTTGCTCTGACTTTCGTGACTGTTTCATTGGAAATTTACATCCTACTACACATTTCAGTGTTGTGGATTCCACTGCGACCAGCTGTAGACATTGTACACCACTCGTGAATGTTTTTCATACCAATGCACGACTGTCCATACAGTTCAGTCAATTGGTGATGAATTTCAGCTGTTTTAACACCTTTTGCATTCAAAATTCGAATAACTGTGTGAACATCGGACTTGGCATCAGTATTTAATGAGAGCTGCATTTTGAATAGCTGCCAACCCTAGAGTGAGCATCCGAACAAAGTGCACGTTTGCTTATTTGGGAGTGGAGACAGTGATCCTTTCAACATTGTGGCCAACAACTGCGTTGACAGTTTCTCTGTGCCTCAAAAAAAAAAAAAAAAAAAAAAGAGAGAGAGAGAGAGAGAGAGAGAGAGAGAGAGAGAGACCTTTTGGGATTGCTCTCGTATTTTTAAAATTGATATGGCAGAAATTGAGACAATATGGGATGAGCAGAAAATTCAACAAGGTGTTCATACTATAATCTTTCTCAAATAAGATGGTTGTAAACACAAATCAGCAGAATTATATTTTAAAAAAGGCAGTGAATTTGATATATCTTACCTTGATACAAGTTTAGCATAATGTATCAAGTGTGCCGGTGTGAAAGCTGTGAGGTTTGGTCTGTCAGCACATTTAATGTAATTGCAAGCGATGACAGCATCCAGTGCAACTAGCTGATGCATGTTCCAGCAATTTGTATATTAGCGGAAGAACAGCAGTCATTACAAACCTTATGGTATCTAGTTCCTCTCTGTCATGGAATTAAAACACAACTTTTGTGAAAACGTTTTTTTGTGATGTCCAGATCTGAACAGGTAAAAACAGTTTTGCTGTTGAGGAAAAATTTTTGTTGAAGACACAAGTATTCTCTTGGAAATGAAGTAGGTTGAAGCCATTGTGAATTATGCGTTTCGGAACACTGAGACAAGTCTCAAGTAGTGATTGTCCGACAAGGATGAATGTTGATAGATACTCCATATGAAGTGCTGTTCTGTGATTTGCAGAGGTGGCTAGTAGGTAAAAAAAAAATAGTTTGGAGGCTGTTGAACAAGAAATGCTGCTACTCACGGAAATAGACAAAAGTTGTAGAGGCTTTACACTGCTAACAGACAGTCACAAATGTGTAATAGTGGGAAAGCATTGGCAGGAACAATCACAAGGAACAATTTTGTAAACACAGAGATGATTCTGTGAGATAAGTATTATATACTAATCACAAATGAACTGACTGTAGTGACAAGGCCTAACCTAAAGAATACTGCTGTTTTTTAATTGCTTTCCAGAATGGATGTGTAAATTTCTGAACCAGTTAATTTCAAATAACTTTGGCATTTTCATGTTTTAATGGCCATAATTGGATCAGGTAGTCTACACTGACATAGCAGTGAAAATTATACCCAATAACATGCTGGTTGAAAGTCACATTTTTCACATAAACAATTGCTTCAGGAGGCAGCCTTACTAAAAATCAGATCAGTAATTTAACAAAAAAAAAAAAAAAAGCATTAAGATAAACATGATATCAGGTGTTAAAGGGGGAGCAGATTGCAGTTTGGATCACTTTCCAGTCAAAACTAAATTAACGCTCTCAAGAAAGAAATTGCCAAAATGTTATTCCCAAGTTTCAGTATAGTAAAGACCCTAACAACCTCAATCAATACATTGAGATAAAACTTACAAACCAGAGATAAAAGATAAACTGAAAAATCACGATAAAGCCCAGGTAATTTTTTAAAAACAAAAGTGTGATCTAACAAACCATTCAAACTATAGAGAACTAGCGGTGCTGTACGCAAGTGAAAAAATGTTGTGAAACATACATCTAACAAGGGTAAGACCATACACTGAAGGTTCCCTAGATCAGGCCTGTTCACCGATCTGCTCATGCAAGCTGGCTCACACACACACCTCAACAGTGAGAAACCAGCCAGCCCATACTGAATAATGGAAGGGGAGGATTAGGCAAGTGGAGAAGGAATTGCAACAAAGCACCTTGACAAACTGTTCTCAGAGAGTCTATTCTATGGCCTCTAATAGTTCTGTGAAGGTATATCACTTAACAGTGGCTAATTAATGCCTTTCATGGCAAATTTATTTCCTAAAACAGTGATGCACTGATCAGAAATGACAATGAAATGAAATTCACACTTCTTTTAATTTGTGAGGCAAAGAACACTGCCAACTAAGTACGAAACTTGATACTTGCTACTACTGATGTTGCCTTATGGTGAATGTCATTTTCGGATGATATTTAAATTGACATCAACTTGTATTTTGTGATTATTTTATTCACACATAAAACACAAAAACATTGTATGTAAATGTGTTCTGCTTGCTTTGCTTTTCATTATAGTATCAGTATCTGGTACAATTTTGTGGGCACTGCTAATTCGAAGATAAGCTTTTAAATTGAAGTCAGTCAGTGAGCTTCTGTGGGTAGGTTTCGTGCTGTTTACTGTGGAAAAAAAGTTGCTCACACAAATATGTAGATATACATGTTGACATAATTATAGCTGCGAGATTGTGAAGTTGCAGATATTTATGTTCAAGAAAATTTTTATGTGGGTCTAGAATACTTAGTTCATTGTGAAACTCATCACTCAACTTTGTCACACTGCAGGTTCTAACCGTAGGTAGATGTCCTGCAATAATACTGTTGTGTGACCTTCACTTTGAAATTCCTAACTCAGCCATAATCCTGCTTTTCATCAGTTTGAAAAGATCTACTCTCCACTTTATGTACTGTGCCATTAAGCATATTCTCCTGTGTTTAAAAATACTTAACATATTGTCATTCCTCTGGAGAGAGCACACAGTTCGCACTTCCCCCTGTAATGCATAATGACTGCTGCAGCATCATTTTACCGTGAGCGCTCACAACCCAGAAGGCGAGGGAGTGAGAGGTGCTCATGCATGCTTAGCCACCATCTGAACAGGCCTGCTCTAGATTATGCCCAGTGTGTGTTTACACCAAACATTTCCAGTGTTGACAGTGTCTGAGAAGACGTTCAGAGAAGAAATAAGAATTTGATGAAGTTGTCTATATATTTCTCACATATTCTAAAAAAAACTGTAGGCGGTTTTAGTAGGTAATATCCACGGAATGTGTGAAAGAACTCAGCATTCCTAACAAGCTGATAAATTTAATAAATTTTTTCCCGTAATAATCAAAATTTAAGAGTATATTTCATCTTCACATGCAATCCATAAAATACTAACGCCATGCAAATTAGTAAGATAACTTTTACAAAACTCAACGAAATTAATTCCTGTGCACCTTGCTAATCTCAGACAACTACATGAAAGCAGAAACCATACTATGAATTCAAAGGGCTAACAATATTGCTATGGTTGTATTGCAATTGCCAAAGGGAAATCTAAATTGCACAAATACAAATAATTAAGTGTATCAGGTTTAAGTTACGGGTGTGAGATGTGGACTTTGACAAAAAGAGAGTAAAATAAAATCATATTTGAACACAAAATAAAAAAAAAATCCAAGAAGATCTCATATTAACTTGTTAATTTTTTAAAAAAATCATAAAGAACAACAATTAGTAGGTGGGAAACTACATACAAAACAAGAAAAGATGGACCGAAGAAACAGAATACACAGGAAAAAATTGGGAGCTGCATGCAAACTCATATAACTGAATCAAAGAACTTCATGTGACACAGTAACACAACAATAATAGTAATAGTAATTAATTACCATATGGTTGTAAAGATTGGTTGATTCCATAAATCCTGACAAGGAAAAAGTTGTCTTCAAAATAAAACTATGTTCAGGTATTCAGGCGTACTTGGAGGATGCCATGCCTGCGACACTTGCAGCAAACAAGGTTTGACAAAGTGGTGGATTCCCAAGGAACCAAACTGTCTGTCATGCTAAAAGTTTAGAGCAAAGACACATTTTTGATCTTGGAAACACCCCTTGTGTTCAGATAGATTTAATCAAAGTTGATCAACCCACAATTTATTACAGTTGTGGTCCAGTTTTTCGCTGCAAAAAGTCACATTTGAGGTTCTACAAATAAGCAATAAGACAGATGCTGCAAATTTCCAGCATAAAATAATTTGTTCCCAAATAAATGATTCCACATAAAGTGACAAGAGAACAGTATTTTTAATTAGTTATTTTCTTAATTATTTAGTTATTTTCTTAATTATTTTTATTTGACCTGATCAGTTTTTGGTTAGAGACATTTGATGCCACTTCGATGACTTAAGCATCCATGATGATGAAAGATGATTACAACACACATAACCAGTCGCAGGTGAAGAAAATTTTTGCTCCTGCTGGGAATTGAACGTGGGGCTCTCTGATAATGTGTCAGCAAATGTAAGCACAAGACATAAACTGCTGACACAGCTTAGAGAGAGCAGTGTGCATGGTGTATTGAAGCCTAAGGAAAGAAACCTACTATACATACCAATTTTCAATTTGAATTTAAAGTGAACGTCAGAGATCAGGAGTGTAGTGTTGTAACATGTTCATAAAACACACATTAAAGCCGACACTGCACCTACGTAAACAGGAGTTTACAGTGTCTGGATTTAGAACTTAGACACACCAGTATAGCAGACAATGTAACTGCCTAATGAATTGCTATGTTTATTAAGTCAAAGTGCAAAAATATTCGGGATGATGGGAATTTTTTGTAGATTTCATTTTTTCTCATAAAACTGTAGTTGTTACTTTTAATAAATTTTTGTTTTACAGAACTTGGACCTGACAAAACATAAACTTATTTATGAAGGCCCTCTTAATTGGAGGATCAGTAATCGCCAGAAGCTGATAGACCTCCATGTGCTGCTGTTGGATGATGTTATAATTCTCCTGCAGAAGCAGGATGAAAAATACTGCCTCAAATTCTACAACACAATAACTAGTGGCAGCAGTGAACGAATGCCCACTCTCAGCCCAGTCATCAAGGTCTCAACAGTGCTAGTCAGGCACAATGCTGTCGGTGAGTAATGGATGATAGTTATTTCAGCACATCGAACACTATTCACTGCACAGCATTTTTACCTTAAACAATTCTAAGAGTGAATAGTATGTATTTGTGTTCCTTTTTTTTGTACTGAAATAGCTGGAAAGAAAACTTCAATCCCGAATTTGAACTGATAACAACACACAATTTTATGCTGTGACTTTTTCAATTTTATAAATAAAGGTAATTCCCTGTTCATCTAATTCTGATGGATGTATAAGAACATTCTTTAAGTGATAATTTGCTGGTTGTTATAGTTAATTCATTTGCTTGTGCCTTTTTCTCGCAGTTTTCGCAGGGACAGCATGGTTACAGTTCGATTTGGCATGGTTAATTTGAAGGGGTGGCCGGATGCCCTTCCTGCCGCCACCCCATACCCCCCAGGACAAGAATCAGTGTACCCCAGCTGTCTGCATCTAGTGTAAATCATGAAATAGTGTGAATGTGTTTCAAATGTCTGCGAGTCGTTTAACTGAGGTGGGACGTGGTGACCAGCCCAGTATTCACCTAGTGGGATGTGGAAAACCCTAAAAACCACATGCAGTCTGGCTGGCTCACTAGCCCTCGTCATTAATCTGCCTGGCGGATTAGATCTGGGGCCGGCGGGCCTACCAGAGTCCAGGAAGCAGTGCATTAGTGCTCTCGGCTAACCTGGTGGGTTGGTTTTTGTTGTTAGTTAGGGGGCCTAAAAAGAGTTTTTAGGGAATTCTGTTTGCAATATTGTCACTGCAAGGTAGATAAGTTCTTTGCATTTAACATACACAATTAAATTGTGAAACAAATAGTACGTTGCCATCAGGTAATTAACTCATATTCCATTAATTAACTTGAAGTTTTTTGTGCAGTTTCTAAGCTCGTTAAGAAACAGTTTAAAGCAGATGATAAACACAAATGCTTCTGTATGTCTGTAATCACAACTGACCCAGTTGGACTGAAAAGAGAGATTACCAAATTGTTATCTGAACTTAAGGCTCTACTTTGCCATCTGACTTTGACATTTCTTGTTGGGCAACATTGTTTCCCGTACGCTGGTAGTTCAACATGGCTTCATGTTCCTGCTTTATTTGGTTCACAGTCTACCCTCCAATTTGTCAACTTGCCTCGCAGTCGCTTCTTTCTACATGCATCTTGATCTTCCCCCACATTTATTTCCAGTTGGGGAGGCATACCGACCCCAATCCCATCTCCCCCTCCCCCCCCTACCCCCAACAAACTAACAAGATCTAGTGTGCTAACCAGTGTAGATGTGGTTTGTAGGCACGTTTCCCGCATGCCACTAAGTGAATGCTGCGCTGGTGCCCCCTCTAGAATCAGATAACACTACACAGACGTTCAGAACAAGTTTACTCTATTCACACATTGACTAGGTACACTGATTCCATCTTGGGGGCGGAGTGTGGGGGGTTGGGGGGTTAATAGGAGACTGGTGACCCTGGACATTGTCTCCTTAAATCCTTAATCAACAGCAGGAGTCCATATTTATTCCTCCACCTCACTTAATGAAAACTGACATCAAAATTCTAAGAGTATGTGGCAGATTGGACGGGGCTACTCTGCAAGGTTATAAACTGGAGACTAAATGGAAGAAACTGGAAAAAAAGTTGTGTATCTATTAAGGAGATGGGATCTTCATAAATTGAGGGAATCGGAGGTTTTGAGTTTGAGGGAGCATTTGGCTGAAATGTAGAGGGGGGGGGGGGGGGGGAAATATAAAAGATGATGAGTGGTTAGGCTGAGAATTCAAATGGGATAGGCAGCAGAGGATAACATTCTTAAAAAGCAGGACATGGCAGAAATACTTGCGTAACACAGAAGATATTGAATTTGACAAAAACATAAAACATTAAAAATATATCAAATGAAGCTGATGAAAGGTAATACAGGCATCTGAAGAAATGCAAAACGGCTAACAGGAATGGCTAGGGGACAAAAGCAGGGCTGAAGAAGAATGTACAACTAGTGAAAAAGACATACAACACCTATAGGGATATGAGACACCTTTGGAGAAGAGAGAAGCAACTGTGTGAATATCAAGAGCACAGATGGCACGCCAATAAAGAAGCGAAAGCTGAAGGATGGATGGAATATGTAGAGGCTATATTAGGGATACAAACTGGACAGTACCATAGAAAGGGGAGTAGATGAAGGGATGGAAGATACAGTGAAAATAACGTCATAGAGCACCAAAGGCTGTGAGTGGAAACAAGGCCCCATGAGTAGACAAAATTGAGTCACAAGTATTTCGACTGTTGGGAGAGCCATGCTTGACAGAATTGTAAACCTGATGTGCAAGACATGAGACATCCAAAATATCCCCATGCTTCAGGAAGAACATAATCATTCCAGTTCCAGTGAAAGCAGGTGTTACTGGTGTGAATATTACCAGAATCTCAGTTCAGTAAGTCATGATTGCAAAATAAGAGCAGGATTATTTAAAGAGGAATGGAAAATATTGTAGAATCTGACCTTAGGAACATATGTTTGGGTTTGCAAAGAAATGGAGAACTGCAAGACCCAATGCTGATGCAGTGACTTCTCTTAAAAGATAGATTAAGGCAAGGCAAGCTTGTGTTCATAGGATTTGTAGACGTAGAGAAACCTTTCAGCTGGACTACACTCGCCAAAATTTTGAAGATAGCAAGAGTAAAATACAGAGAGTGAAACTGCTACAGAAATCAGATGGCAATTACACAGGCAATTACACACAGTCAAGGATTTGAAAGGGAAGCAGTAGTTCACAAGGGTGTGAGACAGGTTTGTAACCTGCCACTGATGTTATTCAATCTATACACTGAGCAAGCAGTGAAGGAAATCAATGAGAATTTAGGGAAAAAAATTAAGTTGAGGGAAAACAAATAAAAACTTCATAATTTCCCAATGGTGTACTTGCTGAAGATGGCAGATTACTTGGGAGAGCAGTTGAACATAATGGATAGTGTCCCAAAAAGGTATTACATGAGGAACATCACCAAGTGTACAAGTGTAGTGGAATATAGCTGAATTGAATCAGGGTAAACCAAGGGAATTGAAGTTGGAAATTACACAGTAAAAGAAGTCATTACATTTACTATTTGAGCAACAAAGTAATGGATTGTGACTGAAGGAGAGGTGTTAAAAAATACATACTGACAGTAGAAAGAAAAGCATTTCAGAAAAAAAACAGGCATTTGTTTGCATCTAATAAAAATTCAAGTGTTAGGAAGTCTCTTCTGGAGGTATTTGCTTGGAGTGTAGCCTTTTACAAAAGTTAAACATGGACTGTAAGCAGTTGAAGCAATAGTAGAAAATGTGGCTTTTCATGCTTTTGCAATGGATGTGTTACAAATACACTTATTGGGTTTGCTGCCAGATCATATTCTGTAAATACCGCAATATTTCATTGATGCAGTTGCTTGACATCTTCAAGTGGTGGTAGTTGCTGCTGTCACAACTGCAAGACGTGACTGATGATGATCACATGTCGTCGTCAGAATTTTTTAGGCCATACGCATGCACAGCAAGATGTTTGCAGTTGCAGGAAAGCAGCACTGCTAGTGCTCCCTGCTGGGAGCGGCAGAAAGGCCATCCATGTTTGCAGTGTGGGCAATGACTGTGTTGCCAGATGTTGCTGTGGTTAAAAGCTGAATTAATTATGGAATCATGAATTGGAAGTTCTTGTTTTCTCTGCTTTGATTTAATGACAGCCAGTGCTGGATTCCTGGTGGTGCTTAGTTGAAAACCTGCATCCTTGCTGATAACACAGTCCACCGTACAGGTATGTGTGCATCCTTAACAACACAGTCCCAGAAAGATGACACTGGGGATAAAATTTCATTCTTTCCATAAAACATGTGAAGCTCTGTGTCCAGGCAGTGCCCCATATGTGTGTGACAATGTTGTTTAACGCAACATCCTTGCACAGTTCATCACGTCTGCCCCATATAAGATTTTCCACATTGGTGTGGGGTCTTACAAGTGCCGTATCTCCTAAAGCCTAGGTTGTCTTCGAACAAGCATGATAAATTTCTTAATGTTATTGGTGGCACTTCATGTCTTGTCTTTTGACAATTATTTCCAGTCTGGAGAACATGCTGCCAAATAGGGCAAGAATGCAGTTTCAGTGGGTGCCTCCTCATCTTCATTCATGTACCTGCTTCGAATTTGCTTTGAACAGAATGAATGGCATATCTGCCTGTTGGAATAGCCGTTGTTGGAATACTGCTCTGGGATATTGTAGCTCAGCAGGTAGACGGTCAACATCTATGAACACACATGCTCTATGCACCAAAGAGCTTAGTACACTACCGCTTTGTGCAGGGTGATAACAACTTGTGGCCACAAAAGGGATTCAGATTTCCAGTTATGCGCCACCTGGAATCTAGCACTGGCTGCCATTAAATCAAAACAGGGAGAACGAGAACATCTGATCCGTGACTTCTTGCAATGAAATGCTGAGATTCAATTCAGCTCTTAACCACAGGAGCATCCTGCAGCACAGTCATTGCCCACAACGCACACGCAGAAGGCCTTACTGTGACTCCCAGCTTGGGGGCACTAGGAGCTCTGCTTTCCTCCAACTGCGAGCATCTCGTTGCGCACACTTATATTGCCTGCTTCCAACCTGATAAATTTTGATGCCGCCACGTGATTATCAGTAGTAACATCTCGGCGTAGTGACAGTAGCAACTACCACCACCTGAAGATGTCTAGCAGTTGCATTCAATGAAATATTGTGGGATTAACACAACACAATGCAGCAGCAAATCTGAGGAGATTATTCATAAGAATAGAAAATTTTGAGACATGGTAGAGGAGGAGTAGGAGTAGGAGAGTTACAGTAATCTGAATGTTATTTTGCCTCCAGTTCTGTAAATGGGAATAAGTGGTGCCAGTAACTCAATGTTTTACTGTAATATTCAGTGCTACAAGTATTTGTTCCTGTGAAATCAAAGTTGTACTGAAGATAAGATGTCAGGTGCATATTAATGTTGATCGTTGATAGGCAAAGAGTACTTGGTGTTGTTGTTGTTGTTGTTGTTGTGGTCTTCATTTCAAAGAGTAGTTTGACGCAGCTCTCCATGCTACTCTATCCTGTGCAACCCTCTTCATCTCAGAGTAACTACTGCAACCTATATCCCTCTGAATCTGCTTACTGTACTCATCTCTTGGTCTCCCTCTACTTGCTTCCCTCCAGTACTAAATTGGTGATTCCTTCATATCACAGAATGTGTCCTACTATCCGATCCCTTCTGGTCAGGTTGTACCACGAATTTCTCTTCTCCCCAATTCTATTCAGTTTATCCTCATTAGTTACGTGACCTAACCATCTAATCTTCAGCTTTCTTCTGTAGCACCACATTTGAAATGCTTCTATTCTCTTCTTGTATAAGCTGTTTATCTTCCATGTTTCACTTGCATACATGACTACGTGCCATACAAATACTTTCAGAAACGACTTCCTGAGACTTAAAGCTATACTTGACATTAACAAATTCTCTTCTTCAGAAACGCTTTTCTTGCCATTGACAGTCTACAATTTTATGTCCTCCCTACTTTGATCATCATCAGTTATCTTGCTTTCCAAATACCAAAACTCATTTATTACTTTAAGTGTCTCACTGCCTGATCTTATTCCCTCAGCATCATCTGGTTTGACTACATTCCATTATCCTTGTTCTGGTTTTCTCGATGTTCATCTTACATCATCCTTTCAAGACACTGTCCATTACGTTCCGCTGCTCTTCTAAGTTCTTTGCTGTCTCTCCAAAATTGCAATGTCGTCAGCAAGCCTCCAAGTTTTTATTTCTTCTGCCTGGACTTTAATTCCTACACTGAATTTTTCTTTCATTTCCTTTACTGCTTGCTCTGTATATAGATTGAATAACATCAGAGAATGGCCCTGTCTCACTCACTCCCCAACCACTGCTTCTCTTTCATGCCCCTTGACTATTGCAACTGCCATCTGGTTTCTGTACAAATTGTAAATAGCCTTTCGCCCCCTGTATTTTACCCCTGCCACCTTCAGAATTCGAAAGAGAGTATTCCAATCAACATTGTCAAAAGCTTTCTCTAAGTCTACCAGTGCTATAAACTTAGATTTCTCTTTCCTTAACTTATCTTCCATGAGAAGTCGTAGGGGCAGTATTACCTTTCGTGTTCAGAAATTACTCCGGAATCCAAACCGACCTATCCGGAGGTCGGCTTCTACCAGTTTTTCCATTCTTCTGTAAATGATTCATGTTAGTATTTTGCAGCTGTGACTTATTAAACTGATAGTTTGATAATATTCACACCTGTCAGCATCTGCTTTCTTTGGAACTGGGATTATTATATTTTTCCTGAAGTCTGAAGGTATTTCACCTGTCTCGTACATCTTGTTCATCAGATGGAAGAGTTTTGTCATGGCTGGCTCTCCCAAGACTATTGGTAGCTCTAACAGAATGTTGTCTACTCCTGGTGTCGCGTTTCAACTTAGGTCTTCCAGTGCTTTGTCAAATTTTTCACGCAGTATCATACCTCCTATTTCATCTTCATCTACATGCTCTTCCGTTTCCATAATATTGTCCTCTAGTACATCGCCCTTGTATAGACCCTCAGCTTTCTGCTTTCCCTTCATTGCTTAGGACTGGTTTTCCATCTGAGCTCTTGATATTCTTGCTTTCAGCCGTTCGCACTACTAGAGTAGGCGTCATGTAACTTGGTGGGTGAGGACTGGATACTCAGTAGCACAGAAGTCACATGACCTGCTGACCAATAGGAGTCAGTCAGCTGTAGTGAGCACCCAATTTAATGTCATTCTGTGCAGAGCAGGTTTACGACTGGTTTTAGCATTGTGTGTGGTGCTTTTTCGGAAGTTATTGCAAGGTATTGTGGTAATATGAATGGCAACAGCAAATATCACCCAGTATTACACAGGCAGGTGAGAGAAATAGTATTTTGCATGTATCAGTTCTTTAGACGGGAGCTGGAAGTGGCAGCCACAACTGAGAAAAAAGCATTGCATATGTTGCCAAGTGCCAAGAACAAACAGCTAAGGCATGTGGTATCAGTTCGAGAACTGTACAACAGGTTGCCAGTGAAGCCAAAGAGAATGAATCACCTATTTTTAAGTCGCCTGGTAAGCACCGAAATCGAAAGAAATTTGTAAGTGAGCTCGACGATTTCAGCAAGAATGTATTACAGTGCAAAATATTTGACATGTATAGCCAAGGTGAATATCCTACGGCAGATAAATTACCGTATGTTCCTGCATGAAAGAAGCTGAAAGTTTCAACTGCAGCGAATCTGCCATGCACAGAATATTAGGGGAGAAGGGATTTAAATACAGAAACAGCAATGATGGAAGAAAACTGCTCTTACAGGGAAGTGACATTGCAGCAGCAAGAACTGTGTTCTTGAGAGAAATGCACGAGATAAAACAAGCCGGAAAATCATGTATTTATTATCTTGATGAAACACACGTTCACCAGAACAATTCAAGACCAGTGTGCTGGAAGACAAGTGATGATGTTGGTGGCCTGAAGGTTCCTGTGGGAAAAGAGAGATGCCTTATTGTGCTTCACGCTGGTTCTGCAGAGACAGGCTTCATACCAGAGAGTAAATTAATATTTAAAACATCGAAGACGAAGGAATCAGATGACTATCGCTCTGAAATGACCTATGCTTTCTTCAAGCGGTTGTTTGTGCAACAGCTACTTCCGGACATGGAAGAGAATTCTGTTATTGTCATGGATAACGCAAGCGTGCACTCTGTACAAGTGAATAAGGCTCCTACTTCAAATACCAGGAAGGATGAAATTGTTTCATGGTTGTCGTCTAATGGAATTCCTCACACAGCATCACAGACCAGGGCAGAGTTACTCATGCTCGTAAGTGCATACAAGCTTAAATACCACACTTAGGAGATACATGAACTGGCAAGACAGCATGGTCACAGAGTAATCTTGTTACCACCATATCACTGCCCCTACAATCAATTGAGCTGGTATGGGTGCAAGTTAAAGCCCATATCTAAGAAAGAAGCAGCACCTTCTGAGTTGCTGCCTTGGAAAGACTCATTTTTTTCTGTTGTTGCTCTTTTTCTCGTGTGGGTTCACATGTTCCTTATCTCAAGCTTTTGCTGATAATCTTTGTTTTTTTATTACTTTTTCATTTGGTGCATTGTGTTCTGGGATATCTGGAAGAGTAATTTTCAGGTCTCCTTTACCTTTTTTAAACTGGTGAACCACACCCATTGGGCTTTCTTATGTTGCAAGTATGTTAACATCCATTTAGATACCTTCACTGTGTACATTCACGTTACATGGCCATAAGAGGCAATCCTCCGCCTTTTGAATAATCTTAATCTACATCTACATACGCACTCCGCAAGCTACCACTCGGTGTGTAGCAGAGGGTATGCTGTACTGCTACTGGCCATTACGTTTCCTGTTCCACTCACAGATAGAGCGATGCCTGTGTATGAGACCTGATTTCTCATACCATATCTGTGTGGCCCCTACACAAAATGTGTGTTAGCGGCAGTAGAATCACTTTGCAGTCACCTTCAAATGTCAGTTTTCAGACCTTACTCAGCAGTGTTCTTCTCCGGGGATTTCCACTTGAGTTCCTGAAGCGTACCCACAGCACTTGCATGCTGATTGAACCTACCAATAACAAATCTAGGAGCTTGCCTCTGAACTGCTTTGATGTCTTCTTTCAATCTGACCAGGTGCAATGCTCACAAAATTGAGCAGGACTCAAGAGTACTCTCACTAGCATCCTGTATGCGGTCTCCTTTCAAATTCTCCCTATAAATTAAACTCGACCACTCTCCTTCCCTACCACAATCCTCTCATGCTTGCTTTTTTCGTATCACTTTGCAACATTATGCCCAGATATTTAAACACTGTGACCATGTCAAACAAGACACTACTAACGCTGTATCCAAACATTACAGGTTTGTTTTTCCTACTCGTCTGCATTAAATTACATATTTCTACATTTAGGGCCAGCTGCCATTCATCACACCAACTAGAAATGTCTATGTCATCTTGTATCATCATAGTCACTGATCTTCGACATACTTACATAGTTCATGGCTGTGACGTGTTCTGTAGTGTCTCTCTCCTCCCCTTTTTTTTCCATCAACACAAGGATTTTTCTCAAAGTATTTCTTTATTTGGCTTCAGGTCTTTCCATTGGACATTTCTTTTTCATTGTAAGTCCCTCTGCCACATACAGAACCTCCAGTCAAATAACAGTACTTAGGCATTTAAGGACATTGATCTATTATTGCAGATGTATGTAGTTAGTGTGGTACCTTCAGGTTGATAATGCATGTCACAAAGTCTTCTTTCTCTGATGGGTTAGTCTCAATCTATGTTGGGTAACAATGGTTACAGTGACCTCCTTTTGGATCTACTGGTCAGTGGCCCCAGAGTAAAGCTGGTGTAACCAAGGCTGAAACTTTGATTTCATCAGTAACATTTTTTTTACAATCTCATATGGTAACTTAACCAGATTAGATTAGATTAGATTAGATTAGATTAATACTAGTTCCATGGATCATGAATACGATATTTCGTAATGATGTGGAACGAGTCAAATTTACCAATACATGACATAATTAGGTTAATTTAACAACATACTTAAGTTAATATAACAACTTTATTTTTTGTGTTTTTTTGTTTTTCTTTATTTTTTATTTTTTTTTAATTTTTTTAATTTATTTCTTTTTTAATATTTTTGTTTTTTTTCTTTTTTTTCTTAATTTATATCTAAAAATTCCTCTATGGAGTAGAAGGAGTTGTCATTCAGAAATTCTTTTAATTTCTTCTTAAATACTTGTTGGTTATCTGTCAGACTTTTGATACTATTTGGTAAGTGACCAAATACTTTAGTGCCAGTATAATTCACTCCTTTCTGTGCCAAAGTTAGATTTAATCTTGAATAGTGAAGGTCGTCCTTTCTCCTAGTATTGTAGTTATGCACACTGCTATTACTTTTGAATTGGGTTTGGTTGTTAATAACAAATTTCATAAGAGAGTATATATACTGAGAAGCTACTGTGAATATCCCTAGATCCTTAAATAAATGTCTGCAGGATGATCTTGGGTGGACTCCAGCTATTATTCTGATTACACGCTTTTGTGCAATAAATACTTTATTCCTCAGTGATGAATTACCCCAAAATATGATGCCATATGAAAGCAATGAGTGAAAATAGGCGTAGTAAGCTAATTTACTAAGATGTTTATCACCAAAATTTGCAATGACCCTTATTGCATAAGTAGCTGAACTCAAACGTTTCAGCAGATCATCAATGTGTTTCTTCCAATTTAATCTCTCATCAGTGGACATACCTAAAAATTTGGAATATTCTACCTTAGCTATATGCTTCTGATTAAGGTCTATATTTATTAATGGCGTCATACCATTCACTGTACGGAACTGTATGTACTGTGTCTTATCAAAATTCAGTGAGAGTCCGTTTACAAGGAACCACTTAGTAATTTTCTGAAAGACAGTATTGACAATTTCATCAGTTAATTCTTGTTTCTCAGGTGTGATTACTATACTTGTATCATCAGCGAAGAGAACTAACTTTGCCTCTTCATGAATATAGAATGGCAAGTCATTAATATATAATAAGAACAACAAAGGACCCAAGACTGACCCTTGTGGAACCCCATTCTTGATAGTTCCCCAGTTTGAGGAATGTGCTGATCTTTGCATGTTACGAGAACTACTTATTTCAACTTTCTGCACTCTTCCAGTTAGGTACGAATTAAACCATTTGTGCACTGTCCCACTCATGCCACAATACTTGAGCTTGTCTAGCAGAATTTCATGATTTACACAATCAAAAGCCTTTGAGAGATCACAAAAAATCCCAATGGGTGGTGTTCGGTTATTCAGATCATTCAAAATTTGACTGGTGAAAGCATATATGGCATTTTCTGTTGAAAAACCCTTCTGGAAACCAAACTGACATTTTGTTAGTACTTCATTTTTACAGATATGTGAAGCTACTCTTGAATACATTACTTTCTCAAAAATTTTGGATAAAGCTGTTAGAAGGGAGATTGGTCGGTAATTGTTGACATCAGATCTATCCCCCTTTTTATGCAAAGGTATAACAATAGCATATTTCAGTCTATCAGGGAAAATGCCCTGTTCCAGAGAGCTATTACACAGGTGGCTGAGAATCTTACTTATCTGTTGAGAACAAGCTTTTAGTATTTTGCTGGAAATGCCATCAATTCCATGTGAGTTTTTGCTTTTAAGCAAGTTTATTATTTTCCTAATTTCAGAGGGAGAAGTGGGTGAGATTTCAATTGTATCAAATTGCATAGGTATGGCCTCTTCCATTAACACCCTAGCATCTTCTAATGAACA
Organism: Schistocerca serialis cubense; assembly: GCF_023864345.2. Taxonomy (NCBI): domain Eukaryota; kingdom Metazoa; phylum Arthropoda; class Insecta; order Orthoptera; family Acrididae; genus Schistocerca; species Schistocerca serialis. The sequence goes on along the minus strand of NC_064639.1, from coordinate 448,497,327 downwards.
CCTGGATCCTACTATATCCACAACATTTAGAAAATGATTATTAAAAATATTTTCAACTTCTGACTTTTTGTTCGTAAAGTTTTCATTCAATTTGATGGTAATACTGTCTTCCTCTGCTCTTGGTTGACCTGTTTCTCTTTTAATAATATTCCAAATTGTTTTAATTTTATTATCAGAGTTGCTGATTTCAGACATGATACACATACTCCTGGATTTTTTAATAACTTTTCTTAATATAACACAGTAGTTTTTATAATTTTTGATAGTTTCTGGGTCACTACTCTTTCTTGCTGTCAGATACATTTCCCTTTTCCGGTTACAAGATATTTTTATACCCTTAGTAAGCCATGGTTTGTTACAAGGTTTCTTACGAGTATATTTAACTATTTTCTTGGGGAAGCAGTTTTCAAATGCATTTACAAAAATGTCATGAAATAAATTATATTTTAAATTGGCATCAGGTTCACAGTACACCTCATCCCAGTCTAACTGCTGTAGGCTTTCCCTGAAATTGGCAATTGTTAAATATGCAGGCTTCCAGCGTATGCAAAGAAATCATTATAACAAAAGAACTTGACATTTTATATTGTCAGGTAAATATGTAACAGATGGACACACACTCCAAGATAGTCACCATTTCATGACCAGTGTCAAGTCATGTGGCTCATACACACCTGTGACAGGAGGGTACACCTATCAAGACATGGTGGCAAACTATGCAGTTGCACAGATGCCTCCTGACATCATTTTCCAGCTGGATGGTGCCCCACCACATTATCATGTGGATGTGTACCACATTTCTCGTGGAGACATTTCCTGAGTGTTACCGCCCCCCCCCCCCCTTCCTCCCTGTCTCCTGATATGACTCTACTGGACTACAGTGCATGAGTGTTTATCAAGCAGTTGTTTGCAGAAGAAGGGTCCAATACCTGGTACATTTGAGACAACTGGTATGTGTCACAGTAGGGGCCATAACACGTCATACTTATGAACATTTGGTGATAAGTCTAAAATTGTTCCAGTATATGTAGAGCTACAAATGTTGCCCACACTCAGTTGTACAAACATGCATTAAAGTCTTTGAGCTCCTTTTTACAATGTTGTACAAATAAAGTTAGAAACCTTAATAGCTACTGAAATACACACAAATATTTTTGAATTGTTCGTTTATTTCCACAATTTCAGGTTATCTTCTCTGGGTGGGGGCAAAAAAAAATAAAAAAAAATAAAAAATAAAAAAATGAATAATAGAAGCAACTATCCATGCGTTCTCTCACTCCTGATCTAATTTTAAGGGCACTGGATGTATCTCCTCTGAACTTCAGTTTGGAGGTGGTGTTGGTCATGTTTTTTGTCTTGTTATCTAGGCTGAATTCTTCAAGATTTGAAGTAGGGTAGTTCGATTAGTGAGGAACACACCTTCCAGAAAGCGAAGGTGGTCGTCACAAATCCCATGTTGCTGAGTGTCAGCTATGAAGGAATGGACTCGGATTCTTAATCTGCTGAGCACCTGGTCATCCCTTCCTGAAGCCCCATTGGTATTCTCCCAATTGTGGTCCAGTTTGTTTTCCTGCCCTGTTCTGTAGAGCTTTTGAGAGGATATTGTAAATGGTTAGTGGGAGAGGGGTGCCTAGGTAGTTGCTTACATCAATTCTATCCCCATTCCAATGTAGTGGATGAATTACAGTAGAGGTCCGTCTGCTAGGAAGTTTCTCACTTTCCCAAATATCATGAATAATTGCGACAAGTTTATCAATTGCATTATCTCCTGCAGTCTTCCACAGTTCAGCAATTATCAGATATTCACCCTGTTCCTCACTGTCCTTCAGTGTTTGGATGATAATCTTGATTTAATCCTTTGTGAATGGAGACAGATCTATGAGGATGTTTGGATGTGATATCTGGAGCCTCAAACTTTAGGAGCTGTTAAAGATAAATGGATAGATCCTAGCAATTACCTTGATCACTAAGGGCTGATTTTTTCCCTTCTGAAATCTCTGGACTATAGGCCCAGAGGGTTGTATAAGTTCAGAGTTGCTGTATGTCAGTTACGTGTCCATTTTATCAAAATTACGTCATGTCTTATTTTTTTCAAAGTTTCGTTTGATTTGTACTAACTGATTCTTTTTAAATGTGTGTATGATTCGTCCTGCAGATAGTTTTTAATGCAGAGTTTTTCATGTTTGGTGTGTTGACTCTGTTGGTTTCATTTTCCTGGAAATTCCATTTTTACCTAACAACCTCTCTGCTGCATCACATTCATTACCCCAGTAAGAATGCTTTCTGAATGTTGCAAGTGGGTCCATCTACTTAGCTGCTTTGAATATAGCTCCTTGCAGTTGTTCCTGTCTCCAGACTTGCAATTTCCAACTTGTGGCTGAATACTTGGTTTCTCCTTTGCTTGTCTCCATCACATTTATATTTTTTTCTGGGACTGACCTCCTGGTATTGGAATTAGATCAATTACGTTCAAACATAAACGTTATACTGTGACCAGGTTGGTATTTCTCACAGTCTTTACTTTCTGATTCTCTTTTTGTGCCTTCCATGCAGTGGTGAAATAGTCAATTTGGAATTCTCCAAAGTTGGAGTTTGAAGATGTCCAGATCTTCTGCTTCCTGGGCAGGTGGTTCAAAGCAGTTGAATTTAGAATCAGACTGAATGTTCTGCATATCTTCTGTTCTCTCTTTGTAATTGGTTCACCTGCGAGCTTGTTAGTTTCCGACAATCTTCTGATACTTTTTTTTTTTTCTAGGTATGCTATGCATTGAAGCCTCCAAGCAGAATGATGACGTATTTGTTATGTACTTTGGAGAGGATATCCTCTTGCTCCTTTCAGAATGTGTCTCGCTCTTCAAAGAGTCTTACCTGATTGATTGGTACATGTATTTTTTGCTTCTAATAATTTCCGGGTATGCAGCCGGATCCCGTCGACATTCTGCCACGATATTTCGGCCCAGAGACGTCCGGCCATCATCAGGTGAGTACACAACTACTGAAGAGCCCAGGTGCAGTCGCGGTATTTATGCCGAATCTCGCGCATGCACATGTCAACACCTGACGCATGCGCTGTAGGATGCCAGTACATTTTGCATGCGCGAGGTTCGGCATAAATACCGCGACTGCACCTGGGCTCTTCAGTAGTTGTGTACTCGCCTGATGATGGCCGGACGTCTCTGGGCCGAAATATCGTGGCAGAATGTCGATGGGATCCGGCTGCATACCCGGAAATTATTAGAAGAAGAAATACGCCGGGAAAATTTCAGAAGTCACATGGTACATGTATGTTCACCACTGTGTAAACCTTCATTTGCACAGCAAAAAAGAAAGAGTAGATGGTCAGGTTGTAGGGAAATTGAAGTCCATAACTGAACTCAAAATCTACCTGCCTAAGAGTGTTTTATTATTATTATTATTATTATTATTATTATTAATTTATTTATTTATTATTTAGTTTTATTTTTCCTTTTTGCCTTTGATGATTATATAACCTTGTGACTCAAAGCAATGTTCATCTAAGATTCTCATTTCCTAAACTACTGATATCAAATTCTACCACCTTTGTGGATGCAGACTGTCATTTTTTGCCGTTTGTTATTAAGTGACTCACCATAAAAACTTCTTGCTGTTTTATTGATATAAGTAACATTGAAGGCACACAGGAGGAAAATTTTGTCATTCTGTAAAGTCTATTTAGTATAGGCCCCTAGGCTTTGTAAATATTCTAAATGTTCTTTCCTGTGTTTTTTTGTTCTGATATTTCAGCATCTAGTTACTTTCCAAAACTTTTCAAACAGATTATTGTTTGTATAGTTCTCAATCGATTTCAGTTGCACTTGTGTGCATATGCTCTGAAATAACAGACCTGTGAAGTGCGTGACTTGGTAAATATTAATAAGAATAATGCACATTATTTTTTTAAAAGTGTGCAGCTATTGACAAACAAATGCTTTCGTGTATTGTGGCGTCCTGTGCGCCTCCGCATAAACTCAGTGTAGAAGAATATTTAAGTCATTCTGTTGGGCTGATAGTCCCATGACTATAGTTTGTGTTTGACATAAATTGTTCTGTCCACTTTTTATTCAGTTTCATGAGTATGTCCAACTTCTCACAAGGAGGCAGATTCTTGCATATCAGTCATGATCATTTCATTTGCTACTGTTAATCGCTATCTGTTCCCGCCCACAAAATTATTCTTCTGCCTCATAACACTTCCTTGGTGCTGGCATGGTTCAGAATGGCTTTTTCCAAAGCAAATGATTATTGCAATTGTTATTTGGCAACAACTCAAACCTTTTGGCAGCAGCAATGTATGTTATTAAAATACAAGAAATAATTTTTGACATCAGTTTTCAGAGCATGGTGTAGTGTGAGATGGTAAAAAAACTATACTGGATAAATCAAAATTATGACCATTACTACAGTGTCCTCCCCCTGGGTCACAGTAACCATGGCCAAAACATTGATGTCTCCAGTATAGTGTTTTACATTATGACATGGTACCATTCGCAAAAAAAAAAAAAAAAAAAAAAAAATCATGAACTGACAGGCTGTGGAAGCCTATGCAAGTAAATTACTTTTGGCTTATTTGAATAGTCTCAAGCAGGATATTATTGGAGGAGCTAGTAAATACAGTTTTCTTATAGAACAATTATTTTACAGTTTTCTTATACAGCAATTATTGTACAGTTTGCTTATACAACAATTATTTATAAATTATTTTTCATATGGTATAGCTCAAGGGAGGGTATTGCACATAGTCCAGCATCGCACTCTTCACAATAAATATGTGTCTTTCTTATTTTCTCCATATTAATGTCTTCTTTGCTGCAGCACACTAGGTATATCTCACTGGTGCCAGTTTCTTATCAGTAGAAGGAAATTATTTAGGAAAAGGTTGTTCCACCAGTTGTGTTGGGTCTGAGACTTGGCAAGGAAAAGCTAAATTGCTTTGCTGAGAGGAAGGACTCGCGAATGCATTTTTTAAGTTAACTTTCATTAAGCTGAAGTAGGAAATCAGTTATCCCGAATTCCTCACTGAATTTCTTGTAAACCAAAGACGAATGTGGAGGTGCAATGTCCATCAGTTGGCAGAATTGCTTTATGTAATATTTTTAGAGAAATTTGCTTGTTGTTGTATAATTTGTCATGTATTGATCAGCTAAGTCAGTGCCACTTATTTTGCCTTTGTATTTGTGGATAACATACACATTTGTGTACACTGTTTTCTTCCTCTTCATTTGGTGTAGTCTGTCACTGCGAATAATAGAAAGAGTGTAAATATATTTCTGGTCACATTGTCACATTGCCACATTGCCATCAGTTTTCTCAAGCACTATTCATAGAGCATGCAGTGCAGCACTCCAGGCAGCCCAAACTAATTTCAGAGAACACTTGCGGTGAGGCAATGGATGACCTCAGGTCCATTTCATAGTGCATGGTCTAGGGGTTAATCCTGTTGGAAGACGCTATTCAGTACAGGGCTGACATTTGTTACTGCGTTGTAGATCCCTTAGCATAGAGTTCACATCTTCATCAGGGCAAGTTTTGCTATAAATTATCCCATTTCAGTGTTAACATTACCTCTCTCTTAACCTTACCATCCAGTATGATTGGACTTGATTGATTTATTGATTGTTTGACATTCTAAAAACAATGATTCTGAATGAAGTTCATTTGTAGTAATACCAGTGCTTAATTTAAAAGAAAATGTTAATGGGGTCTGTGTTGATGTTGTCAGTCTCATGCATTTAACAAACAAAATACAAAATAATTTGCACACTTACGTATCACGCCATAAATAATTTTACCCATCACACAACTCCATTTAAAGTGCTGTAGAAAGAAAGACTCTCGATACTCATAAATGAATACAATGATAAAATCAATACGGTTTCTAAGAGGATACAGTCTTTAGCAAGTAATATAAAACAACTACTGCAGACAGATGCACTGGATGTAGTTATAATCAATTGGAAAATATTTTTTTCTGTTGCAGATCAAAATGCTCTGTACCTGGTAAATACTTCACATAATGGAGCGCAGATTTATGAGCTGGTGGCGGCAACACCTAATGAGAAGAAGACGTGAGTGCTCTTCATTTTCGTTACCTTTCTTTCATGTATTTGTTTGCTAAGGATTTTGTTGAAGCAAAGTTTTCGGTCATCATATGTTAGATAATATTCAGACTGGAGAACATACTGTAATATTAATGGTTAAATGTAAGGTATCATTTTCTCCTTATTTAGTACATGCGTTGAATCGTATCGTGTAGCAGTTAGTTCCCAAGTCATAATGAGTTAAAAGGGATACGATTCAGTGTGCACTTGTGTACGTGGTAAACTAAATAGCAAATAACTATGTAAATGTTGTGTTGGGAATAGTTTATGTAGTTGCTTGGAGCATAAGGTCAATAATAGTCAAGAAATGAACTGTTTGACTTCTGAGGAGACACCAGAATAAAAGTATATTCTTCTTTGTCATTGATTTGCAGGGATTACTTAAACAACGTGACACTGCGTAGTAAGAATGTGTCCTGCTTGTTGGTGAGAGGTTATTTTTTATAGGGCGAGCATGTTCACAGTTCGCATTTGAGAAATTGTGTACGGGGAATGCTCATTTGATTATCTAGTGTGGCTGGCAGCTAATTTAGAAAGTGGTGACTCATGATTGGCTATATCACATTATATTAATAACTGCCTCAAGATGTACTGATGCCACAAGTACTAGTAATTGACTCCAAAATGTACACTTGAAGATTACTTTCAAAGGGGAAAATTGTTACAAATAACTCAACTTCATAATTGTAACGTGTACCTCATTGCACCATGATTCTTGTGCTATGGTTGTTCGCGTTCACTCCTACTGAAGAACAGACCAATCTATCCTAGAGGACCTTTAATGTCTTGCCAAATGGTGATATCGCCACATTGGTAGTTGACAAGTTCTATATCACGAATGTGATAAAATGATCAATAAATAAATATTACAAATTTTATGCAGCAGGGGATAACAGATTTTGAAAGATCTTTTGTCATAAGCTTGTTTCTTCCAATATACTACATTGCTTCTTAACTGGAGTGTTAATTTCTCTTGGATGTCGTCATAACTGTGTTACCATTCTGACATTGCCCTGCTCCTGCTTTTCGCCATTATTCTCAGCTGTCGTGTTTACTTTCAAATGAAGAGTTGCCAATAGATCAAGACGTACAGAACTAAAACAGACATAAATTGCTGTGCATCTATCTCCAGTCTCCCTTCCTTCTCTCCCAGTGCCATTTAATACTACCGTTCGTTAGTAATGGGACACACCTTAAATATATGTCATTCATTTAGTCATTGTTTTCCGTAAACCCCTTTATGAAGAACTGTCTCCCGTTAATGTGGAATGAGCCAAAATGTGCATTAAAATGCAATAGGAATGACGTCAGGTGGCACTAGTAGAGTATGCTACTAATGAATTGTAACAACTGCTAATGTACTTGCCTTGATAATTATATGAATTTTTGCTAGAGTGCCAGTACTTTATATATGAGGGGTGTGAAACAGGCAGCTCATAACAGTTTTTTATGCAAATTTCATTCAGCCCATTAAAACATGCTGAGAGTGGAAGGAGTCAGTTTCTTTGGGCCAATTGCTTGTTGTTGAGGTTTCACGCATCTAAACCGTGCTTGCTAATTCACAATGTGGTTGTAAACTTGTCCTACTGTGCTGTGCCCTACCTTATATTTTGGAAAATAACTCTGCTGCAACATTACATTACCATACACATGATGATGGAGTCTGATGGCCTCTCTTTTTTCCTGTGCTAGTCGGTATTCCAAATCAAACATTCTTACCATTAAGTATCTGTATAGACTGTTTTCATCCAGTGTGGTTTGCTCTGTCTCTCTCTCTCTCTCTCTCTCTCTCTCTCTGCACCATTGGTACAGTGAATTTGACCTCCAGAACAACACTTTTCTCCCCCTTCTGACAATTCTTTTCTTTTTGACAGATGTAAGTTTTTGGACACTTTAACATTGTGACAAGAAAAGTTTTGTTCTTCAGTTGTTGCTTCCTTGTTAAGATACTCCACACAAAAGCTGACTCTCATTTAACAGCTGCAGTTGCCTTGAACTTAGTGATGATGTAGAGAGATGTTAGTTGTAGTGGAGGGGACAAACAAAATGGAAATGCTTATTTTTCAAAATGAATTTGTGTAAGAGCACAATATGCAATTAGGGTCATATGTAGACAAGAATGTAAGCCAGATTCAGTTATGCAGAAATGTGGAGCACAGGGATATAAAGTTGCACAGTGGATAAAGTGGAAGTGCAGAGTTTGAACCGTAATTAGGTAAAGCAGTCAACAAGAAAAGGTTAGACTACATAAGAGATTTTAACTACCTATAATATTGGCTACTTTAGAGTATGTAAGTAAAAGTAATAGTTAACACAGTAAATCATAACTGAAAAATAAATGAGAGAGTAAAGGAAAACTTGCTTAAATTCTGTTTGCTTTATAGTTCCCCTATTTCTCCTATTTCTTTGGAGGCAGTTACTGTAAAGATTTTCATTTTCCTTTCCTTTATTTCTGTCTGTTTTATTTTGCCAAATTTTGGAGCTGACTTGGTGCATAAAGTGGCAAAGCATTGATGAAAAAGCTATGTAATTAGATAGTACTACTAGTAAACTTGAAGAAAGGAGGCTGCTTGGAACTGTGGAGGAGACAGATTGAAGTTTGTAATGAATTCAGTTATAGACCACATAATAGTAAAATTGATGATCAATTTCTGTTGTTTAGCCTTCACCCGATCCAACAATTACAGCAGTGACACATAGGACTACCCACCTGTGCATTGCTGATATAGTCTGATATGATTATGGGTACAAAGCTGAATCCAGTCATGAACTTTATAAACTAATATATGACCAAACATGGACTTAAATAATCGAATAATCTTGAGCTGGACTGAAATGGCAAGAATTGCCGGTCCTAGTCCTGTAAGCGCGTTGTATAAATTTGGGACTGGGAACTTCTGTGCAACAATTATCAGGTGGTTCTTTGAAATTATGGTCGTGGAGAATTACCCAGAGCTCATAATTCGATGTATTTGATCACATTAAGTTTGTGTCTTCAGCTGGAATTCCATTACCATGTTACATGTATGTGTGTGTTCTTCTGAGTCTCCTTTACAGAGTATACACACATTACCAGATTTGTCCTTCTAAATGAAATTGCCATTAAATCTTTTAATTTTAAATGCCATTCAAAGACTCCTATGCACTGTGAGGTAGCAGTCAACCCACAGTGAATTCTTCATTGAATTCGTGATTTTCTTTTGGTTCCATTTTTAATTATGTAGGGCTTTCTGGCCTTTCTAAGGAAGAATTTTGAGAATATCTTGTAAGGTCATTAATTTCTTTGAGCAGAAGAATGGTTACTATGTAGCCAAACTTACTGTATTTGTATTTGCCTAATACCATTATAAATGTGACAAAAATAAACATTACATATTCTTACAAAGACAAATGAAAGTACCATTCAGTTTTCTTCTGAAAAGGGTACGACAAGTTTCCGTCTTAGTCCATTTAGGACTATCATTTTAGCTCTAATTACTCCTTTGTTAATAGGAATAAGAAAACTAATCTTTCTTCTTTTCCAGTCTTCAGTGAGTTTTTTTTAGAATAGTCATTCATGTATGTTTCGCTGTAGTCTACACTGTACATTGAAATATTCCTGGTGGTGGTGCCTCACATTACATTGTTCATAGTTGTAGTCCTGCAGTGGATGCTAACACTCACTTCGTGTGTCGTGAACCACTGATGTTACTCTGTGACAGTTTCCTCTCCCTGCTTAAATCAGCATGAGTATATGGCATCATAAATCAAACATCAAAAGACTGAATATTGACACATTTGATCGACTGGGTAGAGGATACACGCTAGCACCTCATGGCTTTCTGTCCTGGGGCTATAGAAGGGTGTGTGGCTTCATTCAGTGGGTAGCACATACTGCCAGTTAAGTTTCCATTGATGCTGCCAAACAGAGTGCACCTTTTCAGATCTAAGATGAGATGTGGTGCTGCCACATTGGAGTAGCAGTGAGCCAGAGCATAACAGCAGTTGACTACGATACAGTCTGACATTTTGAAATGTCACTTTCCTGTGGAAGCATTGATAGCTGGGAAGTCATGAATAATGTTTCATTCCATTAAAGCTTTTTGAACCACAGGATGTGAAAGAGAGAACATATTTTCGTTTTTAAGCTGTGCTTCTGTTGTGAGTACAGTACTAGAAAGTTAAATATTTAATATTACTGGAACTTCCTTTCGCTGAATAAATATGTTAAATTGTATTTGCACTGGGGAATAAGCAGTTTAGATAGTGGATGGTACAATCTGGGAATAGACATTGAAATATTTCATTATCTCATTCTCATCGGCATACTTATCTGCCAATATCAACGCACTCGTAGTGATGTGCAATGTATGAGCCAAATTATGTTTGGAGCTGCACAAGAAATCAGAAAATGAGCCATTTATTTGTGGGCCTGGAGCAAGTTCCTGCACATGACAATACAAACAGCTCCAAGTGTCAGCAGCCTTAATTCGATGTGCGAGATAAAGTTAGAATAGTTCCTATTCACTTACCAATGATACATGCTCTGTAGTGATTTAGCAGTATTCACAAAGATCCCATTATCCAACTCTTGAGCTGGAAGACATACTTTGCTAACAATTGTACTCTGCCTTCAGCTGACTCCTAGCAGCTTATGCTGATCATCTCCGTATAAAGGGCAACTGTTCAAAGCAGTTCTTGTCACTTGTTTCACCCTTATCAAAACCATTTACATGGAAACAAGAGCAGTTTATTTGATTCATTTAAACCATGTCAAGTTTGTTTGTTCAATTAATGTCTCTTCCAGCTGGCTAAGAAATCTACTATTTAATACAAGGTGTCTTACTGATCTATCGCAAGTGCACACACTAAGTTACAACATTTCCCTACAATGGTCGCCACAGATTATGCTGATAGTACTCTTACAAATTCTTTTAACCTTTCTGTACTGTAAGAATAAATTCTTTGACAACTGTGGACCACTAACACCCGACTTTTCAGATGCTCAGGTCTGCGGCGTAGAACAAATGGGTTTTGACGTAAACACAGACAGTCTCATTGCCTTCCTTGTCTCCTACTCAAACAAGTGCTGTCTCCTGGCAGGAATCCCTTCATTTTAATCTCTCATTAGTTTAATGTTACTGGGGAATGCATGACATCACTGAAGGTATCTGAGATGTAAGCAAGCGTAGCAGACTGAGACCAGATATTTCAGCATGCATTATGCTGCTGTCCCATAGCCATTGCTTCAGATTGAAATGATGATATTATCACCACTCAAATTAAAATATGTATCTGTATCTGATAGTTAATTTTTTGATCACTTCACCCGTATATTCTCAGAAACTGTTTGTTGCATCGTTAGAGAAGTCCTGTAATAGGTGCAAGAAGGCTCATTGTATAAACACTTTATGATAGACTGCTCTTCATGTGTATTTGATGTAATTCTGTCAGAAATTCAGGACAAATGGAAAGCCTGTAGTGTTTGTACAAATGACTGAATGGGTAGTTACAGTTCTATTCAATGAACTGTGTGAGGATTTACCGACATGTATACTGCATAAACCACTGTGAAGTGCAAGGCTGAGGGTAAGTTTATTGCACCACTTATTAAGGCTTCTTTCCACTCTTTCCACATGTAAAACATCAGGATAAATTTTTTTAAATACCACTGATGTTGTCTTTGTGGTTATTACAGGACTGATGTGTGGGGGGATTGTAGTACATGCCTAAATTAATCACTTGAAGCTGATTCTTGAAACTTCTTAAGTAGGCTTTCACCAAATACTTCTGAGTGAAACAAACTGGTGATCATTGATGATGGGCCTTCTTCGTAATGTCCAGTATCCCTTGTTAGTCCTAGTTGGTATAGATCCCACACACTTCAGCAGTAGTGTAAGCCAGGATGCAAAACTGGTTTGTAAGCAGTCTCCTTTGTAGGCGGCCTGCATTTTCCCCCGTGTCCTGCCTACTACCCAAAGACTGACACATGCTTTACCTACAACTGATCCAATGTGATGATCGTTCCATGTCATATCCCTACAAACTGATACATCTTGTTGTTTGTATGAGTTGACTAATAGCAACTGTTACCCATTGCTGTTGTAGTCATCAGATAAGATATTTTTTCATATTGTGGACACTCTTACATTTAAGAACATTTAAGCTTATTGCAAATCTTTACACCACTTTCGGATTAGCTCAAGGTTTGACTGAACATGTGCTGCTTTCTTCAGACTGAACTGTTGTACAGACAACTGCATCGTTGGAGATTACTGTTGAGTGCAAGCTCATTCATATACTCAGGCCGACGAAACAAGTGCAGCCAGATGACCTTGTCGGATGTTAGTATAACTTTGTATACATTAACAATTGTTGCGACATAGCTGTCTGACCAGTAGCACCTAACCTCAGTATGATTGTGCCAGTGAATTATTAAAACATTTACCTATGTAAAAATTGGATACAAAGAACATTCTATGCAGACTTCAGAGCAGACATCTCACAGTTGACATTGTCACTTTCTGGGACTTAGGGTGCAGGCTTACCGATGACTGTTGCATAAGCCTGGTGGGACTGGCTGTATCATCATGCACTTGTTCCACATTATAGGCAGTGATGTTGAGCTGCTCACTAATTGGCTTGCTAGGAGAGACAATGTCATCAGATATTTGATTGGGGTATGAGGGGGCTTTGCAAAGTAGTTCCCCCATTTGGAGTGCCCTCTGGAGGAGGCCATTCCTGCCTGTCTGTCTGCTGGTGACACCATCATATGAGGAGGGATGTTGTCTGGCAGATAATGTGGATATAACATATTGATATCCCTCCCCTCCCCTCCCCTCAACTCCACTCTCAGGGAAGAGCGACAATGGCCCACTATTTGGAGAAAAGTGAGGCATCCATCAGAATCCCAGCACCTGCTCTGGCATTGACCAGGTTGGGTCACAGGTAGGGTGTTGACAAGGACTGGCCATTGTCATGATGGGGTGCCACCAGCTGACACCCGAACAGAATGCCACCCGGATCTGAAACTGAGGAGGAGTGACTACTTGTGGATGGAGTTGGTTCATCTGTTGCTGTCACATTGTGTAGTTGGTGGAGACGATCACATACATGGCTTTGCTCAACCAGCCACAACCATCCTGGACAATCAGTGTTGTTTCCCCAGGTGCTCAAGGTAATGCTGAAACAAGGCTACAACCAATCTAACACCAAGGGGAAGACTGTATTTAGAGTGTCCAAAAGGCATGTTGATGTCCGCAGTTCACAGGTTGTCTTAAAGTGGCAGCTGTAGATAAGCATCCATCAAGATGATTTGGAAAAAGAACTTCCTGTGTCCGAGATTCACCATGGGAAGAGGATAAATGTCAACAGTGGCCTGAGAATTCACCATTGCCTTACCTCAGTAGAGGTGGAGTGTGCCATTGGCCTAAACAATGACCAATGGCATGGCCCACAAGGTTGCTCAGTACCAGCCACATTCAGGTGGTCAAACTGCTGCTTCATGCTGTTCCTTGAGGCAAGTGGAATGGGGTGGGCCTTATAAAACTTTGGAACTGCGTCTGGGTGGAGAGTAATATGAGCGGTATAGCTCTTTACACCATACTGGGAATCGGAGAACAAGTATTAATACTTGGAACAAAGTTGATGACATGGCAGCCTGCTGTCAGTCAAGTGAATTTGGTGAGCCTCATCATGGATTGCAGACCCTAGGAGATGAAAAGAGGTAGAGACCAAGGATGTTAGTGATTGTGTGGGAATGGTTCGCAAAGATCATGTCTGGCACCCTTGTGGACCAGTACTGGATCTGGACAATGCAGTGACCCTTAATGTGAATTACTTAACCTTAATGTCAGAGTAATTTAAGTTACCTTCTACCCTGTCTGAGAAAAGCTGCTGTGCTAGCTAAAACACCGAAGCATTGGTGTTAGCAAACAAAAAAGCCCCCTTTGCAATATCACCGAGGGTCCCATGATCTCCCCACTGCAGGTCTGGGGGTTAGATTAGGCCCAAGGTATTCCTGCCTGTCATAAGAGGCGACTAACAGAGTCTCTTACGTTTCAGCTATTATGTGATGGTCCCCTGTAGGGTTTCACCTCCGTTTTTCAAAATTTTCCCAAAGAGTGAGCCAATTGGGGAAGGGCACCTTAAATGGTGCATAATGTCCGTAATGCGCATTGTGGAGCATTTAAGAGGACAAGTTTAGGGAGGTGAAGGGCTTGCCCAAAATGCGGTCAGGATTGGTCTTAATCAAAACAGGATCCTCTGCCCAGTCGCGGGCACTACTCGCCTTTGACAAACTGAGGGCTGTTTCTATTTCCATCATGCCCCATAAGAACTTAAATATGGTCCAGGGTATCATGTTTCACAGGGACCTTCTTTTGCAGTCTGATGATGAGCTGTGCACCAGTTTAGAGTGGCAAGGTTTCCATTTCGTCCAGCATGTCCACCGGGATCCGAGGGATTATCATGTTCCCACCGGTGCCTTCATCTTGGCCTTCGAGGGTGACACATTACCTGAGAAGGTCAAGGTGATGGTCTACCACTGTGACATAAAGCTATATATCCCTTCCTCAATGCTGTGCTTTAAGTGCTGGAAGTTTGGCCATATGTCTTCCTGCTGCACTTCCAGCATCATCTGTCTGCTTTGTGGATGTCCTTCACATCCCAATACTCCATGTGCCCCACCTCCCATCTGTGTCAACTGTGGAGAGCACCGTTCACCTTGCTCGCCAGACTGCAGGATTCTCCAGAAACAAAGAAAAATAATGGAATACAAGACCCTAGACCAACTGACCTACACTGAGGCTAAGAGAAAATATGAGAGGCTAAATCATGTGCATATGATGTCAACCTATGCTGCTGGTACGACAACGGTTCTACCATCTTCCGTTCTGCTGCGTACAGTTGGCTCTCAGAGCCATCAGCCCCCACCTGCCCCCTTGATGGGGAGGCGCATTTCCCTCCCTGTTGCTCCCCACTCCAACCAGCCGTAGAAGCAGAAGTCTTTTTCTGCTCCTCTTGCCACGAAGGGATCCCTTGGGTCATTCCCTTACCAGGTTCTTGATAGTGGCAAAGCTGACACCCACCAGTGGCTGAAGCAACCGCAGGTAGCTGGTCGTAGGGCTTCATGGTCCTCCTCAGTACCTGAGACTGAATCAGTGAAGCCCTCCCAGCCGGACAAACCTAAGGAGCAGCGAGAGAAACCTAAAAAGAAAAGGACCCATAAGAACCAAGGCACTGCAGGACCACCACCACCACCACCACCACCACCACCACTGGGCCCTCAGATACAGTGGATAATGATGGCACAGGTACTCATCTGGTGGCACCAGGTGACCCTGAGGCATAAACTGCATCAGCGAGTTTTTCATGCCTTCCTAGTCTCATGATCACATAATCCTCCAGTGGAGTTGCGGCAGTTTTTCCACTACCTGGCTGAGCTGCAGCAACTGTTAAGCTTTACACCTGATTTCTGCATTGCCCTCCAGAACACCTGGTTCCCGGCAATGCGGACCCTTGCCCTCCGTGGCTATAAGGGATATTTCAGGAACCGCAGCAACTATAATAGTGTGTCAGGTGGAGTTTGTGTCCATGTCCTGAACTCAGTATGTAGTGAAGCAGTGCCCCTTCAAACCCCTCTTGAAGCTGTGGCTGTCAGGATAAGGATGACTCGAGCTCTGTCTCTTAAATATAGGTGCCTCCACACATTTCAGTTTGGCACATATTCTGCCATTGATCTCTCAGTTTGCAGTCCTGACTTTTTCCCATCTATCCACTGGAGAGCACATGATGACCTGTGTGGTAGTGACCACTTCCCCATCTTCCTGTCACTCCCCCAGCGTCATGCCCACAGATGCCTACCCAGATTGGCTTTAAACAAGGAAGACTGGGAAGTCTTCACCTCTAATGTCACCCCAGAATCTCTCCCACATGGTGCCATCGATGTCGTCGTTGAGCAGATCACTACAACAATCGTTTCTTCAGCGGAAAACACGATCCCTCATTCTTTAGGGTGCCCCCCAGTGAAAGACAGTCCCTTGGTAGTCGCCAGAAGTTGCTGAGGCAATTAAAGAGTGTCGGCGAGCTCTGCAGTGACATAAGTGGCACCTTCCCTAGAGCACCTAATAGCCTTTAAGTGGCTGCGTTCCCACGTTTGCCAGCTTATAAAACGATGGGAACAGGAGTGTTGGGAGAGGTGCATGTTGATCATTGGGTGCCATGCATCACCTTCCTAAGTCTGGATGAAGATCAGACGTCTTTTTGGGTACCAGACCCCAGCACGTGTCCCTGGCATTAAAATCAATGGTGTGTTATCTGCTGAATATACGCAATTGCCAAGCACTTTGCTGAGTACTATACTAGAGCCTCTGTGTCGGAGAACTGCCCCCCAGCCTTTCACACCCGTCAAACAGCGGATGGAAAGGGAAGTCCTCTTGTTCACTAAATGCCACAGTGAACCCTATAATGCCCCATTTACAGAGTGGGAACTCCTCAGTGCCCTTGCACATTGCCCGAACACAGCTCTTGGGCCGGATCAGATCCACAGTTAGATGATTAAACATTTCTCGTCCGACTAAAAGCAACATCTCCTTGTTGTCTTCACTGGGTCTGGTGTGATGGCACCTTTCCATTGCAATGGTGAGAGAGTACCATCATTCCGGTGCTCAAACCCGGGCAAAACCCACTTGTCATGGATAGCTACCGGCCCATCGGTCTAACCAACTTTCTTCGCAGGCTGCTGGAATGTATGGTGTGTCACCAGTTGGGTTGGGTTCTGGAGTCACGTAGCCTACTGGCTCCATGCCAGGGCAGTTACCGCCAGGGTTGCTCTACCACTGATAATCTTGTGTCCCTCGAGTCTGCCATCCGAAACAGCCTTTTCCAGACTCCAACATCTGGTCGCCTTCTTTTTTGACTTACGTAAAGTATACGACATCACCTGGCGACATCATATCCTTGTGATATTGTATGAGTGGGGTCTCCGGAGTCTGCTCCCAATTTTCATCCAAAACTTCCTGTCGCTCCATACTTTCCGTGTCCAAGTCGGTGCCTCCCATAGTTCCTCCCATATTCAGGAGAATGGCATTCCACAGGGCTCCATATTGAGTGTCTCTCTATTTTTAGTGGCCATTAACAGTCTAGCAGCAGCTGTAGGGCCATCAGTCTCACCTTCTCTGTATACGGATTTCTGCATTTCGTACTGCTCCTCTGGTACTGGTGTTGCTGAGCAGCGCCTGCAGAGACCCATTCACAAGGCACAATCATTGGCTCTAGCCCACAGTTTCCAGTTTTCATGCACCAAGTCAGGTGTTATGCGTTTCTGTTGTCATCGCACTGTTCGTCCAGAACCAGAACTTTACCTTAATGACGATCCACTCACTGTAGTGGAGACTTATGTATTCCTAGGACTGGTTTTTGATGACCGATTGCACCTTCACCAGCTTAAGTGGAAGTGCTGGCAGCTCTGTGTGATTGGATGCTGCCAGTCATGAGCTGCTAACTAATCAGCTCGCTGTGTGAGAAATCGTCTGATGTTTGATTGGATTCAGAGGGAATCTTGGCAAAGTAATTACCCCATCTGGAATGCCCTCTGTAGCATGCCACCAATATCTGCCTTTCTAAGTGGCTGCGCCTGCGATGTAGACCATTGGTGACGCCAGGATGTGTAAAGAGATTATGTGTAGCATATGCTGGGGACAAAAACAGCGCACAGTTTGCTGGTATATGAATGATTAGAGCTGCAATTCTCTGTAATAGGGAGAATGGCAACCAGAATTCATTGCGTTTAATGTTGTCATCTGGTCTGCTGTGGTATACAAGTGGCATGAACAATTTTATCTGTTGGGTGATCAGTGTGAAGGACTTCAAGGTGTCACATACTCCTGTGGAATAGCATTATCAGGAACCGAGAGGGTTTGAAAGGTGCTTCCTTGTGGATATTCATTTGATAGGTTGATAAAATCGTAAATTATCCTTATTTGAGGGGCATTCGGATGTGACAGTGGCTCAATGTTGGACTGCATTAAACATGAGAGCAGGCATACTTGCCAAGATTCGTGTCGACCATGTTTGATCGCCACAAGGAAGGATCACCATGTTGTGCACCAAGCACACTGTAACCCCTTCTGTTTCTTACGCTCTGACACCAGGGTGTGGAGAGGCATCAGACATGACTTCGGGACACGGCTAGTAATGGTAGAGGCAACTGTAATGGCACAATTATAAGTCAGTGTCATCCTGTGTCTTCGTGAGATACATCTCAGGTGACAATATTGTGGTGCAATTTTTCAAGAGTCGACACATGGTTCGTGTGTATGTGAAAAGTCTGGTTGATGATGAGGTTCTCCTGCACTGAGTACGATCCCCCAGATTTGGTCGTGATAGAATGTGTGTGGACCAAATCGGACATCAGCTCTGTCTCAGTAGCAATATCCATGAGATCAAGAACTAGTTGGGCCAGCTTGCCTCAGGAGAAGGTACAGCCGAATCAGGCGAGAGACAGTGCAGTTTCATACTAATAAGTGGGCTGATACTGCCAAAGTTTTTGTGAATTTGTGTCGATTTTGAAATAGTTGCAATAACATCATTACACTCTTAACACGTGAAGTTTCGTTTCGTATACTACTCCTTTTCCCTGTGCTTAACTTTTTTCTTTTATTTCTGCAGTGTACATAAGCAGAAAGGGTCGTCATAATCTTCATCGTCATGAACAATAATAGCGTGATTGCTGTTCACAATTAAGTGCCTGGCAGGGGGTTCATCAAACAATCTTAAAACAATTTCTGTACCGTTCCACTCTTGAACGGTGTGCGGGAAAAACGAGCACTTAAATCTTTCTGTGCGAGTTCTGATGTGTCTTATTTCATCATGATGGTCATTTCTCCCTGCCGCAACGAAAAAGTCTTCGTTTTAATGACTACCACCCCAATCCACGTATAATGCCTGTGGCACTCTCTCCCCTATTCCACTATAATACATACACGCCTGAAATTATGTCTTCTTCTGTCTTTGACTCTTCGTCCGTTGTAACATGTTGTGACCTTCTTACCAAGAAGCGCTCATTTCAATCACAAATTACGATCGATGCATCACAGATGGTACTTAGGGTAATAAGTACCGGTGTGGTAGTGAGTCAAATGAGGATAATAAGTACCGGTGTGGTAGTGAGTCAAATGCTTTTCGGAAGTCGAGAAATACTGCATCTGCCAGACAGCCTCGACGCATGGCTTTTTATGTGTTGTTTAAGAAAGAGGAACCGTGGAAGACGGAGATTTGGATGTGCATCAGCTAGTGTTAAAGGTTCAGCACTTTCTTTCTGGGATGCCTGGTACGGTATGCGAGGACTGGGAATGCATCTCTTCGTGCGTAAGTTTCCTCCTCGGTCGAATGCTCCGTGGGTGGAAAAGATGATAAGCGTCGTGTACCTGGCACACGAGGTACGATTTGCATCGCACAGCCGCGAGCGTGAGGAGCTGAGCAGAACAGGGTCGCGCAGCGTAGCAGTGCTGAGGCGCATGTTTGATGCAGGTGTGTCAACATTGAGAGAGCAGCCCAACGCGAGCGCGATCTCGGACGAGAGGAGACGGGAGGCTGGTATAGAGCAGCGGCGGCCGCAGCATGAGCGGCCTTTGAAGCGAAGCGCGACCGCGATCGATGGCAGCCACCGTCGCCTCAGTAGGCCGTGTTGACCCAGGTTGCGAGCAGAATGCAAGGTCGCCTCACCCCGCCAACCAGCTTCTTGCTGCCCGTCTGCCGACAGGCGCTGCGAGAGGCAGCGCAGGGCAGCCAGGATAACGTTCGTGACGTCGGAAGACATAGTAGTGGTGCGCGCGCAGATAGATGTCCCTGCGGTCAGGTTATCGTGATCGTCCAGCAGCTCGCTATATCTTCAGGTTGCAGTTTGATTGCAGTTTTGGAAGCTATTTCCGCATTTTCTTATCGCGTATCTGAGAACTTGGCAACTTCCATTTCGAGTTTTATACGTCCACATTCCGTCCCTCTCCATTAGTAAAATTGAATATGTGTATGTAATAGGCTATTCCTCGACTGAATTAGAAGCCCATCAGACATTGACTACTCTTTGGGAAGATTGGGCTTAAATCCCATTCGGGTGCCAAACTTTTTATTATTTCATTTCTCTTCTTTCATGCCTGGCAACGATTTTCTGTTGTGAAAAATGTCATGTTACACTCTGGTACGGAGACCACTGCATAATCCAGTTCTAAAACTGGGGTTGTAACCCCTGTTAGTCCTGTTTCGTATGTGTGTCACATGCTTGACAAATACCAGATACAGTCGTAAATAATGTACACTAATGTTTTTTGCTTGAAAGTTCATTCATTTTTTTCCAATCTCTCTTCACATTCCTTCAGTAAGTCTCCCTGCTTCTCTATGACTGAACCCCAACTATCAGAACCTCTGTTACTCCAACCAAGAAGACACCACGTCTGTTCCTCTGTCGAATGGCTCGGGTAATGGTACTACAAAGCTATTCTAGAGAAAGACAGCGACGTCCACGCTTACGTCTCTGTAATTGTTCTTGGAGCACGCCACTTGACTAAGCTGGAATATTGTGTTTCGTTTTGTATTTTCCTTTCCGAAGATTTCACTGTCAGATTTCATAATCTCGGTTCCATGCCACTGGCTCCATTCTGGGGTATTTTTCAAATACAATTTGCATCCGCAAACTCTACGTATAAATTACTTCACAGACATTGTGTACACTGCACCAGCATTCCGTTAATAATGTACCGAAAAAAACAAGACGCTCAAATTCCTATATTACGGATGTGAGGAAAACGACACTGTTGTGGCAGCAAGAAGTTTCGTCGATCCATTTAATTTATGCGACGCACTTGTTTGGAAATTATGAAACCCTTTAAACACCTTGTTACAAGATCCATTGTGGATGTTACCGGTAGGAAGGGACACAGTACAAAGAGCAAACTTCGTAGAGCGCGGAGACGTCTATCGGTTTCCACTAAACCACCAAGCTTCCTTTCCTGTGACACGTAAAACGTTAGCCAATTAGAACACCTTATATCCTGACTACCGCAAACGCTAGAAGGCTCTGCGCCCAGCGGCTTCAGCGTGTTGTTCGGTTACTTCCTTACAGGACGTCCGTAACTCTCTGACGTCTGTAACTGCTGCTATAACGGGTTCACATTCTGAAACGTTCCTTACGTCCGTGCCTCGAAGCTTCGGTGGCGTTGCAGCAAGTCGTGACCGCGGTCAGAATCCACGTTCTCCTAGCGATATGTGGCGCGCGAGACAAACAACGCGACATACTGCTCCACAAATTTAATGGAAGCGTTGTCTGGTGGGTGTGGATTAATTCTATGCACTGATTCGCTGTTCATTCCAAATAAGGGTCGCCAGCCTCTCTTTGAACCGCGACAAGGGTTAAGCTTCTTAAAACTTCAGAGTCATGGATTAAAAGAGCTGTAGCCATGTAAGTGCTTTTAGGAAGGATTCATAGATTCGACGACTGGATTGGAGAGCGTTTACGGCTAACAGATCACAAACTACCTTCGGTGGGTTACCAGCAGCTCCCGCCGATAATCACAACAACAGAACAACAAGAACGCAGTTGAGAGTCAAGTAAGGAAAAAGTCACACATAGACGCCTCTCTAAAATTTAAACGGATTCAGATAATTATTGGCTTCATCTGAACACTGCCAAGTCCATCTCCGTCTCTAATACTGACGCCGAGCTAGCTAAGGGCTCCGCTATCTGATTTTAGGCCTCTGCCTGGCCAACAAGTGCACGCTCGCTTAAAAACAGCTCTCGTCCAGAACACCGGAAGTTCAACCCGGAATCGACGCCCGCCTATGGGAACGCATGTTGGGAATCTCTCAGTTGCCCCTACTGCAAGGAGTAACTGGCCTGGCTGAGAGGGACCAGCCTCTGCTGACGTATGAAGCACACAACGAAAACTCCGTTCCAGAAGGCACTCTTCTGCCCGCCACCAGGACTACCGGTTCACACCACAATGGCGCAAGCTTCAGACATCTCTACGAAATTATTTCAACACTTAGGTCATTCAACCAATCCGAGTCAGGAGCAGAATGTAGAAATTTTCATTGACCATTTCCTGCTGCCACTTACGGTGCTTCGGTAGGGTGCTGCTTCGTAGCAGCTCTCCTAGAAGTTATTCTGCCACGGATGTTGGCGAACGCGGGCGATCATGAGGAAAATACTGTCCCTTAAAATCAGACTATTCGATTCGACTACCGCCGTGCTGGGCAACCAGGGAAAGACAGGTCAGTCATCCTCAGGCTCAACAAAAACCGCCCTTCCTCTGCAAGCGGGAACTGGCCGAGGCGAGTACAAGAGCGAACAGGTCTAGCACACGTCGGCGACCAGGAAATAAGTTACAGTTCTGCTCAGTGTTAGGCGCGCTTCACACGCAGGCCAATATTACACGCAGTAAGATGCAGAAGCAACCCGCATAGGCGGAGCACGTAGGAACATAGTGGAAGCGACTTAACTGCTTCACACTGGGACGACAGCGGTACCTACCCATACCTCACTGTACAGCGGAGCACTTCCTGCTGGTCCCTCCACTCAACTCCTGCTGTATGATACGCGGGGAGGGAAATTTCAAGTCATCCGATGTACCTTAAAAACTTCGGTCTCTGTATGTAGTTCCTCAGTAAAACTTTCACCTTTCGCGTAAAAAATCACAAAACCACTCTTTTGAGTTTCGCACGTGTTCTCCGCAATGCAGTCTAATGCAATCTTTCTCATTCGATTTTGATGAAACTATTCACTTGAGGAAAGTAATTTTTTCGCATCTTATACTCCTGTCACAGCTTTATACTGAACTGATTTTCTTCCGCTATTGCCCATAGCTACTGTGAAACCTCGAAGTAAAGTAAAACATTGTTCGTAATATAAAAAGTTTGCAGAAAAATATGTAGTCGCTGGCCAATTTACGTTGGGTGAATTTTAGGACATACACTACTGCGTAAGAAATGTAGTGAATATACTGAGATTGTTTTTAACGCTGGAAGGAGAGCCGTACCTCTTCCCAGTCTCGAATAAATGCATAATACGTTTCGAGGTTTGGCCGCGGCAGCCTACCACCCGCCACACTCGATGCTGTAGCCGCGCTATGCGGACCTGGCCCGTGTTTCTTTTTTCGTACGTTGCTTATAAAAAAAGATTCACTAGCATGTGTGCTTTCAAGTTGGAAAGACGCCGTCGCCTGTGCATTTTTTTTCTTTATAGTCATGTCGTACACACAGGAGGACTGTTTGGGGGAGGTCTTTCCTGTCCTACTTGTTGCAAAAAAAAGCTATAGCGACGTAAATGAAAGAAACAGGTAAGAATTGGCTCTGAAAACTCTGCCATCGTTTTGCCTCCTTATCTTGATTGCTCCAGTTTCTTATACGGGTAACGGTTTTGGACTGTAATTGTGAAATGTTTATTCTGTTCTAAAAATTACTTCATTCTAAACGGAAAAGGAGGAGCCCCCATTAAAGGTTCAAAATAGCATAAATGATTGGTATACAAATTGAGCAATGCCCAATTTCGCCACTTTTAAACATACAGCTTTGAGTAAAATGTGCCTACGGTCAAGAAACAATCTAATTCCCCCCCCCCCCCCCCCCAATTCTCTCAATCCTTCGCCCGCCACGAAGGGGTCTCCCTCCTGTGAACGTGTTAACTCCACTTCAGAAAAATAAACATAACGTGGCAATTTCAGTGCAACGCTGTGTGACAAATTACCCTCAGGGAGTAGAAAGTTGTCAGACGTCAGAAGAAACAAGTGTTGAAGTTGAATGTGACGTGGTAGGTAGTACAACCGCCTCTCCCCAAAAGAACAGCTGAAGCCAGCAAGACTGGTTCCGAGAAAGCATTACGCGGCAGGTTGGACGTTAAAAAGCTTAATGAAGAGAGAACACCTGACGGTGCTGGCTGGGAATACTTCAGTCCATACTTCCAGATATGAAAATGCTTACATTCCTGTTACTTTTGAATGAGCAGCTGGACGAAACCGAAGAATTTTCGTCTTTATCATGAGCTTTTTAAATTTCAAAGACCTTGTCTGTCCCTACACAGAATTCACCAGGCACAGCTACAACATCGATGGTGGCTGAGCTAACATCAATTTGGGCAGTATTTCTTGTGAAAACATCAGAAACTGAATTAAATTCTACCTCAAGGTATTGAACAG
This sequence comes from Schistocerca serialis cubense, assembly GCF_023864345.2. NCBI lineage: Eukaryota > Metazoa > Arthropoda > Insecta > Orthoptera > Acrididae > Schistocerca > Schistocerca serialis. The sequence goes on along the minus strand of NC_064639.1, from coordinate 448,473,044 downwards.
TTGTAACTTGTAAACTCTTATATAAATCTGAATGAAGCACGAAACTAGATAGTCTTACTAAAAATAAACTTTGGATTGTGATATTTTTAGCATCATTCACACACTTTCACGAGCATACTGTGATGAACGAGTATCTTCTCAGCAAGAGAGAAAGCAAGTCGAAAATTTTTGCTCTGCTTTGTCAGAGTAGCTGGTACTAGTGGCTCCAAAAACTGGAAACAATCTCGACTCATTCTGTAGAATTCGTGGAATTTGTTTGTGTTTAGAGATCTGACGAAGAACCGCAGCCCGAACTATGATGATACAGCATTGTACGGGTGAGCCCAGTGCTTTCTTTTACAGTTTTCGGAGCTGTCAGTAAAGAGCACATTAACTTCCTCTTCACAAGAGCGCATGATTACAACTGAGCCAGAAACGTGATTGTTGTTGTCTAGTTGCTTGTCATAACGCAGGTCAAATCGCGTATTGTTTTGCATATCGTATTATTCAAGTGGGAACACGAATGTAGCGTGACGCGCGACCTTTATTGCAGTGTGTCGTGTCTCATATCTTATGGCCTCAGTGTAAATCGCGCTTTGCATTCTCAGGTTGTAAACTGAAGAGGTGGATGTTTCAGTTTGCCCTTCCTGTGGATACTGTCGACGCCTCAGTCTGGAGGTGAGAGGCCGGTCTATCCATCCTTATCTGAAATGGGATCTGGAGCAGACGTAAACGGGTGGCTCAAGGAAGGTGATTTTTCCAGGATTTCAAGTGCTCACAAGCACATTTTGCGAAATATGCGGTGGAAAAATGCTGATAGCATACAGTATTTGGCAATGGAATGATGGCCGGCCGGTGTGGCCGAGCGGGTCTAGGCGCTTCAGCCCGGAACCGCGCTGCTGCTACGGTCACAGGTACAAATCCTGCCTCGGGCAGGGATATATGTGATGTCCTTGGGTTAGTTGGGTTTAAGTAGTTGTAGGTCTAGGGACTGATGACCTAAGATGTTAAGCCTCGTAGTGCTTAGAGCCATTTGAATGGAATGATGAGCGGGCAATGGCCAATGAAAGTGTGAGTGTGTGTGTGTGTGTGTGTGTGTGTGGGGGGGGGGGGGGGGGGGGCGCTTTTTTAAGACAGGGAGACATTCTGAACATAAATACTTAAAAATCGCTGTATGTAAGCGGAAAAAAAATAGTTAAATCAGCTAAATATCCACCATGTTGCTCTGTTTTCCGCCGAGAAATTATAAAACTAACTCCCCCTCCCCAGCTATGACCACGAAACGTGCAGTTAACTAACACCGTACACTTCTGTGAGCCTGTTGTATTCCTTAAGGTTTCGGATTTCGGATGTGCGTGAAGAGTGCCTGCGTCCATCCATTCTGTGTCATCTCCTCCGCCTCCATAAAAAATATAATTTTACATGGATGGTTTACGGACAACATTTTACTACTAGCATAAAAACAAAAAAGTTCTTTGTTACGCAGTCTTTCTCTTGTGATTTTTGAAAACACCATTCAATGCGACGTCATTCTTTTTGTGTAATAAGTGGACAAGGGTAAACAATTAGACAAATTTTCGTAGTAAGAGGCAACTGGAAGCAAACTAAAACTAATACACATCCAAGAATCGGAAAACTTTACGAGAATAACCAAGAACTGTTCTCGTTCTGGTCTAGACTGTTGACGACACGAGCCGAGTCGCAACATGAAACCACAGATCTTGTTCCCGGGTATGGAATTCGAATGTGATACGTCAGTTCCCGAGAACAAGATGGAACCTTGAATTTTTACACTTTCGTTTCACCGGACATTACTTTAAATGGAAGCAGGCATTATTCAGGAAACAATGAAACTGCGAACTGTTGCAGCGCTGCAGCTGTCGTAATAGTGTGACGACACTAGGTGTCATACCTAGAACAGTGAATGGGAAACAAAGAAGCGTCACGTGCCATTGATGAAAGGTGAACGGTGTCGAACGTAGATGTGTTAAAAGAATCGACAATAAAAATGTGACACGTGCTAGAATCTGGGTAAATCCAAAAACACGCTTGTTGGGCAATATCTTAATCTCGAGAAGAACTATCATTTAGCCTTAACTTGACGAAATTGCACAGGTTTACAAGGCTTCAGTTCGTACGGCATTATCGGAATTACGTCCTAGCTATTGGTGGAAATATTGTTTTATTTGATGAATGAAGTTACCTCCTTTAGTGAACTAGCGGTAACTAGCATGCTAGGCGAGATATTACAGAGAATAAATATCTTATGTATATAGACTGAAGCGACGAGTGAAAATTTGTACCAAGGCCGGGAATCGAACCCGGGTCTCCTGCTTACTGGGCAGACGCGTTAGTCACTAAGGCACCTTGGCACAGCGGATCACACAACTGCACGGATTACCCTGGCATGCCTCTCTTCTCGATTAATATTGTCACTGCCGCTTCAGTCCACAGTAAATTCCACTTTACACATAAACAGAATCGCCGAGGCTCTCCATGTTCAGGAATTGCACCTCAGCATTGAACGTAAATGGGGGATCCAGCGTGAAGCCTAGGTGGAGGTTCTTATACAGTTGAAATGACACAATTTCAGAGACTCTACTGCTCTCAAACAGATGTGGTTTTACGTACATACTCGGCTGTTCTGTTCATGTGTACGGGGCAATTTACGATAGACTGGGGCGGCAGTGAGAATTTGGATCAAGGAGAGAGACGAACCAGGGTAATCCGTGCAGTTGTGTGAACTGCTGTACCAGGGTGGCTTAGTGACTAACGCATCTGCCTAGTAAGCAGGAGACCTGGGTTCGATTCCCGGCCTTGGTACGAATTTTCACTCACCGGTTCAGTCTGTATGCATAAAATCATATCCGTGTGAGACCATTAAAGTCTCTGGAGTTGTCATTTCACTAGAAACATCTTGTTGATATTGCGCGGGGCACCTAGCTGCAGGCACATACACCATGTGATCAAAAGTATCCAGACACCTGGCTGAAAATGGCTTACGAGTACGTGGCGTCCTCCATCGGTAATGCTGGAATTCAGTATGGCGCTGGGCCACCCTTATCCTTGATGACAGCTTCCACTCTCGCAGGTATACTCAGGTGCTGGAAAGTTTCTTGGGGAATGGCAGCCCATTCTTCACGGAGTGGTGCACTGAGGAGAGGTATCGATGTCGGTCGGGGAGGCCTGGCACGAAGTCGGCGTTCCAAAACATCCCAAATGTGTTGTGCAGGATACAGGTCAGGATTCTGTGCAGGCCAGTCCATTACATGGATGTTATTCTCGTGTAAGCACTCCGCCACAGGCTGTGCATTATAAACAGGTGTGCGATCGTGTTGAGAGATGCAATCGCCATCCCCGACCTGCTCTTCAATGGTGGGAAGCAAGAAGGTGCTTAAAACATCAATGTAGGCCTGTGTTGTGATACTGCCACGCAAAATAAGAAGGGGTGCAAACCCCCTCCATGAAAAACACGACCACACCATAACATCACCGCCTCCGAATTTTACTGTTGGCACTGCTCACGCTGGCAGATGACGTTCACCGGGCATTCGGCATACCCACACTCTGCCATCGAATCGCCACATTGTGTACCAAGATTCGTCACTCCACACAACGTTTTTCCACTGTTCAGTCGTCCAATGTTTACGCTCCTTACCCCAAGCGAGGCGTTGTTTGGCATTTACCGGCATGATATATGGATTATGAGCAGGCGCTCGACCATGAAATCCAAGTTTTCTCACCTCCCTCCTAGCTGTCATAGTACTTGAAGTGTATCCTGATGCAGTTTGGAATTCCTATATGATGGCATGGATAGATGTCTTCCTATTACACATTACGACTCTCTTCAACACTCTTCAAGACTCAACAGACGAAGTCGGCCTGTGCGCTTTTGTGCTGTACGTGTCCCTTCACGTTTCCACTTCACTGTCACATCGGAAACAGTGAACCTAGGGATGTTTAGGAGTATGGAAATCTCGCATACAGACGTATGACGCAAGTGACACCCAATCACCTGACCACGTTGAAAGTCCGTGAGATCCGCGGAACGCCCGATTCTGCTCTCTCACGATGTCTAATAACTACTGAGGTCGTTGATGCGGAATACCTGGCAGTGGGTGGCAGCACATTGCACCTAATATGAAAAACGTTTGTGTGTGTGTGTGTGTGTGTGTGTGTGTGTGTGTGTGTGTGTGTGTTGGGGGGGGGGGGGGTCGGGTACTTCTGATCTCACATTGTATGTTGAGGCGGGACCTATTTGTGACACTGTTGTTCGGAAGGAGAGGTGGGATTCTGATTCGTATGGAAGTCACTTTAGACCAACTTAGTTTGGAAACACACTGCCACTGCCATTGCTACTACATATACGCACGGCCACACGTGTCGACTTTATTTGGCGAATGGGTTTATTGGGCAAGACGGTTTAGGGGCGGTAAAGAATCTTAAAATGTTGAAAATCTTGGTTGTGCTGTTGCCACAGTTACTACACTTGTTTCCTGCCCCTCCAGCTCAAAGCAAATTGTCACAAACTCCTTTGGGATCAACGTGCTGGCTGTAGTCTTTCTACAGATCTTCTTCTGTGTATTCCGCAGGAATTGGGCGTTGTTATGCAAGCAGGATGGTTCAAAGCTACCTAAGCGCGCATGGCATACATGGCGCCTATTTGCACGTCCTTTACTCTACGAATTGGCTGTACTTCAGTGATTGAGACCATGAATTAAGATAACCAATAGTGTCATGACATGTATCCTCAGAGTTATTGAAAAATGTTCGTGGTGTTTATATGAGGACTCTTTTCGTACCGCAGCGAAAAATGGGTTCGATCAATCATGTGTCCTTAATACGAACTTCAGTCGAGAACCATCTACAGTGAACGTCAATCATTTAAATGACGAAGATAGTGACTTCTGAAATTTTCCCGGCGTATTTCTTCTAATAATTTCCGGGTATGCAGCCGGATCCCGTCGACATTCTGCCACGATATTTCGGCCCAGAGACGTCCGGCCATCATCAGGTGAGTACACAACTACTGAAGAGCCCAGGTCGACGGGATCCGGCTGCATACCCGGAAATTATTAGAAGAAGAAATACGCCGGGAAAATTTCAGAAGTCACATCAAATACCTTTACGGGGAGGAGATGGTTCAGGATATCCACGTACTGGATACCGAGGGCAGCACGTACAACTCGGCTATGCCGCGCATGTCAACACCTGACGCATGCGCTGTAGGATGCCAGTACATTTCGCATGCGCGAGATTCGGCATAAATACCGCGACTGCACCTGGGCTCTTCAGTAGTTGTGTACTCACCTGATGATGGCTGGACGTCTCTGGGCCGAAATATCGTGGCAGAATGTCGACTGGATCCGGCTGCATACCTGGAAATTATTAGAAGACGAAGATAGTATTTAACATGAAGTACATATTCGTCAATGGTTGCTTGTTTCAAAGATCATTGCCTTCCTGGAGACTTAGTTCTCCTCTGGGACAGCAAAGTCCGTCTCGTAATTATGATTCAAGCCTTCTGTGGTTCCTATGCAGAACTGCAAATGAAGGCCCTTAATGGCAATCGTTTTCAGTTCATCTCCTTGGTTCAGCTGAAACAATATCCGAGGTGTCGTGGCCAAAGACACCATATATACGAATCGCTTCTTTCCGTAAATATCAAATTTCAATCGTCATTGTGTTGAAATTACTTGTATTTCAGCCATGACTCGTGTATCCATGCCATTATGGGGGCCTGAATAATGAGTGCCGGTTCTATCTGAAATTATGGTTCTCCTAATTTTTTGACTGGGTGATCGCGGAGTTGTACGCGTTCCACTCTTGAATAGCATGTGAAATAAACGAACATTAAATCTCTCATTGTAATCTCTGATTTATCATAGCAAAAAGATAATTTCTCTTTGCGTAGGTGAAAGTAAACTAATTATTTTGATATTCATAACAGAAATTTGGTGATAGAAATGTGTTGGAAATTTTTCTCTGCAGTGAAAAACGTCTTTGTTTTAATGATTGCCAGACCATCTAGCGTATCTATCCGTGATACTCTCATTTCGTGATAAAACAAAACGATCTGCAGTTCTTCGAACTTTTTCGATGTCCTCTGTCAGTCCTATCCAGCCTCGAACAAGTTCTGGTGGGCTGTTGCCTATAGGAAGGTGGTAGTGCCAGAAGACTGCAAGTAACTGTCGGAAGGTCTGATTGGTGCGGGGACTAACAGTCTCCACTGAAGCGAAGTAAGTGTAACACACTGCGCGTAAACAGGCGAAGACATGCACTGCTGTTAGATTGCGTTATTGGGTAAAACTAACAGTAACAGTCGTAAAATACTGTTAATGAGTTCAGGAGGAGTGGCAAGCCAAGTGCTTTAGGCGTGATTGGGAATATGGATTGAGGCATCCTAGTGTAGTCCATGCAGTTGTACAATGTGCCACAATGTAGTGGTTAGCTCATCTGCTTAGTGTGCAGGGTTCGAATCCCGGCCTTAGTACAAATTTTCAGCCCTCGCTTCTGTCCGCATGTGTAAGTCGTAAAACAGCTATGAATTACTGTCCAGAGCGACCTAAAGTGAATGACCACATGAAACTGAGTGTAAGAAACGCAGCGTCAGGCTGAAATTAATGAAAGAATCTTAAGAAAAACGTAATTCATCCACGAAAGAACTGACTCCAGTGGCAGTCGTTACAAATGAGTCCTTGCGCAACTGAGATTTACTGGTGAAATTCCGAGAGCTTATGTTCGAAGAAGTGTCGGGCAACATGTTTCTTCCCACTTACCTCTGGTGAAATAACGATTTGAACATGAGAGAAATCAGAGCTTACACGGAGGTTTATGGACAGTTTTTTCTTCTCTCGCACCATTTGCAAATGGAGCAAAAAACGGGAAATGGATAGTCGTGCCAGACAGAGGTTCCTTCCGCCGCGCTCCGTAAAGTGGCTTGTGGAGTATTGATATAGAGTAGATGTATTGTTTATGTCTGTTCAGTCGAAAGCGTTTCAGCCATTGAACAATTGATGTGTTCATTGACTGTAATGAAGTTTGCAGTTCGAGAGCTTAAATGTAGAATAGTACTCGGTAGTGGTTCAGGTGGGGGTTGCTAGTATGTAGCTGGCGCCCCGTCAAGTGCCGTAACAGCTGGGGCTCTCTGCTGTCCCGGCGGACGGCCCACTAGAGCTGTGCTCGGCTGCGCCGCGGCCTGCAACGTCCAATATTTACCTGCGAGCGCTTCTGGGGCAATCCGCTTAGCGGCGCTGCGCCCGCCTCGGCGCACCCCGTCGCGCCGGTTCGCCCGCTCGCTCGTTTGCGTCTCGGCTTTACTGCTCGTTGCAGGTTTCGCCGCTCCTTTGCCTTTCTCAACTTTCCGGGCAAAATTCTTTCTGGCGGATTAATCCCGAAACCCGCCCTTGCATAATGACCAACTTTAGCTCGACGCGCCCGCGCGCTAAGGGACCACCAGTGCGTAGAAAATCCGCCACAAAATCGTTCTAGCCGTGAAAGAGTGTTACCTTAAGTCAACAAGTTCTACATCGGATGTCCTCTTGAGTATGATTCTTGTTACAAAAATTGACCCCTACCGGGTGACACGGTTTCAGAAGTGAACTTCTAGAGCCCTTCACATCGTTTAAATACGCAAACGTAATAGGAGTGTAAGACAAAGAACCTTCTCCGACATTTTTCTAATTTATTACAACGACAGTACAAAATTTACGAGGGGTCCATTTTTCAACGCAGTCACCATGCTGCTCAGCGTATTTGGTCAGTCATTGCTCAAGCTTTCCATCTCATCGTAAACTAAAGGCTATGTCTTCTCGATTTAGCCACGTCCCTCTCTCCATTGTCATCCTCTTCAATTCTTCATACGATTTTATCCCCATATCTTCTTTGATATTATTGAAATACATTGCTCTTGGGCTGCCTCTTGGTTTTTTCCCTAAAGCTTTTCCTTCAAATACATTCTTTAATAACTGGTTGTGTCTCATTTTGTGCCCTATCATTTTTGATTTTCTTCTTCCTGTATAATTTAGCAGCGTTCTGTTCTCATTCACTTCTCTTAAGACCTGTTTATTACCCTCACAAAAAAGTTCTTAGGTTCAGCGCACCACTTCCTGTAGCTCTTCTTCTCACAAGAATCTGTGGACTGTTAAACTATCTTCACTTGGACTGGACAAATGGAGATCCGACAGAGAGATCAGGACTGTAAGCGGGGAACTCCCGACCTCTTGTAATGGATATTCTGAACACTTTGAGCTGTGTGGTGCGCGGCAGCGCGTTGTGATGCGAATAGAATACTGTTAGACAATAGGCGAAGCGAATGTGCAGGACCTCTTCAGTTATCCTTGTACTTTGACGAGACGAACAATTGAAAGGAGTACCTGGGAAGGCTAATGTTAGACGTAGATTTTCAAGGAGGCTTCTGGGACAGTTCAATGCATCTGTAGTGGACGAACCATGAAAGACACAGTCCACCCAATTCTGGAGTACTGTTCCAGCGTTTGGCGTCCTTATCAAACAGACATTAGATGCCGACCGAATTCAGAGCCTCTACTCCGACCGAAGTAGGTCGGTGTAGGCCCCAACGGTGTATCGGGGGATTTAAACACACTTTGTGTTCAAAAGTATCCAAATATCCCTATGTTCCGGAACTGACGACTAGATGTCATGAGGTTCGTACTCGCAAGTATAAAAGCAGATGGGCAATATTGTGTTCTGAATAGAGAAGCATTAACAGCAGAATGGGTTGGTCAGGAAAGATCAGGGACTTCGAATGCACACTAGCCACTGGATGCCACCTGAGTAACAGATCAGAGATATTTCAACCCTTCTAAATCCGCCCCAGTTGATGTGATTGGTTGGTGGAAACGGTAAGGAACAACCACAGCTAATCTAAGACCAGGCAGATGTCATGTACTGACGGATAGGGATCGTCGAGCGTTGCGGAAAGTCATTGTAAAATATAAAAAAATTGCATGAAATCAGCGGAACGAATGACTCTGAGTTCCGAAGTGCTACCAGCGATGCAGCTGACACAGTGTCTGTGCCTAGGGAGTTACAGAGAATGTGGCACAACGGTCGAACTGCTCCTCATGAGCTACACATAGCGCACGCAGTGCTAAGCGACACATGAGGTGAAGTCAAGAGCGACATCACTGGGCAATGGACATCTGCAAACGAGTAGTTTGCAGTTGTGAATCACGCTATATCCTATAACAATTTCATGGACAGGTTCAGTACCTAGGTGGTAGTGTTCCGGTATAGGACTGATTTTTCTTGATTAAGGTGTTGTCCACATATTGTGTTTTAGGAAAAAGTAAGAAAGGGAGGATCTGAATACGTTTACAGCATTGTGTACTTCGTACAGTAGGCGAACAACTCGGGGACGATGATAGTTTTTATCAGCAGGACAACGCACGGTATCATAAAGCAACATTTTTGAGACAATGATTTGTGGACAATAACATTCTTGAAATGGACTGGTCTGCACAGAGTCCCGACCTGAATCCGATGGAACATCCTCAGGGGGATCGGAACGTCGTCTTCGCACGAGACCCTCAACTTCCAACATCAGTAGCTCCTTTAGTTTTGGCTTTGTACGGAGAATGGGCTGCCAGTTCCTCCATGACATTTAAATACCTCAGTGAAAGTGTTCCCAGCAAAGATGCAGGCGTCATAGAGGTGAGGAGTGGCCACACGCCATTTTAATATCCGCTAATAGGCGTCCGGATGCATTTGGTTAGATAGTGTGTGAATGGAAAAAAAAGGGCACGCTATTCTCGCGAAACATTGCTCGGGAAAATTAGAGAATGGGTTCCGAAGGGAACTGTGCGGCAGTTCTATTGTCTTTCGCATATCTCACGTAGGGATATTAAAGAGCTTATGACTTGCACTAGTTTTCGTTCTTGTACATGCCTATGGAGGACAGAAAATCACTACTGCTTCCATAAAGCACTCTGAGATGTGTTGTATAGTGGATTACAGCCTATACTGTATATGTACAAGTAGACGGTTACTGCCCGTTGCACAACGCTTAGTCATGATGAGCGATTTAGTTTGTTACATACTTTTGAATTGCCTTATTCTCAAAAGGAATATGGATAATGGCATTCATTAAACTGCAGCATGAGATGCTACGAAGATCGGACCAGTATTGACACACATTGTCGATGATATCCTTGCAAACGGGCAAATTAGTTATAGAAGTTTGGGGGCTAGCACGGGACAGATTATGAGGTGCACAAGACCTGGTTCCTATTAAATCCTATTGATAAAGTAAGGCTGTATCCTTCGCGTTGTTAAGTTTTTAAAATCATGTGCAACAATTTAAAGCCATATACCACGATGGAATTTGAACCGTGTCCCTGGTCTTTAGCGGACAGTGCCGATCCGGTTGAAGCATCTTGGTACGCCTCGCGAGCCGACGCATAACGTAAACTTGAACCAGTGGTTTTTGTCTTTCACCCACCGTGCGACGTTGCACAGTGGTTAAAACTGGTTTCTTATTCTGCGGGAGCGGGTCCCTTCAAGTGCTGGCAAGGGTTCCTTCAACGAGGCCGCTCCCGATTCATTGCGCCTTCCGAGCTACCGTTCGATGCCTGGTGGCCTGCTTGTTCAGGGAGCTTTAAACTGTAGCCTGAATTCCTGTATTCCTTCCTAGCCCTCTACTGGATTTCCAACTCCTGCGGGACTACCTCTCGTTGTTGCTTGTCCAAAGTGAATTACATTGCGTTTACTCCAACACTCTGAAGAAATCAATCTCCAGCTACATCTTCGACTGTAAGAGTACATGATTTCTTGTTGTAATAGAGGGGGGAGAAATGAAGTTATCTCCACCAAATATATCGGATACTTTCATTGTTAACGGACAGTCTGTGGTTGAAAATGACTATTTTTTTCCTCATCTGACCACCACCATTCAGCAAGCCTTCCCGAACTGACTTCCGAATCCAGTGTGTTCTACGAATGTTATTTTGTTATACTTAAGGCACAGGATAGCGACATTTCTGTTAACCACACTTTACAAGGCAAATCCACCACCCCGTCGTTACAGGTGCGCCGAACGGGAGGGGTTAAATGCCCTCGATAATGAAAACTGACCGCTCTGCGTAGACAAAACAACGTTAACGCACTTCAGATCATGTGCCGGTGTTGTAGTAATAAGCTTCATTCCGTACTTGGTTGTGCCGCAGAAAGTGTAACGAAGAAGACGAATGAGGTGGAGAAGACAGTGTTTCTCCCGTATAATCTCGTCTATGATACAGACGAAATTCAAGTTTTGTGCTTCGTGCTCGATATCTGTAAACATTCTAAACTGGTGCGCGGTCACAATGATATAAATTAATTCTCACACAAGGTAAGAATCAAAAATACAGATATAACATTCAACCGTGACTGTAAAATATTTATGTTCCTCACACAAATGGGTATTTACTCGAACTTTCCAGATATTCGTCGGTTGGAAACTACGCACTCCAGATGCATAATAAGAGTTTACATATAGTATGTGCTTTACATTGTACGGAAAATTGAAACATGGTCGGGTATTTCCGTGTATCACTGAAATGAATTATATTGTGTACATCAGCGGTAGCGCCACTGGCCGTATTGCAGACGGTGAAATAGTTGCGCACCTAATGGCCTCTCCAGTTTGGATCGAACAGAAATGGTTTCTTGCACGGTAGCGTTTCCGAAGTCGTAGATTGGAACTCGCTTTTTTTTTCTACAGCTGTTGCTTGTCGCCATTTTCTGGCCAGGTAACAGCGATGTTTTCGCTGATTGTAAAGGGTTTTTGCGTTCTTTTTTGGGTACCGAGCTCTGCGGTGCACGAGGGATTTCGTGTAAAGTCTCCATTTTTAAGAGTTAGCAGAACTCCGTTACCGATGCGCCTCTCGCTTTGCTCTGGTGTATTCCGAACTGCACATGTCCACATACCTTACGGTACGCTTTCCTCTTTTCTCCGGCTCCAGCAATTCAATTAAAGAAACGAATTGTTTAGACGTCAACCTGTACCAACGAAGAGAGAAGAATCAGTGGTTTTGAGAATACGTGAACAAGAGGCAGTAACATCATAACGAAACTGCACACAAGCTTTATAAACAAATTGCTATTTTTAATGTAAAACAACCAAAAATGGACAAACATACGTATCTAATTTGCAGAGTAACCGCACAAGATACTTTTATTTATAAAGTGAAACACATCTGATGTGAAATTCTCTTTAATTAAATTTCACTAAGCTTAAGACGGAGAAACCAATAACAGCTGATTTTATTAGCTGCTCCTGAAGATGGCTGTGCAAACCAACAAACTACCATACCCGTGTGTAATAACAGAATGTACGTAGACTACAGGTATGTGCTTGGTCTCTTCGTTAAATACTGTCTAATTACAGTAGGGTCTTCCTGCTTTTCCTTGTATCCAGTCTTGCGGTGCTTTCTTGACTTTATGCAATGGTTGCATTGCTTTCGTCCTCTTGACACAGGTTTTTTCCAAGCTGAACTATTAAATATCCTAACGATTGTGCATCATACCTCCGACGAGCAACATTTTCCAGTCAGTTCGTGGACTATATTTATAAGAGAAAACGCTTTCTGTAGCAGTGCACAGTAAAACTTTGGGACAATAAGTGCTATTCGTTTCGTTATCGGCGAATAGGGTTCCATTCACAGTTTCATTAAAGGAAATTACTGGATATTAAAGTGATAGTTTCTTAACGTGTACTACAGCAGCCCGTTTGTTGGGATCTACGTACACTGCCCCTATCAGGGAAAAAAATTTCGAACGGCGATCGTTTGCTAAGGAAGAATAAAATGAACTGAAAACAGCGAAATAATGGGTTTGTAATGTATCGATGGGAGAAGGACTGGGTTATTAAAAGCTCGATACAGATACAGCGGGAAAAGGTGGATTATTGCTGCTGCGGGGACAATAAAACATTGGGAGTCAGTGTTAGTCGGCCTTCAACCAACTCTGCTGCTATCTTGAACTTCCCGTAAAGAAGGGAAGAAAATGAGATAGTGATGTGCGCACTAGCACGTTATATGTGCCGATTTCTTTTGCTCCACCCCAGAATGAAAATATAATTCTACTGGCAATAATGCCACGTGATAATGAGAGTGCAAGTGTCAACGTTCGAGGTGTAATATTCAGAGGAAAGACCAATGTGAATTGCCCTAACAACGTGTTACAGATATTTGTTGCTCAGGAAATTGTGCTTTAGGTCACGGTTAGATAATTACTCCAGTTCACAGTTCTTAGCGTGACTGCAGGCTCTGTTGCGCTGACAAAGCCCACAGTACTTTGTCGTACTGGGTGCATGAGGTTCTGTGGCAGGTTAAGCACCTGAATAGGGCATTGTTGAGAATATATCAGTTTTAGTAATAAAAGAGGGAGATTACAATGTATATTGCCCAGAAAGATCTCGCAGATGGCAACAATAACTAGAGATAATAGAACGTGCTATCTTCGACAGAAATACCGAGTGATTTGAAGATGAGCTGTCCGTTTGAATTTAATTTGCTAAGAAAATATGTTAGCTGCGGTTATGGCTGAAATCTCCCACTCAAGACATACCTTGATTCGCTAATAAACGAAATGGTGGTACCGCTAGCAGAGAGCGTTTTCCTTTTCTCTTGTAGACCGTAATATCCGATGGCCAATAGGCTGTAGACATTGGAAGACGACCAGTGTTAACAATGTTATGATCATCTATTACAAACTCGTTTGTGATCTTAACCAACCAAACAGGTAATAGCGAAGAATGATATCAGGTTTCATTTATGAACGATCTCTAATCCAGTCTACCATTGAATCTATTATACACAAACCGATATCAAGTTACCTTCCATTCGGGAAGTGGGTGCACTCAGCGACTGTTAGGTGATTTATAAATTATAGAGCGCAGCAATCAGTCTCTCTCTCTCTCTCTCTCTCTCTCTCTGTTTTTACTACGCAAATGCAGATTTCGACTAGTGCCTATTTTCTAATCCCGATGCATGTTAGTTCCTGTTGTCCGGGCGTCAGTCACATTTCTTTGAATACTCGCTATGTACTAGTATTCAAAGAACTGTGACTGACACCCGAACAACTGGGAACTAACATGCATAGAGATGAGAAAATAGTGCATTGATAAAGGCTAGGCACTAGCCGAAATCTGGATTTGCGTAATAAAACCTGCAAGAAAAAAGACGACTGATTGTTGCGCTCTATAATTTACAAACCGTTATCTCTAACAAAGTCCTCGCGTCGGCTTAATACAGTAGGCTGGTGTGCCAGATGAGCGGCATTTGAATCCCCGTCAGATCTTAATCGTTTCAGAATTCCCACTGTTTCCCTAAATTACTTCAATATCGTACTTTTTTTCTTTCTACAAGGTAACGCTTATTTACTACCACAAGCAACTTACTCCTTAAAGAGCTGTATGAAGATGACATGCTGAACTGTAACCTAACAGTTTTTGAGACACAGTAAAGAAACTGTAAACCAGGAAAATGGGCGCTTTAGAAGACCTCTCAGTGCTCGAAGGATTCTGCGGAAAACATTGCTCGTTGTAGCTTCGCAGCCACGTGCGGCGGACGTGTGTTCATTGCGTTCAGTCCCAATGGATAAAGCAGAAAGAAGTTTCGTGTTTATGGTAAATAGGTCTAATTAACCTATGATTTATTTCTCCACAATAAGCATCAGTGAAGTGCGTTACGTGTTACAGCTCATTGTAGTAACAAGGTAGCTTTCGATGGACTTAGTTTGCTGCAAAATGATACAGCAATATTTATTCACGCTAGATGAACTCGTATATTCTTCTGGATCTGATTTATCATCGTTGTCCTACTCAGTGTGCAATCTGCTGATAAAATCAGGGAAGCCGTCTGGCTCCTATGGTATAGGCGTCAGTATGGCTTGTGTACTGTCCAGCGAAGTAGTCCATACGTAGCGGCCACTTAGCCGCGCTCCGCTCTTTCGTCCTCTGTATACGAAATAGTGTTATGGCCTTGAAAAATAAACTTTGGTAGTGCAGCCACTAACAAACATAATCAATTCATTAGTAGCCGTCTGACAGATTGCAGTAACCGGGGTAGGAGTTCATGCAAATTGGTGATTCTAGCGATCGCGTTTAAGTTGAATACTCTGCTTGCTTTCGCATAGTGTGTGTGTGTGTGTGTGTGTGTGTGTGTGTGTGTGTTCGTTCCTGTAGTTGTAGATTTTCACGATATTTTACGGTAATACGAGCTGGTTCTCCAGTAATTCCCTCGGCAACTGACAATGATTGCCGACATACGCACGAGTCGAATAAAGTGGCACGCTGGAAGAAAAAAGAAAAAAATGTGCTCGCATTTGGAAAGACAGTGGATTCGATCCACATCCTGTTCTACAGATTTACTTTTCCCTCGTTTCACTAAATCGCATAGAGTGAAAGTCAGAGTTATTCATTTGAAAAGGACGCGCAAATTTCCCATGCCATATCCTCACGAAACGTAAGCTTTTGCTATATCGCTGACGACCTAACCGTTGACGATCCGTTGAACCCTAATATTGTTTCCTTACTTCATTCGAAAAGTACACCACCTTGTTCCTGCCCTCTACCGTGTCTGATCGTATTACTAATACTCTGTTAACAATCCGTTCAGGCGTAGGACTCGAAATAAACGCAGTAAATCTAGTGGCTTCCCACCGATACGTACTGCTCCTGCAGCAGAAAGGATTTACCTTGGAAATCATCTTGCGTCCTCTTCGGCAGCAATGCAGCAAAGAAATGGCGGCATACAGCATTTCTTTGCCTGAGATACACTTGCCTGTTGTGGAGTTTGCCGGCAGCAGCAAAGTGGGATGCCGCAAAAGCGCTCTCGGTCGTCCTTCACTGGTGCGGCTGGTGGCGCTCAAATTGACAAGTTGTGCGCTGAAAGCTGAAAGCTGAGAGCTGCCGGCGAGTCGAGGCCCCCCGAGAGCCGTGTGGCAGGGCAGGGCAGAGCAGGGTAGGACAGGACAGGGCGCGCAACTTTGGAGCCGCCTGCGCCTGGCGCTGCTTTGCTGCCGGCGCCTGCCAAGCGAAACATTCTCAGGCGAATTTAGCGCCTCCCTGTCGCCCGTGGACTCGCACGTCACAAACGCACCACTGCTCGGGCGCTACACCGCGTCACCATCTCTCTCACTCTGAGATTAGAGGGAAACGTGATGAAAACGCTGTTTGCCGAAACATTCCGTCAGGGCCGCCGATGGACTTGGAAGATCAGTTGAACAGGATGGAAGGTGTGTTGGAGACGAACTTATGTAAACAACGGTAATGTGGGTACATTCAAATTGAATCCGGTGACGCTGAGTGAAGTAGAATATCTCATCAGTCAGCATCAAGTACTCAGTGATGAAGACGGAGATGTGGAGAGCAAATGGAAAAAAAATTCAAAGGCATCGTTCAGTATGCCTTAGACAAACATGTTCCGAGTAAGGTTTTATGAGATGGGAAAGATCCACCATGGTTAGAAAAGCGTTACGTAAACAAAGAGCATTTCGCAGAAATAATTCAAAAGCCAAGATAGCTTAAAGCCTGTTTACTAGATGACCGATTTCAACACACTAAAGGTGCCATCATCGGATCTGTGAAGATACAACATGACAGGTTTGAGGGAGGGCTTACATGAGATACACTATATACATTACTATTAGTACAGTACCACATACCTGAATGTAACTTAACATGTATAAATCATTTGGATGTAACGTTACATGAGGCAGACCAGCTGATATAAAATCATTCACAGAAATAAAAATTAAAAAACTGCTCTCATGCTCTGTTTTTTTGATTTTTATTTCTCTGACAGTGATGTTATATCAGCTGGTCTGCCCCATTTTAACGTAACAGGCTGACCAGTCGGCCAATCCCCCCCTGTCGAGCGGGTCTGCCCCGACCCATTAAACTGTATGTGGACGATTGTGTAGCGGTTGGGTCCGTGGTCAAGGTGCATCGGTTTGCTGGGGGATTTCTAAAGACTTACCCCCGCGTGTTACCTTCTAGCCCACACTCCGTCAGTGCAGGCTGATAGTCCGCCAAGCAGTCGTCTATGTCCACACACAGTCAGAAAGGTCGGGGAGCGAGCCGGCGCATCGGTCGGGCTGTGAATGAATGTCTTAAGATCTCGCTTAGTGACGATGCTGCATCCCATCAGACAGCTTTCGTACCTCGGTAATGGGGACGAAATGGAGGATCGATACATACACAGCTTTATTACAGTTTCGAAGACCACCCCTGTGCTCGTGCACCGAGCAGAGTAAGAATTCAGCCCGAAGAAATTTTAATAGTATGATGATGATGATGTTCGATGGCTCCTTTTCCGCAAAAGGTAATGGCGCAGGTATGAGTCCGGTCGGTATACGGTCCCACTCTGGTCAGGAACTTTAATTTCCAGCGTTAGGTTGCGGCGTACTTTGGTGCAGTTTATTTAGATCTAAACGAACGTTGTTACTGCGCAGGCGAAACTCGGCGTACGAACAAGTAAGAGGGCTCGTGTGAAGAGTGGCTGTATGACGGATGAAATGTAGGGCTGAAAATAAATGTGGGCGTGCCGCGGTGCTGGAGGAGGATATTAAGCGTGGCCCAGGAATAGGCGGCGCCCCGGCAGCGGCGCCTGTTGTTCGGTGTGGCGGAGCCTGCACAGTGTCGCTGGCGGTAAACAGACGGCCCGGGTACACACGCCGCCGCCATCGCCACCAGCTCCAGCGCCCTGTCCTGTCCCAGCAGGAATATCTGCAGGCACTCTGCAGTCCGCGCTGTCTCAGCACTGGCGTCTTACAGTGGAATTTTAACGCGGCTACTTCAGAATGGGCAGAGGGAGCAGACGATGAAATGGGAGGTACGATACTGCGTCAAACAAATACATAGCACTGAACTGCCAGAGACAGAACGAGACCCACTGGAGTAGACGTCATTACTCCACAGTTATCGAGATCCTTTGGCGAGCCAACCATTGTAATATTATTCTACCTCGTGTGCAAGGTATCAGACAGGCGAAATACCCATAGAATTCAGCACAAATGTCATGATCACAGTTCGAAAGAAGGCATATGGTGACACGTGTGAATACCACCGAACAAGGTGCGCAAAACATCAATGTAGGCCTGTGCTGTGATAGTGCCAGGCAGAACAAGGGGTGCAAGCCTCCTCCACTAAAAACACGACCATATTATAACACCACCGCCTCTGAATTTTACTGTTGGCACTACACTCGTTGGCAGATGACGTTCATCGGGCATTCGCCATACCAGCACCGTTCCATCGGAACGTCACATTTGTATACCGTGATTCGTCACTCCACACAACGCTTTTCCACTGTTCAGTCGTCCAATGTTTATGCTCCTTACACCAAGCGAGGCGTCGTTTGACATTTACGGTCGTGAAATCCAAGTACTTGCAGTGGATCCGGATGCAGTTTGGAATTCCTGTGTGATGGACTGGATAGATGTCTGCCTACTACACATTACGACCCTCTTCAACAGTCGGCGGTCTCTGGCAGTCAACAGACGAGGTCGACATGTACGCTTTTGTGCTGTATGCGTCTCTTCACGTTTCCACTTCACTGTCACATCTGAAAAAGTGGACCTAGGGATGCTTAGGAGTGTGAAAATGTCGCGTGCAGACGTATGACACAAGTGACACCCAATCACCTGACCACGTTCAACGAACGTGAGTTCCGCGGAGAGCCCCATTCTGCTCTCTCATGATGTCTAATAACTACTTAGGTCGCTGATGTGGAGTACGTGGCAGTAGGTGGCAGCACAATGCACCTAATATAAAAAACGGATGTTTTGGGGGTTATAATATAATAAAAGAAAAATAGATCATAATAAAATGTTGAAATGCGTGGCTTTTTAAAATGTATTGAATTAATGAGATTAATTTTTCGGCATGAATGACAAGCACAATAAGCTGAGCTATGCCTGGAGATAAGTTCGTATTATTTTGCAGGCCGAAGTAGTTTCTTTCTCCGCTGTAGATTTGTGCTTACCATTCTTTATAATGCTACATTTGGTCGCCGTGTTCACCTTTGAAGTTTTGACCGTGTTCCCATTAAGCTTATCGTATCTTCGTAATTTTCCAAAGTACACAGGTGGGCTCCAGTTTTTGTAATTATCGTACTATTTGAAATAACAACTCACACGACCTTCCTGTTAATAAAACAATACTGTATTTTTCTAAACGGTGCACATGTGAAATACATACTCCTCACTTATTCATAGCGACCCCAAAATGGCGGTCTACAATTACTCGCTAAAAATGGCGTGCTTCTCACTTGTTCACTAGCTGAGCACGAATCCTTCCTTCCTTCCTTCCTCCTACTGGTACCAGAAAAAATCCTCTGTTTTTAACAACTGAAAGTCAAAAATACATGACGGTAGGCATAGGCTCTAAGATGAGCTACCGCTTCATCTTCTCTCTTTGCCTTTAAGAAGACGAAAACATAAAGGAAATGCAAAAGGTTTATCACAGGGTGTCCGGATACTTTTGATCAAATAGTGTTGTTACAATCTAGCGACGAACGGTTGCTGGACTACGGAGTGTAGCATTGCACCAGATTAACTGTAGTCTCTTCCGTAAAGTCGAAAGCGAAGCGTGCAGATTCGGCCATAGTGTTGGCTCTTCGCTGGAGCACTACTAGGCCTGTGGATCGGTCTGCTAATCGGCGCCATCTGCTACGGACAGGACTGGTGACCGTATTCCATTGCGTTGGCTTCCCTGCTTCAGGATCCACAAACACGTCAGACTGCAGCGAGCACGTAAACGAGATACCCCAAGAGTTGGGTGCCGAAATATGGTATTCTCGAGACGACAGGTAGAAAGCTATGAATGAAATTAACATTCAATAGTACTGTATCAATGTTAGCTCTTGTTGACTTTCGTGGCTTTTATTCAAGTAAGGTTTGTTTAAGGAGAACGCTACAGCCTGGTTGCGTTCTTCAACAATCCTTAAATTATCTTTTCCTTTAATTCATCAAGCTTATTATTTCAAATATGAATACTCTAGCGTCGTGGCACAGTGGTTAATTCACCGATTTCGTTCCAGCGTTTTTAAAATCAGTCTCTGAGCTAGGTTAAAATCCACGTCACGTCATCCACATTTGTACTGTGTGTGGATTCTCTGAATAACTTGAGGAGCTTACAGAAGCTGTTCCTCAAAGAAGGTAACGGCCGATTACTTTCCTCCTCTCAATCCCCACTCCCGGCATCTTCAAAATGTGGCATCCTTCGCTTTCTCGCGTCCACAGGTTGCATATTGTTGCACCATTACTGTAAGGACATCACACTGTGCGAGGTCTACGTGGTTGAACGCGCACTCTTGACTAGGCCCTGGACTAGGCCCTGAACATATCGCGATGCTCCTGTCACAATTCAGCAGCGGGGCAAGAACAGCGAAGCCGGTTGTGTGGCGGTAAAATGTCTTCGCCATTTAAAGGCACTGGTTTTCGTCGAACCCGACTCCCGTAAGGCCTTGCCGTGCTTGCAAATGGCGTACGGCAGGAGGAAACTTGCCAGGCTGGATGCTAGAAGGGATCTAAAGGACCGCGTTTGCTTCGTGTAATGCGAGAAATACGCCTACTCGGTCAAGGGAAAGTACGGTTGCTATGCTGGCAGCGAGATGTGCCCTGGTGTGAAGCTGAATGTACACTCTTCACGCTTCGGTCCTCATTCCGCAAAACTTTTGTTCCATTGCGTATTAAAGCAAAATAGTGCGTAGCTGCGAGCGAGACTCCTATACGTGTTGTATAGACTACAACACCACCACGTCACTGACCGACTGCCGGCGTTAACTAATATCGAACCCTTTGTGGATTGTTCCGTGCTGCTAAAGGTCTAAAGCACGTGTAAGACAATCGCTGCTCAGGGGTTTTTGTTTTATTTTATTCAGAGTGCTAACGTTCACACATGTTAAAGGCCGTCATTTCGCCATAAAAATGAAATGAAGTGATTAAAACCCGGAGCTGTTCATGTGTGTTTAAAGTTCGCTCAGACATTAGTAATGGTCTGCTGACCTAGTTTTCGTGTGGTTTCGCAGAACTCTACTAGACGAAAGACGGGGATATTTTTTGAATGTCTCGTATATTGTTCCCGTGATGATATCAAAGATTAGGAGATGGTTTTGGTGATGACAGAATGCCTCGGTGTTCTTATAATAGTCTGCTGGTAAATGTCTTGATGGGACCTTGCATCGTCCCATCTGTACCCACCTTGAATTGCCCGACTCATCTAAGAGCGTAATAGTGGATTAAAAGCACGTTGTGTCCTAGAAGCTGTAATATTGCCGTTGAGTTATCAGGCAAACGTTACATTAACTTACACTTTAAGATAGGCAGTAGAGGGGGGGGGGGGGGGGGAGGGTAAACTTATACCATACAACATGAAAGATGTTTCGCTGCACGTTTTAGTGGCAGCTTGTATTCCTGCAGACGACTGTTTCGTGAGCCATTCCAAATTATTTTGTGCCAAATGCTCGTATCTACAGCAGAACGCTGCAGTGGATTTCCTGGGAACGCGGGACGAGAAACGTTTGTAGAATTCCGAATACAACAAAAAAAACCTGAATGAACGGCGGGCACAAAGGATTGTAGTGAGCAGGAGAGCAAAATCTCTGTCAATCATTGGTGTAATTTTCTCTGTGCTGTGATAAATTCGGCTCGCAGCTATACATAGTTTCTCTTGTAACCTCTCCTATTTATTATTTCACAAACCGTCCGAGATGTGAAGGTGGTTATGAACTAGGCATAGTACGCGAAGAGAGATAGTACCATATGGTTAATTTGTGTAACCATTGAGATAATACTGTATCTGCATCTTCGATGGAACAATTTACTGATTTCTACAATATTTGCTAACTGTTGAACATGTACCCTGCAACTGTGCTGGATCTGACGCACAAATCAGTCGACCCAGTACAATTTCTGACCTCCCTGTATGTGACTCTGGAGGCAGAACTGGGTGTTCCTGTAATCCTGGAACTAAACGTTTAGCTCATTCGGTTAACAGTTTCTGCGAAACGACACACTCTAGATGGATATGATTTGCATTACATTCAAATCATACGTCAAAAACACATTCTTGCTGCTGTCGTAGGATAGCTTGATACCTCTAGCTAGTCCTTAAGCGCGATGTTCTGTGTAGATGTGGAGTCACAGACGGCCACGGGAGGCAAATGGAGGAGAGAATTGAAGACTGTGGGTTAGTGATACTTAATGTCGAAAAGCATACAATAGTATCTAGTCCGTATAGAGAACAGCGGTAAGACTAATCCTATGTTTTCCAGAATTGGCTACTTACTCTCAGTGGAGAGTTCGGAGTGAGCTACTGGGATCAAATCACTTCCCAAATGTAGTTAAACCAAGAATAACTGCTACGTCTGACAAGTGGGGAAATGGAGAATAAGAGGAGCGAAATGGTAAGAATAAAAGACATGGACTCACCACCTAATGCCACAACGTAGAGGACGATTATACACCCACATCGATCTACTGAACAAAAAATCTCTCAAGCAATCCCCATAAAGAACCCAAAGAAAACTCCAACCATTTGATTCGATGTAAAAATGTTGAAGAGCAATTACAGCAAGAAAAAACGTAGTGGGAGAATACCGCACAAATTAGTCACATAAGTTCTGACAATGAAAGAAAATAATTTGATGATGATGATGATGATGATGATGATGATGATGATGATGATGATGAAGATGAAGAAGTCGAAACTTTTCTGTTATTAATAGGAGGTATCACTCCATTTGCTACGCTTGCGTTTAGAAAGGAAGAACTGTGTCACAGTCAACTCTAAAACGAATACATCAGCCGCAGGAGTGGAAAAAGGACGGCTGGTGGAAATTTAAAACTGAATAGGGCTGTGCATCTCATTTCCTGAAGACGTGACCACACAGATAATTATATCAATTTTGAAACCTGAGAAGGGTCCAGTGTCTGGCTGCCTCCTGCAAGCCCATAGCACTCTGTTGCGCATAGCGGAAATCTTAGAACTATTAATTTAAAATTCTCTTGAGCGGTGGCTCGAAACTATCAATATACTGCCAGACTATTAAAATGATTTTCTCAAATTTTGGACGTACAAAAAATACTTGAGCAGAAACAGTATATTACATCCATTCAGTGGGTATTGAAGGGATATACGATAAAGCTGTTGTTTCCGTATTATGACAAAGAATAATAGTGTGCGGAGTGCCCTTGAACTTCGTTTGTGGTATAAGGAAACTTTTCGTTAAAGGAGTGCCCTTTTCCGCCTACAAAAATTAAACTGTTGGCCCAAGGTATGCCACTTGTGGCCTTCCACAGGTGGTCAGCACACCGCTCTCGCGGCCGTTGTTAGTCTTCGTGACCGCTGCTGCTATTTCTCAGACAAGTAGCTCTTCAGTTGGCCTCATAGTGACTGATCGACAGATTGTCTCTGTGACAAATAAATGAATAGACAGAGTATAAAAATTGCCCAGAATTACGCACGAGCTTCATAGATTTAATGGAAATACAGAGTACCCCTAAGGTCAGTCAACGTTTGAAAATTTAATACTTCACGGAATAATATAGGTAAAGGGTAAAAATTGACACACATGCTTGAGATAACATGCAGTGTTATTGAAATCAAACAGAAAGAGCACAAAAATGACGAACAGCGATAATTAGAATAACGATTGATTTTTAGCAAAGACGGTGTTCTTTATAACAAATGCTCGCTGTATCGGCCGTCATCCATCAACAATACCTCTAGTCGAGGTCAGTGTTGTGAACAGCACTGTACGGCATATCAGTTAAGTATGCTGAGAACTTGCTGTCGGATGTTGTCCTTCAGCATCCCTAATGAGGTCGGACGGTCACGGTAGACATGCGACTTCGGGTAACCCCACAACCAATAATCAAACGGATTAAGGTCTATGGGCTTGGGAGCCCAAGTGTAACGGAAGTGGCGGCTCAGCACGCGATCCTGACCAAACGATGTGCGCGAGAGATCTTCCACAGCAATATCGGGTGGAGCGCCATCCTGCATGAAAGTCGTTCCTTCCAGCAGGTATTCATCGAACAGGTTAGGGATGATGGAATTCTGTAATATATCGCCGTACCTCGCCCCCCTCACTCGTATGGTGTCACTGACGTGTTGTTGTTCAGCGCCATGTAGTGGCCGGTTTTTGCACTCACTTTCGCTTTCAGTAAAACCTCATGTCATTTCAGGCTTCGTGTGTGTGTTATGTTTTACTTCTGTATCTACTTTATCCGTGAATTTGTGCATTTTCAAATATTACCTTACTTGTGGGTCACCCTGTGTTAGCCAATTTCTGAAGAACGCAGACGTATCCTGATTCAGATTACCAGTATAACAAAGTAACTTAGCAGCCAACGTTTTCTATTGTCCAACAAAAAGATTCCACGAAGCAGAGCAGTTAGTAAAAACCAGCCTTGCTGATAATTTCCTGCAGTGCTCAGCGACAACTTCGGCAGTCGCCGCATGGCACCAGCTACATACGGGACGCCTCACTGCCCTTTCATTCCACGTACATATCAATGTGAAGACTTCTACGCTTAGCCCAGTTCCAATCGGAATGCTTTCTAACAGATTTCATTTGGTTTTACTGATGGTCACACACTGTACGTTATTTGACAGGAGTTTATTTGCTCTGAAATTTGTCGTCGCCAGTATGTGATTTTTACGTGTAAGAAATTTTTGTTTATAATATTTTTACCAATTGGTTTTGTATATCGCGTGCACCTTGTCTGTTTTTTTAAACTATGATGTGGAATATTACCTTAATAGCTCCATGTACTTCTTCAGAAGACAATTTTAAAATTATTGAAACTGTGGCCAAGAACTGTTGATAAACCTTTATACCTGCAACTGGTTGGCTGATTTGAGAAACTAATTAATTAACTTCCACCGTTGCTGAACGTGTGTTAAAATTTAACACGCTGCATTATGATTTTCTACCGTCTTTAACTTCCAGCTGTGGTGAAGATTCACAAAATTATACTTTTGGTAAGGTGTCTATAGAAGATGAGCGAGTCGCGTCGAAGCGTTAACAATGTATGTACGGGATTGTGACTCTGTGACTGCATGTTTCCGAGCCAGACAAAGCATTACCAACAGAGCTATGCGTGGTGTGCTGACAAAGAACCGCGAACGCGTGCATACTGCGTTTACGTGGGATCGCAAATCCGGTTCCCCGTAAACGGATTTCCCAATAGCGCTTGTGGTTTGCTCCTGGAAACACTCCACTGTCGAATTGCGGTTTTGGCTGCCGGATTTCAACTCCCACAATCGGTTTTCGCTCCGCGTAAGCATAGTGCCGCATTTGAATCGTGATTTCGTTGTCGATATCCAACCTCTCTTTTAGAATGTTCGTTACTGTGTGGTAAGCGACTTTGTGTGTGGCGTGCAGGAAAGATGATAGTATTGGACTATGAGTTATGATCAGGATGTTGTTAGTTTGCTTTATTTACTTGAAGTACATTTTTATGTTTATTGAATGGAAAGAGAGGGGTGAACCATGACATACGCTGAATAAGCAAAATAAAACTGATTGTCAAAGCCCTATATGCTGTGTAGATTACCTACTTCGTTTCTGTTTATGGTAAAAAGTGTCGTAACACAATCAGTGGCCCATGTCAAAACGTTGACTAACACTGTGCGCGGGAATAGGATGATACATTTAACCACTCAGAAGTTTCCTAACCGTGTCAGTTCTCCAAAATATTTGGAGTGCGTGGGTTCGTAGCGTTTTCCACAAGTTTAATAAACACAACATATACTCGTTACAGAAACTTTAGTTATCAATAACCTATTCTCCTTCATTATTCACAGCAGTCTGTTAAAGCTGCGGTAACTTTACGATTTCGCGAATGTACGAGGGCTATCCACAAAGTACATTACGTTTTGGAATTAAAAATAGATAAAGTATTGGAAATTTTTTTTATTATATACATATGAAAGCCACACTTAAATACTACTTTTCTACATAGTTGCCATCTAAATTAAGGCACTTATCGTAGCGATGGACGAGCTTGGAAATACCTTCGTCGTAAAATTCGGCCGCCTGCGCCTTCAACCACGTGGTTACCTCTTTTTGAAGCTGTGCGTCGTCATCAAAACGCTGCATAGCCAACCACTTCTTCATTGCTGGGAATAAGTGGAAGTCGCTCGGTACCAGGTCGGGACTGTACGGCGGATGAGGAAACAACTCCAACTTAAATGATTCGAGAACTTCACGAGTGGCATTTGCCGCGTGGGCCCGGGCGTTGTCGCGAATCAGCAAGATCTTTGAGCCCAACTTTCGCCTGCGCTTGTTTTGTATTGCTCTTCCGAGGTTGTTCAGAGTTTGGCAATACCTTTGAGAGTTTATTGTAGTGCCTCTTTCCAGGAAATCCACTAAAATCACACCTTTTCGGTCCCAAAAGACAGTCATTACGTGGTTGAAGGCGCAGGCGGCCGAATTTTACGACGAAGGAATTTCCAAGCTCGTCCATCGCTACGATAAGTGCCATAATTTAAATGGCAACTATGTGGAAAAGTAGTATTTAAGTGTGGCTTTTATCTGTATATAATAAAAAAAATTCCAATACTTTATTTATTTTTAATTCCAAAACGTAATGTACTTTGTGGATAGTCCTCGTAGAAATAAAGTGCTTTTGAGGCAAGAAATTCATCGAGCCACGTTCGGAATGCATTTTCATCCGGAAAGGAAGGTCCTTGAAGGCTGTTCGATAGAGAGCGAATAAGGCGAAAAGCTGAGGGCGCAAGACGAGGTAAGTAAGGTGGATGCGGAATGACCTCCCAACCCAACTCCTGTATAGTGGCTTTTGTCGGAATGCGGGCAGCCGTTATCATGGAGTCACATCCCTGGTCGTTGTTTTTGGACATTGTCTATAAGACGTCTCAGTTGTTGCCAACAAATGTCAGTGATGGTTGCATCTCGGAGAAGAAATTCACAGGACACTTCACCATCACTTCTCCACCAGATGCGAAACATTATCTTTTGTGGAAGTGCGCAGGTCTTTGTACGGGGACCTACTGCTGTGTTTGGGAATGCTCGTTATACCCGAGTTTTGAACCTTCGCCATTGCATGCAAATGTCGCACGTTGGTGGAATGATAGCAGTTCGTCACATTTGTCGGTTCTCAAGTACACAGACATGGATCGTTGTGGGCTAATGTGTTTAAACGAGCCTTCTTTAAACGAGAAAAGCATTTTCTTGCCGTGTTCTGACCAATGGCATTATCTCCATGCACGGCGCATACGTTTCTTGCTGCCTCAGCTGCTGTCAGGCCTCTACTGAACTCAAACAGGATAATATGTCGGAAACGTAGCTATTTCTTCACTTGGCACTCCATTTTCTAATGTCCACTCACTATCTTCAAACAACAAAATGAGACTATATAAGCTCAAATAGCAATACAAATAAAACTGACACTCTGTAAGTGTGCCCATAGCAATTGGAATACCAATCCACAAAACAAAAACGCTCCCAACTTACGCATCAACATTTTAATGGAGTACAGTGCCTTCACCAGAGATCATTTTTCTTACAGTCAGCTTGATTTAGATATGCTTAATAGAATAGTTTGATAGAATTTGTCCATAGAAGATCTGAACATCTATTCTTTTCCCATATCTTGAAAGCCATCCATAAAAAAATCTTACTGTTTACTGAAATTATTGTGAGATGTTGGTAACCTTATGTTATTGTAGGCTCACAGGACAAAATGCTAGTCACCTCGTACTCTGGTCATTGCGGAGCTTTGTTGACGTAGAAGGGGAACCGGACGATCATGTTGACTCGGCCGCCGTCGAATATGATGGCAGTGAGGTTGTGTGACGTGTCAATCGGTTTTATGGAATCAGTGCAGTAAGATGGGTCGATTCTAAAGACGCGACAGAATAGCACCAGAAATATACAGTACGTACAGTGTTCAGACGAACCCATGCGCAGACGGTGAGTGAAGTTTTCCGATTTGTTGGCGTATCAACGCGGATTGTCCAACATGACTAAAGGGAATGGAATACCACTCGCAGCCATATAAGACTGTAGCAACAGAGGTCGCAAGAAGAATCTAACCGTCAGCGACCGATGGTGACTCACTCCCTGTCTGTGAGAATCTGTCATGAGTACAGGTCCACCTCAACCAGTTTCTACGCGAACAGTCCGAGGGGCACCGCATACGATGGATATTCGGAGCGAGTAAATCAGAAAAGGCATCGCTCATAACGTCATATAATGCTGCCCTTCTTCAGTGGGCTAGGCAACGTAGAAAATAAGTAGGTGACAAAGTCTGTGGCGTGGTCTGACGAGTATCTGTTTTGCCTCATTCCGAATGCTGATTTGCTTAGGGTGCACCGCCGTTCCCGTGAAGCGTTTACACCGCATTGCTTGCAGGGTGTAATTTATGGGGCCGGAGGTGCTTCAGTAATGTCTTACCCTCATTCAGTGAGGCTATTGGGAACGTGGACCAGGATGTTTATTTCAGCGACCAAGTCTCTCCCTTCCTTCTACATCTTCGTGATTAATGTGCTGTGTACACTTCCGTCTTTCAAAAATGAAAAGTCATGTTCACACGCTGCTCGCATACATCTTTAGTTTGATGATCACTAGGGTAACATCCCGCAACCGGATTGCCGTCTTCGGCCACTATCTTAATCCCATACAGGAGGTCTAGTACTCTGTGGAACATGAGGTGATACGGAGCATTCAACAATCCACTAGTCGGTAGCTCTGCGGGATTTATCCATAGAGCGGCTTCAGTTGGATGCGGGATTAGAGAACGGGAGGGCACCAGTCGGTCCGCGGGCCGGATCCGGCCCGCAGTCTGTTTCAATCCGGTCCACGGAACAATTTCGTGGGGGAGAGAGCAGCTCACATTGTCTTCCGCACGTGACGCATTTTCGGATGTTCATCATTCTCTTGTTCAAATTATTCTAGTTTGGCTTCTGTGTAATACAGCCGATATATGCTAAGTTCAAGCGATTATACCTTCAGATTTATTAAAATGAGCAAAGATATTATGACTTAATTTATTTAGTGTTACAGAAACTACGCATGTCTATGCGATCAGGTATCAAAAGTATTTTTGGGCAAATAATCGAAAAAATGCTTGCTAATAGTGTTTGTGGATACGAACACACTACATTTTAAGCACTCTAATGACTTGCCTGTGGCCGAAAATCGCGAGGTTACTCCTAGTTGTTGGTCAACTGGGATTTTCTGTCTCATTGCTGTATTTGTTCTTCTTTGTGGACATACGAGAACACTTAAGCTGTTGAAATTGAAGGTACTTTATCATGAATTAGCTGCCACCAGTTTCTTTTATAGACATTTATTTTTCTGTGATGACATTTCAAGATGCCTAGCATTCTATCTTCAAATGTTAGGGTTTATTTACGTGTCTTGGACATTGTTCCTTTACTAACGGCGTTGGAGAACTTTTATAACGGAAATTCTTAAGACAGCTATTGTAAAACATTCTAAGCAAGGAAACAAAGTTCGGGACGCTTAAATAAATATGAACATCTGAACGTAAGGCGAATATAAAATGAAAGCACTCTCAAAAACGCAGGTTATGAGGCCCAATTTGTTGACGTGGCATGCCGGGAAATGGGTGACATATCGTTGCGTTGAGCCCATAAAAATTAACGTTATGATTGCAGTAGTTTTGACTCCAGGTGCGCTGCTGTCAAGTCACGTGATGAGCCGGCCTTCTAGCTAAAGTACGTGAATCAGGTCTGCGTGTCACCAAAGGTAGCCTTTGGCTGCGAGAGACGAAGAAACTTATGGACACTTCCGCCGAGTAGAGGCGATTGTGAACGCCGAATGCGGTAGTACACGATAGTAGATTGGTGGTGATTAATACTCTGCAGGTGTGCTTGCTGAAAAGCGCGTACACACGAGACCACCGAACGACAGAGACTGGATTCGGCCGAAAGCTGGTCGCCAATATGTTGGCGTTCTGCTTTTCATGTACACTAAAGGAAGGGCTTGGGGCCAAGGGATTCGGCCATGTGGAATCGCAGTTGGCGCTGACAACTTGCTGCGGTTGCTCCCGTTTTGTTATTCTTACAAACTTATGTTTTAAGTACAATCTCATCGGCCGACGTTATGAGGGAAGGAAAGGATGTAACAATCGTCGCATGTGGAGTATTTATTTTACTGCAAGAAGCTGCTCATAAGAAAAAGAAACAGAAGAAAAAACCACGCTGGTGGACGACTTCTATTTTTTAAAAGTAGGCATCAGTGTGATGGGACAAAATTGTCTACCTTAAAGCTGAAATGTAATATGGGCTAGTAAATAATAGATTTCAGCTATCAGTCGTCCTTTTGAAATTTTATTGGCAGATATAGATTTCAGTAGTCAGTGAACTGTGGATGAAGTCCGACCAACATTGAGAATGGCTAATTTGTAGCTGAAATCTAGATTTTCCAGTAAAATTTCAAAAGGACCACTGATAACAGATTTCAGCTATTTACAAGTCAATACAACAGTCGCTGCGTGCAACAGCCTTCTGAATGGTGGGTAACCTGATAATATGGGCTATTTCACAATTTTTCCCTGATGAAAGCTACAGATTTCGAATTGTTACTGAACTGTGTATCTGCAGCAGGGAGTTACACTCCCAATTTTGTTTGTTTTTCTCTTTGTAGTTCACGGGAAAAGCTGTCAAAGACGCTGCTTTCTTTTTCACATGGTGCGTTTGACTTACTAATGGCTGAGTTACTTTCAAACGTCTAGTGTTTCCAGTTTGTTTTTATAGTCGCAGTTCGTTGAGACCCTTCACGATAAAACTGTATCAGCTTCTTTCCGTATTTCACTCTATACGGCAGTATTTTTAAATACAATAAATATACGCTCTTACCGAGAGCAGGCATTGCTTGCAGGGGAAACAGCGACTGTTGAATTAGAGTTTCCTTGGACAGCTACAAGGAGCACTCGCCATGTTTTATTGACTGGTTTCCCTCTTCAGCTTAACAGCCTTTTACTGTACTTTAAGCTGTAAATTCCAGAGTTGCTGATAGTGGTTTTATTGACCGCTTTCGTTTTTTAACAAAATCATTAAGTCCACGCTAGGAGAGGGGTCGCAACGCCGAGCAACCCACAACGCTTGGATGAACCGCAAGCAAGGCCAGCGGCTTGGTTGGCTCCGATTTGCCGCCCTTAGAAGCGAAGCAAATCTTAGCAAACGAAGGCTATCGTTCATTGGTCTAGTACGTACACGCTTTCAGTTACCGGAAGAGATGATTTACTGAGATCAGTCGTGTCCAGAAAGTCACGCTCCGAAAGCCGGTATCTTAGCGAGCTTGTAATATCGATACGGGGCTAAGATGTAAAAACGGGAGAGAGTCTTGGCTTCGGTATTAGATTTCCGTCGTTTTCGAGTCGATTGGGATGTGAACGCAATGTGACGTATGGCACGTGGGTTGCATTGCTTTGTTGAGATAGGTAGGCGGGTGTGCGGGTGAGAGGTAATGAGGGAGGATGGGCGTGCCGAGTGCGGCTACCTGTTGTGCGGGTGCGCGCGCAGGAGCGGCGCGGCCGCGGGCGGCGGCGGCGGCGGCGGCGGTGGCGGCGGCGTCAGTCGCAGCGGGCGGCCATGAGCGGCGGCAGCAAGGCGCGGCGGCGCGCGTCGCTGACGCTGCTGGCGCACGATCGCTCGCCGCTGGACCGCCTGCGCGCCCACGAGCGCCGCGGCTCCCTGGCCGCGCCCGCCGCCACCGACGCCGCGCCTCTGCCCGCACCCGCCGCCGCAGCCGCCGCCGCCACCGCACTGCCAGAGCGCCGCGGCTCCCTCGTACACAGGTTGGCGCTCCCACACCTGATGCCGTTACTGTCCAGTGCACGGCCGGAGCTACCGGCTTTCCTCGCGTTCCATTCGCGTATGGACCACAGCCACAGTGACGATCTAGATGTCTGTGTGTGCGCTGGGAGTAGTAAAATTTTGCCTTCTGATTCTCCATTTGTGTACCGCGCGGTTCTTTGTAGACCACTGTCACTTTTCCTTTTCTTATTCCAGTCGGGAAAGATGCGCAAGAAGAAACATGGTTATTAACCCTGTGTGTGAGCTCGGATAACCCTAATTTTGCCTTCATTTTCTTTTCGCGAGTTATATTAGGTTGTTGCGTTTTTTGTCTTAAACGTTTGGTATTCCGATTGCTGTGGGTTTGTCAATTGTCATCTTTTATTTGTAGTTTATTACTGCCATCTGAGTTTTCATATTGGCATTTTGACATTTGGAGATAGTGAGTACAGCTGTTGACGCTAGAAAATGACAGTGCCAAATGAACATTTCCGACATACTCGTCTGTTAGAGTTGAGTAGAGGGGTGTCAGCAGGCGAGGCAGCCAGAAACATTTGAGCCGTGTATAGGGATAATGCCACTGTACGGAGTACAGAAAATAGTTGGCTCATTTTAAGGAGTATCGTTCTGACATTGGTGACTCTCCACGTCCAGTAAGATCTTCAGGGTTTGATGACGATCGTTTGAACGCTTTACTCCACAATGATAAACGTTACTGGACTCGAGAACTAGCAAATGTGATGAACTGTGATCATTCCGCCATCGTGCGACATCTGTATGGAATGAGGAAGTTAAGAAATCGGGTGTGTGGGTACCGCATGCTCATTGTCAAAATCAGAAACATCAGCGGGTGGCCATATGTGCTACTCTGTTTGCTCGTCATTATTTGGCTCGTAAAGAATACCGACCATTCCTATCTTGGATCGTTACTGGTGGTGAGAAATGGTGTCTGCATGCTGATACAAGAAAGGAATGGTTGAGCCCAAACGAAGCAGCAGCTCTCCGTACAAAGACGTGCGCATATCCACAAAGGATGTTACGCGTCTGGTGGAGCAGTTACAGTACGGTGCTATGAATTGCTTCCCTGAGGTGTAACCATCCCTGCTGACATTTATTGTCAACAACAGAGACGTATTGCAGGCACAGTCCAAGAACAACGACCAGGAAGATTGCAAGAACTGATGCCACTCCACGATAACGCCGTCCCTTCATTCTACTAGACTGACAAAGGGCACTATACAGGAGTTGAGTGGGAGTCATTCCGCTCACACCTTACTCGCCTGATCGTCGGTCCTCAGATTTTCACCTTTTCCGCTCTCTATCGAACAACCTTCAAGGACCTTCCCTTCCGGATAAAAATAAGCTCCGAATATGGTTCGACGAGTTCGTTTCAAACCAGCGCGACTTGTGCAATCGCGGAATCGAAAAGTTACCCAGCGTTAGCAGACTGTTGCAGAAAGTGAAGGAGAATAAATTATTGATGACCGAAGTCTCTGTTCTGTGGATCTCTTGCGTTTATTAAACTTGCAGAAAAACGCTGAGAACTTACACTGACCCAGTACATAAGAGAGAGCTATATATTGGTTGACTAATATAATAACGTTTACCAGTAAATCATATATCATATCATGTATGTATCCACTACGGCTACGCCGCTCTTGTGGCGTCGACCACTGGAATTGGATTAGCATCACCCTGACACTTATAAACAAAACTGTGAATATGCGAGCTGCTTTTCGCACGGTGTTCTGTATTTCATCTAGAAGTCCTACGTGCTATGGATCCCTAGGCTGAAAATCAGTATTATAGGTCAAAGGAGTGTTATCCCTAAAACATCAGTAGTGTGTGGTATAGGTTGGCAATTCGAGTCTGACGGAAAGCGTGTCCTAGGTTATTTCGTGAGGTGGTTGTGACCATTGTGTCAGCATGGCATAGTGGTCAGCGCATCTGCC
Source organism: Schistocerca serialis cubense (assembly GCF_023864345.2). NCBI lineage: Eukaryota > Metazoa > Arthropoda > Insecta > Orthoptera > Acrididae > Schistocerca > Schistocerca serialis. The sequence continues at coordinate 448,439,315 of NC_064639.1, read as the reverse complement.
TGGTAAGCAGGGGACTTGGCTTTGAATCACGGTCCGGCACAAAGTTTCAACTTTCCCCATTGATATAAATTAATGCTCACTGGTAGCTAATATCTTTAGTTCCCTTGAGTCTGGCTTATGCTTTCGTTGAGGGTCAACTGCCAATCTCTATGCCAGCCGCCCATCTTCTGCAAGTACTCCTGTATTATGCTGCAATTTACTAACGTTGTTATGTCTCTCTATACAACAGCATAATCCACGAATGTTATCATGAGGCTTTCGACTTTATCCACTTGGTCATTTATATAGACTGTGAACACTCCTTTAGGGTATCCAAGGAGCTACTTTTATATATGAAGGCTTCACACCAAGTATGAAGCTAGACTGATATTCCCTATGCTCACGTTCTCCTCGCAAGGCGACAGTGAGCAACTGTACCGAACCCCTTCCCGAACTTAAGGAACACAGCATCAGTACGAACGCCGGTATCTACTGCTGTAATGAGACTAATCTAGTCGTCACAATTCCTATGCAAGCAATACATAGTGGACTGCAGTATATTTCTGAATTCCTCGCTGAACACCGCCTCTTGAAGCTTCTAAGCAGCAATTGCAAGATTTTGGCGTCTATTTCCAAGCGATTTCCTGTTAATAATTTGCCTTACGCACTTCGGTGAATCACTCAAACCTGTGACCACTCGTGCTGTCCTATTGCAAGTGGAGAAAAGTAGCGTAAGTCGCAGACCCTCGCCGACTGCAGACAATAGGTTCTATCGTCCTGTGGAATCCAGAACGTAAATGGTTGCATCCAGTAGTTAATCAGTTTGTGAGGTTGAAGGCTGTAAGCCATAGTGAAGGGCGGAGTTTTGGTTTCATATGCAGAAATTAGAGTGGGCGTGAAGCTTCTTCATGACAGCTTCGATTTTCCGAAGTTGACGGGGTAAGTTCGAGGTGGCGCTTGTGATTATTCGACGGCAATATCGCACTAACCAGAGTTTGACACAGATTTGGCAACATCTGTTAAAATGGGAACGATCTTATGTTTTCTTGGGAACGGAGTATATGATCTTCACTGGCAGCAATTTAATCGTGACGCGAAGAGTTTCATCAGGACCGCATGGGAGGACTTCGGCGCTCGTTCTTACGACTTGGTGCGGAAGTTACTGAAGGGAAGACAAGATACTTCGCCTGCTAACAATTATCGCTTCAACTTCAACTACGTCTGTATTTCCCAATCTCTTATTATGCCACGCTTATCAAAGCAAGCTCTTTCTCCGTGTGCATCTGTTCTCAATTTCAGTCTATCAGATTTTTAAGTATGTAAAACGTTGTTACACATTACAATAGATGTTGAGGTGAAGAGACCCTCCCGTTGACAAACTACAGTTTTTTTCTCTCAGCGAGACATCAAAACCTGAGAGGGGGACGAGTGTGTATCGAAAATATTGTTTGTGATGCCTCGCCACTGAAAGATTAACATTCTCTAAATATTAGCCTGATATAACACCTACTGAATCGATACTGGCTGCCTCGGGCTAATGACGTGGCATTTGTTAGCAATTCTTATCTACTTTGCACTGAAATAAGTACCGAATTCCCACATGTTGTCTTAAATTTTGGATCGAGACCTCTGTTACCAGTTGTTTGTTACAGTTAACATCCTCCACAGTATCAGAATTTGTGCTGATGAAATTGCACTGTGTGATACTCTAAGTGGGACACGTTGTATCTCGTGAAGTACTTCGCGCAACGTAACGTTTTATATTAAGACCGTGCCCCCCCCCCCCCCCCCCCCGCCCGTGGAAGCTCGTGTCGCCTTACTCGCTCTCACGAGGAAAGCCGCACGTCCCGGAGGCGGACCGCCGTCGCAGTGATAAACCCGCGCTTAAAAGGCGGGCCCTGCGGACCGGCGGACCGTGAAAAGGACGCTGCCCTGCTTTGATCGCTTTGAGGCTCTGCTCGGCTCTGGCCCAAGACCCGCCGGCGAGGCGACTGCGCGTTTCATGTTCCCTCGTGCACGGATCACCGGCGGGATTCGCTTTTGATTTCATTACACCGGCGGTCCAGCGGGCAGGCCTGATGATTTTTTGGAGAAAAGCCGCGCGTTGGCTTCACCCTGCTTCTGGCTCAGTTCGGTTTCAAAAGCGCCAGCTCGGCTCTCCTAACAACGGCCGCGCCGTCTAGATTGGTTTTAAACAGAGGGTTGCGTTGCAAAAAGCCTCTCTTGTTTATCGGTTGGTGCTCTCATTTCGTAGGCTGTTGCCACTGGTAGACGGCGTACGGAGTGGTATATTCCTGATTGTTATACACCCTATATCATAATTAGTAGCGAAAGCTGACACGAGTATGAAAGTATATGAAATAAGTACAAAAAAAATTGAGTTAACATGGGTCTACAAAAGCGAAGCAGCCATTTGCGTGGTTCTCCTAACGGGGAAATGTGGCTACTAATAGCAACATACTTCAGGATGTGGAAGATGTAAACTAACTAAAATTTCAACATGGCCCCCTTTTACAAGAAGAGTATTTCAGGACGTTACAAGTTACAATTTATTTTGCACTTCTACCGGTTAAAGGAAGTGTTCCACGTGTCGTCGTCGCGATGCTGCACTCGTCTCTTAGTAGAACTACGAATTCCTTCAAAGACCCCGGACCACCTCGTAAATCTTGAAAAGACAGTCAGGAGTGAATTCTCTGCTCTAGTTCTTCGACTGAAACAGCAAAACTGCACTGCACTTAAATTTTGCGATGACCCCAGATAGGAAAATCTACAAGATCGAGATCAAGAATCTTGGAGGTCCTGGTACTGGTCGTGCTCGACTCACATTGCCGCAGTAGATGCTACCCTAAATCAGCAGCAAAATGTATCGTTGCCGCATAATGCACCTACCACATTCTCCAACCGTGGGTCATGTTTTAAATTTGAGTCCAAGAGACATTGCATTTCGTACATATTTGTACTGTGTAGGACAACATTTAATACTACAGTTATTTGGCCCTCGTAACCAAAAATTGGCCCCCACCTCGTCGATGGCCCTTCGATGGTTCTATGTTGGCCGGCCGGAGTGGCCCAGCGGTTCTAGGCGCTTCAGTCTGGAACCGCGCGACCGCTACGGTCGCAGGTTCGAATCCTGCCTCGGGCATGGATGTGTGTGATGTCCTTAGGTTAGTTAGGTTTAAGTAGTTCTAAGTTCTAGGGGACTGGTGATCTCAGATGTTAAGTCCCATAGTGCTCAGAGCCATTTAAACCATTTTTTTTATCTATGTTGGCTGAAACGTTTTCTTAACTATTATCACGTTTTACCACTCCTGCCAGTTTGTTATTAATTCTGATAGCATATAAAAATTGTCCATAGAAGCGTATTATTCTCAGACTAAGTGTACTGATGACTCTGTTTGGCCTGGGAATATCACGTGCAGATTAGACTCGTACAAATGGTAGTAATAAGAACACCTCGGTGTGCTGTGACCACTCATGTTGTTCATAGCCTGCATGGCTTTAACACCTTGGCTAGCAACTTAGCATAGTTGTTGTGTAACCCCAAAAGCAGCAAGATGAATATTGGTAGGCCGATTGACATCACCTCTGCTGAACAGTCACTACAGAAACTATTTTGGTTGAAAATGCATCGATTTGCAAGGTTTTGCGTCAGTAAACAGCTAACACATTCCGCCTGTAGTTTAGCCTAAACGAATAAAGGTGGCATGCTGGAGCCCTGTCCTCAGTGGCTGCTTCAGAACGTGAAGGGGTGCGATGGCTGCCACGACAGCTTAAGTGGTGACGGGAGTACGCCGATACGAGCCCGGACTCCGAGACGCCAGTGTAGCTGAGCGCTTTACGTGGGGGAACGCAGAGCTGCGCCCTAGTTGGTATTCCACGTTGAACTGCAGCGGGGTGGCCGTGAACGGCGGAAGGCGAGGGCAGTCGGCTTACGTTCATAACGTTCTCTGCGAACCTTGCATTTTCTCTGACTGGAAATTCTGCCACTGGTCTCTAGAAGCAGGCGTCGGCAATCATACCTAAACCTGAAATATGTTTAAAATGTGAGATACATACCAAATATCCAGATATCTCTCTCTCTCTCTCTCTCTCTCTCTCTCTCTCTCTCTCTCTCTCTCTCTCTCTGGTGTGTGTGTGTGTGTGTGTGTGTGTGTGTGTGTGTGTGTGTGTGTGTGTGTGTGTGTGTGTGTTTCCTTAAGGTTATCCATGTTCGCTGCATGTAACATAACTTTTCCTGACTACCAAATAAAACTGGAAAAATTATTTAGATATGACAAAAGCATATGCAGTGCATTTAAGAATGACTTGCCTCGGGAAAAGTACGTCACAAGTGCGATGGCACGATGCGGTTGTCAGAATAAGATACATCACACATATTACCAATACAATGCCATCGCGAAATATGTCAGACCATGGCGACTACTGCACATCTTCATTGATTGAAAGCTTTTAAGACCGTGGTAATATTGCGTCAATATCCACGTAATGGTTGCGGTACTAGTATTAATTCGGATTAAAAAAAGAAGAGCTGCCGTATTGAGACAACAAGACGCGATGCAACATTCGGTCTCAAACAGTTAGTGCACAATCCTGATACGTTTATCTCTGAAACATGAACTGACATACAGATTAATGTAACAAATTAAAGGATGCTACAAATAACTTGCAGACACGTTTTTACCAAAACATGAAGTATTATTAGCTAAAGATTACAAAAACAGAGCGCTCATGAACGTACCTCTTCGCTGTATAACAAGAACAGCAGAAGTAAGTCGTACAGACGAAATTCTGGATAACACCATACTTCGTTTTAGAAAATTTTAAAGTGTCACATTTTGGTCTAACTACTTCATTAAAACGTCTGTGCAGTACAGCACATTTTTTGTCCTTTATATATATTACACGTTTTTGTACGAAAATATTTTTCATTAGAGATTGTTCGACTTTTCTTCAAAAGTTACACAAAATATGACATCTCGTATTATAAGATTCACGCAGAAAGTGAGAAGAGCCATACGTGCGCTGAATGTGGGCCATGACCAGTCAGGAAATGACCCGTGCCACGGCCGGGATTGGCGTGATTCATCCGTAACGGTTCCCTGAATTTCGGAAAAGGATGTACACCATTCACCCTGTGTGAGTTCTGACCCACTCCCGTTGCCAGACATTCAAACGCAGAATGTTGAATTGGCGTTTCTGTTCAATGTCTCCTGTTATTTCCATGATCTTATCATGTCTTTCCCCTCCTTAGCCAGTAGCATGCGGCCCCATAACTAATGGTTACGTCGATCTGGACATCATGTAGGAAAGAGGAACATCGGATTCAGAAAACCGCAATGAAGACAAGGCAGTATGTAGGGCCGGCCAAGTGTGCTCGGCAGTAGACAGAAACACCAAGAGTAATACATGCTACCAGCAGATGTTCATGGGCAGTACGAAGAGATCGATGGAGAAATGAATCGTCAGGCGTAAACACAACTTTCGCAAAGGGGATTAGTGGAGTAATTGATCTACAGCTGACAAGCTTCACACCAAAGAAATCGATGGTCCTACTCCTTAAAACCAAGGTCCTGACAGTCACAAGCCTGTACTGCGGTAGAAGAGACCACAAAATACGCATATGACGTTAATCTGAAAAATGTGTGAAACTTATTTTCGAGTGGTAAATTTTTGTTTCACGGTCATATGATAGCGACACTGACAACGATCGACAAGGGCGAAATTGCGTTCAAATTAAAAACTCTCCTTACTGCGCAGTATAGCCTTGCTGTAGAGTGGTCGTACATAGCAAATGCAACTCTTCTTGAAGAGTTCTCCGCTTGCTTGTGCCAAAAGTCGAGCTTTTCAAGAGAATTATTAAGACTATAGTATAATATTCCTGAAGATCTTTGGCCTTGACGATGTCACTTTATTGCCCGTCTCTTTCGACCGGTGGTGTAATTTTTAATGGGTGCTGTGATGTCACTTCTTGGTCTGTATTTTGAATTTTTCTACAGCGTTATGATAGCTACCTCATGTTAGTTGGCTCAAAGGGAACGTCTTTTAGTCTCAGTTACGCTTGAGAAGAAATACTGTCCTCTCTGTCTCTAGAATTCTAATATATCTTGGATGTATCAGTGTTTTTTCCTTTACGACATATTTATTTTCCTTCGATTGTGTTCCGTAGTCTGCACTAGAGTCGTATGGTTTTTTCTTTTTTTCCCGCGATGCTTGATTCTTTGTATTTACAATAAATGTTTCCGTTATTAATCTGATCGGACTCCATATACTTTTTCCTGCTTGTTGCAGGTAAGTTCCTGTAATCCAAATCGAATGATTTAAGTTTTAAAAAGATGACGGATACGCTGCCATGTTGTTAATGTTATCTGACGTGCGTTCACTACGTCACTGGCTCAAGTCGATAGCTAGTGTCGCTATATGTGCTTTACCTAGAATTTTATTGTGCCTAATAGTTCCTACTACAGTTAGACAGGGGACGTAGATGCGTCCCTCGGGTCGGATCGCGCAGCTAGTTATCGTGACGGTGTCGAGTGTGCGGCCGACAGCAACAGAGCGGAGGCCGTGGAGTGGTAAGGTTCCGGCCGGGCGGGATCCATAGAGCCGGTCGCTGGGAGCCGTTGCCCGGCAACGCGGCGGCGCCGCTCCCGGACCGGGACCTGGACCTAGCCGCCGGTGCCGGCGTTGCGCTGTGACTGCCTGCCGGCCGGGCCCGCCGCCCACACGCCACCTGCTGCCGCACTGCGAAACCGCCCGCCTGGCACACTTGCCACTGCTCTCCGGGGGGAACAGCACACCAACATTCCACCGTCTCGCCCTCCGAGCCTCCGCGGCGTCACGCGTACTCTCGCAGACCCGACCTTTCTTTGCAATTTTCAGCGACGCTGGACAGTTCGTGTGTCGTATTGCTTTCTCCATTACAAAGGAAGCGTTTTTATTCGCGGCTCCAGACAAGTTCTCGCTCTGCTACAGTATTAATAAGGGTCATCTCATTCCCCTTTAACCCGCGAGACGGGATTACGTTTTTACTGGCACAATACCAGAGGAAAGTCCCTGTAGCAATCTGTGTACATCAAAATCCAGAGACCCTTTTTCAGAACTGGGTTCAGATGGCTCGGAGCACTATGGGACTTGACATCTGAGGTCATCAGTCCCCTAGACATAGAACTATTTAAACTTAACTAACCTAAGGACAGCACACACATCCATGCCTGAGACAGGATTCGAACCTGCGACCGAAGCAGCCGCGTGTTTCCGGAATGAAGCGCCTAGAACCGCTAGGTCACAGCGGCCGGCCTCAGAACTGGGAAATGTCACGCTAACGTACAGTACACCGCCTCGATCTAGTCGCTAGAAACTTCTGCAGACATTCTTCACAAACACAAAGCCGGACAACTTTCGAAAGCCAACGGATCAAAAGCCACACACGGCAACTGGGAAACGCTGTTTATTGGTTTCAGTTAGGCCTTGCAGAGACCATCTCTTTCACTAAACATCACCTCCAGCTAGATGTTAAAAAAGGAACGGAAAAGACTGATAAAATTTCACTTTCGCACGCGGGTTTCCCCAGTACGCTTTATTCTAAGCATCCTTTACGGGCGCACAACGTCATGACCGGTCAGTCGGTCCCGAATTCATCAGCATCAAACACTTTCAAACATCACTTTCGGCCCAAAGGTCCTTAACTTTCCTCCTTCACAGCAGTATCACAGACTGGCTACATGATTTCGCGTGCCCCAAGCCTCTCCAAAAATTGTGGATGGTCTCGTGATTGTGCAACAATCGTGCATTCATTCAGTAATGGGGATCCCAGTTTATGCGCAGTACGTTACTATTGTTTATTTTGGAGGTCAGGTGGCAGTCCCTGCACGGAGCCTCTCTCCTGGACACTTGCTCCTGCATTTTGTTACAATTTCTAGCGTTGCAGTCGAATGAACCGCAAACAGCACTGTGAGGTTCCACCAGATCTCACGTGGTGTGATGGTTCTCCAATAATAGTTTTGGTACGCCGAAGCTAAATATACATAGGAAGAGCTTTCTCCCATCTAAGAACGACAGTCCATATTATTTCAATAAAATTTTTCGGGGTAGGTGACCGTATTTTCAATATGTAAAATTCTCCGATGTTTCGGCAACAGTTGCGAATGGCCTTCCTGAAGGTGTTTCATTACATGTTCTGAAGAATTTCACCGACAATGACAACGGCCGCGGAAGCCTACGCTTGCAACTGACCTAATGCTAGTTTGCTGTAAATGTATGTGAGACGTATCTTGCTCCAGTCGTCTTGTTCTTACGCTCTAGTCACAGTTTTGTTTTATGTTATTTTATTTTACTTTTTTCATTTTAGTCAGGTCCGGGACTACACGAAATGAGATCGAGCGCGATGTATCGAAACTACTCCAGAACTTAACTTACGTTCTGTTACAGCAAGTTATGAACAGCTGTACTTATATACAGCTGGTGGATGGAGAAGCACTATAATAATACAAACGCTGGACACACTTGTTTCTTTCACGATGTAAACTATATTTATTGAACAATTTAGGCTAAAATAAGTTCTTAGCAAAGTGATAGAAATGTGTATTACCCTTAGACGAGATTTTGTGTGTACAACTTGATTTTAGAAATTCCTTTTTATAATCTCGTTACTATTTACATACTGTATTGTGGGTACAAGAAGAATGCAGTGTTAATACATAGTCTTATACTGTTGACTTCTGTCGCGTAGGTGTTTTAGGACTTAAGGCCTTGGAAAAAGTTTTTATTTACCGGCGTTGTACTTCGTGTATTAAGAAATTTATACTTTCTGATACGCCATCTGACGCTGTTGTTCGATTACACCAGAAATCACTGAAACTGATTAAAAATGCGTCACACACAAATCTTCGCTGTAGGCTTCTACTTTTTCTTGGCGCTAGTTTGTCTTAAGTTGTTGTCAGCCCTTTGTCTTCGTGACAAGTGAAGCAAGACTATTAATTCTTTATTTCGATCAGGTCGCAATAACAACGCCAGATACTTTTTTGAATTCAACCGTCCTTGACAGCTACTGATTTCCTTATTATTCTCGCTAATTATCTGCAAAGAAGGAAAGCTCCGTCTAAATGTAGCCAAAGTTCACCAGAACCGATTTAAACCCTCCCATAGGTGACTACTGATACACTGTGAGAAAGTTCATGGTACGTTTCGTGAGGATAGAACACAGAGTTAGTCTGCACTTTGCAGTTCCTTCTCCAGGAGGCGGTGACGTGCTGGATCCCCCATGAGGACGCTTCTTGCTCGGCTGTCACGTTCCTCGCCTAAACATACTTGTGACTCATTGTCAGACTAGCTGCTGGTTTGCCTTCTTAGGCGGAGTCTGCCTAGCAGCGGCATGTTCACTCCCGTGTGACCCTGGTCCATAGGGTGTATGTGACACTTCAGCACAAAATTCTAAGAGGTGGCTGCGATTATTGGAAGGACCAGTGTCTGACAAACACAGACTGTCCGACAAACTGACAATAAAATACTATCCATGTCTGAACGGCAGCCAAAGAACAGTGTAAACAAACCTTTGGTGAAATTTCAGCTCTTTATTCGCCTTCGTAAGTCTAAGTTTTCTAAATGTAAGCGCTGGACCGCTTGCATATATGTGAACAAAATCTGAAACTGCAAACATAAGATCCTCTTCTCGGACAAGTTTCGTGGTACTGGATGTGTTGCATTTTCTGATAAATTACATCCATACCTCTGTTGCCTTAGGTGCTGTGTAGCATGATACACACAACAACATTGGTTGTAACCTATCGACAGTATTATGTAAGAGAGCGCGGGAATCTGGTAGAAATGATGTGTGCATGTTCAGGAACACCAGCAGCATTACCTTTACGGATTGTTGCGATAGAGTATACCACCGATACATAGCTTAGCGTTAAGAGTAACTCAAATCAGCCCGTTCTCTCACCTTGTTCTCTCATTAGGCACTCATTCCATAGAGTAACACTGACAGTCGCTAATTTCAGAAGTCGTGCGCGTATTTGTCTGGTGATGTTTTGTCAAACAGTTCCTGAGCATCTCATGAGCTTCCTGGATACCAAAGTCGTTTGTTGTTGATAAAAAATTTTCGCCTTTCGTCTTGTTGCGGGTGCGAGGTTCAAAGCCGTTCTCAAACTGACCTACTTTTTGGTGCTATGTCGTCTACATGATACTTGCACATTGAAGTTAAAGCGTGACCTCCTGACCTCGCGATCCTTCTCCTAGCAAGTATTAGGCACCATTTCAGAAATGTATACCCAATGTTTCCCTTCGGTACCCATCATCGCTGTAGGTTCTCGGCGGTAATAGTGAACCCGATAGACACGTGCGAGACTGTACTTCAGCATTATCGATCGTTCCAACTTCGGTTAATTTTGATTGAAACATTCATAAAGTACAGTGGTGTGCACAAGTCACGGACGAGAGTAACTTCCGCGTAATGTGGCATTGCGAAGGTCTTTGAAATCTGGACCATATGTAGCAAAACCTCTACAGTATAAGACAGGAGGCAACTGAAAGAAAGTAGCAATGAGACGAACAGAAATGATACTTTTATTCAGAAACAGTAATTAACCAGAAAACACTGGTTCGTGATGGTCCCGTGGATATTGCAAGAGGCGAGACATGTTTCTTAAGAGAGTATGTCATCACCACGGACGGCGATGCATGCTCTGCAACTTGGTCCCATGCTCGCCACGAGGATCTGGAGGTCAGTGCGCCCGTGCAACATTATACCCAGCAGCACCATAACAGCTGGGCCACCAAAACGACATGTTCGACAGTGCTGGTCGTACACTCACATGCACCCAGGTATAGTATCCAGAACGATCATATTGGTGGTCTAGGTCTTCCGTTATCGTGACAGTCAAGAGTACATTCAGTCAGGACTTCATTATTGCTGTTGACAGTGCGAGACAGCGTCGAACAGCATAGGTGGATCAGGTGTTGTAACGACATGGTATTTGGCGATTGTACTGTCATGCCCGTTCTTTCGACTTGAAATCCCAACGAGCAACACGCGTGTGATGCGTTGGGGAGACATAATGCAGCACGTCCACATGCACCAACGACCATATAACAGTCGCCAACTGCGCTGATGAAGGAATGGAACGCCCTACCACAAGAACTCGTTACCAACTTTGGGGGCAGCATTGGACCACTTTGCAGAGCATGCATCGCTGTACGCGGTGATCACACTACTTATCGAGAGCTATGTCCCGCCTTCTGTAACGTCCAGGGGACCATCATCAATCACGGTGACGTTTGAATAAATGTCATTTCTGTTGGTCTCATTGCATGTTTCTCTGTTAACTTGTGTGGCGGCGACACATCATGCAAAAGTTGAATTCATCCTCAACTTTTGCACACAGTTTCATCATTCAGCGACTATCTATTCAGCTGCCAGGTTTTGGTAACCACGATTCCACAACAATATACTTTTCATCCCTCTGTCAATTCACACTGTACTTCGCCGTACATCAAAATGTAGTAATCGAATGACAGAAACGCCGTTCTCCGTGGGACCTTATGTTCTTTTCAGCGAGGTTTGTCTGTCTTGCTACCATCGGTTCGAAAAACTGTCGTTCTTCGAACATAAGTGACAATTTCCATGCCCATGGCAGTGTCGAAAAAGTAGGACTGACACTATTCGAGGCCTCAGCAGTGAATAGTCCAAGGTCTCCTTTCGCCCTTCCTCCTCCTTCCCTTTTTCTCCTCTACAACCCCTCCCCCTACCCGTCCCTCCCTCTTACCCCCCCCTCCCTCTTACCCCCCCCTCCCTCTTACCCCCCCCTCCCTCTTACCCCCCCCTCCCTCTTACCCCCCCCCCCCCTCCCCACCCCTCCCTCCCCTGCCGACTCCATCTCACTGCCTCCTCGCTAAGTGGCTGGAACGTTTCTGCATTGTCGCAGCTGCCTTCGCTGCTGCCTCATCTGCGACTTGAAACAACAAACCAACTTGGCAAGTTAGGACCGGCTGCCCTTCGCAGAAGACCCCCATTGAGGCCGCTCCGCCTCATCGGCTGGGTGCCGTCCGCGTCCTTACCGAGAAGGCGGGCTGACATTTATGGAAACTAGTCTTCGCTCCTCTGCCTTCAGCGACATTCACTCTCATAAAAGGTGCTTTATTTCTTCGGCAGTCTGGTGTCCTTTTATATGCGTGACTTGTCGTTGGTCATACTACAGACAATGGCAGTCAGGCATTGAATAAGGCACAGAAAACCCGTGTCACAGTAAGTTTTTCCTTCCGTTGCGACCAGCTAGGGACCACTTGTCAGTTTCAATTCATTCCCATGTGCTTTTCTCTTTTCCTCCGGTATTCTTATCTATCCGCACCAAACCTACTATTTCGATCTTCAGCCCACTTCACACCTCTTCTTACCATTTCTGCCTTGAAATCCTTCTACATCGTATTAATGTGCTTTCGCTTAATGTGTTCTCAGAGACAATACTGTTTTTATTCTACTTGCCATAACTTCAAATTAAAAATCTGACGGTTGAGCTGTATGTGAAAATATTTCACCAACTCTCAAAGAAATAAGCAGCTTGTTCTCGTTAGGCCGTGCGGTTCTAAGCGCGTCAGTTTGGAACCGCGTGACCGCTACGGTCGCAGGTTCGAATCCTGCCTCGGGCATGGATGTGTGTGATGTCCTTAGGTTAGTTAGGTTTAAGTAGTTCTAAGTTCTAGGGGACTGATGACCTCAGTAGTTAAGTCCCATAGTGCTCAGAGCCATTTGAACCATTTTTTTTTTTCCCTCGTTATCTTCAGATATGATGTACAAACATCGGTTAGCTTCTTACTTCATCCATTCAGATCCAGAACAGTTAAGAGGCGAATGTTACACTTTACTACTACGACTAAAGTTAGCTAACTCTTACAAGTATGGTGCAGCATTTCAGTTCCAAATTGGACTTACTGTTTTCCTTACAGAGAGTATTCTACTGCACTACCCTTTCTTAAATTCCAGGCACTAATGGTCATACTGCCGTTCATCGCAAGCAACTAGAGTACACAACTGCTTACTGTTTTTGGTCTACTTTCACACAACAATATACAAAATTGAAAAAGAGGCTTGCCCGTGCTGATGTAGACAGACAATAACAAAGTAGTTTTTTTTAATGGGGTTCAGCACGCGTCAGAGTAGCTCTTAAATTATTCTTGCGCCCTTCCGCTCGCTTTGGCTCTGAGCACTATGCGACTTAACTTCTGTGGTCATCAGTCGCCCAGAACTTAGAACTACTTAAACTTAACTAACCCAAGGACATCACACACATCCATGCCCGAGGATGGAGTCGAACCTACGACCGTAGCGGTCGCTCGGCTCCAGACTGTGGCGCCTAGAACCGCACGGCCACTCCGCTCGACTTGGCTCTCTTTCTATCTGCCATTGTTTTTCATAAGCCAAAAAACATTTTGCGGTGTTGAAGTACGTACAGATTATGACTCATTGATACGTTTCGTTACGCGTAGAGTCATTTGTAGTGCTCGATTCTGTCAACAAGAATTTCTTCGATGTAGCTGCGCTCCATAAAAATTACAGGTTTTTTCCTTTTCGAACTGTGTGCTGATACCAACGGCGTTGTTGGTCGAAATGGCTGTAAAGGGATATGTGTTCGCTCCGGCTGATGCGGGAAGACGAGATGTGTGTGCGTTTCCTGATCGATTCCGCTAACTGACAAAGCTGCTGTCGTCTCGTGCAGCCTTCGGCAGACCCTGCGTCCCCCTCCAGAGCGCTAATAGCATCGCGGAGCTGCTATTAGGAGGGCGTGCTCTCCAAAGCGTCATATACGCATTTCCTGCTACCGTCATTGTTAACGTTAGTACCTGCTTTTCGAAGCGAATTCAGACGTGTCTGCCACGGTGGTCTAGCGGTTCTAGGCGCTCAGTCCGGAACCGCGGGACTGCTACGGTCGCAGGTTCGAATCCTGCCTCGGGCATGGATGTGTGTGATGTCCTTAGGTTAGTTAGGTTTAAGTAGTTCTAAGTTCTAGGGGACTGATGACCACAGATGTTAAGTCCCATAGTGCTCAGAGCCATTTTTTTCAGACGTGTCTGTCGAATTCAGTAATTCACACGTGCAGCGGCGGCTAACTGGCTAAAGCACACAGTGATCAGAGTGTACTGGATGCCGCAGTGAACAGAACTGCGAAGAAGAGCTGTGAGTAATTAATCACAGTTAAAGTGAGGTACTGGATTGACAGGCTTCACAGCTAGACATTGTCGTGGACTCACCTGATGTATCAAAGACGGTTTAACAACAGAGAACAAACTGTCGTTTTTTAGAAGCACGCAAGCAGCTTAATATTGGGTTTGTGTACCAGTGTGTTCAACCAAGCACGGCGTTATCAGATCTGCGATTTTTAAGTTTGTTATTGTTGTAGCCTTAGGTCAAACAAGTGGTGTCATTACCGCTTTAAACTTACATTTGAAGCGTGATCTGGCGATCGCATGCTAATAAATCTCAAGTGGTGGTGGTACCACTAGTTTAACGTGATAATGAAATATAATAAAAGCGTGGACAAAAAGGTCATCGTTCCCCTGAGGCATATGCCTGCTCTGCAAGAGTTCGACAGTAATAGGCTGTTTAATAGTTGCGGTTTGGGAGGTGACAGGTCAACATTTCGGTGGGGTTGGTTACATAACCATCCGCATATGTTCAGTTCAGTGATGGACATGATGCGTCATGTGAACTAAGACTTCATTTGTAATTTTTCCATTCATTGAATTTTATTTGCGTTGCCTTACCTTCCGCATTGTTAGGTGCTTAAACGAACAGCACACACAGTGCTTAGTCCTAAATTACCTGGAAATGTTTGTGTACCGAGATACAGCATGCTGTCGAAAAATTAAGACATCTAATGTACTAGGCTAGTCCAATGTTGCTGATAAGGCAGTTGCTACAGTATCTGAAACAATGTGTCCGGACAGTCGCATGTGACGCGGAATTCACCACCACACGTCACGAAAGGCGAACCCGCAATTAGTATAAAAGGAGGCGGGAGAGTATTGCGTTGTCAGTAGAGGAGTAGTAAGATCAGAATGCGTAGGTGAGAGTGCAGGGACTTCGAATGTGTACTAGTCTTCGAATGTCACCTGAACGACAAATCCGTCAGGGACACCCCAACCCTTCTGAAACTGTGCCAAGTCGACTGTTGGTGATGTGATTGTGAAGTTGAAACGCGGAGGAACAACCACAACCAAGCAAGACCAGACAGACTTCCATGAACTGATCGACAGGGATCGTTGAGCATTACGGAGGCTGCTTATAAAATAAAATTTAAAAAAAAAAGTTCCTTGAGTCAACAGAAGGAATCATCTGTGAGTTCGTAAGTGCTACCAGCAGTTCAGCTTGCATAGTGACTGTACATAGAGATTTAAAAAGAAAGGTGCACAATGTTGAGCAGCTACTCATAAGTCACACATTTCTGCAGACAGTGCTAAAGGATACTTGAGGTGGTGTAAAGAACGACGCCAATGGTCAGTGGATGAGTGGAAATGAGTAATGAAAATGAGTGATGAATCATGGCGTTGCGAGTGGCAGTCCGGTGGAAGCGTTTCGGTTTGGCGAGCGGCTGTAGGACGTTACCTGCCATCATGTGTAGTTCCAGCTGTGGGTACGGAAAAGGTGGTGTTACGGTATACTCGTAGGTGTGTTCTTCGTGGTTGTGGTGTGGTTCTCGTATTGTCCTGAAGAACCCTATCATTGCTGAGGGGTGTGAAGGTTGTGAACACACTGCAGAGCATAGAGCAGTGAGTACTGTGTACGGTGGGGGGGGGGGGGGGGGGGGAGGTCGGAGATGATGACTGACTGTATCAGCCTGGCAATGCAACCTGTTACAAAGCAGCGCCGTGAGCCAGTGCTTTACGGACACTAACATTGCTGAAGTGGACTGCCCTATTCAGAGTCCTCACCCGCGTCCAGTGGATCACGGCCGGAATGAGTTAGAGCGTCGACTTAGCTCCAGACCCTTGCGTCCTCCATCACTAGCTTCTCAGCTTTCGGCTCTTAGAGAATAATGGGTTGCCATCTCTCAACAGACTTTCAGACTCCTCACTGTTAGTGTCCCAGCAGAGTTCAGACCTACATAAAGGCGAAAGATGGACGTACATCCATATTATTAAAGTCCACTGATAGGTGTCCGGATACTTTTGATCAGTTAGTGTATGTTAGTAATACAGAAATTTTCTCTCTCTCTCTCTCTCTCTCTCTCTCTCTCTCTCTCTCTCTCTCTCTCTCTCTCCCGTGTGTGTGTGTGTGTGTGTGTGGGGGGGGGGGGGGGGGGGGGACTGCTCTCGCCGCCAGCACGTGAGACGTGAAGCTATTAGTGTTGATCTCTGGTATCAAGCGTTTATCATTATCGACGCTGTATGATTTTTGGAAATCGAGTGTGCGAGGCCGTAAGTAATTGAATAACGGTGAGCAGCTGGCGTGTAATTGCGAATTGTCGCGTGTCCCTCCCCCTCCCCTTTCCACTGTCGAAAATTTAATTAGCCCGCGAGCCGCAGAGAGGTGACGCGGACGGGTTACCGGCCGCTGCCCCGAGGCGTGGGCAGCTGGGCTTATCTGGCTGCCTGTTGTCCGACAGCAGATAGCTGCGCTCGCGTTAAACTGCGTCGTGAGCACGACCCTGCCGCCAACTAAATGTTACGGATCTCGCAAACCGAACACGCATGTTGCCTTTTATTTGTAGTAAGTCTTCTCTCTGTTTGGGCAGACACTTAGATGGAAGGTCGAATCGATTTTCATTTCAAGTACGGACGTTTGTCCTTCATGCACTGCGGGAGATTCCTCAGTAAAATGTTTTAACAACTTACGTCGCTCAGAAACGCACACGCGGCAGCGATCAACATTTGATATCTTGTTTCCCAGCGTGGCAGCAGAAACTGAATTGTAAATTGTCTACCCAGGTTAACTATTCAATTTTTCTACATACTACTCAGACAATAGACATTGTGGTCTCCTCCAAGTGGCGAGAGAAATCATCATAGACCGGTTGGTGTACATAAAAGGGGCACGCCTAAGATAATTGTTCGCATCATCTGAGAAAGGCGAACAAGCCTGCCACTACAATAATGCAGAGAAAAGTGAAACAGACATTGTGGCTGGACAGTTGGAAGTAAATCTTCTGATGCCTGAAGTGTGAGTCACCACTCGTTCTACTACTTTGTGAAAGTCTTCATTGGTTGACGTGCAGTCGACCACGGTAAGACCCAATATGCGCTGGTAACAAAACATGTGGCTCAGTTCTGAAAGGTGTGAAATGAATAAAGAAGTGGCACGTAATCAACAGGAATTGAATTCAGTGTAACAGTCGCACACGAGCTGTGGTGTTTATTTCCAGTACAGCCGTACCCTGAAGAGTTTACCCCTTTTAAGAGAGAATAATCCGCGGAGTCATGGCATCAGCAGAGACTTCTCACCTTGATTGCGAATACGATTTTCTGCCTCACTTAATAACCTCGGTTACTGTGGTCCTGAAAGTCGGTTTCCCTATAAATGACTTTCTCAACGATTCTGATAAGAGTGGCACAGGCTTAGTGTAGTGACTGAGTGATCTGTGTAGCTGCCGTAAAGTTTTGATCCGATGACTGCAAATTGTCCAGGGAAATCTTACAATAACTCTTCTTCATCTGCAGGAGCAAGTTCAGTAAGATTTGTTGCGTTCTATGCTCCACAGTTGAGGTACGAATCTGTTGCTTGCAATTACCTTCAGGAATTTGGCATACCGCAAGTACTATAGAGTAGTCGCGAGTCACTGTTAATATACGAGGGCGTGCTGGAAAGTAATTCCAAATTTTTATGTGAAAATTCTCATAGGTTTATAAGTAAAACAAATTTCGTTAACATTTACATATTTATTCTTCATGTTGACGTATTTGCAGCCCTCTCCGGGTTGAGGGCTCCGTATTGTAGCGTACAACATGGCGATGTGCAACGTAACTATATCGGTTCCTGTGAAACGGCGCACTGTAGTAGAGTTTCGAATTCAGAGAGTTCGCCCAAACGTGGAGCATCCCACTCCTTGAGTATGACAATGTCAGACCACACACGACCACTGCGACATCGGCCACAGTCTGACACCTTGGGTTCATAGACATCGATCGTTCTCCAAACAGTCCCGACTTGACCCCAACCGATTTTCGTCTGTTTCCAAAACCTCAAGAACACCTGAGAGGACTTCACTTCGATAGTGATCCAGCTGTGAAAGCAGAAGTGAGGTTGTGGCTCAGTCAATGAAGTCAACATTGTACAGTGACTGTGTCAACAAACTGGTCTCTCGTTGGGAGAAATGTGTTCGTCCTCGGGGTGACTGTGTTGAGAAATAAATGTGTAGATATGAAGAACAAAGCTGTGGGATGTTAATAATGTTTGTCTTGTTTATACTACCAGTATAAATGAAGAAAATTAAATTCATTTAAGGAACGAGTAAAACTTTTGTCTGGGTATTTATTCAACTTGTCTCTGTATGTATGTGTATTTGGGGGGGGGGGGGGCGGATGTTACTCTCTCCTCCAGGCGATGCGTACCGTCTCTGGCCCACTCTGGTGTAAAACATCAAATTATGTTCGTAGCAGAAAAAGGCAACCGTACTTCATACCAGGGTTAAAATTTTTAATGCCTCATTATGTAGACACTTGTTCATAACTATTCACAGATATTAGTAAGTACAGGCATATGTTCTTCCCAACAGAGTGGTAACGTAACGAGGGCCTCTGTAGTCCGTATCATCTTATGGTGTTACATCAGTTGTAGCTGTGTTCCCGGGTCATCGTAATGTTCTGTGGCTTATTTGTGGTGTTCAGTCTTCACATGTAGAAAGGGGTCAGGCGTCAGTGAGTCCCAGTCTACGTAGATGACTTTTTAAACAACCGTGATAAATAATTATGTGTTCTACGGTTGTGTAAGGTTTTCGAGACGCAGTTGCTTAGTGGGTGCTTAGTGGTTAGGGATGGACTAAACTATTAATTACGAGTAATAGATTGCAACGTTTCATTTTCAACCAGATACTGAGTTCGAGAAATGTATTTATTATGTTCTACTTAGGCTGTTAAGTACGCTGAAACAAGCGATTGTTGGCTTTATTGTAGCACTTTGTTTATGTAATCGTAAAATTAACACTGCGTACCTTTGCTGCAAATGTTCGCCTCGTTATGATGATCGTTTTGAAACGACATATATCACACTGCGAATTTTTTTTTTGTTCGTCTGTTACCGAAAAATATTGCCATAAATAACTAGATTTGTCTTTCATTCGCCGTCGTTACCTACATGGCATCAAAGGAAATGGAATTTACACTAAGGTGACAAAAGTCATGGGGTACCGATATACATACATGCAGGTAGCGGTAGTATCGCCTACACAAGGTATAAAATCTCGTACACAAACGGGCAGTGCATTGGTGGAGGTCTCATTTGTACTCTTGTAATTCATGTGAAAAGATTAGCAACGTGATTGTGGCCGCACGACGGGAATTAAGACTTTGAACGCGGAATTGTAGTTGGAGCTAGACGCATGGGACAGTCCATTTCTGAAATCGTTGGGGAATTCAGTATTTCGAGATCCACAGTGTCAAACGTGTGCCGAGATACCAAATTTCAGGCATTACCTCTCACGTCAGACAACGCAGAGACCGACTGCCTTCACTAGCGACCGAGGGCAGTGGCGTTTGCGTTTTCAGTACTAACAGACAAGCAAAACTGCAGGAAATAACCGTAGAAATCAGTGTGGGATGTACGACGATCAATGTGGGACGTACGACGATAGTACACGTTACGATCGTCCGGCGAAGTTTGGCATTAATAGGCTACGGCAGCAGACGACCGGAAAGAGTGCCTTTGTTAACAGTAAGACATCGCGTACAGGGCCTCTCCTGGGCGCGTGACCATATCGGTTGGACCCTAGATTACTGAGAAGTCGTGGTCTGGTCAGATGTGTCCGATTTCAGAGTATGAGTTGATGGTAGGATTAGAGTATGGCTCAGACACCATGAAGCCATCGACCCTAGTTGTGAAGAAAGCACTGTGCAAGTTGGTGGTGGCTTCATAATGATGTGAGCTGTGCGTGCAGGGAATGGACTGGGTCCTCTGGTCCTACTGAACCGCTGATTGACTGGAAATGATTCCCAAACAAATGTCATTTTACCGGGCACAGCTATTCGCGATTGGTTTGAAGAACATTTTGGACATTTCGAGGGATTGATTTGGCAACACAGATCACCCGACGTAAATCTCATCGGACATTATGGGATATAATCGAGATGTCATTTTGTGGATAAAAGCCTGCACCGGCAACAGTTTCGGCTGTGTATGGCTATAGAGGCAGCATGGCTCAATATTTCTGCAGGAGACTTCCAGCGACTTCCAGCGACTTGTTGGGTACTTTTCACGAAGATTGCTGTGCTATGCCGGGCAAATGGAGGTGCGGCACGATATTAGGAGGCAGGCCATGACTTTTTTCATCTCCATGAAAATTGTGTATACTTCCATTTCCTATAGTAGATCGAATTTGCATAGTGTCCTGGTATAGGACCGTACTAAAGAACGCACTAAAAACCTGAAGGATTTAACATGATACTGGTGTAGGGTTGGTGCGTAGGCATTGCTTAACGCAGTTCATCGATTCTACAGTCTACACCCGGCAGTTCTCCCGTGTTATCTGTTAGAAGAGAGGAATGCTTTCCAGCGGAGAGTTACATTTTGCCCAAGCGGAGCTGTTGAGTCACAGACTGAACTCAGAGGCAGTGTTACTGTCCTAAAGGGCAAATGGTGCTGGTTTGTTTACAACATAAATATTTTAACGTCAAGAAGAAAAGTATTGTAATAAAAATCGAACAGTTTCATCACTGCTCACAGCTATTTAAAAATAAGTGAGCGGTGAAAAAACTTCATTTCTGTCGGTGAACCCTACCCTGTTAGAGCCCAGCTTGTAACGCGTTACCCGTTACAACGCGGGTCTTGGTGACAGTGCTACGTCAAATACCAGCGGTCGCATTTACTGCGCGCGCATGGCCCGGGCGGCCACCTGCGTCCCAGCGCGGCGCCTTGCAGGTGGCACGCTCAGCAGGAGCCTCGGCTGCCGCTGACGTCTCTCCCCACCTGCTGCTGCCAGCGGCCTACTCTGCAGGAAAGGGGAAACCGAACAGACTTAACCCGGGCTCACATCAGCCGAGGTCATCAGCTACTTGACCGCCGTCGACTTCTGTCCGTATTTAGCACCAAGCGCTTCAACGGGTGCCAGGAAAATCTGAGAAACAGCACCGCTGTTAAAACTGCTAACTTGTCTCCTAGCTGATTGAAAGCGAGTACAGCGCAATTCCGTATAACGCCGTAGCTATGCGGTAATCATTACTTCCGTGATCAGAAATGAAGATGCTTTTCCTTCCGATGAAAATCATACACACTGAATTCGTGAAAGACGTTCCACGGCAGCTGTAATAATGGTTCACATAATTCATGAAGCGAGCTTATAGACTTCGGTCTTCTTGAAGATTGCAAATGTTTTTGTTAACGGGGAATTCTGCTGAAGGAAGTACTGGATCTAGCAAACTGCAGCTAGTAAGTTCCGTTCTCGTATTCATAGCCCTTACAACAATCTTCATGGCTCTAAATTTATATGTTGGGGTGCATTCGTCATCACGTCCTAAATAACTGATACTGTTGTGAACAAACGATGTGAATGAAATTCCGTCAAATTTCCTAACAATTACTATGTCATATTAAACCAAAAAGTTGATAAATTTTTTGCGCAGCTATGGGATGACTACTTGCACAGATGATAGTTGCACTGTACAAAAGTAAAATGAGAAAAAACCAAGGATTACAGAGTAGCTAGACTTTTAAATACATATGTCGTAAAGCAACCGCCTGTCATTGCTAAGTAAAGTAGCTCGATGAAACTTGGGCCATACCTTGCAAGAATTGCTACAGTATTGTACGGGAGGTAATTGAAAGAAATGCTCAATGAGAAAAACATAAATGAAACATTTAGTCAAAGACAATAATTACACCGTAATGTCCCGTGGACATAAAAAAAGATGGAGAAACAGCACAGGTGAAGCAGCTCTTGGAACGTAAGGATATGCGGCGAATGTAGTGGCCTGCCTATTCCCTGGACTTAAATCCTACCGGGTAAGTGTGGAATGCGGTTTGGAGACGAATTGTAGCATGTCCACATCACCGACGACTAACCGGCAGTTGCCAGTCTGCCACAAGAACTCATCCCCAACATTGTGGCCAGTATGTGAGCACGTTGCAGAGTATGCATCATCGTCTGTGGTGATCACACACGGTATTAAGAACCATGTTCGGCATTTTGTCATGTCCAGGGGGCAGCATTATCCACGGTGACATAAGTATAATTATTGTCTCTGAATAAAAATGGCGTTTCTGTGCATCTCATTGCGTACACTACGCTGTAGCTGGTCGGTCGGTGAGGCCTCACACGAAGTCGGCGTTCCGAAACATACCAAAGGATTCAGGTCAGGCCTCAGTGCAGGCAAGTCCATTACAGGGATGTTATTGTCGTGTAACCACTCCGCCACAGGCCGTGCATTAAGAACAGGTCTTCAATCGAGTTGCAAGATGCACTCACCATCCCCGAATTGCTCTGCAACAGTGGGAAGCAAGAAGGTGCTTAAAATATCAATGTAGGCCTGTGCTGTGATAGTGCCACGCAAAACTACAAGGTGTGCAAGCCCCGTTCATGAGAAATACGACCTCACCGGACCACCACCACCACCACCACCACCACCACCACCACCACCACCACCTCCGAATTTTACTGTTGGCACTACACAAGCTGGCAGTTGACGTTCACCAGGCATCCGCCATACCAACACCCTGCCATCGGATCGCCACATTGTGTACCGTGATTCGTCACGCCACACAACCTTTTTTCCACTGTTCAGTCGTCCAATGTTAACGCTCCTTACACTGAGGCGTCGTTTGGCATTTACCGGTGTGATGTGTGGCTTATGAGCAGCCGCTCGACTATGAAATCCAAGTTTTCTCACCTCCCGCCTAACTGTCATAGTACTTGCAGTGGATCCTGATAACTGGAATTGCTGTGTGATGGTCTGGATAGATGTCTGCCTATTACACATTACGACCTTCTCCAACTGTGGGCGGTCTCTGTCAGTCAACAGACGAGGTCGGCCTGTACGCTTCTGTGCTGTACGTGTCGCTTCACATTTCCACTTTACTATCACATCGGAAACTGTGGACCTAGGGATGTTTAGGGGTGTGTAAATCTTGCGTACAGACGTGTGACTCAAGTAACACCCAATCACCTGACCACCTTTTAAGTCCGCGAGTTCCGCGGAGCGACCCATTCTGCTCTCTCACGATGTCTAATGACTACTGAGGTCGCTGATATGGAGTACCCGGCAGTGGGTGGCAGCACAATGCACCTAATATGAAAAACGTATTTTTTTTGTGTCCGTATATTTCTGGTCACATAGTATAATTACGATTGAAAACGCGAAAGAACTACTCGTGTTGTCGATTTCTCGTGTTGAATGTTAAGTAAAAGATAAGAACATGGGAGAGTTTCTAGACCGTAATATTGAGGAGTGATTATCGCATTGTGATCTCGCACTGAACCTTATTATTATAAGCGCTTGAATCCAGCTGCCTGTGTTCATATAGGTCAATGATGCGCATATGTTCAGTAATTGGAAGCGTTCTGTTACATTTCCCATTATCATCAGTGTTCTGTAACAAACGTACATATGACATTTTAATTGGCTTCATATGTAAAAAATCTGTGCATGTTTGCGTTTAATAAATTAGTTGTTTACGCCACCTGAAACCCAATTCAATGGTGCATGAAGCGCATCCATTTATATAAAGGTCAATACGTGACAAACGACAGGCAGCGTTTCTCATACTGAACACAGTTCGGCTTGCTGGTTTGAAAAATGTACTTGTTTGGTCGTTGTCTTTTCTTTAACTTGCAAGTAGAGCTAGAGTGTCAAGACTACAGTAGAAATGAATCATACACATTAGTTACTGCAGTGATGAGCGTCACTATTTCGATGACGTCGAAGTTTATGACGCTGCTTACAAGACTGCCTTTGTATGGCCGCAAAAAAGGTTTACTAAATGTATCGTACGTCTGCTTTGCCATTGTCGGCTCCACTTGGTTCTTTTTATAATGCAACAGTACGACACGACACATTGTATATTAAGAAATAAAAAAACCTTTGTCAATAGTAGGCTATACCCTGTGCTAAATTGGAATTTAATCCTTTCTTGTCGCTCGCTCACGTTTTACACGATGGCTGTAATTAAATTTTCCTTACTTCAGAGAACCGCCATGAAAAACGAAAGTTCGTAGAACACTCAAACTGTGTGGAAACATTTTTAGGGACATACGGAAGAGAAATAACCAATAAACTGCTGAAAGAAAGAAATTTTAAGTTCCAAATAAGGTAACATTTGTTAATTCCGTACCATGTTTACGTGCTAGGTTACAGATGTTGCTCAGTTTGACGACCATCTGCATTCACAACAGCCTGGAACCGCGCTGGAGATACCAATTCAGTTGTTCGCAGCCGTTTGCGAACGGTGGACCATGGAGTTTGCGGCTGTCGTGGCACGGCTCGTGACCTGCCTAAAGATCGCACATTGCCTCCAGCATTCTCGGCCATGCCAATAGTAGCGTCTTCAACAATTTGTGGCGCAATTGGCCGTCGTCCTCTCCCATGAGCAATTGCCAAATCGGCAGTTAGTTCGAACTTCCGAATCGTGTCCTTCAGCCGGGTGCGGGAAGAGGACATCTCCGTATTGCTTTAATGCGTCGATTCTCGCGAAGAGCAGCAGCGATAATGCTCTTGTTTAGATAAAACAGACTTTCGAATGAAGCCCTGCTGACATTGTCCAGAACCACGTTGACTCTGAAACTGTAATGTTTACAAACGTTCACGTTCCAACTCTATGTAGTCGTACCAGTATCGGTGCCTAACGGCAAATCATGACACTATGCAGCGCACAGTCTGAACATCATTCCTATAAAGTTGGGTACCCACATAGTAAATATTTTTGCCTCTACACTGGCTCAAGTGGCGAAAGTTTAATTGTAGCCTCCCGGTACTAGTGGATTTTGTACTTCCACATGTCATTAGACTTTGTCTTCTTGCGAAGATTACGTGAGGAATTATTTTTCCTAGGAAGCTCTTCCGCAAAAGAAGTCAGGCGTCTGAATTCGAAAAATGATTTTAGGTTTTTCGATATGTAGACAAAGGAAAAACTTAATGGACGTTTTCTTGCCAGTGGAAAAATTAGCTGTGTTAAAGGAGATAAGTAGTTGCTTTCGTTATTTGGCCCTTAATAAGAAAGCAGGATGGAAAAGATAATGTAAATTGAGGCTTTGTATTGCCCGGCAAAGCGAACTGCAGACCTGGTTAGCGTGGCACTACCATCGTTCCGTCACCTATTCTGTAAGTACTGTTTCTCACCAGAGAATTCGACAGAAACAGCAAGCCGCCGCAGCTGCTCGCAAACACAATTCCAGGATTACTTCTCGTGCCTGCACTGCGCGGTAACAACGCGCACTAACTGGAAGCAGGCTGTACCTAGTCACTTAACGGAGTTACTTGCCCGCTGCGGCCAAGCTTAAGGCCTCTACACAAGCACGGACCGGCCGAAAAACTGGACGTGTGTAGGAGATTTCGCTAATCGGCCGACCAACTTTTCTCGGCGTGATGTCGATGGGGTAGGAACGAGATCTCGGGAAGGACCACCCGACAGCAGACACCCACCAGTCACGTAACAACCGGTGCCGTGTGTAGCGCTATGGTACCAACCGCCCAGCAGGCGTTCGTCTTTCGTCTCTGCGCGTGGGTGTTACATGATGTTCTGATATAAATGGCAGGATTTGAGGCACACGGACCCGTAATGGCAGCAATTTAAAGTGTGTTTGTGGGACACGTTGTGCGAGGTGGTCAGCAATAGGCTGCAAGAAATGAATGTCTCTTATCATTTTTAACGATTCTATTATTGTTTTATATGGCACTTACAGACAAAAAGATATTTTATGAATAAAAGTCCGTCTACCTTACTTATTTTAGGCTTTATTTGTGATACAACTGAGAACTGAAATCTGAAAACCGTAATACAGACAGATTGTAACTTAGATATCGTTTTCGATACGTGTAGGAAATCAAATCTAAAAACAGAAATAGAGACGATTGCATTTTATTCATTAAATATATTTGCATCATTGTTTGGAGTGTTAATAAAGTTCAGCTACGTCCAGTCCTTCTGCTATGAATAGCAAAGCGAACTTTGTTCTCGCAGTTGCTAAATACTTAATTTCTCGTGTGTCTGTTGTATTTATTAGATGATGTGCGCCACCACCATCTTTCTTCTTGTAACTTGAAATAAGTTTCGTAAACTTACTGATTAAATGTTTTACATTTACATAAATAAAGTTTACATGGACATTTTTGTCGTATTTTGCTTTACTGTGCTGTACTCCATCCGGCAGTGATAAATCACTTTCCGAGTTTCAGAAACCATTTCAGAAATTAATTCTGGATATACACCTGCACTGAATTTGGGGTACTGCTAGTTTCTGTAATCTAGCTAACAGCCTTTCCTCGCAGCTTAGATGGTCTGTTATGACTTCTTTTTTTTTTTCGTTAAGAATGATTTGATGATGATCAATAGCGCCCAAACGCATGTTTCACCCATTCTTCGATGGTTACGAAAATCATTGGCTCCCTTGTCCTTAAGTGTAGGTGAATTTCCATTTTTGCGTTAGCCACTTCTTTACTCATAGATTTCTCTCGGCTTTCTTTTATTTTTATTCCATCTGTAAAACTGCCAAGACAGACCTCCAGTTTCTGTTTCTGTTTAAAACCCAGCGGGATATCGTGGAACATAAACACAATGTACTTAAGATACACAAATTACAACACCAAGGCGGCGCTGTAATCGCGGAAGTGGAAGTGTGTAGGGTGCCACCAAATTGGTCGGTCGGGCGACAAATTCGTGCGTGTGTGTTCTTTACCCCTCGTCCACACGGTGGTGCCAACGATGACGCCAACATTGACTAATATTCATGGGGCAGCGCCCACACGTTGGACTCAACATTCGGTTGAATTCATATAGAGCCACCATAAACCTATGTAACAGATCGCGGACGGTGTTGCCGTTTTTAACGTGAACAATATTGCTACACTGTTCCTAAGACATTTCGAAAAACTCAACTTGGAAATAAATACAACAAACGAACAAACAAACTACGTTTCTAAACCACGAAGACAGAAAACAAAGAACGTGGGCGCTAATGTGTTGTCGACGTATCGATATTAGCCCAAAGTCCTTTGATTGGTCGAAATGTCGACAAGCAACGGAGTTGGGGCCAATGTCTTTTAATCGATGCACACATTGGATGAACACTGTTGGTGCCATTGTTGGCCCCCCCAGTGTATGGACCTGCCCTTACCGTTCGCTTTCTCGAGTTACATGTTGTTACACAGTACGCGTTGCGCGTTTGGTCCGGTATGCGGTGTTCGCCTGCGGCCAGCTGATGCGCATCTATCGATCGCAAAGCTGTTGGAGGGCGCGCTCGCACCTGGAGCACGCTTTCCATTTGACGAGCGTCAGTTTTCAGCTGCCTTTTCCAATTACCCGCTGCTGTCAGCCGCCACCTGCAGGACAATAAGCAGGCGCGGGCAGCGCTGAGCCGCGACCCGACCCGCCGCTGTGCTCACCGGCTGGCCCTCGATCCGCCATGATAGGGCTCACAGCGGGCCGCTGGTACGCTGTGCAGTGCTGCGCGGATCATTACCCGGCCCGTTCGCTCCGCGGGGGTCCCGGTTGGCCAGGAAATGTGCTCCACAGGTAAATTGTGGTCCGAGATACTAGTAAGCGTTCGTTTATTTTGGGTTCTGGACAGTGGTATACGTCTGGGATAACGTGTGTGCGAGGAACTTCGTTAAGGTACGTTACATTTTAGACTTCGTACCATAACCCTAACCCCCCACCCCTCCACCACAGTGTCCCAAACGGTTAAATAATCCTAACAATATGTTGTTATTTCCGATACTACGCAGAGGAAGTGTTCCGGTATGGACAGTACTTGTACATTGACGATATTTGTGTGGAGTGTAGCCTTACATCTAAGAGAAATGTGGACAGGAAACAGAGACGCAGCTTTCTAAACGTGATGCAAATGATGGCATAGATCCATCAGATAACTGATAATGAGGTATAGCAAAGTGATCTAGGCCTCAGTATTAATTCAAAAATGGAGCTTGCGCGTGTAGACTAGTGGGCAGAAATGCATCATCCCAGCCTTACTCTGCGGTCACTTTAACGAAACCGAATTATATGTGTTGTGATTGGAACTATTGTTTTTTTTTTATTGTCTGGTCTGTACTACCGCGTCTTCGACTCTGTCATCCTCAACATGGAATAGAGTAGCCATTACCACATGCATTCTTTACTTAGCGCTTCTTTCTGTTGTGCGTTGCTCGTAAGTTTCTTCCTCATTTTGAAACTACTAAAGTAGCTGCCTAGCGATTAGAATCCCTGCTACACGTTAGAGGGTATGCGATTGATATCACCGTGTGTGTCAGTTCTATTTCCATGGAGGCACAAATCTACATCAGACGTCCAAAAAGATCGAAGGCTGGTTTTATACCTGGCGTAAAAGCGATATCAACGCAGTAAATACGGTGGCAACATGAACTAACAACTGTAAACAACAGACGTGCATTCGACCAGTCAGTTATAAACAGGCAATGTTAAGTAGTGGATGAGAGGCAGTAGGATGTCAACGTTTACTCCCAAATTAAAGATGACACGTGGACGGCGGCCGCGACTCGGTTGAAATAAAAAAGGTGGACAAAACTTTTTTGGAAAAAAATCATCACAGGTGGCGTGGCTTGGTGAACCGTTAGGTTTACATCTGCAATTTGTCGTTCTGTGGCAGGTTCGTATTGATAACGCCGAGACCGAAGATAGTGCGAATATGACGCGCGAGTTTGATCGACGTACCAAAGTACTTTCCCGACGGTTTCATGTGGTTCTGTGAAGGTTGTGCGCTTCACTCAGTTGTACTCAACAACACCTGAAGCATTAAAACTGCCATCTCAGTGTTTCTCTTTTTTATTAATCTATTTCCTAAACTTTTTGTATTGACAGGGTAACTACCAGCTCTTTGGAAGGGTATGTGGGCATGTTCTTTTGCACGTCCCCTCTGCCCGCGGCCTAGCCTTTTTTTCCACTCGCGAAGTGCTATAACAACTGCTCCTACCTTAAAGACTGATACAAGCAGAATTTGTGTGCGGCAGAAACGTGATGCTTTATTTTTACGATATTAGACTATGGGAAAAAATGTATGACCAGGCTTCGTGAAGTTTAGTTGAAAACTTCCACAAAACAGGCAGAGTGTGTGTGACTGAAAGCGAAGCGAACAAAGGAATCACATTTCATATCTGGAAACAGGTGAAATGCAACGGAGCAGTAATTGCAGGGTGTAGAGGGCTTTTGCATTAATTATTTGCGCATTTCGGCCTTTTTCTGCGAAAGGTTTCGTTCCAAACTATACTTCTCCTTATGTAACTACTCGAAAGCGCTTACGTTGCAGTCAATAAGACCCATTGTTACAGCTGGATGAAAAGTGACTAGGGTATATTAACTACACAAATAATGATCGGCAGACTGAATTTGTCACATGTCGAAAAACGATGCTATAGTATCGTGAAGTTTTTGAAAAGTTGGAGGTATTTCTTGAGTGAAAGTGTGTTCAATTTTCCAAAGCAAGTGATATACACCACAATATACTCCTGTAGTGTCATGGTGGTAAGTGGTACTCTTTGACGACAGTAAGAGCGTTCTTTTCTGACAGCTATTGCTGCAAAACATTCTCAACAGTGTCGAGATGACTTTTCGGTGGAGTAATTACCAGAATTTGATTAGAATTTGGGGGCACGCAGTGGGGAAATGATTTCAGTTGTTGGTAGCATGAACGCCGCCCCTGAAGGATTGGTTTTCCCTATTCCTGATAGTGTTCCGTATGGGCACTCACAGTGCCTACTACATTTTGTGGTCCCAGTCTGCCACTCTCGCTTAAGGGTCGCGGCACGATTATGTTAGAGTTACACTAAGCGATAAGCTCGTCCAATAGAGCAGCTACCGAAACAAAGCGTGGTTCTCAGCTTGTACGAGAGGAGTCCATGACGGGTCTTTAATACCAGCGTTCAGTTATTTTGGCTCTCGAATCTAATAAGCTTTCCCGTTCACTTTCTGCAGCAGTTACTAAAAAACAAAAAGCGCCTTCATCATTAGTGTAATCCTTAAAGCCACGCTGCGTAACTATAGATAAACGACTTCTTGAAAAAATGTGTATGCATTACGGAATTAAGATTCCTTTCCGTATTGGTAAAATCGTGAGGGAGGTAAGAAAGATAGGAAGATCATTAAACTGATGAAAAGTCTAGACTTAAACATCGCAGCAAAATAGCGTGTTAGTACCCACAATATTTAGAATTTCCCTAATTAAGAAGTGGAGACGGAAAATACTTTCGAATTATGTGCTATGGCCATTCTGCCCCTCTCCCATAATTACAAACATTCCGCTGGGTGGTTATAATGAAAGTACAGCTACTCGTGGAGGTGTAGTGTAGGCTGCAGTTGTCGTCTGACAGCGCAACTTCGTAGATATGATGAAGCCTTAGTGCAAACCGATTTACACTGGAAGAAATTGGTTCAAATGGCTCTGAGCACTATGGGACTTAACATCTGAGGTCATCAGTCCGCTAGAACTTAGAACTACTGCAATCTAACCAACCTAAGGACATCACACACATCCATGCCCGAGGCAGGATTCGAACGACCGCAACGGTCGCGCGGTTCCAGACTGTAGCGCCTAGAACCGCTCGGCCACACCGGCCGGCTACGCTGGAAGAAATTAGTTTTGGCCATGAGGTGCAAATTTGGTGCTATACAGCATTTTTTCGTTTCCGGTGCTCATATTGAACAAATTGTTTCAGCAGCGGTTAATAATAAAATCAACATATGCATTTCTCACGTATTTGAACTTTTTTGCCCACTGTCTGTACTTAATCGAACACTTATGGTAAAATTTCCAGAAATTTGCCAAAGGCAGTATTTCAACACGAGATCCGTTGCTGGGAGAAGGTTGGTTGGTTGTTTTGGGGAAGGAGACCAGACAGCGAGGTCATCGGTCTCATTGGATTAGGGAAGGACGGGGAAGGAAGTCGGCCGTACCCTTTGAAAGGAACCATCCCGGCATTTTCCTGGAGCGATTTAGGGAAATCACGGAAAACCTAAATCAGGATGGCCGGACGCGGGATTGAACCGTCGTCCTCCCGAATGCGAGTCCAGTGTCTAACCACTGCGCCACCTCGCTCGGTCACTGGGAGAAGGGATCTGCATTTGAGTGAAAAGCAATTCTTTCCGCACGCCAATCTTGAGTGGCTGAAAACTGAAGATTTGTACAATTCTTAAACCTGGGACTAGTTGGGCAAATTTTGTGGTTGTACTAGGCGACTCGTGGGGCGCTTAGGACAATGAAACAAATTTCTGATGTCGCTGGTTAGTGCTCCACAGTGATTGACGGAGTTGTCCTTCCAGTACGGAAACATCACAAGAGTTGGTTTGAGCGTTCCCGCGCATGCTGCTGCAATTCTGATCGGCGTTAACGTTAATTTTTTTTCTTTTTTAAAGTTTACTGTCGCCTGTTAGAGTGCGCATGTTCGGAAGAGACGGACTGGAGAGCTGCAATCACAGCTAGTGAAATGTATTTGTTTCCGTTTGGCTTCACAGCTGTTTAACCAATTAAGAACGACATCCGTCAAATGATGGATCAGTGGAATCGTGGTCAAATGATGGATCAGTGGAATCGTGCCCCCCCCCCCCTCCCCACCATGAGTCTCAAGAAAAATATTAAGCTCGTCAGTGTTAATGTAGTTACAAAATGTAACCCAGCCCATTAGTTTAAATTCTTTATTTCTTCATGTTCTTAAAATGTTTATAGTGAGATGGTATACGAACATATATATATTGAATCGCAGGAAAATTTGATTGTCATCGATCACATAGTATGGACAAGAATTTTTTTTTATTGTTAAGCATACCTAGATGTGCGTCTTATCAGGAGATGTAACAGGTACTCGATTTTGTTACGTAAAATTAATTTTCTTTCATGTGAAAGGTAATACAATTCAATAATTTAAAAGCCAAAACGGAGGAGAAATGACTACCTATAACGTAGCCATTGCCGGACCAATTTTCCTGATACGGAATGAGGATGAAATACGCACTTTATTTCGTCGGTCAACTCTTGTCTCGCATCGTATCACGCGTCTATCCACTGACACATTGTTCCCGTGTACAGCGGAGCTGGCTGGTGCGTGTGATTCCGTACCACGTGAGGCCACAACGTGTGACTGTTGCCAGCGATAAAGAGTTCAGCTGTTTGTTTTGTCTGTGTGGAGACTTGCGCTGGAGTTGCAATGCACCAGATGTTAGTTCTTTCCCGTTGTGTTTTTAAGAAAAGTTCTCGCGTGAAGGGCCGGATAGTCGTGGTAGGCACACATCGAGTAATCAGGTACGCTGGTGGATTGATAGCTCATTCAGTTGTCGAAGTGTTGCGCTTGTTACGACGGCCCGACCGTTCGTCCGAAAACTTTACTTCTTTCTTAACACTGTTTTATAACAGTGTAACACAGCAGATAACAGATAGGACTGCTCTAAGAAAAGTTTCCTTTCCTAATCAATTTTGTAACACGTAGCATAATTTGGCTCCTGCACCGCATATCGCTAGAAGAGGGTGGATTACGGTCAGGGATGCCAAAGAACCATGCCACATCGAGGGAAGGAGCTCTGGTGTAACGAATTCTAAACAGTAGGATCTGAAGGGGCATTGGTGCTTATAACCCGAATGTTAGAACACTAGACATGTGGAGGAAGCGGGTAGCGTGTTTGGGTAAACACATACTTGCCACCAACGCGGACGACTCCGTGCCGGCATGCCCAGTTTTTCGAATAGTCTCAAAGAGAGGTAAACAGACTTCAAAGAAATTGAGTCCTGACGTATAAAAATATCGCTTCTTGCTACATCAGCATTCGGATTTAAAAATTACTGCGTGTTTGAGGAATTCATACACACTGCCGGTTTGTAGTAGCTGCGGAGCGATATCACGCCTAGATACAAACATTGAGCACGCACGAAAGCACTTCGTAATTCTTGGCTCCTATGTTGGTAGCGCAAACAAACTGGAAGAAGCTGCTTGGTGCAAGTGGTTATGTTGTGTGCCAACGGTGCAAAAGAAAATTTCCAAACAATCTCGCTTAAACCAGGGATGCTAACGTTTCGAAATTGAGTCTTCCGTCAATATGTATTTCTATTGTAGAGGAATGTTCTTTCATTTCACGGTCCAAACCGATGGCGGAGGGGACGGCTAGCAAGCGTGTACGTCACGTGGGTGTACCAATAGTTGCGCCTCGTATCCGCAGAGGCGCGCGCCATATAGTTTCCGTGCTGAGCCGTGCCGGCGCGCTTCTCCGAAATAGCTTTAAAGCAGGTCCGCGCTGCCGGGACGCGGTGGCACCGCCTCCAAAATAAATACGGCCTGTGGCCGATATTCCGCAGCTGCTTTCCAGCACTGTTTCTCTAGTCAATAGGGTTACCTGGGCAGCCGAAAGGCGCTACCATTATGTAGTGAGGTGGACAGGAAAAACATCGGTGCAATAAAGGCTGTAAAGCAACGAGAGGAGTCAGTCATGCGGATATAGGTTACGGTGCTTACATGTGCAGTATAAGCATTGTTAGAAAATTGCGAAGTTCATTGATAGTAATTTGTTAAAAGGGAGAAGAAAACCTGTGGTGAATATTTGACTAGATTTGAGTGATGTAGACGGTTCACATCAACGGTACACCAATAACATTAATTTTAGTATAGCATTATTTGAACATAAACATCAGTTTCCACAGCTATCTTAGTTTCATTATTTTGTTAGAAATTACGAATAGATGTTTAGGTACTATCAGCAAAGTTTTATTAACACATTTCGTTTCATCTCCCACATATGTGCGAAATAAGTTGATATATCAACTGAGCTTGGACTACAACCAATATGCACCTGTCCGTGTGAAACATACACGTCGACCGTTGGAGAACAGCAAGAAACGCTCGAGGCTGTTCGTGGCTTAAATGTTCTGCCAACAAAAGTAGTTTCCTGCAACCATTTCTCTCGAGCCTGGCGCTCATGGCGAACGCACAAAAAGATACTAGGTTAGCAGCTGCAGCTGAAAATTCTTGATCTACTTTGGTGTTAAAATTTACGGTGTTCGCAGTCTGAATGGACTTGATAGTGGTAGCTCGGCCTGAATCCGGCTGAAGAGTTTGTGTCTTCGCAGCGACATACGTGATTGGTACTTCACGCGTCGATGCACACGCGTTTGACCCAGCCATTTGGAACTATAGAGCCACTGGAATGCAGTCTGTTGCATTTGACATCGGAAGTAATGGCTAATAAGTGAACACAACTGGTTACTGAGTGCCGCATACATTATTCCTCCTCCTCCTCCTCCACCACCACCACCGAACATGGTCAAACAGGTGTCATATCTGAACTTCCTGCACCTCTCATTCTCCGCTAGGAGGCGGCAAGTGGGCTGTTCCAGATCCGACTTGTTAGCGAGTCGCGGTAGCCCAGCTGTTGAGTCAGAGGCGTTCCCAAACTGGGAGTAAATATGAGGTTTACCAGTTTCGGCCCTGACAACCAAGAAAAACTTTGCAAAAAACCTTCGGAACCGGGGATTGGAGCTATCGTTATTTATTTCTAGCACTATGTTCTCCTTAGTCCGATAAGAATAAAAACTTTGCTTGCGTATGTTTTGTATTAGCGTGTCACTGTAGAGTATCTGAAGCTAGTCGTTCACTTAATCCTAGGGTGACTTCTTCCGTTACTGTTGTGCATTGGACATTCACGTCCAACGTACTGCGTAAAACCAGGTTAGTATCTGACAGAAAATGTTGAAACAAAATACGTATGCCTCCGAGGGGACGCTCTACGACGTATATGGGGAAGACACGCGTCAGTGGCTTCTCACAACGCGGGTATCGTGCTGAAACGGCTACCGAGAACGCTCGGTAATAAGGCAGCGAATGGGTGAATCAGCTGAATCGGAGTGCTCTGTCTCTGGTGGGTGTGTGGGGGAGGGGATGTCGGTCTTCGAGCAGTCGAGTACACGGCGACAGGTGGTACAGCGCCACGCTGTCACGGCGACAAAAGCCCGAAGGAGAGCCAAGCCGTGCTATCTGCGCGCTGCCAGTCACCAGCCGGCCGGCCGGGCCGCGGCCGCGCTTATCGCCAGTGCCGCGCCGCGTTCGGCCCGCTGCTATAGTGCACCTCTCAGCCCGGCCTCTGTCTGAGCGACAGCTCCGATACCACCGCAGTCCGTCTTCGCTGCAGAATTTTTGTTGTCTGTACTGCTGCCACCACCGAGACACCAGGCGCCTTTACGTTTAGGCCAATAACCTTACAGTTCTGCCTTCAAGAAATTAGTGGAATTTTGCATGCTGTTTCCTTCACTCAAGTAGCCTTCTGGTATGAGTAATCACAGTTTGCTCCGACTTCTGAGTGGAGTTTCAGCTGTGATGAAAAGAAAATCATCAAACTTTCGGTCTTTTTCTGTTCTTTTTTCTAAATTCCTGCGAAACTACGCATTCATTCGAAAAGCCGACGTTTGCCAGATTTAATGCTCCAAGTTTTGCATCTATTGAGTACCAAAATTTAGCTGTTTGATTAAATTTTCTTATATAATAGCTACGCAACAAAACGGCACTTCATTGACACTAACCGAAAACGCTCGTTTCTTCGCTATAAATCGGTCAGTATCTTAGAAATGGTAAACTTAGCGCAAAATTTTATAGGAGAAAGTCGTAGAGCATAAAATTGTTTCAAAAAGGTCAAAGTAACAGAAAAGTTAACTGTCAAGTGATTACATTTAAATCAAGAAATATATTCGCAATTATGAATATGATCAGAAACCAACTGCACAGTGCATTGGTGACAGTGAAAATTCGCGCCGGACTGGGACTAGAACCCGGATTTCTCGCTTTGTGAGCGCTCGCCTTAACTGTATCGCCCAGCCGAGCACGCCTACAGAGCCGACACAAACTTCCGTATGTCACTATGTCTGTCCTAGACTCTCGGCGTTGCTGTGATAACCGCACACGAGAGACGATCATTTACGCGGCCTTGTCTGGTCATGAAATACTACACTGACCAGCAAGGACATTATGGCAATGTACCTAATAGCCGATATGTCCAGCTTTGGCACGGCTAACAGGAGTGACGCGTCGTGGCATGGAACCTCCGACCCTCGCAAATGTGTTCCTCGAACCACTCCATCACACTCTTGGCCTTGTGACATGGCGTGTTATTTTGTCGAAAAATACCATTGCTGTAGGAAAACATTATCGTCATGAAGGGGTGTACGTGGTCTCCAACCAGTGAACGATACTGCTCGGCCGTCACGGTGCCTTCCACGACACCACTGGACCCGTGGGTGCCAACGTGAATATTCCCCAGAGCACAGTGGAGCCGCCGTCAGCCTGTCTCTGTTCCGCAGTACAGGTGTCCTGGAGCTGTTCTCCTGGAAGACCACCTATTGGTGCCCTCACCGACGTGATGAAGGTATCGCTATTCATCAGACCATGCAACGGTCTGCAACTACGCCAACGCCTAGTGCCGATGGTCACGTGTCCACTTCAGTCTTAGTTGCCAGTCTTTCCGTGTTAACATTGGCACAAGCGATGGTCGTAATATGCAGTGCTCTGTGTGTTAACACACACATCTACTCTGCCCAGCATTAAAGTCTCATGTTAGTTCCGCCACACTTCGCCGTCTGTTCTGTTGTACCAGTCTGCCTAGCTTACGACTTCCAACGTGTGTAATTAAGAGAGGCTGCTCAGCCCCACGATGTCTGGACGTGGTTTCACCTTGGTTTTGCAACGTATTGAAGACTCCACAGCACACCTCGAACACCCGACAAGTCGTGCTCAAGTTTCCGAAATGCCCGTGCCGAGCGTGCATGCCATCACAATCTGTCCTCGGTCAAACTCGGATAGATCGCACGCCTTCCCCATTCTACAGAGGGGCAACACGTTCACTGATACCACATGCATAGTGCGTGTATCTGACTAGCAGTCTTCCTCTCCAGGTGACGCTGCAATCGCCTGGACGGGATTATATTGACAGTAGGTCGATGGTCATCAGGTTCTGGCTATATTGCAGTTGAGAGCAGTGCAGTACAGTACAGTACATACTCAGTTGGTATCTGATCACACTCCCAATTGCGAATACATGTCTTGTACTTC
The DNA here is from genome assembly GCF_023864345.2 of Schistocerca serialis cubense. Classification (NCBI taxonomy): domain Eukaryota; kingdom Metazoa; phylum Arthropoda; class Insecta; order Orthoptera; family Acrididae; genus Schistocerca; species Schistocerca serialis. Next base: position 448,401,965 of record NC_064639.1, on the reverse strand, counting down.
ACACAGTGACTGTTACTTCAGACATATACAGGGTGTTACAAAAAGGTACGGCCAAACTTTCAGGAAACATTCCTCACACACAAATAAAGAAAAGATGTTATGTGGACATGTGTCCGGAAACGCTTAATTTCCATGTTAGAGCTCAGTTTAGTTTCGTCAGTATGTACTGTACTTCCTCGATTCACCGCCAGTTGTCCCAGTTGGCCCAGTTGAAGGAAGGTAATGTTGACTTCGGTGCTTGTGTTGACATGCGACTCATTGCTCTACAGTACTAGCATCAAGCACATCACTACGTAGCATCAACAGGTTAGTGTTCATCACGAACGTGGTTTTGCATTCAGTGCAATGTTTACAAATGCGGAGTTGGCAGATGCCCATTTAATGTATGGATTAGCACGGGGCAATAGCCGTGGCGCGGTAAGTTTCTATCGAAACAGATTTCCAGAACGAAGGTGTCCCGACAGGAAGGCGTTCGAAGCAATTGATCGGCGTCTTACGGAGCACGGAACATTCCAGCCTATGACTCGCGACTGGGGAAGACCTAAAACGACGAGGACACCTGCAATGGACGAGGCAATTCTTCGTGCAGTTGACGATAACCCTAATGTCAGCGTCAGAGAAGTTGCTGCTGTACAAGATAACGTTGACCAAGTCACTGTATGGAGAGTGCTACGGGAGAACCAGTTGTTTCCGTACAATGTACAGCGTGTGCAGGCACTATCAGCAGCTGATTGGTCTCCACGGGTACACTTCTGCGAATGGTTCATCCAACAATGTGTCAATCCTCATTTCAGTGCAAATGTTCTCTTTACGGATGAGGCTTCATTCCAACGTGATCAAATTGTAAATTTTCACAATCAACATATGTGGGCTGACGAGAATCCGCACGAAATTGTGCAATCACGTCATCAACACAGATTTTCTGTGAACGTTTTGGCAGGCATTGTTGGTGACGTCTTGATTGGGCCCCATGTTCTTCCACCTACGCTCAATGGAGCACGTTATCATGATTTCATACGGGATACTCTACCTGAGCTGCTAGAACATGTGCCTTTACAAGTACGACACAACATGTGGTTCATACACGATGGAGCTCCTGCACATTTCAGTCGAAGTCTTCGTACGCTTCTCAACAACAGATTCGGTGACCGATGGATTGGTAGAGGCGGACCAGTTCAGTGGCCTCCACGCTCTCCTGACCTCAACCCTCTTGATTTTCATGTATGGGGGCATTTGAAAGCTCTTGTCTACACAACCCCGGTACCAAATGTAGAGACTCTTCGTGCTCGTATTGTGGACGGCTGTGATACAATACGCCATTCTCCAGGGCTGCATCAGCGCATCAGGGATTCCATGCGACGGAGAGTGGATGCATGTATCCTCGCTAACGGATGACATTTTGAATATTTCCTGTGACAAAGTGTTTGAAGTCACGCTGGTGTTTCCATTCCATGATTAATGTGATTTGAAGAGAAGTAATAAAATGAGCTCTAACATGGAAGGTAAGCGTTTCCGGACATATGTCCACATAACATCTTTTCTTTCTTTGTGTGTGAGGAATGTTTCCTGAAAGTTTGGCCGTACCTTTTTGTAACACCCTGTATGCATTTCTGAAGGACATTGCAGAGTACTTCATAAAAACACAGGCAATGCAATATAGTATATGTAAATCATTTGGTTAACGACCAAATTCAAAGTTATACTTTCCATTCAATGAATTTTTCCAGTAATCACTTTATTTTTGTTACTTATATATTATTTATAATGTACATATCACTTCGAATAATGTATGGCGACGATCAAAATGTATCCGTTCGATGGCCACAGTTACCCCTTGCCGGTATGTCGGTGCTTGTATACTCTCATCAGGGGGCGAGCTAGTTTGAGTATACGCTGCAGCAACCTTCTGAAACGGAAGCTTTTTGATCGCTCCTTGTATATATAAAAGGACAAATAATTAAAAAGGGTAGTAGTGAACAGGTTTACTATCGTTTTATTAGGAGTAAACTAACTTCATTCAACTAACAATAAATTATTTGTATCTCATCCTATAAAACTGCGTTAAAGTAATACAATAAAACCAAGTATCATCGCTTCAGTAAAAGTTTATTTTCAGCTATGTACAGTCCGTTTTTCTTAATTTTACAGTGTTACTTCTTTACTCTTGGAAGATGAGGGTCGAAATTGCATGAAGTCTTCAATTTTTTCCTAGTTCATTTCCATGATGCGAACTTTTCTTCCTTCTTGCAGAATATCATTATTCACCCCACGGATATCAATGTCAATAATGATATCAGTTGGAACATAGATGCAGGATTGGCCTTTGCGTAGTTTGCAAGCAGTGGTACACTTAACGCCGGTTTCCAGCAGGAACCACCTCCATGCTACAATGTGAAGTACCCCTGAATGGTTTTCAGCAGTTCGGCACATGCGCAGTATCTTGAGCGGTCGGAACTGGCAAGAGGTCGCTGCTCTCTGTAGGTTGGTCTTTGTCTGCAATGCCTTGAGAAGTTCGTTTTGCTTTGCCGAGAAACGACGAAGTCGTATCACGACCGCTGAAGGTATGTAGGAAGAGAACGCTGTCATTCGATTCTTGAGACGACTTGAAGTTTAGGGAGCTGTGAACTACGTCCCCTTGTCTGTCTTCGCCAGGCTTCAGTAGAAAAAATGTTGGAGACAACAGGACTGAAGCTGTCAGAATCGCTATTCGTGAACAGCAGCTAACAGCTCACCAAACCAAAATACTCGTATTTATCATTCTTTCTTACCTTAATCATCTCTCTAAACGTTCTTATTCCTTCCTCCTTTACTGTCACCTCTATTTCGCCCACAGTACTTGCACCGCAATTAAAAGTCGGACATTGCAATGATGATTTCCACTGATAGAAATAACCAATAGTCAGCTGACGACTGATGCGTGCTACAGTGACATGAACACTGTGCGATCCGGCGGTAGTTTCCAAGAATGGTGGTACAAAAAAATGGAGAGAATGAGAGTACCTGCAAGTAAGCGAACAAGAGTGAAACTATTGAACTAAAAAGTAAAAAAATATTGATGTTCGTTGATCATCCGATTTACATATAATTGAATAATGGCGGTATTAGCTTTTCAGCTAAGTTTTTAATCACTTTGACATTTTAAAAACACAATTTCATGCTCTATAACTTTTCCCTTACAAAATTTTACACCAGACTGGCCAATTCTCAGATGCTGCATATTATATAACAACGAAATAAGTATTTTCTGATAAATATGAAACATAACCGTGTTCTAAACGTTTCCTATAGAAATATATAATCAAACAGCACAGTTTTGGCACTCAGTTGGTACATACTGTACTGTTCTTCATGGATCAGCTAGTTTTGTAGCTTGTGCCTTTCCATATCCCTCAGATCCTGCACGGGGTTCAACTTTAGCATCGCGCAGTGTTATATCAACATAACACAAGTTAGACTGGTGTGGACAGTGTTTCCGATGGCGAATGAAAACCTATAACTATAAAATATGAACAACAAAACAGAAGACTAGCGAAAATTTTTGTGTACGGACCTGGCTATTAATTCGCTAAGCTAGGTGGTGCGTTGGTCAGTGGGCTGGATTGGCGTTCAGGGCGATATATCCATGGAGAGAATCACCGTGGTCACCTTTAAGAAACATTAAGCGTTTCTGTTCGTTTACGATGATGATAGAACTCAACGGTTTTCGAATACATTATAAGACCATCTTGGTAGAGATTTTATATGGTTTCCTTGTTTTAAAACGAACGTTCCTTAAAGGTTGTGGTGTTTCGTTTCCTCATCCTTAATCAGTTGAGTTCAGTGGTCAATTTCTAATGGTCCAGACTTGTGCAACAAATCAGTGTTGCTTTATTCATGACTCTCATTATGATGGTGATGAAAATAATAATAATAATAAATACTGTCCAGTAAGAGTGCTGTAGTCTGCTTACCCCACATTACTAGCAGAAAATAACGGAATTTAGTTGCGTCGTAAAGCATGTTTCCTTCGATTTCCATCATACTTGCGTAACTTATGGGCCAGTGCCCGGATATAAATTTTGTAAATAAATAGTATGCTACTCAAAAGTCCAAAAAAATTGCCTTTGAAGATGAAAATATTTCCGTGCGCTGTTACCTGCAAATATTTCTGATTTTTAACAGTTGACGTTAACTGAGTACTTAGTGTAAAAGTTTTGTAATCATAAAGGCACTGGTTCGAATCTCCGTAGCGACACACTTTTTTATTGTTTCCCAAATTCCATATTTATAAACAAATGGGAAGGTTAATTAACAAATATGAATCATAATTTTTTAAAAGTCTTTTAATAGGTAGTCGTACGGAAGTAAAATTTTATCGTCAAACGAAATGCCCTTTACGTCAAATGTGAAAATATGTACGAGTATATACATGAATAATAATGTTCCGTATCTAGAAATAACTATTTTATACTAGATATGTAAGCTCTACCAAATTTTAATTAGCTTTGAATACACATTTTCGTATGACTAGTAATTAAAAATAAAGATGTTATTTTATTGGAAAACTGTGATTACACATTTTTGTTAATTCAGATTTTTTTGAAAACGTATGCTCAAAATTTGAAGCAGGTACTATACCCCGAAAATGCCTTGGTCTAAGATATCGACGAATTTAAAGTTGCTTACGTACGTTATACGTAAACGCTCTCGAAAGTATTCTGACCTCTGGAGGAGACTTTGAGTTTTTTTTTTTTCAGGATTGGGTCCTATTACTTACAAATTTAGTATCTGTTGATTGACATTTAAGTGCTGTAACTACGGAGAAACTGGGAGAGTACCGCTCTGTAAGATACCGTTGTTCGGTTGCAGGTAAGTTCTTCGCGTCTCGGCACTGCCTATTCCTCAAACGTAGTTATACGCTGACAGATCGTTCATACGGAATGTAGGTTAACGTTTTAATCTACTTTTCAGAGAGGTTCATTGTGCTCTCCACCAAGAACGTGGCAGACTTCAAAACAGTAACCAACTTGCCCCAGTCTTGCAAGCATGTCCGATGTTGCTGCCTTCGGTGCTGTTGCGATGTGCCGTTCATCTAAAGTTACTCGAAGGGGAGGCACATCGACGGAATGTTTCACGAACTACTACCACAAAAAAGGGGGTCGCACGACCATGAAGGCTAGTGGTGCAATGAATCACGCGCCCTTGACTGATCATACAGGTCATGGTTGTGAAAATCATGCCGGACAGTAGAAAATGGTTTGGGCTTGTTGAATCGTGGAAGGAAATCGCATTTCTCTTTTGCTATGTTGTCGCCATCCCGATTCGATGCACATTGAGTAAAGAGCGAGTTAACTGCATCAAGGTGGACTTTACCGTCAACCACATAAACAAGCGCCGAGGTTACTGTTTAGTTTCGATGCATATGTTAAAATTTATCTTAGGCTTCTATCGTCATTTGTGTAGAAGCTCTCGTGTTGTCAAGTCAGGTGAGACTTTTTTTTTAAAAAAAAAAAAGTCTGTACACCTAAGAAAGTGAATAGCGCGATCACCCCCTTAGACTATTCAGTCAGACCATAATGCGTTGGAGAGTTTAATCGTGTGGTATTACCAGGTGACAAAACAGCAGATTCCCTATTGTCTGAGTGCACCATAGACAACGCACGTGTGGCGTTTCTGAGTTCCGGTACAATTCTACAGCGTTGTCTGGATCGATTCAGGGGAAAGTAAACGTAGCGTGTTGGTTACAGCCGGTCTTACGTCACTCCCACATCACATTAAATTCAGGTATGATTCATCATTCCATAACGCGGCAACAGAATAACCAGAAAACTTGGACATTGTGTACAATTAAGTTACCACTGTTGAAGAACCAGTAGAGTGCAACGTAAGGAACTCTGGTGCATCTGAGAGAAGAGCACTTTCCAAAGATGAGAAACTGTAATAGTAGTTTATCGTGGAATAGAGCCATTAAGAACACCACTTGTGCTAAAGTATACCAGGTACAAAGGTTCATATCCTTACCATATATCCACATGGCATTCTTATGTCTCTGTTCTGAATCTTCAATTGTACGAGCTGTGTATGGCCGCGTATTAACGGAGCTTCTGAGCACAGCTGACACACAAAAATAATTCTATGGAGTGTAACTACGAAATAGCTTCTCGTTTCGACGTAATACCATGCGCAACGACATTTAAAAGTGACCGTTGTAAACTGAGCGTGGGGGTAAACGAAACCAACACTTCTAAAGCGACACATTCAGCATAATTTTTTAATGGTGATATTGTATGATACATAATCTTTTGCATTAACTATTAAAGCGTAATCGCTATTCTTTCTTAGAGCCTACAAAAACCATATTCACAGTTAGACAATTATTGAACTGTATGGAAAAAACGTAAATTAGTTATATACTATGGGGTGCACACACTTCATTCAACACACAAACGCTACTACACATTCGGACTTAGTTTATGACATGTTAGATGTGCTTGCCATCATTGGCGATGAAAAGGCACAGACAAGTAGCTAAATTCTGCATGATCCGCTGAAGTTTTGGAACATAGATGCTGTCGAAAACCTCATGAGTGGCTGTTTTCAGCTCAGCAGTGGTTTTGTGGTTATTGTTGTACACCTTGTATGTAATATAGCCCAACAAAGAGTTGCATGTCTTCAAATCCGGAGAATATGGCGGCCAATCGAGGCTTACGCCAGTGGCCTCTGGGTGCCCAGAGCTGGAATGCGATCCCCACAGTGCTCATCCAGGACATCTCACACACACTCCTGCTTCGATGGGGTTGAGCTCCGTCTTGCATGAACCACATCTTGTCGTAATAAGTCACTTTGGATAATGAGGGTGAAATCATCTTCCAAAACCTTCAGTTTCTCTTCGGTAGTTACTGTCCCATCAAGGAATATTTGCACTGATTATTCCGTGACTGGACAGTGCACACCACACAATCACCCGTTGAAGGTCAAGAGACTTTTCGATCGCGAAATGCGGATTCTCAGTGCCCCAAATTTTACTTATTGACGAACCCATTCAAATGAAAGTGGGTTTTGTCATTAAACCAAACCATGCATGCGCATTCTAAATCCAATCATGTCCCACGGCCAACCGTGCAGTTTGAACGTCCTAACGCGCGAACCGTTCAGAAGTACGGACAATTTTACTTCATATAGTTCAGTAAGTCACCCTGTATGAAAGGCGATGTCGTCTGTTGAGCCCGTCGCATTTCGTCTTCTAATCCTTCCTGGCCGCTCTGCTGCATCTCTCGTTCAACAGACACTAGAACGGAACACGAAATACCATGCTTGAACAGCTGGGGATGTCCGTGGCAGTCATCAGGTTCAAATCCCAGATGGTTCATAATGACGGACGTTTTTCGTTGTTACTGTGAGGCTCCACAGATAATTAACCAGAACATAAATGAAGCAAATATAAAATATCTAAATTTTGCGACAGCTGACTGCGAATAACTTAAACAGTAATTCCTGTAAGAATGACGACGTATTTCTCGTGAAACCCAATTAAGTAAAATTGGGGAACTTGTATTCGAAGGACATAATGCGACCATTTTGCTGTCAACATCTTGTCTTGCGTAGGTATCATGAGATCTATCAGGTTACGTAAAGATTTATATAGTTTTTCTCTCGATTAGCATGCCTATAGAATAGGAGAAGAAATCTTTAGTATTGGTAGATTGTCCCCTCCTCCAAGCACCGTACAACAGCCTGCGGGTGAGACTGGGTAGAGGGAAAATAACCTGGTAATTAGGTCAGGGCAGGGAATGTGGACGTCGAAGGGAACAAAACTCTGGAAATAACCATAGGTCGAACATGCACTGTTATGGAGCTACGGACATAAAAGGAAAACCAAATAGATGGAGTAGGTTTGTTCCGCACTTGATACTCAACCGGAGTTGAGTTAAATACCGTGCCGACGTCAGCGCCGTTGGCGGAACAGCGCGTATGCGACTGACCCGCTATAGCGATTAATTCTGTGCCGTTTAACCGAGGCCTTGGCGGCTGCGCGCATTGTGACGGCTGTCACGGGCTCTCGCCCCCACAGTGGCTGCCGCGTGACGTAATGGGGCGAGCACAAGGAGCCGGCTCTCGCTCTAATGGGCGCTGTCCGCGTTGCGGCCGGTACCCACTTCCAGCGCCCTCTCTGCGCCGGCGACCCACAACCACACACATTCGTTGATACGCCTTTCATGTTGCCATGGCCACGGCTGAACCGTAAAACTTAGCGAGCCTTGAGATGCGAATAACACAATTGTTGTCACCAAAATACACTGACGAGCCAAAACACGACCACCTACTTAACAGCGTGTTAGTAGACCTTTGGAACATCATACAGTAGCGATACTGCTGAAGTCCACAGTTCCAACTTTGCTGGAAGATACCATCGCTGTCGCCATCGCCGTAGGCGAAGACATCAAGCTTGAAGAGAGGCAGCTGATCGTCAATAAAGTTCATGTAGTCCAAAAGTGTCATTGTGCCTCAGATTTCTACCAAAGTCCGCTCGTAAGTTCAGATGAATGTCGCCCCGAGCATAATACTGCCTCCACACTCCTTGTGTGACACGGTGCATGCTATGAGCAGCCGTCCGCCTGGATGACGGCGTGACGACCGTCTACCTGGTCGAACAAGAAATGCGAATCGTTCGACCTGGCAACACATTTCTATTCATCAGGGTCCTGTCTGGATGGTCACGTGCGCATTCCAAACTCGTTGGGCCAATACAGGAACGCGTAGAGTATTCCTCTGTGGAGCACCTCGTGCTCGGCGTTGGGCTCTAAAGTACAGAGCGGGCCAGCCTCCGACATCTACGTTCGGTTATCACGTGCGGACGTCAGACAGCTTGCCGCCTGCTCGTGGTTTCACCTTCTTTCGAGCACTTTCGATAGATGCGAAAGTACCAAGCGAACAACCGACCAACTTCGGAATTTTAAAATGCTCATTCCCTGTCTCCATAACAATCTGCCCTAGTCAAAGTAGCTGACGGAGGCGGATTTCCCCATTCGCAGTCCATATCATCGCTAGATTACTATATTAGACTCTGCTCTGCCTATGTACTTTATTTTACAACGCCACGCGCCCGCAACGCCGTTCGGCAGCTTTATCTCGCGATGGGTAGTGGTCATAATATTTTTGCTTGTCAGTCTGTCACCGCAGTGATCGCCTTGATCATGGAAATTATCCAGATACGTGGCTTGGTGCGCGCTATCTAGACTGTGATGACGCCTATGATTAACAGCTTTGTTCTGCCTGATATGTGTAGTTCTGTGTACGGGCCTTGAAATGGCTCTGAAGGAATAATTTACTTCACAGTAAAAGCTGACTATTTACACACATTTTGGAGAAGCCTGGTTTAAGCTTGCAGTGAAATGTGACCGCAGCTATAAATGAACATCCCTTAAGGAGAAATGTAGATGTCTTCGGAGTTATTGCATTATTTATATCAGATCATGGCAAGTCAAAAGTGTTAACAAAGAAACTGGACAATCGTTGAGGGAATGAATTACATGTACGATTCATGCGAAACGGTTTTGCAAGCCTCTACTGCAGTGGTCGTTCTACTTTTTTGCTCAAGAACCAGTACTGAGATTGTGGAGCGGCATCTCAGAGGGCATATGTACCAATTTTGTTAGTAATTGACAACCTACATACATGGATATGTTGGGTGTCGCAACCAGGCCAGCTATAATAAGGGCGCGTTAAGTTGCCGCCGGCCCCCAAATACTCATCTTTAAAAGTCGGCACCATTCGGAACAGTTCTTCACGAGTGTTCTCTTTCATATTGACGTTGGTGAGTTCGGCCGTGAGCTAAGTTAAATTGGCAGCTTACCTGAAGATAGAAAACGCAATAATACTTTGTCATCCAGTTACTGTGTGAGAAAATGATGACCTGATTAGTAACAGTAATTGTACTTAAATTTAATGAATTAAGAGGGACGATCACAGATGCGAGTTATAAGTACTGGAAGACGAACAAAAAATATTCACTCACACATCCTCTAACGCCGCAGTGTAAACGACCAATTTTACTTCGCTCACGGCTGAAATCAACAACACCAGTTAAAAAGCACACAAAATTCTTCTGAACGGGAACTACGCTCTCAAGAAGCTCGTAACATCAGTTGACGTTTTTATTTATGGCGACGGTTTGACCTCTGCTCTAGTACCTGTGTGATTAGTTCTGAGAAATTCTTCTTATTAAACGCTGTACGCAGAACTCATTTTCTCTCTCTCTCTCTCTCTCTCTCTCTCTCTCTCTCTCTCTCTCTCTCTCTATCTCTCCATCTCTCCATTACACGTTCTTAAGTCGCTACAGCCAACGGCCTCTGCGATCTGTCACAATGGTACTTCGATGTCACTCATGCCAATGATGAAAACTTTCTCAAAGTCCGCAAGATTGCCATCAGCTATATATGTCGGGTCTCTTGCTACGTTGCTATATAGACCTGAAACTTTGCAGTAACGTTACACACCCAGTGGTTTCCATATATTAAAACATATTCTGCCTAAGTATGAACGCAGTTTTTTCTGTACTGAAAATAAGTTCTCATAAGGACGAAATTTTAAGGTCTCCAAACGTCTGCACATACTGGAGTGTGTATGATAGCATTCGGGCTACGTGTTCAGATTGTCAAATTTTCCATTTCCGTCAGAGTATATTGAGTACCACGCGAACGCGCATTTAATGCAAGCATCAGTTTGCTAACGAAACTGAATGTGATTGAAAGTCCTGTAATTTCGTCCTGCTGGCGAACATGTGTAACAGAAGCTTCGTTGTCTTGTGCTCACTTGGAAACGAACAACGTCTTTTTGGTAAAAGAGAAAAGAAAAGTGCTTGCTTAAAACTGTTGGAAACTAAGTGACCGACAGTGGTCCATTGTGGCCTGACGGAATGCGGTTTGCCTAAGGTCTGAAGGGATGAAACCTCTTGTAGACAGCACTTGAACGAAGGAGAGTGGTGGCTGCCGTGGGTGCTGGGTCCGCACGAGGTGTGTGTGAAGGCAGCTGGCGGCGTGGCCAACCTGTTCCGCTTGCACGCCGCTCCGCGCTTAATTGGAGGCGAGCGAGGGGCTCGTTAGCTGCGGCTCCGCGCGCCCTGCCGGCTTTCTTCGCACCACTGCGCGCTGCCGCCCTTCCGTGCAGCGCAGGCACTGAAAGCTAGCTCTAAACGACACCCGCGCAGTGGTCTGCCTAACGAAATGACGAGGCACCGACATGTCGACCAGGCCAAGGTGCAGTCACCCGCTTGCCAGTATTTTACACACTTTCAGAAGGATGAGTCGTGTGGTTCAACAGTTGTAGACATGTCTGAGAGCACCCTGACCACTTAGAACATCTACATCTGTGCTAAATAAACCAACGTGTGTATGGCGGAAGGTACTTTTGGTACCACTATGTGATACACCCTCCTCTCCTTCCATTTGTCATTTTCGGATGGCACATGGGAAAAGCAATGTCCGGGAAACCTCCGTTTTACGTCTGATTTCTCGGGTTTTCTCTTTGTAGTTATTTCGCGAGTTGTCTGTGGGAGGAAGTATGCGCTGTCACACACTTTCCGGAACGTAATCTCTCCAAATTTCAATAGTATATCTATCCGTGGTGTACAACTGCTTCTCTTGTAGCGCCAGCGTTTAGAGTTTAAGCATCTCCGTAAAGCTCTCGCGCAGAGTAAACGATCCTGTGACAAAACGCGCCGCTCTTCGAAGAGTTGTTTTGGAGAAGAAAGAACAGATTGTGTTGCAAGAGGTTGACGCGATATCCACATAGCACTACGCAGATACGGAAATAAGGTGCGTACACTTAGAGCATGTCAAGAAGATAGAATGCTGCACTACTTACGACATTTAGAGGAGTTTCATGTCCCCATTTGAAAGAACGGTCCCAAGTCTAGTGCGATATTAGTTTCACCTTATGTATTCACAGTGACAGTAAAACAAGAAGAATAATCAGCACTCCAGCAACGACACAGCAGCGCTGATGCATGGCGTTAGCAGTCAGCGAGGGCCAGGGCATCGTCTCCTTCAACATTGCGGGGTTCAGGCACATTACACTCCAGAAAATGCTTCTTGCTGTGGTGTAATCTGTTCCTGGTTAGCCGAATTCGTACGGCATTGTATCCAAAAAGGAATAAATATGGATTAAAATTAGTCTACGAAGCGAGTCAAGTATATCAGCATCATCAAAACTTCATTAGTCCAGGCTATAAGGAAGCTTCCGTTGAAGAGACTGCTCCGGTCTGCCCGTTGGACAGAGGGCACAGGCTGCAAGCGCGGAGAAGTTGCCCATGGACTTGGCCGCGCGCTTAAACAGATGAAAGTCCTCGCGCCTTTCGCTTACAGGAATTCGACACCCGCTGCATACTGCTGCGCTGTTAGCGGAGAGCGTTGTTTCCGGCCGTAGCTGGATTCAGAGGAGAAACTTTCTCATATTGTGGCCTGAAAAGGGTTATCCGAGCTTCTCGAGGGAAAACAGTGCACAACTATCCTACCCCCCCCCCCTCTCTCCTCCCACCGTCCCTCCCTAAAGCATCGCACCAGGGATCCACATATACATGACGAACCAGTTAAAAGAAATGCGCAGTGCGCATGTAAAGAGGTTTGATCTTAAAATAGGGTATACATTTACTCTATCGTGGGCTCCACAACGTGTCGTGGTGATCCAAAAGTTACCCGTGCTTCCTGTTTTTTAGTTATTGTATCTTTTAACTCCTTGAAGAGTACGTGGAATCCCAAGTTTCACTACATTGTTCTTGTCTTCCCTATAACTTTATCCTCTCACTGTGGGTTCATTGTTCTTTTGTCCATCCGTCAGTTGTCTGGACGTGACATTTTGAGAGAGTCGATCTTCTGACTGTGAAGTTGTTTCTAGCTATTCAGCCATCGTACGTAAGTTTTGGGTTGCGTTTATGACTATTTATTGTGCCAATCGTCGCTACCTATATTTTGTAGGGTAAATCAGTTTCACAAAGTATCAGGGCCTAGTCGCTCCTGCGGCAACCAATGATGTCGATAGACGAAAATGCACCTCTGACGGTCTGGAACAGACCGCCTTCGCCATAAATCGTGGAAATTAGGCCACCATAGTAAAAATGCTTGCTTCTTAGTCGAAATCGTCAACGCAAGCTTATGCGCTGGCAATAGAGTATGACGTAACCGGATTGAGTCTTGATCGCGGAAAACACCCATCCCTAGTATTTGTTGACAAGGGGAGCAGAGATGATGGCGTACAGTTACCACTAAGACTTTGCACGAATGTCGTGGATCTAGTTCCTAAGCTCTGGTAAAAGTTTAGATTGCGACGAGTGGTGCACGTCAGTGTTCCTTGCAGCAACGTTGTTAGCGCTCACCGTTAGGTATGACGTGAACGAAAGGTGGTGTTTCACGTGCTCGTTCTAATCAGTGAACGAGAGAGCAGCGGGCAGACGACGTGTTTCGAAGCAAGGAATATTGTCACATTCTCACGTCTATAAAGATATGAAATCCGCTATGTATTCGGGAGAAGCCTGCTGTGATGCCGCGTCCCTCAGTAACATCCAACTCTGAAATCTCGACATAACTCGGAAGAAACAGCAAAATATTTGACAACCTGGATTATAAATATTTCAATATTACACTTCTCGCCTCTCATTAGCTACGCGAAACTGACGCGATGCAAACCTATACGCAGTAGAAAACACTGTCGTGACCGGCAGTGGGCCCTATCCAGACTTCAGCCCAAAGCTATCCGCTGTAATGCGAACGTCACAATTTTGATGTAAACTTTTAAGCTTGACGGTACCACTGTTCCTGTTGGAGAGAATTAGGCTATGCTCCGGCACCGAGGTTTTACCCTATCCGCGCGCGCGCGCGCCTACACACACACACACACACACACACACACACACACACACACACACACACTTGAACGATGTCGGAGGAAGGCGCGGCAAACACCTCAACTAACGCCTTTCCAAGGACGGCGAGCGGGTTTCTCGCATCTGCCCCTGACCCGTGTTGTATTGACTCTTGTGTGATGTAAAACTGTTGATAACGTGCGCCCAATAAAGTGTTAATAACTTTAATTGCGTCGCTTAGCTAAGTCTTAGGGAAAGACCTAAAACTTTCTGTGCAGTCAGTAGCACCTCCAATACGTTCGCGTTGCAGCAGCACTGTTTGTCCTGTGAACGCTTCTGTGAACGTCAGCAATATTGTGCAACTGCGATGCCTGCTGCTAGACTCTGTTTAGGTACTGCGCTGTGGGATCTCCATTTAATTGGAGAAAGGTTGCCAGGACGTACGATAAACATAAGGAATTGTTCAGCAAACAGCGAATGTTTCGGCAATTAACTTCCCATTAAATGGGAAGTGTTCCGAGGTAAAACATTCAGCGTGGCCTGTTTATTCTCAGTGGCACACCGGCGCAGCGAGTCTCCTGCCTGATAGTAGGCAAGGCGAGTCGCTTCGGTACTGGACGGGGACGGCGAGTAAATAAACAGGCAGAAGCGCGGGAGAAGCGTCGAGGCCGGCGGCGCATGCGCAAATGTGTTTGGCGGTCTTGCGTCACTCGGTGACTCAGTCGCAGCCATGCCATCGGCCTTCCTGTCGCGGCTCGTGCGTCGCTCTCGCGAACCACAGCTGCCAGCTGGTTTGCTGCCACACGATAGTCGTGCCACTCTTTCCACCACCCTTCTGGAGTGGGTGAGATTTCCATTGGAAACAGAAATATGATTAGCAAATGAGAATTACTGTCTGACCAATACCAGTTCAAGCGGAACAAAAATTCTACTAGAGGACTGAAGTATACATAGTTACCGTTTCTAGGCTTAAAAGTTCGCAAACAGAACTCAGTCGTATAGTTCGGTAAGGAAAACACGCATTTGCGCAGTCTGTTAAGTCAATTTTTTCGTAGTGAGTGTACACCCATTCCTCATTTGTCCTTCCTACATTTGTAATGGTTACCTTTTCTGCGCCAACGTCAGTTAAACTAGAAGTCACTACTGCCCAGTGAGGTGTATCATATAACATTAACTAGTTCCTCATTGGTAATGTTTTTCTGCGTTACAAAATCTTGTGGTTGTGTGTGTAAACGCGTCATATCTACATCTACATGAATACTCTGCAAATCACATTTAAGTGCCTGGCAGAGTTGAGAATCCAACCGATCAGCGTTGAGGATCCTGGAACAAGACATAGATATATTTTGGCCTCTGCAGATGACGGTTTGAGCTCGGTTTTCCTAGATAAAAGTACCTTACCGGAGATACCCACGTGTATTATGGCTCGTCAGTTTCTTTACTGCTGTGTGCTAACGTTATTATAACACCCCCTGCTTCCCGGGATTTGCGAAATTACAAGTTGACAATGACCGTGAATTATGAATTTTGACCCGCGTCGGGATAAGGCATCCGAATCCGAAGTAAATAATGATTATTCCACGGGAAACAGGAGGCGTTATAACGTGATCGTTATTGGATGAGTAATTTCATTCAATAACTAACACGAATTCTTTACAGACGAATGGAAAAACTAGTAGAAGCCGACCTCGGGGAAGATCAGTTTGGATTCCGTAGAAATACTGGAACACGTGAGGCAATACTGACCTTACGACTTATCTTAGAAGAAAGATTAAGGAAAGGCAAACCTACGTTTCTAGCATTTGTAGACCTAGAGAAAGCTTTTGACAATGTTGACTGGAATACTCTCTTTCAAATTCTAAATGTGGCAGGGGTAAAATACAGGGAGCGAAAGGCTATTTACAACTTGTACAGAAACCAGATGGCAGTTATAAGAGTTGAGGGACATGAAAGGGAAGCAGTGGTTTGGAAGGGAGTAAGACAGGGTTTTAGCCTCTCCCAGATGTTATTCAATCTCTATATTGAGCAAGCAGTAAAGGAAACAAAAGAAAAATTTGGAGTAGGTATTAAAATCCATGGAGAAAAAATAAAAACTTTGAGGTTCGCCGATGACATTGTAATTCTGTCAGAGACAGCAAAGGACTTGGAAGAGCAGTTGAACGGAATGGATGGTGTCTTGAAGGGAGGATATAAGATGAACATCAACAAAATCAAAACGAGGATAATGGAATGTCGTCGAGTTAAGTCGGGTGATGCTGAGGGTATTAGATTAGGAAATGAGACACTTAAAGTAGTAAAGGAGTTTTGCTATTTGGGAAGCAAAATAACTGATGATGGTCGAAGTAGAGAGGATATAAAATGTAGACTGGCAATGGCAAGGAAAGCGTTTCTGAAGAAGAGAAATTTGTTAACATCCAGTATAGATTTAAGTGTCAGGAAGTTATTTCTGAAAGTATTTGTATGGAGTGTAGCCGTGTATGGAAGTGAAACATGGACGGTAAATAGTTTGGACAAGAAGAGAATAGAAGCTTTTGAAATGTGGTGCTACAGAAGAATGCTGAAGGTTAGATGGGTAGATCACATAACTAATGAGGAAGTATTGAATAGGATTGGGGAGAAGAGAAGTTTGTGGCACAACTTGACTAGAAGAAGGGATCGGTTGGTAGGACATGTTCTGAGGCATCAAGGGATCACCAATTTAGTATTGGAGGGCAGCGTGGAGGATAAAAATCATAGAGGGAGACCAAGAGACGAATACACTAAGCAGATTCAGAAGGATGTAGGTTGCAGTAGGTACTGGGAGATGAAGAAGCTTGCACAGGATAGAGTAGCATGGAGAGCTGCATCAAACCAGTCTCAGTACTGAAGACCACAACAACAACAACGATCGGTAAATGAAATAATGGAAATAATTTGGAAATAAATATTGCCAGTGGAAATTTTGCCGAAAGAAATGATTAAGTTGTAAAAGCAAGTAAAAAATCGGTCGCCAGCTCAACTGATGAGCGACAGTACTGTTAAATACGTGAATAATTGTGTCAAAAATAAAGTTTACCTGTTTGTAGCGCAGCAGGTGGAACGGGAACTTTTACGTAAGTGCTGTGTCAGGCTCAGTAGTCATATAAAACAATGTCATAACAATCTAACTAAACTTATTTTGTTCATAATTTGTCAGCTAAGTGCAATGCCGACAACACAGATTATTATCTATCGAGATTTTGAATAATGGACTGTCATTCTGTCTTTAAAATTAGGTACTTTGCACTGTTCAATCTAGTGATACTGAAATATATAATTAACTGTGTTTTGACTGATAATAATTCAGTAATTGGGGGACTGTCAACTGGAATAAGCTTTATAGTTTCATGAATTTATTACTTCAGTCTATTATTAAGTTATTATGGTTGGCGTAAGCTTATTAAGTGCAACAATTAACTACGATAACCAGTCTGAAATTTACTCTTCACCGTCTACGCAAATAATTTGATAATTATCATATTTTCTCTTGATTATGGCGTGACACACACGGTTCAATAAGGTAAGGAGAGAAAAACACAGTCACTGGCAAGCCTTCTACAATTTTATGCTATGAAAATTACGTAGATCTTACTTCCCTCGTTGTCGGTGGGTCGACGGAAGTCCACGGCAGCGACACAATGTGGCATCGGGCTTTTACTGTTGCGTCTTGGGCGGACAGTGCACTTCACATTTAAGTCCTCGTTCCTTCAGCACTATGACCATTAATTCATAACAACTTGCCTGGCCATGCTTCCAGATATGCCGACCATTACTTTCCCGTCGTACTTAGATCCACACACTAGCCGTTAGATGTAACACAGCTAGGACTAGCCGCACTCGACTGTACTTCTTACTCTGAGTACGGCGTTACTGCTACAACAACCCGCTGGCGCGCTCCCGCGCCCAGAGGCGCGACAAAACAGTTTCTCTGACATAAACGTTAACTGAATATGCCCTGACTTGCCAGTGTTTAATATTACATAATTTAAACATAGTATTGTAAATACATATTTACACTAAACAATACATCGTATACAAAGTTTCATGTGTTAAGTGAGCGAAAAAATTCATAGCAAGGACTGCGTTGTAGCGTCACAGTATGACTTGTCGATACTAAAGGTAACGCATTTCTACCTAGTTTCCTATGTATATATAAGCTGACATGGATAGCTGTTTGGCCGGATTCTTGAGTCCGGTCATCCTGTTAGCCGGATATGCTGCAGAACATAGCCACAGAGCATGTAGTAATTGTGGAAGTCTGAGCGAACCCATGCAGGCGGGCACGGATGATAGAGTGCATTCGGATAAATTCGGGCATTTTCGTTCATTGGTGAAGTGACCGAACGACACACTGACTTAATAACTTGACTGTTCACTTTATTACGGTCTGCCATCAACACTACGCACAGGAAGCAGCTACACGGTTGCGGGTGGCTTTATGGAGGGGACTAAACGGTTTTCTAGGTTACAGGGCCTCGGGGCGTCAGTCTGAGAGTGGAGGACAAACACAGGACAAGGATAGAAGTAGCAACAATCGCTGCTGTGGTTGTAAGTTGTAATAGCCGTATTGGGAAAGAACGAGAACATGTGCTAACAGAAAGCACTGAAGCTCAAATTGTTATAGGTACAGGAAGCTTGCTAAAGCTGGAGATAAGTTAAGCCAGAGGACCTTACCGTGTGCAGAAAGGATAGATTAAACATAGTTGGTGGTGGAGTGTTTGTGTCACAAGTAGTTTACCCTGTAGTAAAATTGAATCTGGATTAGTATGGATAGAGGTTATACTTGACAACCATAATAAATTAATAGTTTCCTTTTACCGACCTCCGTCTCAGATGGAACAGTTGCTTATACTTTTGGCGCCCACCTACATAGGGAGAAATGATTATCATAAAAATAAATCAGAACTCGAACGGAAAGATTTAAGTGTAAGATTCCCCAGCGCGGTAGGTGGTTCAATGAACCCTCTGTCAGTCACTTAATTGCGAATTCCAGAGTAATCAATAGTCATGTAGTTGTAGTTACAGGGATGATAGAAAAAAAGGAGAAAATCTAAAGAAGAGTGCATTTCGTCGTATGTGTAGCGTCACGTAGGCTCTCATGCAATTCGAATTCAGATGCTACAAGAATGGCGATGTGCATCAACGTGTGATACCAACCATCGTTCCTCTCACGAACCGTAGCGATGGAGACATGAAAGGGGCAAGCCGCAAAGATACAGTAAGTACCCTCCGCCAAACATCGCAAGTTAGCTTGCGGAATGTAGATGTAGACTCTAGCACGGCCTTTAACATTGCGTCGCCGCATAATAATCTCTTACCACTAGCCTGAGTGGTGGCATATGACATAATTACTCTGCGGGCCGCCTTTCGGTGTGTGGTGGTTACTTTGCCCTATTGACGAATGGTGCGGGGGAAGGAGTAGTAACGATTATATGACTCTTACCCTGCAGGAACCCTAGTAGTGCTTCCACAACAAACGCCACGGACGGGTGGTTTTGCGTGGCGGACGTTGCATTGAGGCAACCTGTAATGCACGGCTGCTTGGCGGGTGTACGTCCTGCAGGGGAGATGCTGCAGCTTCCCAATGTGACGCAAATATTCCTTTACTTTACGCAAAGCTAACAAATGTTTGATTAGAATTTGCCTGGTTGACTTCCTTTTTAGCTACTGATCACAAAATTAGTACTGCAAGAGTAAGGTTTTCGAATGTAATGGCGGTTACGGTCTGAGGTACCAGTAGGATTTGTCTGTACAGTGCGAAAGGCGGCACCACGGAAATACATAGGTCGTTGAAAAATTTATCGTAAGTATGATAAATTTGCTTTACGTCATTGATCGTACAGTTTTGAAGATCGTTATGAAGAGTAAAACAATGCTTTTAGAAAATGCGTCTTAGATTTTCAGCACGTGAGAATGCTGTCCCAAACTCAAATTTGTTATACTTACTGAAGAAACCTTTCATAGCTATTTTTCGGTTTTCTGACTTACCGCTACAGAACTTCTGAATTCCACGTTAATGGTTGGTTGGTTGGTTGCCGAAAGCTATTACAGTTCAAGGTAATCGTCATATTGTAATGAATTTTCTAGAGTAATTACGCTCCGTTTTCACTTTTTGTGGTTACTTTATTAATTATGGATGTCCATAAGACTGCAGAACTTGAATGGCGTTGGAGGACACGTTGCACCCGGAAAACATTGGAAACCTATCAATACATCTAGGCGAGAACAAGGAAATACTGTGGTTTTCCTAAAGCACTGAATGCGAGTGATTTTTTGGACGGAAAACTTGGAGAAGGGAACAGCCGTCTAATGGCGGTCAAAGTGTGAAGTGTCCGAATGAATTGAACCGAAACTTGACTAAAAGTCTCTGAAATGTCGTTATAAAATGTGAGAACTTGTGACAAGTAATTCATTGATAAACTTTCGGAGCCTGTCGTAATGCTCAGTAACGCAGAGAAAATAGTAAAAAGCGATATAAAAGTGAAAGACCACATGAAATCATTTAGGCAGGGTATACGAGAAAATCCCCAGACCTGGCTTGACTTTGTACAACATGCGCAGATAGGTTTTTCACTGGTATCGCTGCTCCGAAGCTGATGAAAAGCGATGTTTTCAGTATTTTATGAAAGGATTTAGACCGATATGTATGGAAACATTGTGTGATGGGGACATGGAGTAGAGTTACAACCTGCCTTGCTTTGTTGGCACAATTTCTAAATGAAACGGCTCAGCCAAGTGTTATATTCTAAGTTGGTGTTCTGGTCTATTGAAAATTGACACCATGTGCAAGAGGTGGAAAGGAACCAGGTACATGTTACGATGTGGGCCGAGATGTCATCACGGTACCTGTTTAAACTATTTTGTTTGAAGGGCTCCTGAATGGAAGTCCCAATTTCGACGTGGTTAATACCTAGGTCTGAAGACAAGGGAATCAGTAATCATGTGTGCTTAAAAACGACGAAACTTCACCATACATATACTTTTTGGGAGAAGAGGAAACTGCTTGTCTCAGGGCCTTACCTTAAAACAAACATGCAAACAGCAGCCACTATAAACTTGAATTTCTCATCTCGGCGTTCGAATAGCATAACACACGAAATAATCAGGAGCAGTCGTGAGTCTAACGTTTTCTCAGATATCGTATATTTTATTTCGTGCAATTGTGCAGTGGAGTCCGTATTAGCTGCTGATAAATCTTGGAGATTGTATGCAGCTAAACATTCGGTCGTGAAAGCCTTCAGAGTACGATCAATTTTTACTGTTAACACAGGCCGGCCCCGGTGGCCGAGGGGTTCTAGGCGCGTCAGCCCGGAGCCACGCGGCTGCTATGGTCGCAGGTTCGAATCCTGCCTCGGGCATGGATGTGTGTGGTGTCCTTAGGTTAGTTAGGTTTAAGTAGTTCTAAGTCAAGGGGACTGATGACTTCAGATGTTAAGTCCCATAGTGCTCAGAGCCATTTGAACCATTTGTTAACACAGGAATACAAAACAATTGTTCTCAGCTGTACGACGCCTTTTTTTTATGGAGAACAGGGAAACAGGAATCATTGGCAAAGTTGCGGAACTGTGACGCCTTCCCCAAGGCTGACGAGTCTAAGAATATGGCTTGCGATCGTAGTTGTGCGCCATCGGTATGCCGTCCGCCGCCGATATCGAGGCATTCCCTTGCGAGTCACGGCGCACAATTAGAGAGAACGCGCCGCGCGCGCCCGTACACACACACACACACACACACACACACACACACACACACACAGCTAGCGTTGCGTCGGCACTGCAGTTACGAAACAGCCACAAAGCTACTGCAACACATACACTTCATCAGGTTGGATGGGCCACCACACTGACAACTCTAATTGTATTATGAAGTACAGCCTTCATTTGTTTAAGAAGTTTTCAAGTGACTACCAGGTCATTAGCGTAATGGATATCCAAGAACGCAGACCGAACTGCATTAACAAGAAGTCTGGAATATAAAGCACAATAACAGTTTCCGTCGTATATCTACGCAGGGTAGAAATAAGTTTGAACTATCACCTTTAAAATTCCAGGCAACTTTCCGCTCGTTTGCAGGTACGTGTCTGAAATTCTGGTACGCCATTTTGTTTTGGCTTATCTAGCTACAGTATTATGGCACGCGGATTTAGTGCATTGCAGGACTGCAGATAGGTACCTGCAAAGAAATGCGTAACTTTTATTTTCTCAAGGCGGTAATGAAAAACTTACGATTAGCCGTCGTATTTAAAACTTTGACATTTAACATCTCGACTATGTTGTGTCTAGCGTTCTGGGACTAGTTAACGGCAGAAGTTCATAGGCGAAATTGAAGAACGAGGGCACAAAGAAAATGTAACCAGTGCCCAAAGATACTATGCGCGTTAAGTTGAAGTGCAGGGTCACCTAGCTCATGTTCGAACTGTAATATATTGCAACTACACATATCGTAGGTACTGTTTGGTCTGTGTCTACGATCTTCTTCGTCCTGTAAAAGTGACGCTTCTGGTCTTCAGTCGTCTCAGTTAAAAAAAGATAAACAGGAAATACTTTTCTAATCCCTCGGGTGATTAAAAAAGGAGCAGATTTCAGTTGTTATAAATTATAAAAGATAAATACAATGCGCATGTCGCTGGAGAGAGGAAGGTCCAAAGTTTTGACACATCTGTCCTGCTGTTCGTTTGTAGCAACATGATTACACCACAAGAGAGATCATTTTGTGTTGGAATTTGTGCGAACTGCGGTAGGAATGTCATACCTGGACATGCTGCACAACTGGTTGTTTCCTCAACTTCAGGAAAATTCCAGTGGTTTCATTTTTATACATGTCGGCGCCCTGCTTTACTTTCATCTTGAGGTGCGGTGCTATCTTAAAGAAATACCAAATTGTTGCTGTCCTGTTAATAAACGGGGGTCTGTTGATTTGTGTGTGGAATGAAATGGACTGCCATTTCGAGTTTCCTCGAACAACGCTTGAAGCTCCTTTTGGGTGTATTGTATAGTGTCTGTGCGAACATATTAAAGCTCCGAACCTTCCTCTATCCACACATGTCCATTGTGTTTGTCTTTCATAGTTCGTAATAAACGGTTGAAATCTTTCTTTTCGAATCATCCTGTACTGCAAAATATTCTTTAATGACGAACCGGCATTTAGCTGCTTCGGTCAATCTGCTAACAATTCAATGTCACAGTCACAAATAAAACGGTGCATAACTAGGGGTCCCGAAACACACATGGACCATCGACCGACCAACAAATTGGAAGTGTCTAGGCACTTTGGCCATCCGACAAACGGGCTTTTCTTTTCCAGACGTTGCTTGGGTACGACCTCCCGACTGTCGATACCCCCCCCCCCCCCACACACACACACACACACACACACACACACACACACACACACACACACACTCTTCACGGGGCACCACCACCACCACCACCACCACCACCACCACCACCTCCTCTTCACCCAACAAATTACGTCGTGTGTAGACTAGCGCTGTAGTGCCAGCTGCCCGACAAACGATCGTCTTTCCTCACTGCTCGCGGAATTAAATATACATGACGAGAGACAGAGGGGGAGTGGGCTGATGAAACTTCAGTGACTGTTTCAGGAGAAATTTAGACTGTATATGTTTCGGGGGACACGTCGTTCGAAGAGTATGGCAATATAGCTGCTAGATGCGAAACACTTCTTTTAATTTTTAACGAGACTATAAGGGTTTCATGTGTCACATGTAGTAAAAGGTGCATATTTTTTTGAATAGAAGTCCGTCGGTTTTCTGTATTTCGGTTTTTAGGTTTTATTTCGGATACTTACCAGAAATGAAATCTAAGAACCGGAATACAGAGAGATTAGATCTTAGATTCCTGTTTTGATACGTATCGGAAATCTATTCTAAAAATCGAAATATAGACAGTGAATGGACGTTTATTTATAAAATGTACTTGCATTGTTGGAAGCTTTAAAAAAATCTAGCTTAGCTCCAAACCTTCTGTTGTGAAGAAGAAAGTGTAGGATATTTAAGGTGCCGTACCTCAATCCGCAAAAAACGGAACCCTTATAGGATCACTTTGTCCGTCCCTCCGACTGTTCAAAATCATCTTTCTCGGGAATGAGCAGACGTAGAGAGTTGAAGTTTGTCATGTGTTAGAAGTCTACGATTCATTGGCGATGTAAAAAAAAAGAAAGTGAAGCATCTAAGTCAATGCAATCAAAAGATATGGCCATGTATGTAACACATTTTAATACTCACAAACTCTCACGTAAAACTCTACAGAGTTAATCACTAGAACCGTGAAATTCGGCAGTCAGCGAGGTTTCACACTGCAACCAAAGGAAAACATTCGAAAATTGTTAATTTGTAATTATTACAGAAAAAATATTTTTGTCATTTGTTATCCTACTTCATAGTCGAAATTAAAACATTCTCGAAAATCTTGGAATAGCTGGAGCCGATATCTCGCCACAGTCACTGTCGATAACAGGCAACAGTCGTCGAGATCCTAGATTCCCGCGATGTATGAACTGCCTGTATACATAATTCAGTGGGCGATTTCTACTTGCACCTGGCCAATTTTTTAAACCCATTCATTATTTACATTTCCAATAATTGCTAAATGCTTGATTTCATTTGTGTCTGTATTTGTGGATGTAGTTGTATTTGTTACATGACGTGCGCCTCTACCATTTGTAGTCTTTCTTGTTCTTCTCATATTCCAGGGACATGTTTTACGCTATACACGCAAATTAATTATTGCAGTGTTTTTTTACCACAATATATTTACACAGGCAACTATAAACGATGTTGGCGGTTTCAACAATCATTTTAGATAATTGTGGGGAATATAACTGCGCTGAAATTAAGGACCTCGTAACTTCTGCCAATGCTTGTAAACCGTGATGTAGCTAACACCGTTTCCTCGCAGCTTGCAGCTAGTCATAGCTTTTTTTTTCCACGTTAAGAATAGCCTGATGATGATCAGCAGCTCCGAAAAGCATGTTTCATCCTTTCTCAGATAATTATTGAAATCATCGCCTCCAGCCTTCTTAAGTAGCAGAACTTGGGTGAATTTCTTTCTGTGGATTAACCGCTTCTTTGCGGACAGCTCTCTCTCTCGAATTTTTTTAGCCGTGTTACCTCTGAAAAGAATCACCGTTTTGGTTTCCGTGTAAAACCAAGCGACAGCTCATCCAGAATAACCTCAGTAAACTTAATACAATTAATTCGTAACGAGCGATAGGAACAGGACGCGACTGTAATCGGTGAGTAAAATCAGTCGGGTTGTGTGTATGGTGCACACCAAACTGGTCGGTCGGTTCGTGTGTAGGACCCAGTAGACAGGTATTAAGTGGATATTACTGGTACAGATACAAAAGATGAGTGTCTTTACAAAGAAAAGTATTGAATGTTTAAGGTTTCAGCAGTATAAAAATGTAATACATCCGGTCGTAGCCGGTCGAAGTGGCCGTGCGGTTAAAGGCGCTGCAGTCTGGAACCGCAAGACCGCTACGGTCGCAGGTTCGAATCCTGCCTCGGGCATGGATGTTTGTGATGTCCTTAGGTTAGTTAGGTTTAACTAGTTCTAAGTTCTAGGGGACTAATGACCTCAGCAGTTCAGTCCCATAGTGCTCAGAGCCATTTGAACCATCCCGTCGTAAACACACTTTCATAATTATGTATCCCTTGCGTATCTGTATCAGTAGTATTTGTGTAGATGATGCGTCATTTTGTCTGTGGTTGCGACATTCTTCATCTTAAGATAACCTAAGAAGCAGAAAATGGGTTCATTATACCAAAAATAAACTTTTGAAATATATCAGGACAGTACTTCATAATAATAGTGTCATGCACCAGCAAAACATTCTATTAATATCATTAAAAATATTGTCAGTACCTTTCAGAAAGCTAGAATTAAAAAAGTGGGACATCTTTATTTTCTGAAACCTGACTATTTTAACAGTTAGTTTTTGTATAATATGGTAAGTTGCTTTGAAACAAAGTAACATCACACAAAATAACTACCGTAAAACTGGCATACTCGTGGAAATTTCGGTGACGTGTGGTGAGCATGATGGCCTTCTAAACATAACTCCTTACAGAAATATTGGTATGTGGTCAGGGCATAAACAGTGAGAAGTTGCAACTGCTTTCTTCGTGAAACGCTGCCGTATTTCAGTAACGCCTGGTGTTCCGTCAAGAGTATTCGACGGAGCAGAAACCGGTCGGCCATCTCGGGATGAAATTCTGCCTCTTGGCATCGGAGTTGGGTCGGTAGTGGCAGGTTAAAAGCGTGCGCTGTTGGGAGTCTTTAATATCGGGCGTTCGCACTTAAGGCGAGACGCCGCGCGACATCAGGGCCGGCTGCTCGGAGCGCTGCGCCGCTCCCGCCACGGTCCCTGGCTGCTGCCCGTCAACTCCTCTCAGCTGGCGACGGTTATGGCTGTGTGCGCTGCGTTGGCGTGCCTTCCACTTGCACGCATTTCGCGTCATTTCCTGGGCGGCTGCCGTATTTCCGCGCTGGATGGGTATACCAGCTCAGCGGTGCCCGCGCGCCGCTTCCCGTTCGCTACACACAGTTCTCTTCACTCACAAAGTTTACGTAGTCGATTACGTGAGTTACAAAAGGCGCCATGAAACTACATACGGCACCATAAATGAAATCTCCGTGATGAAAATAATCGAATTATTGTTACTTTCAAAAATAGTTCGTTCCTATATCCTAATTACCTACGGCTGTAATCGTTTTGCCTTCACAGTACACGGATTTCTGTCGCTAACTGAAAGACATGGCTGCAAGTAACACCAAATGTAAGAATGCCTTCCCCATCCGTCTTGCGAATGGTTTGCTGCGGACCGCGACAACTTACTTTCTTGCGCAAACCTCTTTCTCAATGCCACCTGTGCTCAACGTCCCCAGACGTTTGCTGGATACATTATTTATGCTCTGTCTTCCCTATAGTAACAAGGGAGGCATTCCCTAATGTCTCGCGTGTCCTACCATCCATCCTATTCATTCTACTAGCCATTGCTTCCCACATTATCTTTTTCTCGCAAATTCTGCGGAGAATTACTTACCTCGCCAGTCTACTTGACTTTCAGCTTCTTTCTGCAGTCTGCGACACCCAGTCTCAAACATTTTCCGATTTTCCCAAAGTGAACGACTTCTGCACAATACTGTATTTCAGATGCACATTATCAGAAATATCTCCCTTGCATTGGGGCCCATGTTTGTTATTATCCCTTGCATTAGGGCCCATGTTTGTTATTAGTAAATTTCTTATAGTGAAAAATGCCCACGTAACTGTGATAAGTCTGCTTCCCGTCCTTGCTTGGTCTGTCACGCGTAATTTAGCTTTCAAGGTAGAATGTTTCGTTCACTTCGTCCACTACAGTATTACGTACCCCAGTGACTCGCCACCAATTTTAGTGCAAAAAAAATATTTCAACTTATTTGGATTAAATTACACTGGAGTTACCGTTAAGTTGTGCAGTGTAACACGCTTACGCCGTAATTATACCACAGTCAGTGATTTTGCATTGTGGTCGGATCCACAGTTGCCTTGAATTACTAAAGATTCCATGCCACCCTTAATTGCTGTATTTGGTTTATTTACACACTGTTACACAATTTCGATCTTATGCCATACAAAACACAGCAGACAGTATTTTTAATTACATAGTGTTGATGGCGGAATAGCCAACGCATACTTCTTCATAGAGGGAAATACAGTGAATTTAAGCCGTTGAGAGCGGTAGCGCGTCATTTAGAAAACACCGCAGTCGGATTCAGTCCGCCTGTAGTGGTTCTAAGAGCTGCGGATTAACACTCTTGCCATCATTCGTGACAATCTCTTTCCACCGCCCCCCCCCCCCCCCCCCCGCCGACCTTCTCCCCCCCCCCCCCCTCCCCCCAGAGGTCTTAACTCTTTCACCTCAATTTTTACTGTATAGTGACAGCGTCGTTGGGAGACCACCTCGGCATGTATGAAGCACTTAAATACGGCGTTATCTGATGTTCCTCCAGGACGACGACATTTACGGCCAGTGCCGGCCTTAGCCATCCAGGTGCCCCGGGCGAGTCGTCCAGTTGGCGCCCTTTATTGTATAAATAGCGAACCTGGCAGTGCTTTGCAACACGGTATTTGACTGTTTTCTAGAAATCGTCTTAAGTGGTTAATGGCGTCATCTTATGATCATAACATGGTTTTTTCCATCGTAAATTTGAGTATTTTATTTTTTTTAATGGAAATGAAATCCAAATAATCTGAATGCCCGCTAAGACGCTCCATGTGAGTCTTGTGTAGCCTGTGACGTCAGTCCAGCATGCTGCTGTCGCTGCCGTAACATTCAGTATAGCAGTGATATATTGTTTGGGCATTCACGTTTTGGGAAATTGTCTAAAAATATTGCGTAGTACTGCACTGTACATCTACAAAAACTCCAGAAAATTGTTTTTGCGTGTTCCAAACAAAGAAAAGATGCGTAAAATGTGGTTGAAACAGGCTCGTATATCCCAAATATTTCTTTTCTTTTCTGAAGCACCCCTGTACTAAAGCGAACAAAACAAAACAAAAATTATTCAAATTGGTCAAACCATTTCTTTGTTTTGGTGAGACTAACACACAACAATTGATTTTTATATATAGGAGGTAATATGTATAACGAAAAAACACTAATTTTGAATTGGGTACCATATTTTTATTGAATTTAATATAACTGTAAGCCATAAACCTATATTTTCTGTCAGTCATCTGAACACAAAACATATTACGCCTAATGAAAAACAATTATAAACGACTAAAATTTTACTTTTCTCGCTTTTCTGTCGGCAAAGTCTCTGATCAGATTAGCAAAGTCCAGGTTTTCTGCAACTTCATTTTCAATGGACAGTGAGGCCAAACTGGTTAGTCTTGTTTGAGACATTGTAGACCGCAAGTACGTTTTTATCAACTTCAGTTTGGAAAAACTGCGTTCGCCGCTTGCGACAGTCACTGGTATTGTTAGCAAAATACGTAACGTTATCCAGATGTTGGGATATAACTCTTGAAGATTATGCTTTTTTATGAAGTTTAAGGCTTCAATAGGCGTTGCCTGGCTGTCTTCGAGATAGTGTTGCAGGCCTAAAATTTCGTCACACAGCAAATTTCCATCAATATCTGACTTCATGTTGACAGTTAACTTTTCTTGTAATTTAGAACAGCATTGTATTAGTTCTTCTTTATTTTGATTTTTTTAATGTCAAACAAGAAACTCCACATCGCAGAAAATTCTTGCATCTGTTCAAATCTTTCTTTCATGGATATGTGCACGGTGTCCAACAATGCATTGAAAAACTCTACTTTAAACTTCTTTTTTGGGTCAGTTATTTGATCATCAACAGCCTCTTCACCCGGCCTGCGTTTAATACGTCTTAATCGCATTTGTGGTTTAAATGATGGCTGCGTATCAAGATCCGAAGCCAGTTCAGTTGCTGTTACAATAGCTTGTTCGAAACCTGTTTGTCTATATGTTTCCAAATAAGAGCAACATTTGTCAAGGATTCCCATAAACTCGACAAAGTTGATTGTGGGTGACTGACTTGCTTTACTCACAACGTTAATTTGAAACAGAACATCATACCATGTCACGAGAGAAACAATGAAGCTGAAGTCTTTTAATTGTCCTCCTAGTGTTGTCGCTTCGTGTGACACCGCAGCATCGCTTTGTTCAGTAGCATCGGCCAAGGAAACCAAAGCGTCATGCATTTCGCATAATTGATAACGGACCGCTTTGACGCTATCAATTCGAGCTTCCCAGCGTGTCACATTTTTCAGGGTGTATATCTTGAAATGGTCGGTCAAAATTTTCCATCTATATACCGATCCAGCAAATAGATTAAACATTTTTTGTAACATTCCGAACAGTGTCACGGATTTTACTGATGATTTTGCCGCATCACACAATACCAAATTATAACTATGGCATCCACATGGCACAAAAAAAGCTAGTGGATTTAGCTTCTTAATTCTGTTCTGGACGCCTTTATTTTTCCCCTTCATGTTCGCGCCGTTATCGTAGCCCTGTTCTCTGCAGTCATTAATGTTAAGGTCAAGATCACTCAATGTTTTTAAAATGCTTTCTGTGAGACCTTCACCGGTTGTATCATCTATTTGCAGAAATGAGATGAAATGTTCTTTTACACTTGCGCCATCCTCTGTTATGTCGGCGCATCTTAAAGTTATCGAAAGTTGTTCTTTGTGGCTTATATCTGGAGTACAGTCAGCTATGATTGCATAATACTTTGAACCCTTTATGCGGGATACGATTGTAGACATAACGTGTGATGCCATGAGTTCTATTAAGGGGATTTTGTATATTTTTGCCGCAATAACGGTCAGCCAAATCACCACTCAATGCCAATCTGACGTGCTCTTCCATGATTGGATCAAACTTTGCCAATAACTGTACAAGACCTAAGAATTTTCCATTATTTGGGGTAAATAATTTATCTGATAACCCTCTGAATGCCGTATTATTTTCAGCCAAATACAAAGTAATGTGCATCAATCTTTGAAGCACATTGCTCCATCGTAAACTTTCTTTAGAAATTAGCTTTTGTTCTTCCTTGTCAATAGTTAATCCAGCTTTAAACCTGATTTCATCTTCAGTCCATTGAGTAAATGCTTTTTTGTTGTTACGACTATTTTCATGCAGTTTCAGAGCTTCACTTAAATGTTTCCAATTTCTGAAACCCACAGTGGTAGTCAAATTAGTAGTTGATTTTAAATCAAACAGTCGACAACAAAAGCAAAAGACACTGTCGTTTGATACAGAATAAACTAGCCACCGTCGTCTGATAGTTTCTTCGTTTGATAGTTTTCTTGTGTAATGAGTTGAAGAGAAATGACGCCCATTTTCATCTTTTGGAAAGTTATTTAGACATACTTGTGAGGGTCCACATATTATAATGCGATCTATATCTCCAGCATTAAGTACTTTTGGCCACGTACCTACATCAGAAACATTGTATTCTTTTATTGCAAGAACGTTGATACTTTCATCGACCACAGATGTCATGTGTTGATTTTGACTTGGAGAAATATCAGAGGATTCATGCAAAGATGTACTGCGCTGGTCAATTTGATCACCTTCAATAGGTGATTGTATATTTTTTGTGTATAATTGTTCACAGTCTGAAGAAATATTTGCTGATACATGGACTTTTGATTCAATATTTGAAGTATTTGCCTTAGAATTTCCTTTAAGGTACTTATAAATATTCATGTGCTTTTTAGTTTCTTCAAGAACTTTTTCTTTTTCAGCTTTTCTTTTCCGATTTTATGAACCAGAAAGCTTTTTTTAATCATTTCCTTCTCTTCTGGCATGATTTAATAATTTGACAAATTATTGCTTGGACACTGCTCTATTTCGCGACCACAATATTCGATCTATAACAAATAAAGAAATTCACCTATCAGTAGACGTAACTAGAAAAAAACCTGAACTGAAAGATAAAAATGTTTTTCGCACTTACCAGAAAATTAAAATGTTGACACAGTCACGACACTCGTTTCACTCACAATTATTCAGCCACGAAAACATGACCGCTGCCTCCGACTCTTACTGACAATTACTGACATGCGGGTGCAAATCGTAGCGCTGCCAACATATGCAGTCTAACATACATTGTGTGGCGCTGTATTATTTCAGTACGTTAGGGGAGAATTCTCTATGAATGAAGTGCACGCATTGCATGATCTATTAATTAATGTACATGAGTCATTAAGTCACAAATATTCGATATAAATACATTCGTGTTAATTAAATCATAATGTAATGTATATTTCACAGTCTGTATTTTCTTTTATTTGGAGCGACCGGTAGTTCCTGTTGTGAACGAGAGATGGTGCGGCTGCATGGGCTCTTCCTTGTTGCAGTTCTTGAAACAAATAAGAGAGGCGCTTTGGTAGAGCCCGTGCTAGCCCGCGTCAAACCTGGATGGTTGCAAACAATACGAAGATTGCATTCAGCATGATTTCTCTTCTGCTACCCCGAATTCATCGCGCATTCGTGAGATTAGTGACGTATGTTGAATGAGACTGAATAATATTTTAGTTTCGCGAAATGGGTGATTGTAAATTGTAATTTTTTTTTACATGCGTTTAGTACGTGGCGCCCCTTGGGCCCCGGCGCCCTGGGCGACCGCCCGGTCGCCCCACCCTAAAGCCGGCGCTGTTTACAGCCCGTCTTCTGCGTTTTCTCTGGTATGCATAAATAAGACCAGAAAGTCAGTGGTTGCAAACACACTTACGTTCTCTAACATAATAACAAAAAACTGGAGAAGTAATACATCGTGTATGAGATGAGATGCACTTTTTTCGATTGTGTATCATTTATTTAGTAAAATAACCCGTCTTCAGAAAGCAACCTTATGCAGAGAATAGTTCTCGCTTTCATTAATGTTCCAATTTTGCGAACTGATGCAGTGAAAGAACACGAGAAAGTGTAGGTTATCGCGGGAATAACGTGTTAGTAGAGGGTAGAAAGAAGAAATTTTTGTAGTTGTAGCTTAAAGATATCTGAATTAGCTCTTAAGTTTCCCCCCTTCAAAGTCTTCCTTCCAGTAACCTAATTTGATGCTGTTACCTTTTGTCGATATCTAGCTGGGAGCCACAACGGAGTAGTTTCTGAAATTGCGGATTATCGGGTATTTATTGCAAATTAGGGAATCGGTCACGTGATTTGATCGTGGTAGATTGTGCCCGCCAATTGTTAGTTACGGCTGGCCGCCGCTTGGGGGCAGCAGTGGGCAGTGGACGGACCACCGCGCTCTGACGTTCAGTTCGTGAATTAGTTGCTGCTTGCGTCGCATTTGCGTAATGGCGGGTGTGGCTTTACTAAAGCGAATGAATACTTACTTATTTGCCCAATGAATAGTGTCATTCAGCTCTTTCATAAACGTGCGAAAATCAGTGGTGCAAAGAAATGTTCGACCTCATGCAAATACATGTAAACGCGGAGGAGATGGTGCTGTAACTATAATTTTAATAGCATGAGTGGCATGCAGAATGAGTACATACTTCACAAAATTTGTGTCTAGATTTACTCGCCGTTGCACACGTGTTTGGTATGACTTCGAACGTTACTCTACTAAATCAGGTTGTTACTCAGTTTTGAAGACATCCCCGAAATCGAAAATAATCAGTATTGCGTTTCGACTTACTCGTTCGTGCCTTTTGTTTTTGAAGGCGAGGGCGAGAGAAATAACGGGTTAGTTCTTCTAATGCATATGTTGACGCTTTTTTTATTTCTCCGTAAAAATATGTAGTCGGCATGTATGTCATTTTTAGGACAGTTCTCTCCAAAATTTTATGTTCCAAACATGCAAAATTGGTTTTAGTTTATTAATGTGCACCATATCCCTAGTGATGTGAATGTTCAGACGTCAGTCTTTCCATAGACTCTTTGTCTAACTGTTCCCGTCACATTTTCACTGTCGTAGTCACCTGCAACCTTTCCCGGAGCTTCAGAAAACCACTATCATTTTCTACACTGGCCGGCAATCCACTTTTATTGCTAGACACATTCGCCAACAACTAAATACATTCCTTACACATTTTTAAAACGTTGTTCGGAAGTCTAGATTAATGCGCTGCTGTCCATTAACGTTAACACAGGTTTCAACTTGACAACAATCATTATCTTTATCGAAAGTGATTAAGAATAAACTAAATTGAATAGAACTCTAATCCAAGGAAGCCACGATATACACTATGCAGCATCAATTTCGGCTGTATTGTAGTACCGAACTCCAGTTCCTCAAGTCTGAATACCAAGGAGGTGTGGTCTCAATACCAAGACGGTGTGAGAGGTCTTGATTTGTCACACCCGGTGTTTTGAAAGTCTCCACAGGTCAGAGGCATTTGGTACAGAATGAGCGAATGTATAATTGTCAGGCTACGCAAACGAACGAACAGTGTTGAAGTGTTGGGGGGGGGGGGGTGTAAACGTTTCTTCCTCTTCAGCCAAATCTTTAGTGGTGTGTGTGTGTGTGTGTGTGTGTGTGTGTGTGTGTGTGCGCGCGCGCGCGCGAATGAAAAGTGGTTTTCATGTATGAAATGCAACAGCTGATGTACGGAAAAGCAAATAACTATAAATCAGCGGCATTGGCAGTTAACATCCCTGTTGGGAGTACCTGAAGATGACTACTAGCCCTGTTAACGAAACTGTCCACGAAATGTAATTACCACATGCTCTCTAAGACCAAGAACATAGCAATCAATTATGCTGAAAAAACTTCAGAAACCACACTTGGGTTGCTGTCTAATGTTACAGATGTCATCAAGGCATGTGACAAGAACAGCTGATGAGCATCTGTCCTGCAAAAACATCCTGCCTTTAGACACAATTTAAACTCGTGATATATTCTCCCCATCGACGAGAACAGCATTTCCATGTAATTTCACCTTAGGTTATTTCATGACCATATTTGTCGGGTAGGATGTTCTTTTAGAGAAGTTGTATAGTTTGCACCATTTTCTTTTGTGTGATGAGAAGGAATCTTCCGTTTTGAGGACGCCGTACAAGCGGAACACACAATGTATATTTCGAGACTGAACTGCGCCGTATTCTGAATTATAACTTTAGCTCTGACCAAGTAGATGAATCTTAATGTAAACATCACTTTCCATATTCTTTACTTGTAGTAATCAAAACCCGAATATATTGTTACAGAAAAAAATTACTGGTAAATTGTTCTATTTGCTTTTTGCAGTCGCCATTTTCCTGGAGAAAAGCAAACATGATCTGGTAACGCCGTTTTAAAGGAAAACGAAATATTTCATTCTAATAGGGGAGGAAGATGTAGATATATACGTTAAGATAGATATGTAAATAAAGATTATAGAAACTTGGCGAATTTCTAATGCCAGTACGCGAAGTGGACTGCGGTAGTTCACTAATGCCGAGTTCAGTAAAGAAATAGCACAAAGTATTGGTACCTGCTACATTAGACAATAATTGACCTGGTCCTGAAAGCCAGCAATTGGAGCTGGTCGATCTCCAACGAGACTTGAAGTTGATTGACCGCTTCTCAACACACTCGTTTACCATAACACTCGCTTGCGCGCCTTATTAGCGAAGACAGTAAATATTTGCCGTTGGCATGCTGTCCGCACAGTAACATTAGTGTATTCAGATCCTGCCATTAAGCTGCCGCCGGGCGTGGTCATTCAGGTAAGTTTTCTGCTCTGAAGAACAGACACGTTGCGGCCGTGGGAAATTTTTTCTACATGCAAATATCCAACATTTCATTACAAAAATGGTTTTCAGAATTTTTTTTTTTTTGCGGAAAAGTATAAATTAAAATTTCATTTCACGCGTCACACATCTACTATCTTGACATTCCTCCACAGCGTCTTCGTAGGGGTTGCGTACCCACAATCACTTCCGTCCGTAGACCTCTCTGTAGTACGTAGTCGTTTGGTATAATGCAATAGAAGGTATTAGGGCCATCTGAAATACTCTTGCGTTTCTTCCCAAGTATAAAATGTGTCTGAATATTTGACACGTAAACTTTGCCAGCTGGAAAGGGCACATAGTCGTGTGTCTCAGTACAATACTGTTCTGCAGCAGGTTAAACATCCGGTTTGTGTCGGTAAAAGTAGTTAGCGGCGGGACTCTCATTGTTCTTCCACTGCAGGTAATCTTCCACTAACTTTAGTTAATATACGCTTCCGTGCATATATTGCCCCACTCTTCAGTTCATGGGCTCCCGTTAATTTTTTTTCAAACTGCAAAGTCTGGTTGCCCGCTGGACTGCGAATGGTTGAGCACCCTGAGTGTCACTGTGAATTTCTTAGAAGCACTTGCCGCAGTAATTCATTACTTACAGGCTTCCCTTTGTGGGGCTCACTGCGTTATACAGAGAACGTCGCCGATTGCAGACACACTGCGAGGACAGCAGTCCAAATCACCGCCCAACCGTCCAGATTTAAGTTTCCCGTTTTCTCCCTAAATCGCGTGTGGCAAATACCGAGATTGTTTCTTTGGAAGAGTAAAGCGGATGCCCAATCTCCCATAGTTCGCTCGCTCCCGCTACATGATTCAGGTGCCCACCCGCGCCTTCTCCTTCACATCAAGAAAAAGGGAGTCCAGGGCTTAAAGTTAAAAGATTTGTTCAATTTTCTCTCGATCCGTGACCTCGGCACTTATCCCCTCGCTGTAAAATGTCTGTCCAAAATATCAAGTTGCCCCGCAGTTCGTAGTAGACGTTACCCTTGGAGTAGTCCCTAAATGGCTATCATTTACAGGTCGGAGGAAGCAAAGGAACACGATTTGGGATAGGTTGATGCGTAATAAGCTTAGTGTTGCAAAAACCAAAGTTTAGTCTCAGGACAGCTTCTTTTTGAATTAGTAAACGATAGAAAACAGTTTCCAAGAGGGGCGCCATCACATTTTGAACGTGCGGGGGGGAGGGGGGGGGTGTTAATCAGGCGAGATGTGAGCTCGCGTTATGATGTGAATAAATACTGGGAGGGTGGCAGGGTGCTTGGCTTGACTATCGGCATATGTTGTTAGACTTCCCAGAACTTTTGAGTAGTCTTGTTGATATTTATAAAAATGTCGGGAACCCGATATATCGATATTCAAAAAAGTCATAATTAGCACTCAACTTACCGCAGAAATGTGTCGATATATCGACGGAAGAAAAATTGAAGTACCTGCCTATAAAAATATCGGCAGCACATCGTAAATACACTGCCGGTTTTCGAGATGTTTATGTAACTGTTGGTTTATTATTAGATATTATGTACATCAACGAGCTAGCAGTTGGACTGTCCCGCTTAAAACAAGAATTAAAAGGAAAACGATGCACGTTCACGCTTGGCGATAACCAATTTGCTGTCCTGTCAGATGGCCTGGATGACAGCGTACCCAGACACAACTATCGACCTGGTGTAACAAGAAAGTTCATTCATCAGACCATAGGACACATTTCCATTGATCCACGGTCGGGTACTATTGAACTCGCGCCCACTGCTGTCGTAATTGGCAAAGTCGTTGGGTCAAGATACGAATACGTTGGAGTCCTCTCCTGCCGAGCCCCATGCTTGACTGTTGTGCTAAACGGCGTTTAATTCTTACTGCCTTGTAGGAATTACTGCCGGGGCGGAGTAAGAACCACCTCACTCTCATACAGGGTGAGTTGTGAACGGGGGGAGGGGGGGGGGGGGGGAAGGAGAGGCTGAGGAGATGAATAGCGAGAGGGATGGGGGGGGGGGGGGGGAATATGCGTGCAGTATATGTCACATGCGCATATGCGGACGAAGCCGCGGGAAAGCGCCAGTATTTAAATATAAGATAGTGTTCTAGAATGAGTCGCTTATCAAACATTTCCGGGAAATCGAGGTTCAAAGTGAACAATACCACAGGTGAACGCCAATCGTCGAGTATGGGCATTAGCGCAACCAGCAGAGGGGCCAGAGTGGAATTGTGACCGTAATGCATTAATCAGATTTGTTCCTAACCGCCCACCAAACATGTATATTGCTGCAACGAATCGTGCTTCTTCTTTTTTGTCTAATGTGGTGGTGATGGTGGTAATAATAATAATAATAATAATAATAATAATAATAATAATAATAATAATAATAATAACGACTCAGAAGATACAAAAAAAGTGAAAATAGAAGGAAACAAAACCAAACATTCAACACAAACCAAAAGAAATTTTACCAGACAATAGATAAAACACACATTAAAATAAACAATCCACCAAACATAACAGACATGGAACACTTCTGGAGCAACATATGGTCAAACCCGGTACAACATAACAGGCATGCACGGTGGATACAAGCAGAAACAGACACATACAAGATGATACCACAAATGCCTGAAGTGATAATTTTGCAACATGAAGTCACCCAAGCAATTAATTCTACTCACAATTGGAAAGCCCCTGGAAATGACAAAATAGCAAATTTCTGGTTAAAGAAGTTCACCTCAACACATTCACATCTAACTAAATTATTTAACAGTTACATTGCAGACCCATACACATTCCCTGATACACTTACACACGGAATAACATATCTGAAACCTAAAGATCAAGCAGACACAGCGAACCCAGCTAAATATCGCCCCATAACATGCCTACCAACAATATACAAAATATTAACTTCAGTCATTAAACAGAAATTAATGACACATACAACACAGAACAAAATTATAAATGAAGAACAAAAAGGCTGTTGCAAAGGAGCACGAGGATGTAAAGAGCAACTGATAATAGATGCAGAGGTGACATATCAAGCTAAAACTAAACAAAGGTCGCTACACTACGCATACATTGATTACCAAAAAGCTTTTGATAGTGTACCCCACTCATGGTTACTACAAATATTGGAAATATACAAAGTAGATCCTAAATTGATACAGTTCCTAAACATAGTAATGAAAAATTGGAAAACCACACTTAATATCCAAACAAATTCAAATAATATCACATCACAGCCAATACAGATTAAGCGTGGAATATACCAAGGAGACTCGTTAAGTCCTTCCTGGTTCTGCCTTGCTCTGAACCCACTATCCAACATGCTAAATAATACAAATTATGGATACAATATTACTGGAACATACCCACACAAAATCACACATTTGCTATACATGGATGATCTAAAACTACTGGCAGCAACAAATCAACAACTCAACCAATTACTAAAGATAACAGAAGGATTCAGCAATGATATAAGTATGGCTTTTGGAACAGACAAATGTAAGAAAAATAGCATAGTCAAGGGAAAACATACTAAACAAGAAGATTACATATTGGATAACCACAGCGACTTCATAGAAGCGATGGAAAAAACGGATGCCTATAAATATCTAGGATACAGGCAAAAAATAGGAATAGATAATACAAATATCAAAGAAGAACTAAAAGAAAAATATAGACAAAGACTAACAAAAATACTGAAAACAGAATTGACAGCAAGAAACAAGACAAAAGCTATAAATACCTATGCCATATCAATATTGACCTACTCATTTGGAGTAGTGAAATGGAGTAACACAGACCTAGAAGCACTCAATACACTTACACGATCACAGTGCCACAAATATAGAATACATCACATACATTCAGCAACAGAAAGATTCACATTAAGCAGAAAGGAAGGAGGAAGGGGATTTATCGACATAAAAAACCTACATTATGGACAGGTAGACAATTTAAGAAAGTTCTTTCTAGAACGAGCAGAAACTAGCAAAATA
Source organism: Schistocerca serialis cubense (assembly GCF_023864345.2). Classification (NCBI taxonomy): domain Eukaryota; kingdom Metazoa; phylum Arthropoda; class Insecta; order Orthoptera; family Acrididae; genus Schistocerca; species Schistocerca serialis. The sequence continues at coordinate 448,362,861 of NC_064639.1, read as the reverse complement.
CACAAGGCAATCACTCATATAAATACATCGGCTACACCACTGCAATTTCATAACCACTTCTACAACCCTTTAGATCACATAACATCAACAGACATGAAGAAAGTAAATTGGAAAAAGAAAACACTACATGGCAAGCACCCGTATCATCTAACACAGCCACACATCGATCAAGACGCATCCAACACATGGCTAAGAAAAGGCAATATATACAGTGAGACAGAAGGATTCATGATTGCAATACAGGATCAAACAATAAACACCAGGTATTACAGCAAGCATATTATTAAAGATCCCAATACCACAACGGATAAATGCAGATTTTGTAAACAACAAATAGAAACAGTAGATCACATCACAAGCGGATGTACAATACTAGCAAATACAGAATACCCCAGAAGACATGACAATGTCGCAAAAATAATACATCAACAGCTTGCCTTACAACATAAACTTTCAAAACAACACATTCCTACATACAAGTATACACCACAAAATGTACTGGAGAATGATGAATACAAATTATACTGGAACAGAACCATTATAACAGATAAAACAACGCCACATAACAAACCTGACATCATACTCACCAATAAAAAGAAGAAATTAACACAACTAATCGAAATATCTATACCCAATACAACAAATATACAAAAGAAAACAGGAGAAAAAATTGAAAAATACATCCAACTGGCTGAGGAAGTCAGAGACATGTGGCATCAGGATAAAGTTGACATCATACCAATTATACTATAAACTACAGGAGTCATACCACACAATATCCACCAGTACATAAATACAGTACAGCTACATCCAAACTTATATATACAATTACAGAAATGCGTAATTATCGATACATGTTCTATTACCCGAAAGTTCCTAAATGCAATATAACATATACCTTACAGTTAAAAGGAAGTGACGCTTGATCAAGGTCCGTGTCACGTCCCATTTTTAACCAGACTTAACGTCTGAGAAAGTAAAGAAATAATAATAATAATAATAATAAAATCAGGATAAAGTTGTGTACCAATTATATTATCGGCTACAGGAGTCATACCACACAATATCCAGCAGTATATGAACGCAATACAGCTACATCCAAACGTATATATACAAATACAGAAATCTGTAATTATTGATACATGTTCAATTAACCGAATGCTCCTAAATGCAATGTAACATATACCGTACAGTTAAAAGGAAGTCACGCTTGATCAAGGTCCGCGTCACTTTCCATTTTTAACCAGACATAACGTCTGAGAAAGGAAAGATAATAAATTTGTATTAACGAATCCGTTACCAGTGCCTTCAATGGCAATTGAAGAATCATAATAGTGTTGAGTGTTTGATAGAAGATAACAAGAAAACTGATGAGACTGGAAATCAGTACGGGCAGACTTCTAGTGTGTCGTCTTACAGGGTTGTCTCAAAGCCGCTCTCGACGGCTGGCATTGTCGCATGGTACTTAGCAGACTCGTGAAACTCAACCTCGATTTCTCGGAACCGCATGAGATGCGCGTCGTACTAGAGCAGCATTCGTTACATTTAAATATGTGCTACAAGCGTCCGTAAGATGATTAAAATCTGCTACGCACTGTTTTGTAGGCTCCTTTTGTGATATGAACGCAGCACGTGCTTCTAAAATTGTGGATTCGATCGGTATGCATGGAATGCGCCGGGAGATATGTACCGCTGACAGTAGTTCAGAGCGCCGTTTGGTCAGATGTGTACAGTTCGACATGAGAGTTGCAGTTTGTTACAGGAGAACTTCTGTTTTATATGTTTGAAGCAACGACGCTAGGTGTCCACTACTTGCTTCACAGCGGCTGTAGGCGGAACCGTTGACAGTGATTGCATCTTGATACGGCTAGACTTCTCTCTCTCTCTCTCTCTCTCTCTTTCTCTTTCTTTCTTTCTCTCGTGGCCAGCACGTGGCGCCGCGCTGCGCCGCGTGTATTTCGGGCATCCTCTGCCGCCGCTGCGCGCCACACTTGTTTACACGCGCGCCCAGAGTCCGGCCCTTGTCGCGCCAGCGCCTACTGCCCCGCGATTCCTAGCTGCACCGTTTCCAAAACATCTCTCTCAGGCACCAATAACTTCCATTACTGCACAACAGTTCTACACACTCGGTACGTCTTTAGTTTCACTGAGAAATGCACCTGTTGCCTCCACACCTGTCACCTGGCAGCTGTTCATGATCGTCTTTCAGCAGGTGCCCGTCTGAAGCGCACACAGACAACGTAGCTTACAACATTGTCTTAGGGAACTATATTGTTCCTGTCGTGTGCATGTAGGTCTGTCCTTCACTGGCTGAATTTTAAACCGTGTGTATTCATTACTATCGAGCCACATCTCTCTCTTACGAAGTACTAGCTCAGTACTATCCGTCTCGCTTTCTGGTTTGTTCTTTGATACGGAGAATTACGTGCACTGAATTTGATGTTTTGCGTTCTGGTGCAGAACTGAACAAGCTTTGTAGCTTTCAAACACGTGAACACGATACTGAGTGCTGTCCGTGCGAGAAACAAGATTCTTCGAAATTCACTCTGAAACGTGTGGTTGACCTTGTACATTGACAAACACGCTGCACGCTAATCTTACTAAAAGTTGGAGACTTACAAAGCTAACCGGCATGTTAGTTTAAATGAGTGACATTCATGATATGAATACTGAATTGCCTTTCTCTTCTGCAGCTAGTGTGTCCGCTTCTATGATATCGGAGACTTAACGGCACCACCAGAGTCACTTCCAGCTCGTCTTGCTACAGAGACGGCTAGTCCGATTATTGCGACCACCCGCTAATACTCAGTCGACGCTGCTTTCGGAAACGTCGCCTTGATCTCCAGGTCAGGCTGTCCTCGCATTTCACGGTTTCGTCGAATCACTTCAGGTAGTGCTAGGGTTTGAGATGGCAGGTTCTTGCGACTGCCATTTCTGTTTAGACAACCTACTTTGCGGCCACTTTGCTCTAGCTTGCATTTTACACTCAATTATTCAACACTAATTGTCCTGAGAGATGAAGCAACAATTGGTTAGTCACACTATATCTGCAGTCACTGTAGCGCATGTTATTTACAAGACGATATCTGCCTTCAGACCATGCGATAGCCGGGTTTGGTGATCTAGTGGCAAAGCGTGTGTAAATCAAACCCTAGTCGGACCATGGAATTTCCAATCCGCTTTTAACCCGGTTTTCACCTCTAAAAGATGTGAATATTAGCCAGGAAAGACACGTGGTTCGGATTCCTTTTTAAACTGCAAGTTCGCTTTGCACGGAAGAAGGTAGATCATGGACACGCAAACCGCCAAAATCATTCGCTCCTAACTGAGATTTCGACCAGGTAGTTGGGCCACATGGGGATACTATATTATTATTATACATCATGAGATTACCTTCAGACCGTTAGTAGAAATAAAATGATCCATTATAGTTGCAGCATAACGCTCAACGATCACACGCCGTCGTGTTCAAACTGTAATGAATTGCGTAGTGAAGACTGAAGATCCGAATACAATAGTAAAGACTGAAACTGGACATCTTGTAAATAACATGTTCAGTAAATTGTGACGGATTTTACACTTCCACTTCAGGCTGGTGGTCATAAAGTTCTCGGTAGGTATAATCTTTTTCATACCACATACGTTTGTGATTAAACTCTCACCACCCGTTATTCTCCTGGTTTCCTCTTCGTTTATTTTTATCACTTCTATATAATCCCGTTCCATTGCCCATTGTTCGCTCAACAGTCCCTTCTCAGGGGACGCCCATATCGTACAACTAATACAAAAGTATCTTCAGTAATTCCTGTTCTCTTTCTCGAATTTGACTATTATAAAAGTACTCAAGTCTCCTTTAACAACGCTTATCCCATTACGGTATAAGATCACTCGCAAACGTTGTTGGTGGTACCTCCACGTGGCAATTACCCTGGCCTACAATTCTCGTGTGGAGGTATTGCGACCAAAAATGTTTGGATTGTGTAGCGGTGTAGAAAATCGCAGAAACGAGTTACGTACATTCTGAACAATTTATTTTATTAACTTCGCGGTATTAGTCTGTAGCAGATCTACAGTCCAGCAGTGTTAAGACAGCGTGCGTTTTCCTCCTGCTAAATTTAGTCGTGTTTGACAAAACGCACAGGACCTCTCGCATACCGTAAATTCGCGTCTTAGACTTCAAATCAAAGGTTGGACGAAAATAATCTCCTCCTACAGTGAGATTTCAACGCTGGAACCACTTAGAATGCAGTTGCAGTTACAAAGCAGCCGTCGGCGTACATGTTCGGTGCATGTAAGTAGCCTACATTGCTGTCGTATTCACCTGTGTATACTGCGTAAGTCATTGTACGTTCTGTTTACTAGACTCGACTATAAAGACATCACGTGGTGTACTTCTTGAGCAAAACTGTTACTGAAAGTTTATTCTGGAAACTGTGTTGCACCGGGAAAAATTACCTAAACGCTGATACTCCTACAAAATACAGTGTGGTCGAACATTGGTGTGGTAATTAAATGCTCGCACTGAACAGAATGAGAGAAATACACTTACATAAAATTGTACTGCATGTCTGTCGCACAGTCTCCAAACTATGGCCAACGTCCCGAAATTCAATTGTCTAGAACAGCCGCATTTCCTGCACAGGGCGTCTTCCATGCTAGGTGTCTTCCCTTCTTATACATGTTGCTACGGTCTTTGTCTTGTTTGTTCACGCAATGTACAGACTTGTTTGTCAGTCCGTTCGACTCTAGTTCGCAGCCCGGTACTGGGAGAACTCTTGAGGCCTGTGTAAATTTTTCATTCAGCAGTGACGGTCTCCCAGAGGGCAGTCCTACTTCTTCAGGCTGTGGAAATGTGTGTGTGTGTGTGTGTGTGTGTGTGTGTGTGTGTGTGTGTGTGTGTGTGTAAGGGGGCTTCTCTGTACGTGCGCGTTTCGAGTTTGTGTCATGTCGTTGGTCTTTGGTAGATAACATCATCATCGCCAGAAAAAGTCGCTAAATAAGTTATTCAGTTGGTCCAAACTCCAGGTGATGAAGACTCTCCGACGATAGCAGCTCATATATTCAATTTGCGCGCGATTTTAGTTAAAAGTAGAAAGGGCACAGTCGGGTAGAGTTTGTGTTCTGCTGTCAGCATTTAAGTAGCGTGATCGGTACGCAGTCGCGGTAATACACGCAAAGAAAGAGAGATTTTCAATGGGGAATGCATATAAATCTTCCTGATATGTTACGCCTGTACCAGCTAGAGGCCTCATAAACTTCAAATTCTTACTGATTCAGTTGAACCAGAGGACACAGTTCATTCCACGTAAACACAGCCCACACCATCATAGAGCCATTACCAGCTTGAACAGTGCGTTATTGACAGTTTGGGTACATGGCATCGTGGGGTCTACGGCATACTCGAACCCGACCAACAGCTCTTCCAACTGAAGTAGGGACTCATTCGACCAGGCCACTGTTTTCCAGTCGTCTAGAGTCCAACCGTCATGGTCAGGAGCCTAGGAGGGGCGCTGCAGGCGATGTCGTGCTGTCAGCAAAGGTACTCGCGTCGGTCGTTTGCCGCCATAGCCCATTAACGCCAAATTTCACCGCTCTGTCCTAACAGATAGGTGCATCGTACGTTCCACATTGATTTCTGCGGTTGTTTCACGGAGTGTTGCATACCTGTTAGCACGGACAACTCTGCGAAACCGCCGCTGCTTTCAAGTCGTTAAGTGTAGGCCGTCCCCCATTACGTTGTCTGTGATGACAGGGAACACCTGAAATCTGGTATTCTCGGTACACTCTTGACGCGTGGATCTCGGAATATTGAATTTCATAACGATTTACGATTCTCGTTGTGCAGCCATAATCACATTGGATACCTTTTCACATGAATCGCATGAGTACAAATGGTAGCTCTGCCAATGCACTGCCCTTTCATGCAATGTGTACGCTATACTGCCGCCTTCTGTAAACGTGCATATCGCTATCCCATGACTTGTCCACTTAGTGTAGATTACTTTATCTCGATCATAACAAGTCTTGGACATCAAGTAAGGGTAACTTTGACTGGAAATCCTTAGGATCAAAGATACAAAGATGGTAGACGAGCCTAAAATGAATAATAGGTGATACATAAATTACGGACGGACGTGAATGTTCGGATTTTTTGTTCACATGGTCAACTTGAGAGTCTGCTTATAGCTGTTAACAGTGACGACCGCCAGCTTTAATGTGTGCATTGAAAGATGTTTCGTAGGTGCAACTGCACTCTGTATTACAGATCTCGATGTTAGCACGCCCTATTCATTATAGGCATATATCTGTTGATTTACCAATACTCCCCAATTATTATGCTCAATGCAGTATTCTTCGAAGTTTGCATTTTTCGAACTAGTTTATGAATATTTTCGCACGATTCGGCATCTCAGATTCTTCTGTGCGAATAATTCTATGTCGGCTACGTTGGTACCCCTCTGTGACTCGATGTACAAAGTTTCTCGTTATGAAACAAGCAGTTTGGTGACACGTACCACAAACGCGTTGTTCGTAGAGGGTGGTTGTTCAGTGCCCGCCTAGCCAGCTTATTTAAATTTTTTCACTGTTCATCTGAATGCTTTGAAATGGAACTGCTAATTTGTTCCTGCAACCGAAGCTTGTGCTCACTCTATAATGAAATCATCGACAGATAGTTAAACTCTTAATATTCGTTCCTTTTCGAGAGTTATAAATAGTTCTCATCGATATACTTGAAAAAAGAGACAGCATTGGTCGTATATTTTTTACTATTGCAAAATCGATTTTCTGTCACTGAGTGACCATCTTCAGTGCTATATTGTATAACTTAAATTGGGATGCACTGTTGTCATTAAGCTTACGGCAATCACAGACTCAGTTGTCTGTGATTGCCGTAAGCTTAGTGACAACAGTGCATCCCAATTTAAGTTATACAATATAGCACTGAAGATGGTCACTCAGTGACAGAAAATCGATTTTGCAATAGTAAAAAATATACGACCAATGCTGTCTCTTTTTTCAAGTATACCTGTTATCTGGTCGTAGTGCACAAGACAACATGGAGTCGCCAATCAATAAAAGTTCTCATCTTGTCTCTCAATTTGGCTCCGCTACTCTTTTTATGTATTATGTTTACAGTGAACTCTTTTTGTCCTTGTTTCGATAAACGACATATTACGTTCAGTGTATTGTGGAAGGCATACCGTCTTTTGTTTTTACAGAAATACATTTCGAGAGATTTTCCAGGAAACGAATGAAACTTCGTTCGGCTGCACGCGCTAGTGGAATACTGATGTACGAACTGTAAAAAGACTGGCAGCTCTCCAGTTGTACTAATGTGTTTGTACCATCTTGATTTACTCCAATCTAAGATAAGCAGTTTTAATGTTTCCGTCCTCCATTGAGCATCCGTTATACAACGCTTCACTTCAGCTTCCCTTTAAAGCAGAAGCAATATGGTTTCGAAAAACTATTCCAAAAAATCCACTTAATAGGTTTCACTGTATCGCATTTGCGACAACTCTTCCCTTTCCTTAGATGGAGTTAGTAACGCAGCCCCGTTTTTGCTAGTATTACGGGAGCGTCGAGTAATGTCGTAGACGGAGCAACAGTGGAACTGGACCACGAGTGAATGAAGAAATTTATACATGGCACTTGATTCCACCTTCGCTTTGTAGAATTGTTAAAGTAGCACACTCTTCTTAAGGGGAGAAACAGCAACCACTATAATGACAGGTCCGTCGTGTAGAGAGAGAGAGAGACTGTTGTTGTTGTTGGTGGTGGTGGTGGTAAGCGTTGAGGAGAATACAGTTTACTTCGCAGGTTCGCAGAAGACTTACTATAACCAATGTAATATTTAGCAGAGGGAGTTGGTCCACAATTTCTATTTATTAACCGCAATATCTACGCTCATAATTGCTCTAGTGAATGAATTTATGACTGTAGGGGAATGGGCAGAGAGGTTTCGCGATATGAATACTACAGATCATATGTTGGAAGGATGCTCCGGGAAAGCTAATTGCAATCTCGTACAAGCTAACAAGGGCCGTTCCAGATTTCCGCCCAAATCTTCTTCTGCATTGTGATCGACAACGAATAGAGCCAATGAACTACGTTTCGTCACTTTCTTCAAGCCACATATTTATGGCAGTCAGGAGTAAATGCATCGCCTATTAACTTTTCCATTTATATGAACGAATGTGTGTTATTTAGTCGCTGTACTTGCAGGGCGCGTCTATGATTTCACAACTTTTAAAAGTGGCGTACACCGATCAGCCAGAACATTATGACGACATACCGAATGGCCGGTATTTCCATCTTTGCCACGGATAACAACGGCTACACGTCGTGGTATGGAAGCAATGATGTCGCTAGAAGGAGTTTACACCACATCTGCGCAGGCTCGCACGCACGCACTCACGCGTGTCACCTAATCGCCGTAAATTCCGGGAGGGGGCCGATGAGCTCTGACGCGACGTTGAATCACATCCCAGACGTGTTCGATCGGGTTCAGATATGGCGAGTTGAGGGGCCAGCAGGTCAATTGAAACTCGCCACTGTGTTCCTCGAATCACTCAATCACACTCCTGGCCTTGGGGCATGGCGCATTATCATGTTGAAAAGTACCATTTACGTCGGGGAACATAATCGTCATGAAGGGGTGTACGTGGTCTGGAACCAAAGTACGATACTCTTTGGCCGATGTCCACGTGAATGTTCCCCAGGACATAATGGACCCGCCGCAGCTTGGCTCCGTCCCGCAGCACAAGTGTCAACGAGCTGTTCTCGTGGAAGACGACGGATTGTTGCCCTCCCATCGGCATGATCAGGGTATCGGGATTCATCAGACCATGCAACGATTTGCCACGGCGCCAACGTCCAGTGCTGATGGTCACGTGCCCATTTCAGTCTTAGTTGCTTGTGTTCTGGCGTTAACATTCGAACATGAACGGGTCGTCGGCTGCGGAGGCCCATCAATAGTAGTGTCCGGTGCGCTGTGTTTTCAGACACGCTTGTACTCTGCCCAGCATTAAAGTCTGATGTTAGTTCCGCCACACCTCGCCTTCTGTCTTGCTTTACCAGTCTGCCCAGCCTACGACGTCGAACATGTGTAATAAGGCTGCCCCATCCAACGGCGTCTGGACGTGGTTTCACCTTAGTTTCGCCACGTGTTGAAGACACCACAGCACTCCTCGAACACCCTACAAGTCGTGGACAGTTTCCGGAATGCTCGTGCCGAGTCTCCAGGTCATCACAATCTGTCCTGGGTCAAACTCAGATCGCGCGCCTCCCCCATTCTACACACGGAAAGCATGCTTATTGATACTACATACATAGTGCGTGTGTCTGACTAGCAGTCATTTCTCGCCAGTTGACGCTGTTGACGCCTGGACGGGTGTATATCGACAGTAGTTCGGAGCGCATAATATTCTGGCTGCTCAGTGTACTTTACGGACTCTGTTGTGTGCTCAGTGTCTCGGAATAGACTCCACCTTGCTTTTATAGCCCTCCTGACATAATTTTTTCACTAAATAGGATCCCATTCCTAGAATGTACGTAACTTTGACATTCTTGTATTAATTCCCAGGAGGGACTACTTCAGCGCGGCGGTCCTTGCCTTTGTGGTTACAATAACATCAAATACAGATGTGCGGGAGAGAACGTCCGGTTGTGTCCAGCAGGGTCTCTCTCTCTCTCTCTCTCTCTCTCTCTCTCTCACACTCACTCACTCACTCAGCTCCCATTGAAGAGCGCCGGCTGACGTCTGTCTCTAATTTTGGCGCGCCGTGGCGCTCCTCTATTTTGGAGGCGTCGCGCGCCACACCTACACTACAGCTGCTACCTGTACGCCGCCGCCAGTTGCATAGCAAACCACGGCACTTCTCCGTGAGACCTACTCTCCATGTTTTTGCCACACGTCATTTCAATATCAGGCGCTAGTTTCGCGGGAGAAGGGGGGGGGGGGGCGGGGAGGGGGACGCGCTCGGACTTCGAATAGCACTACTTCCGTCCTAAGGATGAACTTCTCTCAATAGAAATCAGCCCGTGATTACCGCAAAATGTCCTACACCAAGTAGTAAACGTTAAAAACTCGCAGACGTAAACACGTGCCCACTCAGTTTCAGCTGGTATTCGGTTAAACGACAGTGTCTCCCTCCTAGCAGCCAGCCGTATATTTCGACATACTTCGGATTCGAAAACTGTATTCAACTGGGAATGTATCCTAAAAAGTTAACGTTAAGAATGTGGCAAACGAAGTGCGTTGTTTAATTCCACAGCTGACGTGGAGTGACGTTAATGTCCTTGGCTTTCAAGGAATTTCACGCGAAAGACGTGAACTAGGTCAGGACAGTCAAGCCTGTAGCTTGCTATGACTGCTGACAGCTCTCCCCAAACATATTACACAGAAAAACGAACTGTAGACGTAGCCAGTGTGGCAGCATCGTCGTTTTTATGTCCGAGAAACAGGAAGGGAGTGATACTGGGGAGCACTCCTGTAGTCTTACAAGAGTAGCTCAATAAGAAAACACTGAGCGACTCTTTAATGTGACCGTACACCTTGCACACTATCAGTGCGACAGTATATATTTACACTGTAATAATCTCTCTGGCCAAAAAAGTGAAGCACCTAAAACTGGAGGACGGAAGGAGACGACGCTTCACGGACTCAGAGGGTATGTGATAAAACTTCAGTGGTTATACGATCGAGTCAAATTTACGAAGTACTCGGCAGCATGAGCGCACTTATGAGTGTGAAGTTGCACACTCTCTGGCCAGGATGCATCTGCTGATAAGGTGGTAAGTATCCTGTTCTGAGCAAATTGACCATTCACTGTTGTAACTGGTCCTTCATATGCTCTGGGACAGATTTGACGTAGAGTTGGTCGCACACATGTTCTATCGTGCTCTGATACGAAGATCTTGCTGGCTACGGGAGTACCTCAGCATGACATAGACGGTTTGTAGACATTCGTGCCGCGCGTGGACAAGCATTGTCCTGCTGAAACAAGGCGCCAGGATACTGGCGTATCAGGGGCAACAGCACGGCGCAGGACGTCTGCAACGTACTGTTACGCCGTCGGTTCCCTGAATCGCCATCAGCCGTGACCTGAAGCCATACGCGTAGGCTCCCCACACTGTGACGCAACGATTAGCATCGCTGTGCCTCTCCAAAATGTGGTAAAAATGAGATCTCTCCACATGTTCCCGCCACACTCGTCGACTATCGCTACATCAGCAGTCCAGGCTTCCTCGTCAGGGCTCTACTCCGAATGCAGATGTTTCTGTTGTGCTACCGAAAGCTGTTGCTACTCTCCGACCAATGATGCGTGACGATACAGAAATTTGCATGGAGTCTAGGACTTCTCTCGGATGATACGCGTTTCACAGTTTAGTGAAAGCCTTTTCTGAAACTATTTACCACATCTGACGACTGGTTTCTTCTTGCATCGTTGAAATCAAATACAGTAAACCTGCTTAAGAACTTTGTTAGTCGTGAAGTCGAGTTCGGTGTGACGAATGCTGCCAGGTTTTCGGAAACTTGGCATCTATGCGTAATATTTATAATTTTTCGTATACTGCTGCCTAATAATTCTTTTATCCATATCACCAATGATACGTTTGTGTGCTCTCTACTTCTTCCGTGTAAATACTTGAATCGCAACTCTTGTTCCGCGTCGTGACCCTCCTGCCGTAACTTGCATATGATCGATTTACTCAACTTCAACATTGTTCATGCACATTCTGCCACTTTTTCCATCACTTCTGTCACGTCTTTCTCTTCGTCATCATCATTAAATTTAATGACGTAAACAGCAAGCCTTTGTGGCTGGCTGCGGAGGAATTTTCCGAAGTCACTTTCCGCTCCTGCGCTGCGAGATAGCGACACGCACTACGCGGATATAACTAGTTACTTAAGTTTTTTCGCGCTACGCTCGAGTGCACTGTGCGCTTTGTACGTAGAAGCAAGATAACTTCGATATTAAAGCAACGGCATGAAGAATCGGTATACGCTTCTGGTCGCTGACACATACGTGTTGTGAATCATCACAAAAGCACACAGATTGCGTATGACACGGTCTTTTATGGGGAAAGAATGTACAAACTACTCTGCAGGGGAAGAACTGCGACGAAGGAAAGATCCTACAGGACCCATTACATACATTCTTGGTTACTGTTGCGCTGTTTAGGTTGCAACCGAGTAGACCAGATAGCTGATCTTCGGCAAAATCAAATACGGTATGTGTGAGTGTGTGTGTGTGTGTGTGTGTGTGTGTGTGTGTGTGTGTGTGTGAGTAGCTGCCAGCAGAATACCTTGCGTTAGTGCTAGTTACAGTCTGAAACAGTTATTGAGAAAAAGATAGGGACGTTAGGCTGTTACTGTATACATAGTCATTTGTCACGGTTCACCTGTGGTATAGCATTTTTGTGGGATATAACGCATAGCTATATTGTTCTGTATCCGTTCTACATCTACGAAGGTGTGTCAGCTGTATAACGTGTTAAGGACAAACTACCTGCTTCATTTGCACTGTCACATCAAATAAAATGGAAAAAAAGTAGAAAGTCAGTCTAAAATTAACAGCATTGAAAAAGAGAGAAAAATATTAATATAATTATTTGAGAACTATGCCTTGATAAATCTTATTACCATCTGCCTTCAAAGGTGTAAGTCTTTGTGCCCAAAGCTCTTTTCGGACTTCCCGCAGTATATGGAGGTTAAGTAATCAGCTGAAATGCAGTTTTCGTCCCAACCAAAAAGACCGTCTGAGAAACAACAAAGACCGTAGACATCAGTTAAGAAGCAGCCGTTTGTCACGAAATATTCGTGGCGATTACCACAAGCTGAAAGGACATTGCTTTGAGGCCTAACTTTTGAAAACCGCATGATGTAAGAATTATTCTATGTAGTGAAATGGTTGCGATAGTACTGGGCCGCAGAGTTTTGGCCCCAGTTAAAGAGGACTTTCTAAACAACATCAACAACAACAAAAGAAGTTAGATCCGCACGGAAGAGAAGTTAGCCGAGCATTTTGGCTCGTCTGGTCTCTAGAAACACAGAAGTCACGTGCCTATTGAAGCTGCGGCTGCGGCAGGAAGAGTATCCGGCCACCCTTTACCTCCAAGATTGCCAAATCCATGCGGACTTCAATGCGAGGCGCTTTTAATACTTCACACAAAGTGTGTGTCGAAATCTGGCAGAAGATCCAGAGATATTCTGGTCATACGTAAAGTACACCAGCGGAAAAACAAAATCAATACCTTCGCTGCGCAGTAACAATGGTGATGTTACTGGTGAAAGTGCCTTAAAAACAGAGCTACTAAGTATGGTTTTCCGAAATTACATCACCCAAGAAAACTAAGTAAATATTCCAGAATTCGAACCAAGAGCAACTGCCAACATGAGTAAGAAGTACACATCCTCGATGCAGGAAAGCAGTTTGTCATGTAATAAAGGCAAGGCCTTGTGTTCTGATTGTATACCAGTCAGGTTCCTCGCAGAGTACGCAGGTACAGAAAGTTGCTCCATATTTAGCAGTCGAATACAACCGACCACTGAAGACTGGAAAATTGCACAAGTCACATGAATAAGCAAGAAACGGAATAGGAATAATCAGCTAAATTGCAGACTGGTATTGCTAACGTCGAATTGCGGTAGGGTTTTTGAACATATACTGCGTTCGAACATTGAGTTATCTCGAAAGAAACGATTTATTGAGAAACAGTCCACATGGATTCAGAAAATACCGTTCTTGCGAGCCACAACTAGCTCTTTATTCTCACGAAGTAATGAGTGAGTGCTATTGGCAGGCGACGTCAAATTGATTCAATATTTTCAGATTTCCCCGAAGGCTTTTGACACCATATCTCACAAGCGACTTCTAATCAAATTACGTGCATGTGGACTATCGTCCCAGGATTCGTGATTTCCTGTCAGAAACCTCACATCTCGTAGTAACTGACGGAAAGTCATCGAGTAAAACAGTAATAGTAATTGGCGTTCCTCAAAGAAGCATTATAGGTCCTCTGCTGTTTCTGATATACGTAAAGGATTTAAGAGACAATTTGAGTAGTACCCTTGGATTGTTCGCAGATGACAGTCTTACAAAGCCAGCAAACGATCAAAACTGCAAAACGATTTAGGCATGATACCTGTGCCGGCCTGTGTGGCCATGCGGTTCTAGGCGCTTCAGTCTGGAACCGCGTGACCGCTACGGTCGCAGGTTCGAATCCTGCCTCGGGCATGGATGTGTGTGATGTCCTTAGGTTAGTTAGGTTTAAGTAGTTCTAAGCTCTAGGGGACTGATGACCTCTGAAGTTAAGTCCTATAGTGCTCAGAGCCATTTTTGAACCATGATACCTGTATGGTGAAAAAAATGGCAATGACTCTCCATAATAAAAAGTGTGAATTCATCCGCCTGAGTGCTAGAAACAGACAGTATCGACGGAGGACATCGAAAAAGTTAAGTCAGCTCGTTTTGTACTGTGGCGAAACAGGGGAGACAGTGCCACGTATGTGATACGTGAATTTGTGCGGCAATCATTAAAACAAAGGCTTTTTTCGTTGCGGCAGGATCTTCTCATGAAATTTCAATCACAATTTTTCTCCTTAAAGTGTGAAAATAATTTGTTGGTACCACCTACATCGGGAGGAATGATCACAATAGTAAAATTAATCAGAGCTCGCACGTAAAGATTTAAGTTTGTTTTTTCCCGCGCGCTGTTCGAGATTGGAAAGATACAGAAATAGCTTGAAGGTGATTCCACGAACCCTTGCCGGGCAATTCATTGTGTATTGCAGAGTAATCATGTAAATGTAGACGGTACGGGATAAGACTAAGAAAAAGATGGCGACCTAAAATCAACATTAGGATAGGCCAATGGGAGACTTAAATTTGTTCAAAGGCTGCTGGGAGCTGCGCTTCTAGGATCGTCAACAAATCTGGATAGCCCATACATTGTTCAAGAAATTCACAGGGAATGCAAATGAGAATCCTTGGAAGAAAGGCGAGGTGGTTCTCGCGAAACACTGTTGGGTAAATTTAGAGAACCTGTATTCGAAGAAGACTGTCCTAGCATTATGCCGCGATCTACGTGTAACTCGCGTAGGGATCACGAGAGACGTAGATCCGCAAAGTGTGAGCATAAATGCCAATGATATTGTGCTGTAGTTATAAAAATTGCTGCCGGAAGTCGGGCGGAACAGGAGTGGGTATCTCCGTGGCGTCTAACTGACGCACAAAGGGGATTTGCCGGCTGACAGGAAGTGCAGTAAATTAGCTTGCCGGCTTGTGGTCTCTGAGCTTTACTATTTGGTGATAGATTGCGGCCGTTCTTGGCGGGCCACGCCAAATAAACGTCCCTCACTTGCCGCTCCGGTAAACCGGCGCCGGCTAAAATCGGCCCAGAGTGCGCGGGCTCCCGCTCCCGCTGCCGCTGGTATGTGTAGTTCTGTGCCAAGGAGCGCGGACGCGCCGCTGTCTGCCGCCGGGGCACGGAGCACGGGAATGTAACCCCGCGCCAGTCGTCACCGTGTTGCCGTTGTCTTAGGCGTAGATCATAGTTTAGTTTCGAACATAGTAACTCCGGCGTAGGAGAAATCGCGAAGAAATACTGTTGAATCAGCTAAGTAAGCAATTCGTTGCACTCGTCGTTGTCAGTGTGTTTACGACATATCTAATTCCCACGAATTGGGCTGAAGGTCAACCGGCTCCAGAATCGGGATTCTCTTTGTCGTCTTGTTATGCACAGACCATTGGGCTTCTGTAATGTCTTCTGTTAACAAATTTTCCTCTATCTCTAGTTGCTTAATCTACTGAATTAAGCTATTTTGTTGCACGAATGCTTATCTTAGTTCTGTAGTGGAAAGGGAATAAATGACACTGTGTAAGCGGGTGCCCAAACAACACCGACTCAAAGGAAGGCCTCGGCGCTTGTTGGTGACGTCACGTCAGCTAGGCACGGCGAACGCCAGGCCTGTTGCAGGCAGAAACGCCTGGGCGTGCTTATCACTATAAATCTCTTAGTTTTGGACAAAATGTTTGGTATTGTTTTGGATTCTGCAGTTTTATTTTGATGAAAGATTTTCTTACTATTGTAAAGCTACAAATGAAGATCATAGTTCTGTATTACTGAATCCTGTCGAAACAAACTTAGATCAGTATAAGAAGACGCTTTGCCCCATTGCAAGCTTCGGAAATTTTACATTCGAGTAACTATATTTACTTGACCCATTTAGTTATCGATACTTAACCCAACCCTCTTAAAATTAACTCGTTTATTTATTTATTCATTTATTTTCGTTTGACATCGTCACTGGAAATTTGAACTAATTTACATGTGTAAATGTCCAACTGTTGCCAGTCATTAGAATTCCTTTCGTTGAAAACGACTGTAATCTAAACAGGAAACAAAATAGCTTCATACACCGAAAATACTGCTGAGCTTAAACTTTTTTGAACATGCACATTAGAAAAGATAAATATTCCCCTCTTGCAACTGAAAGGAGAAACTTTGAGATAAAAAAATTTTATTTGATAAAACAAGTATCTCTTTCGCCTCTTCTGTGCCACACCCCCTCCCCCAACGTGTACAATCGCAAGACATTTCATTAACATTCAGTGCTCCTCACCCCATAGTCAACCAAGATACCTAAAGAAGAGCACCAATATATTCACAGTTTCTTGTAAAAGCAACTCAGTACAAACGTAACTTCCTCAGATTTACAAATAAGGTAAAGAAGCACAAATTCTGTTGCTTCTGTACCATGAAGTTGTTTTTGTATGTCAATCCTTAAAACAGGTGGAAATTTAAGTTCAGGAGTACACTATTTGTTAGGAAGTGTAATGAGTTCCACAATTAATTGATAGCAGAAATCTCTCAGAACAATGTGTGTTGGTCAACTATCGCCAAGAGTTTCACATTTTCCTCTGTCAGAGAGGGAGAAACAGCCATTATGAGTATGCGTGCAACAGACCTGGCTCGTGACGTCACGAGCAAGCGCCGAGGCCTTCTTTTGAGTCGGTGTTGGCCCAACGCATTAAAAACTCTTTCTGCAGGATAACAATCTGATGGAGGAACAGTCGTGACCTCTTATGTTTGGAGTGCCGTCTCTAAGTGCAGTGAACTAATAGAACACAAAAAAGAAAGTTCGAGACACACGGGACGTGTTGTTGTTGCTTTGCCATTCATATAGTGGAAATAACCAACTGGAAAGAGGCCTGTTTAAAGGACAGGCAGAAGACAAGCCCGAGCCCTAGAAATAGTAAAAAAAAATCGGTATTTTGCGTATATTGTTGTATCACATCAGACGATATTTTTTGAAGAAAAAGTTAATTTTATCCTTCGTCATATTCACTCTAATTTTTCTTCTTGATTGCAGACATTCATGGTTTGTCGTCTTCTAAACAATTTGCCTTCGTGTACTTCTTGTAAGTTTCGGATTAAAAGCTTTCCGTTTGGTGATTGATCAGTCCAGAACTTCCCTTAATTCAGCAAAAGAATATCTGGAAAGCCTAGAACTAGTTGTTATACATATTCTTCACTAGGATTAAACTCTTCTTTCAGCGCGAACAGGAAGTTGCCTTAGAATGTTTTTTTTACTTTTTTATCGGCCGTGATAAAGTCCGGCTGAGGGCTCTTGACGCCGTACTGAGGATCCCAAGTGGTACAATGAGTAGTTAACCATCAGCGACGAAATTCACACACATTCTCAAACAAAGGCCGCCTGATGCCAGCGGAATTATATGGGGTCGCTCTCGTTTAGTTTATTTGTTCGTTGCGAGTCTGTGTCACTCTTGAGTTTACTTTCCCCATGTATATAGTCTGATAGTTTACGCTTGAGTTGCAACACAAACTCCTCAAGCAACTTTTGGCTCGTTTAGTCTAGGCCTTTACACCGATACAGACGCGTTTTTAGACAAACGTTGTATCATTAAAATCGAAAATCATGAGTTTTGACTGTTTCCGCATTTCCCGACGTCAGGGGTATTACGTATCAGCCGAACTGCACTACAGCCTTCCTGACTAAAACTATATCAAAATTGCTACGATGTGTTTATTTTAGTTTTATTGAAATGTGTAATTAGTTTGCATGTCAAAAGTCATAAGTGAGCACAACTTTCAAAGAAATTGTAGAAGTAGTCTATGGGCCGATGACAGCTACAATTGTAATAGCACGGTATCATAGCAGACGGCATCGAGATGTGATAGTAGAATGATTTTATTTTTTTGAACATTTAAATACATTGATGTGAGCGAATCTCCAAGGGGCAAGTCAGGGAGAATTACATTGGCGGTATTGAGAGCAGGAACACTACTCCATGTAAATCGGTGCAGCCATAAGCGTATCAAAAGTGAGGAAAAGGGGTCGAGTTCGCATTGTGCAAGTTAACTGTCACATCTATTGATTGTTGATTGAAATTAAAAGCGGGAAAGAAATTGTAAGCGATGGTTGATCAATTTTCAAAAATAATTTCAATCAATCAGCAGATGGAAGCGAGTTGCCCTTACCGGATAAAAACTGAACCTGACTTCCTTTGCCTTAAACACTGGCAGCGTTTGCTGAAACACAAAATGATGGTTCTCATTGTTTAACTTACGGGAAAACGACGATAGTTTTATGAAAAATTGAAGAAAGAATTACTCAAACTTCCCCTTACTTCCGCCTGATCCCGAGTTGGAAGAAATTTCGGAGCTGGAGGTGAATGTTCACTGCCGTGAAGATTTTATGGTAGCCACTATTGTTTCGCAAGTCTTTCAAAATCCCACTTCAAGAGTCAGTGCATTTCTTGTAGTGGCCATTTTCGCAGCACCTGTATACAAACTACAGTTGTTTCAAAGAAAATGCCTTTTTTGGCATGCTGCACATCGAAATTTTTATTTATGCACCCAGACGCGTTTCGCCTTTTTTACAAGGCATCTTCAGTGGGTGTCCTGAAATATTGCATGATTTGTCCATTTTTACACGTAGGTTATGGTTTCACATCTAGGTTATAGATTTAAAAACAGTTCTTTGACGTTTTTTATGAAATAGGAGTTACCTGTAAGTACCTTTCCATTTCATAAAAAAACGTTAAGGAACTGAAGATGCCTTGTAAAAAAAAGGCGAAACGCGTCTGGGTGCATAAAAAATAAAAAATTTCGATGTGCAGCATGCAAAAAGGCATGTTCTTTGAAACAACGGCAATTTCTATTGATGAATATAGGCTAAACCTGTGGTGCAGACCCTGCCAGGCAAAATTTTGTGAAAACCTTGCAGCAAAAGTAGCATTTCAGAGCAGTTATCGAATTAAGAGCGTATAACGAAGCATTTAAGGGTTGTTTTTTTAATCCTAAGAAATTTTACTATAGAGTTAATGATTTAATGAACTGACGAGATTTAAAAACAAGAATGAACTGACACTTTCGTATTTAAATTCCTCTTTCCTTATGCGACTGTTAGTTGGTATTTTATGGCTGTCCAAAGCTACAGGTTATACGGAAACAGGTGTCTTACTACAGTACTAGTTATACCTAGAACTTTATATTGTCAATCGGCAAGAATGACATGGATATTGTACTATGATGCCTCGTACAGCCATGAAATGTACGATTCAGTGCTGGAAGTTTTTTGGAATTTTTTCGAATTAGTGGTAGTGTAATTAGTACGACCAATAAATATACTTTGTATTAAAAAAAAGCATCTGACTTCTGGATTTCCAGCTAAAACGCTAGCAGTGGCCACGAGGTCTTCCTGTTAAGCTGTCAGGACGTCTTAGACGTTTACCACCGTGAAAAACTTGGGAAACCGTGACCGGTTTGGACGAAAAGTGGTGTGGAGGAATCCTGTCTACGGCAAAGTGGAACTAACATCAGGCTGTCGAAATTGCCTCAATGAGTATTTTAAAGATGGTAGCGGTCTTGCCAGCCGAAGTGCCACATGTTTGACCGGATGCTGTTGGGAATTTTGACGCGTGATTGGAGGGGAGACTGCCGACTTAATTCACAACAACTGTCCACTAAAACAGCCGCGGGAGGCCACAAATACGCCTACGTCCAGTGCGATTACAGGAGGGTCCACAGCGCAATAGTTTGTTTTCGTGGTTCGGTCGCCTAGGCTGCAGCCTAGATACCTGCGTGTAAAGGCTGAGTGGAAGCCACTCCCCTGGAAACGTAGGACAGAAGTGGACGGGCCTAAAACGAAGGCAGACAACGGAAAAAATGAGTTCTAAAGTAAAAAGTCTTTGAGTGCCCTGCTGAGAGCTTGGTCCTCGTTGCAGCCACCAGCTGAGCGATGTCCCGTGTGTTTGCTGAAAGTTCCCCACCCTCAACCTGTTACGCTCCCCCTCCCCCCTCCGGGAGCCCCCTGGCCGCCTGAATGGGCGGCTGCTGGCTGGGCAGAGCGCCGCGGCGCGCCGTTATAAATACAGCGGCCGCCGACATGGCCACGCCGACGCCGACGTCGCCCATCAAGAGCGTCTTCACCGGCGTCCAGTCGCAGGCTTCCAGGTAACACCTTCCATTGGCTGTGACTTGACGCGTGAGTTCCTAGGGTCTGTTCTGCTACACCAACTCTAATTCAGTGACAGCAACTACAGAATAGTGACAAAGTATAATTTTTTTTTCATATTTTCTTCTCGCGTTTAATGACGCCTAGTCATTTGTGACAGTTGAACTTGTAGTGCGTTTCATCAGACCCGGAATTATACCCGACCAAAAAGGATCAGATGTCTTAACTGTTTGTGGTACAAAATTATGTCCTATCTCTATGAAATCAATAGGAAGTTTTCTTAATACCAACAAATATAATGCAGCAATTTGCTCTCTTTGCTTCAGTAGGTATGAATCATCAGTAGTTCCAGATGAGAATGCAGTGTACCCCACATTCCTCAAAAACTTGCCCCCTCCACACCAAACTCTGATATTACTTTCTGCCCACTCCAAATGGAGGGTATTTCAGCAGTTTCCAATTAGCTGGTTGCTTTGTTTGTTCTCATCATAGTGTGATGTAAAAAATTTATATTTGAATGGAATGCTTGTTTTTATTTATTAAAATAACCGAGAGATTAACCACTGATTGTACTGACAATGGAATGCATTGATAAGTGTGTGATACTGCTGTTTTTTTTTTAAAAAATAAACTGCCCGAACCGTAAATATAATGTCAATTATGGGCAGTCGGGAGCATCCGGTAGCTCACGCAGTGCCTGTGTTGGGGGGGGGGGGGGGGGTGTGTGTCACGGTACATGTGCATCGTAATGTTCAATAAACAGTTGTACATAAGTGAGAAAACCATAATTCTTTTACCCACAGAGTTTTCAGATATTTTCACGCGTATTTGATTACAAACTTCTGAATTAAGCAGGAAAAATAATCAGTCTTCAGCCACATACTCATTGCCTGTTTTGTTTTATGCAGTGATGCGTGGCCAGTTCAAGGCCCAAGTTACACGAGCCACTATTTAGAGCACCAGAGATACTACAACTGTAAAATTTCTGTATATGACATGAGTTGTTAGCAAAAACCGACACAAGTGAAATTGTAAGAGTGATGAGAGAGGAGGAAGGGTACCAAGTAAGTGGTCTATGTGGTAAAATGTTCTTGAACCTAACCTGACAGTATGCTGTATGGAAACTTTAATGCAGCTTCCACAGTTATCTCACCTTGAGAAAACTGAATAACTGCACCTCCATAAATTTTCTCTCTTCCACTTTACGTGGGTCTGACCTCATCCTTGGTATATGATAGGAACACACACCAAACCCTTGTCCAGCCACCCAAATGTGTGTGTACATTATACCACTTTCTCTGTTCTAAAGATAGGTGTAGGTTATACGACATTTCTTTTTACTTTGCTTGTGTTACCTTGTTATAGCTATGCGGGGTTCATTATTTTATTTTTGTACTCTTCTGCAGTGACAGCCATGTGGCTACTGGTTAATAGTGGGTTCAGCACTCAAAAACAGTTCCAAGTGTCGGCCAGTTGCAATTGCTCAATGTCTCTCTCTTTGGAGACTTTTTTATTTAAAATAAAATCTTTGGAAATGAGACAGCAGCTACTGGTTGCCTATCTGTGTTTATGCCCAGACATTAGAAGTATGACAAATTAAACAACGAGATATGCTTAGTTGTCGGTAACGCAAACAGGTGTCTTCTCACCAGTTGGATGCAAAAGATAGTATAACGTATACTGGAATATAGTTGATGGAGGAGGCACCTACAACTGGATTGCCAGTGAGGGTAGAAGTGTGTACATATGAAACAGGTTAATGCAAATAACAGCATTTTATATTATAGGAGAAAGTAACAGAAATGTTGTAAAATAATAAGTGTGAACTTATGAAGGAATATACTTAATGCCACAAAAAAAAAAATGTATCAAATTTTAAAACTTAGATCTTAGGAATAAATGTCCCTCATGAGCAGATGTTTTTGTCTTCTTGGGTGAAGGTTGCCAAGAAGAGGAAAAACCTAATTAGAAAATTATATATGTAAAAATGAAAATTACTATTGTTCTCACCATTGTTAAACAAGTCCAGATATGAAAAATTTTCCAAATGGAGACACATTGGCTTACATAACTTCTGTCAACAGGTGTAAATGCAACTGAAAACTGCTTGTAGGTTCTAATTTGTGAAGCACTTACTTACATGTGTTACATTAGGCCTTGATTCATATACATCATATATAAGTTGTAGTTATGGCCTAACCAATGTTACAAAAGGCAAGTCTGTATTGTTGTTGTGCAATGAAAATTTCATTTTGTTGCTGCAGGTGGTTCAGACACATATCTGAGGCAGCGGAGGCGTATAAGACGAGGGATGGCAAGGGGCGCCGACCCGAGCCACCACCGGCTGCTTCCAGTGGGCCACCTGATGCAGAAGGTGCTGATGCAACCAAAGAGTAAGTGAATATCCCAGATGTCTCCAAAGCAGTATTGTTGAAATACATATGCTTCCTTGCTGTGTTGTTTTCCCAGGAAACTTAACCAATCTTGTAAAGATACATTTACTATTAATTTTTATAACTGACAAGCATAGGTGGTTTCAGATTATGACAGTGTGTAAAAACAGAGGAGACAGAACACATTCAGTGCTGAAGAATAGTTACAGCAATTAAGACAAAAAGAAATATATATGAAGATACCACCATGTTATGTAGATGCATTAAATACCAGTATTTTAGCTTATGACATTATGGACAATTATAAGTAAACATATCTCTAACTTGAAGCCATTTTTAATTGGTGTCTTGGACTTGAAATACATTTTGAAAATGTTTCAGAGCATGCCAGTGACCTTTCATAGCTAGATAAGTACTAAAAGAACTTTATGTAATTTAATGTCACTGCCAATATTTTGTTGCTGAAAAGATACCAGGTGGTCATCGTGGAGTATACTGGTAACCTGATGCATATATGACATGGTATTTGACATTGTTTTGGTTGTCTTCTGTCTGAAGACTGGTTACATGCAGCTCACCATGCTTGTAAATCCTGTGGAATCTCTGCATAGCTACCACAGCTTACATTGATTTGAGTCTGTGTGATACATTGTCTCCTCATACAATTTTTACCCTTTACACTTCTTCCATTGCCAAACTGACTATTCCTTAGTGTCTCACGTTCTGTCCTGTTAGCTTGTCCCTTCTTCAAGACAAGTTGTGTCATAGATTTCTTTTTCCTCCCATTCAGTTCAGTATCTCCTCATTAACTGTTTTAATTTTAAACTTTCCTCTATAGCACCACATTTAAAAAGCTTCTAATCTCTTCTTGTATGATTTGCTTATCATATACATTTTGCTTCCATAAAAGGCTACACTCAGGGCAAATATCTTCAGAAATGAGTTCCTAAAACTTAAGTTCATGTTTGAAGTGACCAAATTTCTTTTTCCCAGCAATGTGCTTCTTGCCGTTAGCTAGTTGATATTTTATATCCTCTCCATTTAAACCACCATCAGTAATTTTGGCGCTCAAATGGCAAAACAGTCTGCTATTACCAAATTTAATTCAGCTGTTTTACTTTTGTTCATTTGCATCGTAAAACTCCTTTCCAAGACACTACCCATGCGACTCAACTGCTCTTCAAAGTCTTTGTGTCTCACAGAATGACACTGTCCATCAACAAACATAAGTTTTTATTTCTCCTCCATAAATGCAAGTTCACTTTTGAAATTTTGTCTTTGGTCTCCTTTACTATTTGTTCAATGTACAGGTTGAATGAATAACACTGAGAGAAGATTGGATACAAACTTGTCTCCTTGTCTCACAAATTCTCAACTACTGCTTCCTTTTCATGTCCTTTTGACTCCCATAATAGCAGTCTGGTGTCTCTAGAAGTTGTAGCTTACATTTGAAGAGAAATGGTGTAATGTCAGTGTTATATCTAGATAGTGTTGTAGCACATTAGCACATGATAACTAGCTGCCACTGACAGAAGTTACTTTAAGAATTGCTCCATACATTTGTGGTTTGAAAGACGCCTCTTCACAGAACGAGCGCTGCACTTCTTCAGATCCAGAGAACTCATGATTGACAAAATAACTTTCAGAGGACGAAAATTCATGCTAGACTAGGACTGAAATAGGGAAATACTGCTTGCCCCCAAGAAATCACTTAACATATCTGTCATCTGACTGTGACTTGAGCCCAATCTCACTCCGATTGTCACTGATATTTCCTCTAGTAACTTAAGAGAGCTTGTCAGTGTAGTTTTTGAAAATAATTGTAAGAAAAATCAGTCAGAGTTCTAGCTGGGCCTGGAGGCATGCTCGCATAGTTTAATGATTAATGCAACTGCTCTTGTAGTAGTAGTAGTAGTAGTAGTAGTAGTAGTAGTAGTAGTAGTAGAGGGGTTTATGGGCGCACGACAGCAAGGTCTTCAGCGCCCGTTCAGTATCATAGTGAGACGGGTGTCAAGAAAAAAACTCAGAACATTTACATAAAACGGAACCAAAAACACGGGGAACAATCATTGGAAAATATGTGCTCACCCACACCGAAACGTGGGATGAAGCAGGGCATCAGCAGTAAAACATGGACAATACAGTAAGAAAAAGGGAGAGGGAGCTAAAACAATGTAGCAGATGGAAGTGGCTGGCTGACTGCAAGGAAAAACTGGGAGGAGTCAGCCACTCTGAAATACACTAAATCCTCCAGCCTAAAAGTTTAGGCCAGAGTCCAGACACATCACGAAACTTAAAAACCCTAAACACACACGTCTCATCGTTAGCTAAAACACAAGGCAGATCCCCATAAACTTGTGCTTCTGCCCTTGCATCACGGTATAAAATGCAGTCTGTTAAAATGTGTCGGACAGAGATGTGCACACCACAAGCAGCACAAAACGGAGGATCCTCCCGCCGTAATAAATAGCTATGCGTCAGAGGACAGTGCCCGATCTGAAGACGTGTAAGGGCAACTGCTCTTGATTAGCAAAAAAAATACAGGTTACTGCTAGTCATACAGAAACTTGTATTTGTCACAGCATCACTATCTTAATTTTCTCTCTCTTGTATCAGTTTTTTTTCCATTTCTTGAATTTAAGGGGAGCCTTGGAATGCCCTATCCCGCAGTGTTAAATTTCGTGACTTGGCTTTCCTGTATTCCAGGAACCACTGTAGGTGTTGACATGAAACTTCCACAGACTGTCAACTGATCAAAAACCAGTACACCACCTTTGCCTTCCTGGACCTGATTCATGGTGCGATTACCACAATGCCCAGTATTCAAACAGTTTATACAGCCATAAAAATTCCATCCCAGCACCAGTGGACTGTACTGCCTGCTTTTACTTTCAACAAATCCTCAGTATTATTTCTAAAGTGCATCCCATGACATTGCTGAAGTTCATGAATCATTCTGTCTGTCAGCCTGCCTATTATGTCTCTCAAACTTTGTTTAAACTTCCTCAACCTACTGCCCATCCTCTTCTGGACATGACCAACACATTCCAGTTTTGTGATAATCTTCTCACCATAAGCCTGAGCGGCTACTACACTGTTATATACTTTCGAGTCTCCATCATGTAAGAACTTAGTGTAACTCACTCCCCTTTCATTCACAGGTAGACTAAAAATTTCAATAGCTGCAGAGGCCTCCATACCACCACTTGTTCCTTCATAATTTCTGTTGCAGATATGTCCTCCTTCAGTCCCTGATTTACACTTAAAACAATGTTTGGTTAAAAATCTGGAAATCTATTACCTGTCCAGTATCCACATTGGTCACTGTAGCAACAGAATTCGTAGAACTGTAGCCGCACTTCTGCCAAGTGCCATCAAAAGCTACTGGTATAGCAGTTGTACCATCATTTATTTCAATAGTTCCATTTTCAGCACACTTCATTGACTCACATGCAACGGATTCCACAGCAGCTCCAATAAATCCTGCATGGTTGTCAATTTTACAAGGTGGATGTGGCATACTCACCACGGCATACATTGTTTCTGCTGCAGTGTGTCCTTTGCCAATAGCTCTCAATCCATAAAACCACCTAACATTTGCTTCAAAATAATTATCTTTACATTTATCAGAATTCTAAAATGAATGATTATATTTACAACTGACACAATTAATGATAAGTTTCTTGGCTAGTCCATTTGATACCTCACTGACTTCATGTAAACTAACTGGCTCTCCACATATTTTACAACACACACACTCATCTAACACCCTTGTTAGGATGTGTAAACCTATCAGAATATAACCTAACTTAACATTTACATCAATTTTGTTTTGAGAAAACTCTGTATTACAAAATTTTCTTGTAACCTTCAAAGCACTAATGAGTGTTTCTCTAGATACTGAAGAGATTGCCTGTATTTCATTGTCTGTAACTTCACACGCCACATGTTGAACACAATGTTTCCATTTATTCGAAAATTTATTACCATAAAACCCATGTTTCTTAAAAACAATTGGTTTTCACATCATACTTACTTTTTGAGAGATTTACCAATCTTTTGGTCACTTTTCCTCGGAAAAACATTAACACTTCGACATACAATGCATGTTTGTACTATGAAACAATATGATACTGTTATTGACTGTGCTGCCAATACAAACATGTAATTTAACCTTCATAACACAGCAATCCACAGTCTTCTATTTAAAAGTTACCGATTTTATTAGATCTTGAAGTAATGCATGTAAAAATTTTAACTTTTTCAACTGGTGTAGATTATATTTTAAAAAATAAGATAAAATACTTCCCATGTGAGTTTATAAGTGATATACATATCATTTTATTTGGAAAATTGCAAATTTCAAAATTAGGTAAAAATCCGAAAAAGTGAAAAAAATTTCTTTTCTGTTCTGGAACTTCCCGTAAAGTATTTGCATATGTAAATGGCCTGGCTTATTCTGCTTACTGCAAACACTGTGCGGATTATCACTGTTTCCTCTCAATGTCATACACGCAGCGTAAGTAGTTAATGAAGCTCTACATGTTAACAGAAAAAATTTGTGCTAGGAAAATGGCCTTGCCTTTGACCCAGGCTATTGAGTTCATAAAATCCTATCGGAAGCAGCATCTATGCTTGACCTGAGAGTAGTTCATTTTAATGTTCATTGAAAGCAGATCACAGAACTTCTACATAAATGGTACATATGAATCAAATGTTACATTACAAACATCTGTACTGCACTGTTACAGAAATGATGAAAGCTTGTCAGATAGTACTAAAGATGCAGAAGCTGCGGGTCAGTCAGCAACTGCAGCCACTTCCACTAGTGAATCGGAAGGTGCCACAGCAGCGGCCCCAACCCAGCAGCCTGCTGGTGCACAAGCTGCGTCACCTTCTGCATCGCCTGGTGCAGAACTGGACCCACAAGCTGCCCTCTCCAGGAAGATGGGTATGTATGCACTTCAGCTACATAAGTATGTCTAATTCACTTAAGGAGACTCTGGGTTGAGCGAAGCCTGTAGAGGTGGTTGCTAACATCTTGTGTTTATTGTGTACGAAATATTAATTACAGAAAACTGCAGAATGGGATTGTGTTACTTTGAGTGGGATGGAAAAAGAAGGCTTCAGAGTATTTTGTTTACTGCCAGATGACAAAGTTCTAAATGTCTCCTTTTAGCTGACACTTTTACTTTGAATAATCTTTAAAGTAGTTGCATTCAGTCTTTTAGCACACTTTGTATACAAATAATAATAATTCCTGAAGGTAACAGCCATTAGCTGATAATTATTTTCTGTAACCATTTCAGTGTACAGTGTCCATTTATTAGCCAAGAATATGAAAGTAGAGCAAGCCGTACACCAGAGGCCTTTGCAAAACATGGCATAATACCATTGCTGTAGCAGTAAAAGCTTTTTTATTTTTTTTCCAATTAAACCTTAATATTGTGTATGTGATGCAGCTATGTAACATATTGGCCTCTCTTTCACTGTATATTTGTGTGCTTCATTAATACAGTATAATACCACTAACACATTTTTAACATACAACATATGAAAACATACTGATTCAGTAATGTTTTATACTTACAAAAGTCAGACTTTTAATTAATTGTTCACTGCTTTTTGAAACTTAATTTTTGTGTGTCATAGACCTGGACATCGCTTCAACATAATGTTTCAGCAAAATATTCTTCTTTGACGATCACCTTTGCAGGCATGTCTTACTAGTATACTGGCATGCAATTTCTTAAAAAAAGTCCCCTAGAGTTTCCTAGCTAAAGAATTGGGTTGGAATTCAATTCAAGCTGTGCTTACTGTTAGTCAAAGTGGCCTTTGTAAGCCAGTCTACGGGAATGGTAGGATGATTCCTTTAAGCAGGCTGCATGAAGTAGTTGGAAGGCATCCCACCCAAAATTAAAACTGTTCTGCATCTGACAACATGGCTGAGAAAGGTCACACATTTACAATAATAAGAAAGTTATTAATGAGAATTGCTGTATTAACATTGTTTTAAATGTTATTCTTTCTTAAATCACATTGCCACACACAGTCTGGCGTCCCCCCAGGGGATCCACAACTCTTTTGTGGATACGTGCGTAGCGAGCACGGGACCCCGAGCTAATGTCGCCTTCTTTCCTTTCCGGGCTGCATACCTTCCCTTTCCGCATCCTTCCCCATCCCCTATCTTCGCCCCCCCTCACCTCTGGCTCTTTCCTTCCCTTTCTCCCCTTCTGGGAGTATGGTTTGTGCCTACGTCCGGAGACGGACGCTTGTAAATGTACCACATTCTTCGCCTTCCTTGCTTGTATGTCTTCATCTTCCTTTGTCCTTCTCTTTTCCTTACCTCTTCTCTTTACCCTTTTCTCCGCTGCAGCGTTTGAGACCTCTCTTCTTTCCTTTCCCTTTCTCTTTCTTCCTCCCTGTGCGTGTCTGAAGGCCGACCCACGCACTTCCATGCTTAGCCGGTGACGGGGTAACGCGTAATTCCCCGCCCCGGGTAGACAGGTAGGACACGTACGTACCCCCTGGTAACGGCCAGGCCCAGGGAGGGGTGATTACCCGAGCTGATACCTTCCGAAAGTGCCGATTGGTCCCTCCGTCTGTTTGTCGGGAGGTGTGACCTGAGGTGTGAACAATCACCTAAGGCGGGAGTGCCCTCAGGGAGGGCCCCCACAAGGGAGGAGCGCGCCATCGGAGATGCCGGTAATCATGGGGGATTCTTCCGCAATGGTTTCCTCACCTTCCACTATGTCTGCTCACAAACGTAAGTTCACTGAGTCCCAGCCACAGTCAGTTCTTCCATCGTTGCCACAGTTCCTTGTTGCTTCTCGGTCTGACGAAGGTCACTACTTCTCCACGGTCAACCCTTTCGTTATTCAGAAAGATGTCGACGCAATTGCAGGTCCTGTAAAGTCTTGTTCCAGATTACGGAATGGCACACTGTTGTTAGAAACAGTCAGTGCCCTCCAGTCACAAAAATTGCTGCGTACCTCACTACTACACACCTTCCCTGTCCGGGTGGAACCACACCGTACTTTAAATTCCTCGCGTGGAGTCGTTTATACACGCTCCCTCAATGGATTGTCTGACGAAGAAATTCAGCACTACCTGTCTGACCAGGGTGTAACGGCTGTTCATAGGGTTATGAAAAGGGTTGACACGAACATCATTCCAATCCGCACTGTCTTCTTGACATTTGACAAAGTTCAACTCCCATCGAAAATCAAAGCAGGCTATGAGATAATTTCCGTTCGCCCTTACGTCCCAAACCCTATCCGTTGCTATCGATGTCAGCGGTTCAATCACACCAGCCAGTCCTGTTCCAATCCGGCCAAATGTGTTACGTGTGGCAAGGATGCCCATGAGGGTGCTTGTCCACCTCCATCCCCTCGCTGCATCAACTGTATGGGTGACCACGCTGCTTCTTCTCGAGATTGTCCCGTTTTTAAGGACGAAAAGCTCATCCAGGAAATTAGAGTTAAGGAAAAGGTGTCTACCTTTGCTGCTCGAAAATTATTCACCAGTCGACAGCCCACCGTGCCTCAGAAAGGAAAATACAGCACTGTCCTTGCTTCTCCTCGGCCAACAAAGGAGGCAGCCACGTAGACTTGCGACCTCACCTTTAGTGCCACGGTCGTCAGATCGGCCAGCGCAAAGATCGCCCGTTCAACCTCACCGCTTTCGCCTGCCCACTCTCTGGCTCACCCTTCGTCGAGTTCTGCTAAATCTCGAGCCCAAAAGTCAGACACCAAGACTTCAAAAAAAGAGCATACTCGTGAAGAGTTTTTACGTATGGCAACCTCCCAACCATCGGTTCCTCCTTCCTCTAAACATCATACTTCCAAGAAGGCTACAAAGAAACCCAGTTCCTCTCCTTCTCCGCCAAGGCGTGTCCCATCTACAGAACCACCTGGCGGAAATCGCCCTCGGCCATCTTCTGTGTCGCCGAGGCGCACTGCTGGCGGCCGATCAACCGGCCGATCGCTGGTGGCAGGAGCTGCTCCTGACCAACCTATGGATCAGGATCTTCTGCCTTCGGCTGAATACCATTCCATGCTGTCGGTTGCAAGCTCAGAGCAGTCGTTGAGTTGACAGCGACCTTGGTCACATTCCTCCATTTTCTGTTCCCCCTATGTCCATTATCCACTGGAATATCGGCGGTATTCGAGCCAATCGGGATGAATTGTTGATCCTCTTACGATCCTACTCGCTGGTCATCTGTCTTCAGGAAACAAAGCTGCGTCCCCATGACCGCTTTGTTCTCCCTCATTTTCAGTTCGTCCGATATGATCTCCCCTCTGTTGAAGGCACTCCAGCACATGGAGGAATCATGATTCTTCTCCATGATACTCTCCATTATCACCCAATCCCCTTAAACTGTTCCTTCCAAGCTGTCGCCGTCCGTCTTTCCCTTTCTGGATACACGTTCTCTCTTTGTACTGTATACATTCCATCGTCCACACCAATGGCACGAGCTGATCTCCTTCATCTTCTTGGTCAGCTTCCACCCCCCTATTTGCTGGTTGGGGACTTCAATGCCCACCACCCACTTTGGGGATCTCCACATCCTTGTCCAAGTGGCTCCCTATTGCTAGACGTCTTCCACCAAGCGGATCTAGTTTGCCTCAACACTGGGGTCCCCACATTTTTGTCTGCCTCCACGACAAATTTATCTCATTTGGATCTTGCCGTCGGTACTGTTCCGCTAGCTCGGCGCTTCGAATGGTTCGCCCTTGATGATACACACTCGAGTGACCACTTTCCATGTGTCCTTAGACTGCGGCCTCAACTGCCATATATGCGCCCGCGACGCTGGAAGTTTGCCCAAGCCGATTGGACACTTTTTTCGTCTCTAGCGACATTCTATGACCGTCGCTTTCCCAGCGTTGACGATGAGGTCACACATATTACCAACGTTATTCTTACAGCTGCGGAACGTTCAATACCACGCACCTCCGAATTGCCCCGGCACCCCCCAGTTCCTTGGTGGAACGAGGCATGCCGTGACGCAATACGTGAGCGGCGACGTGCTCTTCGCATTTTCCGTCACCATCCTACTTTGGCCAACTGTATCCTCCATAAGCAGCTCCGTGCGCGATGCCGTCGTGTCATCTGCGATAGCAAGAAGGCAAGCTGGAAATTCTTTATTAGCCCATTTAACACCTTCACTCCCTCCTCGGAAGTTTGGAGTCTGCTTCGACGGTTCTCAGGCGTGCCTAGTTTCTCCCCGGTCTCTGGGCTCACTGTTGCGCATGATACCTTAGTGGACCCCGCCGCAATTTCTAACTCATTGGGTCAGCACTTTGCTGAGATTTCGAGCTCTTCAAATTACCCACCAGCGTTTCTCCCGAAGAAACTTTCAGCGGAAGTGCGACATCTCGCTTTCTCCTCTCAAAATCACGAAAGCTACAATACTGTTTTCTCCATGCGGGAACTCCAACATGCCCTCTCTTCTTCTCGCTCCTCCGCCCCAGGACCGGATGGTATCCATGTCCAAATGTTGCTGCATTTATCAACCCATAGTCTGCGTTACCTCCTTCGCCTTTATAATCGAATTTGGACCGACAGTACTTTTCCCAGACGATGGCGGGAAGCTATCGTCGTTCCTGTTCCGAAACCTGGAAAGGACGAACATCTCCCCTCTAGCTATCGCCCCATTTCTCTCACGAGTAGTGTCTGTAAGGTTTTGGAGCGTATGGTGCATTACCGTTTAGCTTGGTGGCTGGAATCCCGCAGTCTTTTAACACCTGCCCAATGCGGATTCCGAAAGCATCGTTCTGCAGTTGACCACCTTGTTGCTCTCTCCACTTATATCATGAATAATTTTCTCCAGAAACGCCAAACAGTAGCAATATTTTTTGATCTGGACAGAGCATACGATACCTGTTGGAGGACAGGCATCCTCCGCACACTGTTCTCTTGGGGCTTTCGAGGCCGGCTGCCCCTCTTTCTTCGCGAATTTATGGCAGAGCGCACATTTAGGGTGCGGGTGAACACTACTCTCTCCCGTACTTCCTCCCAAGAAAACGGGGTACCCCAGGGCTCCGTGCTGAGTGTTGTACTTTTTGCCATCGCCATAAATCCAATTATGGATTGTCTCCATCCTGATGTCTCGGGCTCCCTCTTTGTGGACGATTTTGCGATCTACTACAGCTCTCAACGGACAAGCCTTCTTGAACGACGTCTTCAAGGATGTCTCGATCGCCTCCACTCTTGGAGCATCGAAACCGGCTTCCACTTTTCTCCCAGTAAGACCGTTTGTGTTAATTTTTGGCGACGTAAGGAGTTTCTTCCACCCTCCTTACATCTAGGACCTGTGAACCTTCCATTTTCAGACGTCGCTAAATTCTTGGGTCTTATGTTTGACAGAAAACTGTGCTGGTCCTCCCACGTTTCCTATCTTTCGGCTCGCTGTCTGCGATCCCTCAACACCCTCCGTGTCTTGAATGGTACCTCCTGGGGAGCGGACCGAGTGGTCCTTCTCCGCCTTTATCGCGCCTTAGTGCGCTCGAAATTGGACTATGGAAGCATAGTCTACTCCTCTGCTCGGCCGTCTATTCTTCGGCGTCTCGACTCTATCCACCACCGTGGATTACGTTTAGTGTCTGGAGCTTTTTAAACCAGCCCTGTGGAAAGCCTTTATGCTGAGACTGCTGAACCACCGCTGTCCAATCGGCAGTCCTTCTGAGTCGTTATGCTAGCCATCTGTCTTCCATGCCTGCTAATCCAGCCCATGACATTTTTTTCGACGCCTCCTTTGATGTAGGGTATGCAGGCCGCCCCTCCTCCCTACTACCACCGGGAGTCCGCTTCCGTCAACTGCTCCATTCTCTTTCCTTCTGCATTCCTAAAACCTTCTTGACAACTTGGGGTACAGCACCGCCTTGGCTCTGTCCCCGGATCTGCCTGCTCTGCAACCTTCGTCGATTTCCCAAGGATGGTACCCCTTCACTTGTTTATCGTCGGGTATTTGCTGCTCTATGTGCACAAATGACGGACGCCACATTTATTTACACCGACGGCTTGAAAACATCGTTAGGTGTAGGGAGTGCCTATATTGTTGGCGACACCCCAAATCACTTTCGGCTTCCCGACCAGTGTTCGGTTTATACTGCGGAGCTTTACGCTGTTCTCCAGGCTGTCCACTACATCCACCATCATCAGCGGATACAGTATGTTATCTGCTCAGATTCTCTCAGCTCTCTCCTCAGTCTCCAAGCTCTTTACCCTGTGCACCCTCTGGTCCACCGGATTCAGGACTGTCTGCGCTTGCTCCACCTGGGGGGCGTCTCGGTGGCGTTCCTCTGGCTCCCGGGACACGCTGGTATCTGTGGGAATGAGGCGGCTGATATAGCGGCCAAGGCTGCAGTCTCTCTTCCTCGGCCAGCTATTCAGTCGATTCCCTTCACCGATCTACGGAGCGTTTTATGTCGCAGAGTTGTTCGTTTATGGCACGCGCATTGGTCGACACTTCCCCATAATAAATTGCGGGACGTCAAAGCTCTTCCTTGTGCTTGGACCTCTTACTCCCGAACGCGTCGTCGGGAGGAGATAATTTTAACTTGACTTCGGATAGGGCACTGTCTTTTTAGCCATCGACATCTTTTAAGCGGCAATCCTCCCCCACTCTGTCCCCACTGCTCTCAGCTGTGGACCGTAAGACACCTTTTAATTGAGTGCCCCTATTTTAATCCGTTACGCTCCCGTCTACAGCTATCGCCTGATATATCGTCGATTTTAGCAGATGACACGCGCTCAGCCGATCGCGTTCTCGAATTTATTAGTGCCAGTGAAATGACGTCAGTCATTTGAAGCTTTTTTTGGGGACAACCAACCCCTTTCTGTAGTGGATTTTTAAGCCTTCCTTCTGCTTTTAGTTTCTCAAATTTTATGACTTTCGTTCCCATTGCTGCTGGTTTCCATTTCCAGTTTTTTATTGTTTCCTAAGTCACGGACCGGGCGCTAATGACCATAGCAGTTTTGCGCCCAAAAAAAAAAAAAATAATCCAGTCTGGCGTGTAGTTATATTGCCGATAGCTTGTTGCCAGTTCCCTGTTGCAAGTGCTTTGTTACTGAAAATTTCATTTTTATTATTTGTATCATGTGCTGTTTTCATTTATACATCTGTTGAGAGCAGCTTTTGTATTACCTAGAGCTTATCGATGGGACCTGCACTGTGCTCTAAAGTAAACTTTTTGTAGTGTATGTTCTGATTGTCTTACATTTTGTAGTGTTAGAAAAAACAACTTTCTTCTACAAACTGGTAATTGCTGGTTAGCTACTGCCATTTGAATGGTTTAAGGTACTTTATTTGTGAATAAAAATTATTGCACTGTCTCTCATGCTGAACGATTCGCAGTTCTTCAGAAGTCTCGCAATTTTTGTGTGTCTACATAAACATTTGTTTTGGATTTTGTGCTCTGGAGCTATGGTTATATTTTCATTTCTTTCCTTGGGGGTCACTGCAAGTTGGCTTTTGTTGGTTTAAATGTGCTTTTAACTCTGCTACTAGTTACATTTATTTGTAGTGCTATCATTATTTCTTCTGCATCTGAGATTTTTCTGATATTGAGTTTCTCATCAGCTGCCAACTGACAGGGTCCTCTCCTTTCCTGTTGACAGTTAAATTAATTGATTCTTTTAAATCATTTCAAGGATCAAAATGCAATTTTTGTGATTCGTGGGTATTTAAACATGGTTCCTTGTCACTTGCTCCTTGTCCTTTAGCTTTTGTCTTTGTAAACTATTTACTGTCTCATCTGTTATGACATGGGATTTCTGTGCATCTGCATACTGAGACATGTTCTGTTATTCTTCTCCTGTCAATGCTTGAAAATGTTTGTGTAATGCTTATGTATTAGGATTATTTTAGTAACTGACAAATGATTAACAAAACAAGCATTAAGAAAGAATACTCTTAAAAAGATGAAAGGAAAGAGCTGTAACTCGATTAGGACTGAAAGAAGTGGGAGAATTTGTATCCACTCTCTGGCTATATAATATTTTGGGAAGAAAGATTGCTGCCATGTATGTGTGAGTGTTTTGTCTCTCTGTCGTGCCTTGTCTTTGCATATACGGTATTGGTGGGTGTGCAGGCGAGCGTGGGCCCTCCCCGACTCCAGGTCCGGCCCCTACCATGTCTCCATCACCTGGAGCCATGCGTCGGCGGCATGAACCGGTACGTCTGACAACAGAGGAGAGCCCACTGGTGCAGCCATGTGAGGTCATCGTCTCTCACCGACCAGTCTTAACAGCTGAACCTGTCATCATGCCCATAGGTACATTGTGTTTCCTTTGTTCGTGGACTGTTGTGTTGGCTTCGTTTTGTTGCTGCATCTTTGTGGTGTTGTAATAAGTTGGCAGAGATAGTGTGTGTGTCTGTCTGTCTTCATTCTGTCTTTGAGTCTCATGCATTTTTCATCTCATTAAGTAGGTAATATTTAATCACTACTTGTGCTTTGTATAAACTTTTTGGGCTTAACTTTTAATGTTATTTGTCTGGAATGTCTAGAGATCATGGACACCTTGACATGGAATTATGCATGTCATGACAATTAACTTGTATGGTGCTGATACAGTAGTTGACAAGAGCTTCTGGTTTTAATTGCTTCTGTACTAAAAATACTTAGTAGCATAAAAATGTAAAATATAAGGAACAACTTATTTAACTGAAGATTATTAGGGTAATCTTTAATTTCTCAATTTGACTCCTGAGTTTTTATATTGTATGTTGAGAAGAATGAAATAGGTTCAGTTCTGTGAAGATTTAGCATGTGTGTGGTGCATGTTAGATTTTGAGATGCTCTGATCAATCATCACATGCTCAACGACAGCCCACCAAATTCAGATGCTGCTTTTCCTGCAATCTATGGTTGTAGTCCATGTAATTCATCAAGAGATAATTACTGATATCATGAACAGACATAAATTCTAATCACCACCCTTCAATAAATTAGAAAAAGTGATTGAAACCTTAGGGAAGTAAAAGGATGCTGGCTTTATTAAGGGATTACAAAGAAAGTGAGGCATAAAAAATTGGCCACAGTTTGGAAATTGATTTCTAATAAACCTAAAAAAATCCTTGATTTAATTATAGAGTTAAAATCTCAGTTTAGTTTTTGAAAACAGCTACAAGTTGCACCCGAGGCTGTTTTCAAAATACTAGTTTTAACAGTCACTTTTGCTACAATCTCAACTTCCCAGACTTGCAAATAAGACTCATCGAATCGAGGGACAGAGAAGAAACATACACAGTTTGGCATCT
This sequence comes from Schistocerca serialis cubense, assembly GCF_023864345.2. Taxonomy (NCBI): domain Eukaryota; kingdom Metazoa; phylum Arthropoda; class Insecta; order Orthoptera; family Acrididae; genus Schistocerca; species Schistocerca serialis. The sequence continues at coordinate 448,325,714 of NC_064639.1, read as the reverse complement.
CCTGGATCAAACCTTAATCCTTCTCTCTCCGCCAAACATTAAAATTATCCTCAGTGACTTCAGTGCACAACTGGGACAAGAAAGATGGTACAGAGGTATCATTGGAAGGTGGCCAACTCTCAGGACTACAGAAATAAGATTTAATCACTACTGTGTAAAGATCAAAATAAAATAAATGCCTTCGGTAAACTTCAAAATAAAAACATTAGAATTTTCACACACCAAATTAATAAAAAAATATATAATACTACAGGAAATGAGGGGAAGAGTCTGTCAACACCAAATTGCTACAAGGATTGACAATCAAATGAAAACTGATAGTAGAAGAATTAGCACCAATAAATTCGAGGAGAGAATGTGAAAGGTAGGATGAGGCAAACAAATAGCAGTAGAAAGTACACCGAGCATGCATGAACTGTCAAGCCCAAAAGTCAGAAGAATCAAGTTTAGAACTATTAAAACAAGAGAAGTCCACAAACAGACAAAACATAAACATATTAAAAACACCAACGTGAAAGAAGAAAATTGTGGTGAGAAGGAATCTGTCCTTCTCATAACATAGTCATTATTCTATCCTGGATTTTCCATTGTTTGAACTAACTTTAACCGACACAGATTCCAAGGTATAGTTTGCGGAATAAATTTCAAAAGCTTTCAAGTTGAAAATTAGTCTCTGCTTTGGAGATGAATTATTCCCACTGCTTTTCTGTGTAGCCCTTGAGGACATTATAAAGATTTAGCAAAAAGAAAACCCACCTAAAATAAAATTGGAGCAAAACCCTCAATAAGTACAAACTGCCTGGGGTTTGCACATGATTTACCTCTTTTAGCTCTTGCTGTATTAGCTCATGCTCACATCATCAGTTATCAAAAAACTGGCTATGAAAAATAGGATTAAAAGTATCCTTTGAGAAACCAGGTCATGCCCATGAAAGGTCCATGAAATGTCTGTGAATAAGTCCAGTCTTTATTAATAATCAAAAGCTTTGCACAGTGCTACAGCTTAAATACTTCGAAGAAACTGTCAGTTGTAATGTGGGTGAGGAAGAAACACGGATGAATAGAACCAACAAAATGAAAGAGATACCATTTCTAACTTGGTCAGCATATAATAAGAAATACTTGTTGATAGACACTAAGATCCAACACTATAAAACCAAAACTCTGCCAGAAACCATTTATGCTTGTGAAACTCTATTATAAATTGAATATTAAAGAAGAACTGATAAGCTCCTCAAAACTGAAAGGAAAAACCATCAAAACTTCCATAAATAGAAAACAAGACATCGAAGGAATCTACAGAATCCTCCAAATGGTTCTCGTTAATCACTAGCACAATGAGGACAACAATCTTTTCTTTCACATCTTGTGACTACAAGAACACTGGACTTTACAATTTGTGACTAGAATTCTTTGAAGGAAGACAGGAGGGCAGTGGATCAGAGGAATTCAGCAAGGACTTAAAGCAATTGGTTGCCAAATATTAGGTGCAGAGAGCAAAGATAAAATTGATACGCCTCGTAAGAACCTCAAAATTTCAGCAGAAATGATACTTCGAAGTGCTATAGACACTACAGATTGAAATATGGCATCCCAGCTATTACACAAGTTTAAAATATGGTCACTATTTTTTATAAACTTAAATTTGCCATATTTCGTGACAGTACCTTATCCATTAGACGTTTGCAAGCAAATATAAGTCTTGGCTTCAGTTGTCTAAGTATGATTCCACAATGCATCGTTGTCGGCTGCAGAAAATGACGTGGTTCAGCGTGTTTCTCTCATTTTGGTGTTTCAAATACAGTTTCTTCCAATGTAGTTTCTTCTTTTCAGATAATACAAAAATAATAGTAACATAATTAAAAATTATTTATGACGGCAACCTTCACATTGTTCTTCCGTCAACACACACCAAGAGTTAGCTTCCGACTCGGACTGACTATAGTCAAAGACTACTCCAACGTCAAAGATATTTTACACAATCAGTTTCTTTGCTATTCTTCGATACATTTTCTAATAGTAATCAATATGCTTTTACTCTCAAAAACAGAAGTAAATTAACATATAATAAGACAAATTATAATAAATTCTGACAAAAATATAAGAAAACATTTTCAATTCAGTATCGACAAATACGGTAAAAAAATAACATCTCCCAGATCCATTACAAGATGAATTGAGAAAATGACAATTGGAAAGAATGAAATGATATTGGGCGAATGAAAAGAACCAAACAATACAACTTTCAGAGAAAAATTGAACATGTAATGACTCGGGTGGTCCATTGTGGCAAATAAAGTTCAGCTTAGCTGCTGCAGTATCCTTAAATTTCCTTTCCCCAGAACTTGCTGTATTGGAAAACGTCTATCTTGTATACTTATTAATTCAGGCAGACAGATTAGAAAATTTAAAAAGGGAAATGGATACATTTAAGTTAGATATAGTAGGAATTGGTGAAGTTTGGTGGCAGGAGGAACAAGACTTCTGGTCAGGTGAATACAGGGTTATAAATACAAAATCAAATAGGGGTAATGCAGGAGTAGGTTTAATAATGAATAAAAAAAAATAGGAATGCAATTAAGCTACTATGAACAGCTTAATGAAGGCATTATTGTAACCAAGGTAGACATGAAGCCCACGCCTACCATAGTAGTAAAAGTGTATATGCCAACTAGCTCCATAGATGATGAAGAAACAGAAGAAATGTATGATGAGATAAAAGAAATTATTCATATAGTTAATGGAGATGAAAATTTAATAGCCATGAGGGACTGGACTTCGATAGTAGGAAAAGGAAGAGAAGGAAAAGTAGTAGGTGAACATGGCCTTGGGGGGTAAGGAATGTGAGGAAGCAGCCTGGTAGAAATTTGCACAGGTAACACTTGGTTCAAGAATCATTAAAGAAGGTTGTGTACAAGGAAGAAGCCTGGAGACACTGGAAGGTTTCAGACAGATTATATAATGGTAAGACAGAGATTTAGGAACCAGGTTTTAAATTGTAAGACATTTCCAGGGGCAGATGCGGATTCTGACCACAATCTATTGGTTATGAACTGTAGATTAAAACTGAAGAAACTGCAAAAAGGCAGGAATTTAAGGAGATGGGGGCCAGGATAAACTGGAAGAACCAGACACTGTAGAGAGCTTCAGACAGAGCATTATGGAATGATTGACAAGAATTGGGGAAAGAAATACAGTAGAAGAAGAATGGTTAGCTTAGAGAGATGAAATAGTGAAGGCAGCAGAGGATCAAGTAGGCAAAAAGACGAGGGCTAGGAAAAATCCTTGGGTAACAGTAGAGATATTGAATTTAATTGATGAAAGGAGAAAATATAAAAATGCAGTAAATGAAGCAGGCAAAAAGAAATGCAAACGTCTCAAAAATGAGGATCAACAGGAAGTGCAAAATGGCTAATCAAGGGTGACTTGAAGACAAATGTAAGGATGTAGAGGCATATATCACAATAGGTGCAAGGTAGATACTGCCTACAGGTAAATTAAATAGACCTTTGGAGAGAAGGGAACCACTTGTATGAATATCAGGAGCTCAGATGGAAAACCAGTCCTAAGCAAAGAAGGGAAAGGAGAAAGTTGGAAGGAGTATATGGAGGGTCTATATAAGGGCAGTGTACTTGAGGGAAGAGCACGTAGATGAAGATTAAATTGGAGATATGATACTGCATGAAGAATTTGACAGAGCACTGAAAGACTTAAGTCAAATAGGCCCCGGGAGTAGACAACATTAGAACTGCTGATAGCCTTGGGAAAGCCAGCTATGACAAAACTACCATCCGGCAAGCAAGATATATAAGACAGGCGAAACACCTTCAGACTTCAAGAAGAATATAGTAATTCCAAAGAAAGCAGTTGGTGACAGGTGTGAAAATTAATGGACTATCAGTTTAATATTCGTAAGTCACAGTTGCAAAATACTGACAAACATTCCTTACAGATGAATGGAAAAACTGGTAAAAGCCGACCTTGGGGAAGATCAGTTTGTATTCTGTAGAAATGTTGGAACACACTAGGCAATACTGACTGATCCTATGACTTCCATTAGAAGATAGGTGTTAACAAGTCAGGATTGGTGAGGAAGTGAAAGCAGTAGGCACCCACTGAGGTGAAGGAGTTACTCATTTTTATAAGAGTATTGTTGTTTAATGTAGTAAAGAAAGGCAGGCCTAGAGAAGCTGCCGAAACTGAGTGGGCTGCCACCCAACAGAGCAGGAGAGGGGAATGTCTGGTCAGGTTGGAAGCTGCCAGCAGAAGAGAGCGGACAGGGTGTCCACTCTCGACGGCTGGCTAGAGTTCCACCCCCACATGACCACCTCCAATCCTCCCAATTGGTCTGTCAAATAGTACACGCGCAGTTCGGTAGCATTACCTCATCAGCAACACGTGAGTTCAGCTGCTGATGGTTCAACACGCGAGTTTCAAAGTGGTTCTGTGCGGTTTTGCAGCATGACTAATCTGCTGCAACTAGCCGTGAGACAGAAGGCACTGATGGACATCAAGTGAAAAATAAAAATCAAATTTTATATTATTAAATCCATTCAGTATCGACCCCACTGTACACAGGTTAAGGAAAGCAAACCTATGTTTCTAGTATTTATAGACTTACAGAAAGCTTTTGACAATGTTGAATGGAATACTCTTTCAAATTCTGAAAGTGAAAGTGGCAGGGGTAAAATACAGAGTGTGAAAGTCTATTTACAACTTGTGCAGTAACCATATGGCTGCTATAAGAGTCAAGGGGTATGAAAGTGAAGCAGTGGTTGAGAAGGGAGTGAGACAGGGTTGTAACATATCTCCGATGTTATTCAGTCTGTATATTAAGCAAACAGTAAAGGAAACAAAAGAAAAATTCGGAGTAGGTATTAAAATGCATGGAGAAGAAATAAAAATTGTAAGGTTTGCCGACGACATTGTTATTCTGTCAGAGATAGCGAAGGACCTGGAAGAGCAGTTGAAATGAATGTACAGTGTCTTGTAAAGAGGATTATAAGATGAACATAAACAAAAGCAAAATGAGGATAATGGAATGTAGTCTAATGAAATTGGGTGATGTTGAAGATATTACAGTAGGAAATGAGACACTTCAGTAGATGATTTTTGCTATTTGGTGAGCAAAGTAACTGATGATGGTCGAAGTAGAGGGGATATAAAATGTAGACTGGCAATGGCAAAGAAAGAATTTCTGAAGAAGAGAAATTTGTTAACATCGAATATAGATTTAAGTGTCAGAAAGTCATTTCTGAAAGTATTTATATGCAGTGTAGCCATGTATGGAAGTGAAACATGGACGATAACTAGTTTAGACAGAAGAGAATAGGAGTTTTCGAAATGTGATGCTACAGAGGAAAGCTGAAGATTAGGTAGGTAGATTGCATAACTAATGACGAGGTACTGAATAGTATTGGAGAGAAGAGGAATTTGTGGCAAAACCTAACTAAAAGAAGGCATCAGTAGGTAGGACACGTACTGAGGCATCAAGGGATCACCAATTTAGTATTGGAGGGAAGTGTGGAGGGTAAAAAAATCATAGAGGAAGACCGAGAGATGAATACAGTAAGTAGATTCAGAAGGATGTAGGTTGCAGTAGTTATTCAGAGATGAAGAGATGTTCAGAGAATAGAGTAGCATGGAGTGCTGCATCAAACCAGTCTCTGGGCTGGAGACAACAACAACAACAACAACAACAACATCATCATCATGATGTAAACAAGTACTGTGTGTGCCAAACTCTGATCCAATGTAATAGATGGCCTAATGGCTTTAAACGAGATCAGGTTAAATAAATAAAAGTTGCTGAATCACAGATAGGCACAACAGAAAGACTGTCACAATACAAGCTTTCATCCATGAAAGGCCTATGTAGACACACACACACACACACACACACACACACACACACACACACACACACACACACACCTCTAGCAGCTGAAGCCACACTGTGAGCAACAGCAGCAGTCAAACAGGTGTGTGTGTGTGTGTGTGTGTGTGTGTGTGTGTGTGTGTGTGTGTGTGTGTGTTTTGTTTTTGTTTTCAGCAAAGGCCTTTGATGGCCGAAAGCTTATTCTTTGACAGTCTTCTTGTGCTTATCTGTGACAGTATCTCTGCTATATGGTGAGTAACAACTTTGCTTTTCATAATATTGTTACATTCCATCCTGGATTTTTCATTGTTTGCTAAATAAATAAAATACTGATAGTTGAGATGAGCAGTGTTCATGAAAGTAATGGGACCCAAAAATAATAGTTCAAAATAATAAAAGTTCAAGGCACCTGCAGAACAGTGCCAGAAATAAATGGTGCAAAAAGTTAGGAAGATTGCTAACAGATGCCATAATAATAAAAAAAAAAGCAGCAGCAGTCTTTCTTCTGTTACTCCAAAGGTCAATGTCTGCCGTCTTGTCAAATGGAGGGATAAGAGCAAAAAACAGCATATCTTACTAGTGTTAAACACAGTTATGGCATGTGAGTTCGAAAAGGGCAGCAGAATAGTCAGTTTTTGGAAAGAGGTTTGTCCCGCTGTGTTACTTCAGCTTAAATAGACATGCCCCTAAGACAGTGGTGCATGTGTGAAAGAAATTATTCAAAGAGAGTTGTTCACTGTGGAGAGTGTGCACTGGTAAACACAGCATTGACTCAATTTTGAGTACTGCTGTGTGCTCAGACCACTGCATGTCAATAGCTTTGTCACCATCTGTTGTGTGCTGGACTGGAGCTGTTCATGCCACTTTACTCTTGAAACAAAAGTAAAACTCTTCAGACTGCAATGTAGGTCATAAAGTTAGTGTGTTTTGTACCTTTCCCACTATAATAGCTGCTTATGTGCTAGAAATGTGTGACCTGTGTGTAGTAATACAGTGTATGGTGGTTTGGAGCACCACTGGAATCAACATCCAATCTTGGATCCAAAATATTCTGAAAAATGAATGCAAATACTACTACCCAAAGGAAGTTTGAGCAACATGAATTGCACCATTCTTCCCCAAAGCAAGTAGGCATATCAAGTTTTACATGGACTATGGATCATATGAATAAAACAAGAATGTTCTGTGGAGATGATTCTCAAAGCAAAAGAACCTTCTCTAAAAAGTTCTCAGTTTTGTGTATAAAAAATTCTAAGTATATTCTCTGACGGAGTTCTTTCTCACTATGTCCCCTCCTCCTTGAGAAGGTCCTCGATGTATGCCATCTGCTGCGTCCTGCACAGAACATACATGTATTCTTAAATTTCATGAAACTTACGGAAACAGTAAATTGTTCAATGTACAGCCATGCAACTGGCATCAACACTTCTTGGAAGAGTTGTGCTAAATTTTGGTTACAGTTGTATGTGGAGCAACAAATTAGTAAGATGATTACAGACAGTTTAAAAAATCAGTATCATCAGACAATGCATTTTTGTAAATTCTTTTATTGAAGTTTAGATGAATAGGTTGTGAGAATAAAATTCTTAAGATACATCACTTTTTGATCTACTTCAAAGTAGAACTCTCCCAGAATTCTATCATGTATCAAGTACTTAAGTGGTCACATGCAGTTTTGTTAGAAGTAACAGGTCACTAGGTTTGAAATAAATTGTCACTAATTTTTCTGATCCAACTACTTACTTCCGACGTAACAAAATATGAGAGTTCTGCTTTGAGGAAACACAGTCAAAAACATCTGAAAAGTCGGTGACATAGTTATCTGGTGTATACATAAGTCTTCTCCTGAACCAGTCTGAAAACTAGGTCTGCTAAATAGCACAAAAATGTTATCATTTTTACTTCATTTGAAAGGTCGCCCCTTCTTGTTTCCTGATCTTCGGGAAGGAGGTTCACCAGCCAAATAATGTTCCTTATTGTTACAAGAGTATAAATATCTACAGTTGCTCTCTTCAGCTCTCTTCAGTATTTGTTTGGGCTGTGTATCTCGTTCTGCCTTCCAAGCAACATAAATTCTGCTGTTTTTACTGAAAAACCTTTATCAAACTTAAGCCCAATATAACTTACTCAGCTTTTATTATGCTACAGACTTGTTTCAAAAAGCTGATAGTGTTCTCTGCTTCTGAGGAACTTCTGTAGTTTTTTTCATACAAAATCTGAGGATATTATTTACATTTGCAACTTTCCCTACTCTTCTACTACAGCTGAGAATATTCTCACATGAAGTAGATTCTCAGACTTAGTGTATTCATGTAAACCTGTCAGTGTTCTCCAAAATTCTGAGAATGAGTTAACTGTTTAGTTCATATGATCTAATGTCGCACCACAGGGGGAAATAATGCAAAAGCTTTCGTTGAAAACTGCCAGGAATTATTGCTTCCTTCACTTGTGTGTTTCCCATATTGTGTGTCTGGAATTTTGCATGTTGTGATTTAATCATCAAATTCTATTGATGTTCTGTAAACTTTCATTGGAACTCTGTAGTGGGCGATTTTCCACAGAGGTATATAGATCATTTTCAATTCTGTGGACTTCCAATATGGATAGGCTCTGATTGCTGCAGTTAGACCTAGCATCACACATATTTACCAGAATGATAGAATATTAGATCTTGTACAGTACTGTAATCTTCTTAATTCGTATTTTGGGTTTTGATATGTATCTAGTATGAAGCATAAATTTTCCTCATATTTACCGGTGGTGGTGGTGGTGGTGGTGGTGGTGGTGGCGGTGGTGGTGGACGAGAAATAGAACAGGAATTTTTCCAGGGATTTGATGTGCTTTGACTTTCTTTGATAAGTTGTATTTTCAAAAATACATGACATAACCTCTAATTAAAACTGAAGTTCAAGCAAATATTTAGTTTAAGGTATTTTATTAGGTCATCAGTGCTTTCATTACTATTTACAGAGAAGCTACGCCGGAAGGATGAAGAAATCAGATTAGCACTAGATGAGAAACGGCATTTGGTAGCTGACATTCTCAATATTCCAAAAGAGGAGTTTGACCACATAGCTGAAATGGCCGCAGAACCTGCTGCTCACAAAGAGGGTGCTGAACTAGCACTTGCTGCCATAGCTCAAGGTTTGTCTTGTGTGCTCCATGTCAATTTCTTTAGTTAATGGCCAGATTTTTTTTCTAAAGAGTTCTGCCAACTTCTTGTATTGAAGTTTTTGGTTTGTGACATATGTGGAACTTTGTCATTTCACTGTGTGTGTGTGTGTGTGTGTGTGTGTGTGTGTGTGTGTGTCAATTTTAAGAACTAGGCGTTATTTTCCACACCAAAGTTTTCAGTGTTACATTACTGCACTTCTGTGAGAGGAGACTGTCGGTTAATAAGAGAAGGAATCTTTGATAGTACTTCTGAATTTACATGGAATAATCTAAAGTAACAATTTGTTATTCCAGTAAATCAGCTGACAACAGCACTTAATGAAGCATTGCGAGTAACAGAGGATGAAGTTGTGCGTCGGAGTGGCCGCATTCCCACAATTGCTGCACACAGTGTCCAGGGGCCCGCCACTTCCCTCAGCTCTCTACTTACGCAGATACTTGTTAGTATTAAGCATATCTTAATTGTCTTGCATTTATATGTGTTATACCAGTAATATCTCTGTGTGTTCCATGAGTAAGGTTCTACAGTGTGTGCACCAGTTTTTAAAAGTTTGTGCTATACAAGCAACTTGGTTATTGCTAACGCAATTGTATGATAGAAGTTTTAACATTTGATTTAAAAAAAAAAAAAGTAATGTGTTTCTTCATGGCACCTGTGGAAGGGTCAGTGTGGTATTATAATATTACTACTACTACTATTCCAAGTCTCATATTTCATGTAATACCTGTATCTAACATACACAATTCCATTGTTCAAAATAGTTGATTAAATTTCATATCCAAATCACAAGTAATAAGTTTTCTTGTGGTTTTTTCCCATCATTTTAGAAATTGGTGAAAGAGCAGGAAGAGGAGAAAGAGAGATTGAGGAGGGAACTACAGAGGTTACGAGAACAAGTGCATGTTATGCACGAAGCTCGACGACGTAAACACAACCACCCAAATGGATCGGACAATCCTGGCAACATTTTGGTACCATTATCACAGCCTGAGAGCTGTGTAACAGTTAGCAGTCACAGCGAGGATGATACTGGTGCGTATATGCGTGAATCACCAATTGAGGTTCCTTTGGGTGACCAGAAGTAGATACCCATTGCCTTTTGCATTGCATGTAGTAAAAATTGCAGTGTGTGACTTTGTTGAGCTCAGGAAAACAAAAGAAATAAGCATGTGCATGTATGGGTGTGTCTACATTTTATACTGTAAGCAGAACATAAACTGTTAAAGACTCATTTAGTCTGCCACAGAGTATGGACAAAGGTACTGATACCTGTATAGCAAACTGCATGAGATAAGGTGAGGTGCTCTTTGTTTAAGGTGTATTATGCAGGGTATGAAGTTGTGGTTTATATTATTACACAGGAAGATTACTCATGGCTTTGGTCAGAAAATATTATGGTAAGTGTACAGACAGCTTGCTGATAGTTTGAAATCTGACTTTATTGCACAACATTGTTAAATTTGTGCTAGACTTCATTCTCCAGTTACAAATGTGCTAATGTACTAAATATATGAAATTGAGGTGCACCACCCTACAATTAAAATTCAAATCATAATTTCAGCTGTTTGTCAGAAGCATTGAGGACAATTGTTCCATGGAACATAAGCATGGGCATTTTAAAAAGGATATGAAGGGATACAGTGGTGCTGAAAGTCAAACATCATTACTAATAGGAGTGTTTCACAAACAATATAGTGGACTTCTTATTGTTAAGGTAGCAAGCAAATCTAAGGATGTCTCTCAGTATATATTATGGATCAGTAAGTCAGTCATAAAAATCCTATGACTAAAAATGGTCATAGGTGCGGGAGAAAGGAGGGGGGGGGGGGGGGGGGAGGATAGGAGGAGTCTAATTGCCTATCCCTTTCTTCCCCTCTCATCTTTTACTATCTGTTTGAATAGTAACATTCATCACATTTATCAAATTTAGAATTCTGAGAAAACTGGTCAGCTGTTTCTGTAACAAATACTTTATGCTTAGTTCACTGGTTTCCTATTGTGAATGACAACCACTTTTTGTGTGCAGTATGTTACATTAATACCATGCCACATACCTCCACCAGTACATTTACAAGTTTTATATTTACCTCATTGTCTTGTCAGATGGAGGACCATCTGCTGCTTCAGAGAGAGATTGATTGTTCCCTTAAGACAGAATATTTTGTTGCTTCAGAGATTACATTTCCTGATCATTCTCCTTTTCAATCAAATCAAAGGTGAGATAGCCAAAGGTCATGTCATAGACATGATAGTGTCTACATTCTTTTTTCCACAATTAACGGGATCACATTAACATTTTATGTCCTTAGTGTTGATACAATGAGGGAAATCTGCATGATAGGTTCACCGTGCATCCAGTGCATTTCATAGGCTGGAGTCTGTTTAGTTCACAAGCTATGAAATTGGGCTCCATCAAATTCCTGTAGCCTGTTGATTGTTCATGTTTAGATATATCATTTATTTTGTTAGTAAATAGTTACAAAAGTAGGATGAGCTAAGTTAAGTACAGTTTATTTGGGTTTTACACATTTCCTAATGCAGACTAAAAAATTGTATCACTAATCTTGTAGGGTAGTTACATACATTTCCAAACCATTTTATTCACTATAGGTTGGCACAGAATCCTCCATATACTCAAACTTGATCAGATCTTTTGAACAGAAGTTCTAAAATCACAATGTCTGTAACGGTTAAATCATAAACTTTCTAAATTGCAACTTCAGTTCTATTTAATATGTTACAGTCCTCTTAGATCATGTATGAGTATGTATCAGAAGACTTTAGAGCTGATGTCAGTCCTACTGCAGTCTTGATTCCTTCACATTGCAGCCATTGTCCATGGGGGTTTCAGTTAACCTGCTGAAAACTTGATTTTGCTAGTGCTCAAAACACTGGTGATAACTTAAATTTCTTCCCAACATATGGAATGCTGTGACTGTACACATAATTTTGTAGACATTCCCTTTCCCTTATTTATGAATTTGACGTAATAAATTCTTCCATGTACTTCAAAATCATAATTTTAATTATGATGAAGTGGATTTGGCATATTAACTTCTATTATCAAAATATTTGGAACAATACATACAACTACAAAACATAATTCTACACACACAATTTTTTTATACAATATGGTTACAAGTTTCTTCTTAAAAATTTGACAAATGTTCCTTTTGATTCGTTCAGTTTTTCACTTAAAACAGTGGTATTGGGTATGTTCATTTAAATTTCAGCTGCCCAATTCTGAAGTATTGTGCTCTTTTTATAGCAATTAAGTTCTATGTTTATGTGAAAATTTCACTGCTTCTGTGAATGTTTATTTCCTTGCTGTGACTACTGCCAAACTGTAGCTCATATTGAGAACGACTAAGAATTTCTTGCAGTAGACAGAATCTTCATTTTTGCAGTTCGATAACTACAACCACTTCTTGAACAACAAACATAATTATATTTCTGTTCAATTTTCTCAATGGAGTGCCTCTCCATAAAATATTATCTGAAGCAACTGAATTGGAAACATAATTTGAAATGTTTGGCAGTTAATGCTAAAAATGTAAATGCCTAATATTGTGTAAGCATGTCATTTAATTCCTTAAGTCTACCAGGTGTAAATGTATGAAGCCGGAATTTGGTTGCAATAATTACACATCTGCTGTTCAAAACTGATAAACAATATTTTATTCAAAATACTCTCCATTGCTATTTACACATTCTCCCACCTCTCAGGCAGGCTATGAATGACATGCCAAAAAAATAAATAAATAAATATCTTCTTTTCAAGGGAACCAGTCAGTGAGCCATTTTCATACGAATTGAAGCGTTGTTCAGTGAGAGCATGTCCCAGTGCAAATACATGATAATCAGACAGAGCCAAGCTGGAGAACAAGCTATGTGCCCTAGTATCTCCAAACTGAATGCCTTGATCATTTTCCTCAATCGTTGTACTGCGTGTGATGGAGTGTTATCATGGAGCAATATGATTTTTGTTACCGTTTTCCATATTCCAGTCGTTTTTCCTGTATCGTACAATTTAAATCCATCATTTGCTGTTGGTAGTGATCAGTGTTACAGGTTTCACCAGGTTTTAGCAGCTCATGATAGGTGACACCCTTCTGATACCCCCAAACACAGAGCATTGTCTGCTTTCCAAAGAGATTTGATCTTGCAATGGATGTTGATGGTTTGCTTGGATGCACCCATGATTTATGACGCTTAGGATTCTCAAAATATATCCATTTTTCATCACCTGTCCCTATTTGATGGAGAAATGACTTTCTGTTGCATCTGACAAGCAGCATTTCACAAATGGTCTTTCAATTTGCTTGCTGTCTTTTATTCAGTTCATGTGGAACCCATCTTCCCACTTTCTGCACTTTTCCCATAGCTTTAAACCAAAGAGAAATGGCTTTCTGCATCACATTAAAGTGCTTCGTAAGTTCCTGTTAAGCTTAGTATCACCTTCATCAAATAAGGAGTGCAATTCATTGTCTTCGAACTTATTTGGTGGCTTCCTGCACTCGTTCTTTCTCATATCAAAATTACCACTTTGGAATTTTTTGAACCACTTGAACCACTTAAAACACTGTTTTCCCAAGTGCATGTTCGCCAAAAGCTTTGACAAGTATTAGATACGATTCTGCAGCAGTTTCCTTCAAATGGTAACAGAAAATCAATGCTGTCCGAAAATCGTAGTTCGTAGGCACAAAACTCAACTTGTTTACAGGCTTGAAACGGATACTGATGTATGGAACTTGGGTGACTGTGTGTTGACTTTCATCAGCCATTTAGGAAGCAGACAGTGCTGCAGACGTGGTCTCATGGGCCCTGTACTGACAGCTAGCACCATCTATAGGGAAATTCCGGTTTCATACTGCTACGCCTGAAACATCTGGAAAACATTAACTGATCCACAGTTTTGGTGTACATTTAGTAGCTTTATTGTCATTGTCGTTAACCTTCTTCTTCTTCTTCTTCTTCTTCTTCTTCTTCTTCTTCTTCCCAGATATTATACCTCTTGACTTAGTTCGCTCATAAGAAATGAAAATTAGTTTTTGCTTACAAAAAGACTTTGAAAAGACTTACCAATCATTAGTTATGGTTGTGTGAAGGAGGTTATAGTGACATGGCATAACTGTTAACTTACTTTCCAGTGTTTCAAATGGAATACTTCAAATAATTATAACTAAATTTGTTCTCCGATAGATTCGGTACATAGGCCCCAATTTACCTGTTTCAGAAATATAAGGTGTGATCAAAAAGTTACCATTAACCAAAACTTTGTCCTGTTCAAAGCGATAGCATTCAGATACAAAATACTTGTGCCAGTGCTTGCTCCAATCTTGGAAGCAGTTCTGGAACTCACTTTTTGTTAAGTTGTTCAGCTCCTTCAGCAGTTCTGTTTTTATCTCATCAGTGGTGAAAAATGATGTCTTTCCATGATTCTGTTCAGCCTTGGGAAGAGAAAGAAGTTGCTGGGGGCCATGTCTGGCGAATATGGTGGCTAAGGCTACCTAATGGTTTTATTTTTTTCCAAAAAATCATGAACAAGCATTGAGATGTGAGTGGGAGCATTATCGTGATGATATTTCCACAAGTGGTTTTGCTGCAGTTCTTGTCGTTTCTTCAGATTGCTTCACACAAATGGTGCATAACTTCCAGGAAGTTGTCCTTGTTGACCATAAGAACATTAGGCAGCAACTCATGACGAACTATGCCTGTAATTGGAAGAAATCGGTGAAAAGAACCTTCACATGTGATCGAAGTCAGAGGTTTTGTTTGTTTGTGGCTCTTCAGGCAATTTGCATTGGGACGGTTTGGCCTTGGGTTCGACGTCATACCTGTATACCCATTTTTCGACACTTGTCACAACTTTCTTTAGAATCTCTGGATTGTTTTTGACTTAATTCAGGAATGCCTAAGCAATATTTGTGATGTTGTTTTGGCTCAAAATTCAACACTCTTGAAAGAAACTTTGCTGACCCATGTTTCATGCCCAAAACAACCGAAAAAATTGCTTGCTGTGAGCCGAAGGCTATGCCGTCATCATCAGCACCCTCTCTGATGACCTGACAATTTTTCAGAACCATTTTCTTTGCTTCCTCCACATAATGCTGTGGAAGGGCATCAAGGGCAACCATCGTCATCAACATATTTTCAGCTCTCTTTGAAACATTCATACCACTTGTAAACATTCCTTATAGGTGATTTGGCAAAAGCCACAGTCAACATTTCGTATGCAGTGCTGCACTTTACTCCATTTTTCAAGCAAAATTTAATGCAGATTTTTTGATGTCTTTCTTGAAAGTAAGAATTTGCCGAGCACTCAAAAACATTTATAACCTTTCCAGCTGTCAAGAACAAAACTAAATATTCAGAACATCTGAAGATGGAAACTTACATCAGGAACATGTATACCAACAAGGCGACAAAAATTTTTGAAAATTGAATGTATAAATCTCGCAAAATTGTGATCTCACCTTGTATATAAATTTATATTTAATTATGCTGTATAAATGTCTGTCATTATTACATTTTGTGTCATGCCCAGGGCCCAAGCAATACATATTTTTACACACACCTGTGCACTGAACAATTCAACCATTTACTTCCATGCAAAAGAAAGGAGACCTGGTTGGTTGATTTGGTAAATTTCAGAAATTGTTGACATCACCTGTCACCAGGGTTTCATAGTGCCTGCCACTCCATAACATTGACTGACCTTCAGTCGAAGGCCCTTGACATTCTGCACACACTTTATATTTGTATTTCTTTTCTTTCCCTTTCCTTCTTTCTCACTTCTGCCCCCCCCCCCTTTTTTTTCCTGTGCTTTTTACCTTGCCCCCTCCTTCCCCTTCTCTCCCCTTACTACTCTTTATACATTTTTCCTCATTCTTTCATTCCTACACCTTTACCTACCATCCCCTTTTTCCCTTTTTTCCTATGATTTATCTTTTTCTCCCATCCCCTCCCTAATTTCTTTCATAGTTCACTCCATTTCCCTTCCCATTGTTTTTGTGTTAGCCTATGGTCCCTTATTTTCTTCATTTCCATCCGGCTGTTTCTTACTGTCTTTTCTTCAGACAGATTACCATTCTTTCACGCTATAAAAAATGTCATTTTAAAACTGGCTTCATCACATGTGATTCTCCACTGAATAATGTAATACTTGCTGACAGTGCTGTTGGATGGTGTACTGGTCACTCTATAATTGTTATGGTCTCTTGTATTTGTGCGCATTTCCAGACAATGGTTCTTATCATCAGTTTAGTATTGTGTTTCCCACCTATGACTGTTCTCTGGAGCATTTTTAACTGCCTTACATTTTTAGGTAGTGATTTCTATGAGGAGTTAATAGCAAAGTTTTATCGTGAATGGGCTCTACTAATGTTTAAAGCAATCTAAACCAGTATAACAGTCACTAAGATTAGGGTGTCGTATTAGCCAGAAGTAACGGAATACTGCTAAATTCTGTGGCCACAACTTCATCAGTTTCTTTTAATATTCACGTTATTTCCATGTGCAGCTTCAAATTTTAATAATATTGCTATTCATAATTTATCACCTGTCTTTGTTTCAGTATTTACCAAATTTACTGTACACAGCACTTTTTTCTTTATAACAGAAGTTGCTTTTTTTGCATATCCTGTTTTATACATTTTTTTATGTTGATGCATTTTTCGCTTACAGTAGAAACTCCAGTTTTCATTGTATTTAATCACAGTTTTATTTACTTGCAAACACTCACATCTGCTTTTTTTATAATGTAGTGTACAGTAGAAAGTTTTATTGACAGGTTGTCAAAGATTGGATATCAAAGATGAATGTGATGGAGAACCAAGAACAACTTCAATTGAGCCGATTGATGACCCAGCAAGTGATTTAAGTTCTGAGGTAATACTGTCTGTGTTTTAGTAATATCTCTCTCTCTCTCTCTCTCTCTCTCTCTTTCTCTCTCTCTCTCTGCATGGGCGCATGAACAACCTTTGTAGTTTTCCGACATTGTTTGCAAATTAAGTATGTAGTAAAGAGAGTGTGCTCACTGATTGTAGTGCTGGATCACTTTAATGAGCTCCACAAAACATTCTGTTTATTGACGTAATCTACATGAATATATTTATGAATGGTGTCAGTACCCATCTTTAAATAAGTGCTGGTAGTTCTGTCCCTAATTTTAGTCTGATTGTAGGAGACTCATTTGTGTTCCACTGTAACAGGTAAAAACTAAAGGAAACTTGTGACATATGCCATTTGAGTGGAAACAGATGATCATGAAACTGTACCTCTTGCAAGGAGAAGACCCCAGAAGTGGGATTGACTTCCTGATATTGTCTATACAGTGACATAGGTTAAGGTCCCAGGTATTCACTTTGCAGTCATTGTTCCTGGTGGGCCCTCATTTGCAAGTAAATCATGAAGGGGAGGGGGAGTTGGCGGAGGACAAACTTAGTAATTTTATGTTGTGCTCTATGGTTAAAAAAAAAAAAAAAAAAGAAAAAAGAAAAAGAAAAAAGGAATAAGCACAGATTTGTTGTGTAGTGTAATGGTTAAGATCAGATCCTCAGATGCAACAGGTTTTTGGTTTGAATCTTGCCAGGTGATCTGAAATTTCATTATTTTTAAATATTTGTCAAATGAGTTTGATCATTATTTTTATTCACTTAAGTTGTTTAAATCTGTGTTGCTTTTTTTTTTTTCATGTCATTTTAATCGCCATATAAACTTTTTGAATTACTCTAATTTTTTTCTTTCATTCATTCTTTTTCTTCGTGGAATCTTCTTGCAGGTGACTTTAAAATTATTGTTATTTGTGTCATGATATTTAGACATTTTAAAATGCTGATCTATTGTTTAAGAGTACAGGGTACTTACAAATGGTGGAAAAATCAAAATGTTTTTCATGACTTCATTAAATTCTATTGTGTTCCCTGATTACATTGATATATACATTATAGGGTTTCAAATGAAAAAGACCTATATATACAAAATTTTAAAGTTAGTTACACTCATGTATGCTGTCGCCCCCCCCCCCCCCCCCCCCCTTATTTCTGTTACAGTGATTATTCACATGATACATTATCTATGTTGATAACAGTGCAGGTTTCTAGTGCCTGTAAAAGATTCTTTGCTAGTATTCATTTTAGTTTCACTGAAGCAGTTTGTTCTCGTGTTACTGAATGCTTGTTGCCCAAGTGCTGCATATATATATATATATATATATATATATATGGAAGTACATATCCTTTAATGTGCAATAAATACGAACTATGCGATGCATCAAGAAATTCAAGGAAAGGAAATTCCCTGATAACCAATTTACGAACAAAGCAACCCACAGTATTGAAAGTAACCTATGTATCAGTCCTTCAGGGAAGAAACTCCCACATGGTGTGCCTCCTGGTGATTCAAATTTTTATGTTGACGATGAGGTGTTTGTAGTGGATTTGTTGTTGTTGATGTGGGCATATTATCTTCTCTGATAAAGAAAGTGGGGAAATGTAAACAATGTGATGGTGTAGGCTGTCTGGAAATACCTGAGCAACAAAGTAGCAGGAAGGGTTTAGCATCAAAATTAGTTGTTCTCTGTATAAATCTACCTGAAAAATGACTTCAAACATTGTGCATAATTCATATGATGTGAATTTGAAGCTAGTGTATGCAGTGTGTGCAATAGTAAAAGGAAAAAAGGCTGCTCAAAGGTTTTGTGGTTTGATGGACCTTCCTCCTCCTCCTCCTCCTCCTCCTCCTCCCAGTAGGTTCAGCAAGTACATAAAAATACTTCTAGGTGCCTTGACAGTTATGTCTAAAGCATGTACGAAACACGGAGTAGAATAAAATGTAAATATTAGTGGAACCAGGGACATTGCAGTTGCACTTGATGGGACATAGCAATGTTGAGGACATCGTTCCTTGAATGGTGTTGTAAGTGCTACTTCTCTGGAAAAAGGAAAAGTAGTTGATGTTGAGTGCTTATCTAAGTACTGCCACACCTGTGATGGAAACAATGAAAGACATATTGAACATCAGTGTTTTAAGAATTACGATGGTTACAGTGGAGCTATGGAGTATGATGGAGCTCTGAAAATATTTCAGAGGTTGGTGCCCGTTCATAAAGTTAGATATACGAAGTACCTAGGCAATGGGGACTCCAAAGCTTTCAATAAAATTAATGAGTTCACTGTTTATGTTGATACCTTGGTAACAAAAGTGGAGTGTTGTGGACTTGTGCAAAAGAGGGTGAGTGCTAGATTGAGGAAGCTACGAAGAGAAATGAAAGTAAAGTTGCTATCTGAGGGAAAATCTCTGTCTGGCCGAGGCAGATTGACAGAAACTGAAATAGACCTTCCTCAAGAGTTATTATGGACTGGCCATTAGATGAACTGCACCTCTGAATGATGTTGCAGCAATGAGAAAAGCTGTATGGGCCATCTACTTTCGTAAGTTGTCCACAGATGACCACCCTGTTCATGGACTTTGCCCTAAAGGAGCAGAGTCTCGGTGTGGTTACCAAAAAGCAAAAGAAAGTGGTCAAATACGCCATCATAAGCATTCTCTTCCTGAGCCTGTTACAAATGAAATAAAACCAATTTTTAGAGACCTGAGTGACCCTGTTTTGCTTAGTAAATGTCTTCATGGGGACACTCAGAATACAAATGAAAGTTTCAACCATTGCATATGGGAAAGATTACCCAAGAATGTTTTTGTAGGACTAAATGCATTAAAATTTGGTGTACTAGATGCAGTGATATGTTTCAATGATGGAGTGATAGGAAGGTTAAGTCCTGAGAAATTTAGGCATAAAATGGGGGCTCTAATATGGAAGATCAGTTGCTGACCTGTGACAGACAACAGGTGCATGAAGCTGAAAGATTCACTCTTCAAGTTACCAAAGAAGCAAGAAGTGCTAAAAGGAATGCCAAGAGGAAGCTTGACGATGAAGAAATGCTGCAGGATGAAGAATATGGTTCAGGAATACTCTGAGGCACAGTTTAATCGGACTCATATCTTCATTCAAAATTTCCCAAAGTTTATGAAGCATTGCTCTAATTTTTTTCTGTAACTTGCAATAGTCTATTTGTATGTAGTAGATCTAAGCTTTATTGCAGAATCAACTAAATTATAGAAAAAATAACATTTTTATTAGGAAAAATTATAAAAATTAAAATGTTAGATGGGATATTTTTTTATCCTTTTAATATACATAATAGGTGGAATTAAAAAGGTCTAGTACCTCAGCCATCGTGTCACGAACATCTGATAAAAATTTGGTCTCCTTCAAATGTATAATATTGGATTAAATGGTACCCCAATATGAGGAAGCATTTTGGAAAAAGAATTGCATCAATTTCTTCGTAATTTTTTAATAACACTAAGCAGATTGATAAATATTAAAAGTACTTCTGATTTGTTCAGAAAGTGTGCTGCATTACCTGCTATCAACAAAAAACTTGTAAGACGTATACATTACAAACAGTGCCTGAAAGAAATTGGTTTTGATTTTTACATAATATTGAGCCATAAAAGTACCCTGCATCCTTAAAAATGATAGATGAAATCATCTGTTTACATTGACTGTGCTATAGTGTGAAATATATTTTTGATTACAAGATGTACATTTTTTTTGGACAGTAATCATCATACAAACGTTTAAAACATGAATTCTTATTGTACTGTAGACAAAACAATGCAGATGAAGAAAATGAAAGAAGGTGTTAAAAGTAAAATGGAATTCAAGCAAAATGTGGAATAGCAGCTATGAATGCAACAACATGGGCAAAAACAGAGGATGACAAAACAGAATAAATACAAAGTTAATACATAAAAATAATTACAATCACATGAACAAAGATTCTGGGTTGAAAAGACTGATGGAAGAAAAGAAAGAGTAATTCAAAAACTAAAATCAAATAATGCACACTCCAGGTTGGAATATCAACTATGTAAGGAAAAGATAGGTTGCTACTCACCGTAAAGACTAGATGTTGAGTTGCAGACAAGCAAAATGAAAAAACTTACACACAGCTTTTACCCAAAGCCTCCTTCAGTAAAGGAAGCACCATCTACAGCAGCTTGGATCAAAATGCAGCTGTCACATAACATGGAAGCAGCAATCTTCAGGCAGCAGGGAAGGGACAGGATAGTAGGATATGGTGGTGTGGGGAGAGGAGGGGGGAGGGCGGGGGGGGGGGTGCTGGAGAGAGAAGAGTGCTATCTGGCAGAGTTCTCAGGGACTAGACTGCAGACAGGTGTAGCATTGAGAGGATGTGGAGCAGGGACGTGGATGGCGAGGGGGGCGGGGGGAGGATAGTAGTAGGGAAGGGGAAATGTGGGTGGGTGTGTTGGCGGCGGGTGGAAAATAAGAATAGGAAGGAGTTGAGAGGATAGAGAAGGTGGAAACTGGTGGGTGGAGGATGTGGAGACAGTAGGTTACCATAGGTTGAGGCCAGGATAATTTTAGGAGCAGAGAATGTGTTATAAGGATAATTCCCATCTGTGCAGTTCAGAACAGCTAGTAGTAGAGGGGAGGATCCAGATGTTTTGGGTAGTGAAGCAGCCATTGAAATCAACCATGTTATGGCCAGCTTCATGTTGTGCCATAGAGTGGTTTACTTTACTGTTGGCCACAGTTTGGCATTGGCCATTCATCCTGGTGGACAGCTAGTTGGTGGACCGCTAGTTGATGGTCATACCAATAAAAAAATCTATGCAATGATTGCAGCAGAGCTGGTGCTTTCACAGGTGGCCTGCCATCCAATGGGATTGGATAAGCCTGTGACAGGACTGTGGATTGGGAAGTGCTGGGTGGATGGATGGGGCAGGTCTTGCACCTGGATCTTCCACAGGGATATTTTCCCTGAGGAAAGGGGTTTGGGTTTGGGTTTGGGTTTGGGTTTGGGTTTGGGATTAGGGATTAGGGGTAGCTAAGGGGTCGACTAGCATGTCGTGAAAGTTAGGTGGATGACAGAAAACCACTTTCAGAGGGGTGGGGAGGATCTTGGATAGGATGTCTCTCATTGCAGGGTACGATGGTAGGCAATCAGTCCTGATAAAGGGTGTGGTTCAGTTGTTTTGGTCCTGGGTGGTACTAGGTGATGAAGGGTGCATTCCTTTGTAGCTGGTTCTTGGGGTGGTGCGAGGATTGGGGATGCATCAGGAAATGACACAGGAGGTCCATTAGTGGACTATGCCTAGAGGATAGTGGCCATCTATAATGGCCTTGGTGAGACCCTCAGCATACTGGACAAGGGAGTTCTCGTCACAGCAGATGAGCTGCCCTGAGTGGCCAAGCTGTATGGGAGGGATTGTTTGGTGTGGAAGGGATGATGGTGTTCAAAATGCTAGTACTTTTGGTGGTTGGTGGGTTTAATGTGGATAGAGGTGTGAATGGAGCCATTAAGGAGGTGGGTGGTCAGCACTCAGGAAGTTGGCATGCTGGGTTGAGGAGGATCAGGTGAAGCAGATGGGAGAGAAGTTGTTGAGGTTATGAAGAAATGAGAAATATGAGGGTAAGGTGTCTTTGCCCTGAGTCCAGATCATGAAGATATCATCAGTGAACCTGTAAACCAGACAAGGGGTTTGACATTTTTGGAGGCTAGGAAGGTCTCCTCTTGATGGCCCATAAAAAGGTTGGAATAGGAGGGTGCTATGAGGGTGACCATGGCTGTGCCATGGATTTGTATACCTTCTCTTCAAAGGAGAAGTAGTTGTGAGTGAGGATCAAGGTAGTAAGGTGCGTGAGGAATCAGGTAGTGGGTTCCAGGTGTGAAGGTGTTTGGAAAGGTAGTGTTCAGTTGCAGGAAGACCATGGTCATTAAGGGTGTTGGTGTATACTAAAATGGTGTCAACAGTGATGAGTAGAGATCCGTAAGGTAAAGGTGTGGGATGGTGGAAAGTCCTTGTGGAATGTGGTTGGTATCTTTGATGGGGAAGGCTAGATTACGGGCATTTAGTCAGAGGTGTTGTTTTCTGAGGGCCAAAATTGTTTTGGTGGGGGCCAATAGACAGCTACAATTGGGGTATCAAAGATTGTTGAGTTTATGGATTTTGGGGAGCTTGTAGGAGGAGGGTGTGTAAGGTGAGGAGGAAGTGGATTCACGGAAGGGGTTGTGGGAAGGGCCTAAGGCATCAAGCAGGGATTGGAGGTTATGTTGGACATCTGAGATGGATCACCCTGACAGAGTTTATAGGTTTAGGAATCGGATAATTGACAGCGGCCTTCTGCCATCAGCTCTGCTACAATCATTGCACAGCAATTCATATTTGTGTGCTGACCAACCATTTGTCCACTAGTATGAACATCTACTGCCAAACTGTGGTCAAGAGCATAGTAGATAACCACCTAGCACAATATGCAGCTGAACATCACATGCTTAATTTTAATGACTGCTTCACTACCCGAGCGAACTGGATCCTCTCCTCCATCACCAGCTATTCTAAATTGCACAGATATGAGTCACCCTTACAACACATTCTCTGCTCCGGAAATTATCCCAGCCTTGACCTATGATAACTTACTGTCCCCACACCCTCAATCCAACAGTTTTCACCTGCTCCGCCCTCTCACCTCCTCTACATTCTTGTCTCCACCCTATTTGTGTGGCGCCTTCTGCCAACATGTCTGCCTGTCTTCCCCCTTCCTTGTTCCTCTCGTTTTTCACTGCCCCCTCCCCCCTTTGTCCCCCTTGTCCTCCTCCCTCTCTACCTCCCTGTCCCACAATCTCCCAACACTGCACCTCTTGACAGTCTAGTGCCTGCATGTTCCACCAGACAACTCGCCTCTCGCACCCTACCCATACCCTGTTATTCTCTCCCTTTCCCTGCCACCTCCAGATTACTGCCTCCATGCCTCATGACTATGGAATTCTGGTCCAAGCTACTGGATGTGGCAATCTTGTGTGTGTGTGTGTGTGTGTGTGTGTGTGTGTGTGTGTGTGTGTGTGTGTGTGTGTGTGCATTTAAACCAACTAGATGAATAAAAATAAAGACCAAAGCTATTTCAATAAATATTTAAAAATAAAGTAGTTCAAAGTACCTTATAAGATTCAAACGCGCAACCTTTCACATGTGTGCTATACAACCAGTCAGTATTACATTACTTTTTTAAAGCTGTACAGCATCATGCAAAATTCGGAAATTTTTTCCCTGCGATTATTTGCCCAAACAAAAGCCCACCAATGTGAAAGATTGTGTGGTGTTACATCTGAGACCTTAACCTACAACTCCGTATAAATGGTTTCAAAGAAGTAATCCCATCATTGGGTACCTCTCCTTGTTACTTTTAAATTTAATGCAATTAGTTCCTTGCAGTGTTTTGAATGTTACTGTAATACTGAAATACATTGTTAAAGGCATGTTTAAAATACTGTTCTTTCAGTTTATCAAATTTTAATATATCCCTTCAAATGACATCAATTATTTTGCTCTTTCCTATTAAATAAATTTGGAAGAAATGCTGCTTACACCTTCAGTATGGATTACCAGTTGAAGTGGCACAGTGGTTAACAGTCTGAACTCTAATTTTGAATGGTTGGGGTTAAAATTCCCATCTGCCCGTCCAAATTTAGATTTCCACAGTTTTCCTAAGTCAGTTAAGGCAAATACCAAGACAGTTCATTTGAAAAGGACAGATGACTTCCTATTCTCAATCATTTCCCAATTATAGCATGCCCTCAGACTCTTATGATAAATACCAAGCATAGTGGTGCAGTGGTTAGCTCACTGGACTCACATTCAGGAGGACAACGGCTCATATCCTTATCAGACCATCCAGATTAAGGTTTTCTGAGAGTCCCCTAAATCACTTCAGGTTAATGCAGGAATGGTTCCTTTGATAGGGCATGGCTGATTTCTTTCCCCACACTTACAAAACCAATGTCAGCTTGTGCTCTATCTCTAATGACCTCATTGTTGACAGGACATAAAACCCAAATCTTCGTTCCTTCTAATGATGGAACATCCTTCCTGTTTCACTGTGTGCTCTACAATCATCTAACACAACCATTGATTATCATCTTGTGTGCTGTGGAATCATGTTAATCATAAGAAACAACTGCCAGACTTCCAATATGAAAACAAGGTATAATCATCTGAACAATGTGTTTAATACCTTGATTCAATCAAACTTATTTGTCTTCTGTAACTAAAACAAACTGAACTAGTTGTTCATCTGTGAGTAGGCTTTATGTGATAATCTTTATTGTTGTTGTTGTTGTTGTCGTTCTTAGTGTTGATATCAATAAAAGTTTCAAATTAGTAAAACCATTCTAAATGGTACTAGTTATTGCTGTTAAGTACCATCAATCTGATATGACTTCAAAACATATCATAAATTACCTAGTGCAATCCCTAAACATCGTTTCATTTTTTCTCTCTTGTTGGTATACATCAGTAATATTTGGGCAAGGCATGTTCAAGACAGTTGAGTAAGCAGTCAAAGATGAAAACATTGTTACTTTGGTGATACGTAAAGATTAATTACAATGTGTGTCACAGCTCAGCACTCAGAGTTTGAAAGAAACTGAGGTCCTCCCCTCCACCCTGATGTCACACAATACACCATCCACAGCAGTACGTTCCATACAGTGTATGTATTGTGGCAAGAACACTCCATACTGATAGTCATGAGTTTTAATCCTCAACCATATTTAATATGCACTGTAAGGATACTTTACTTAATCATCAGATTCTCATTTTTCTTTGGCACACATTCAATAAATCTGTCACAAGGTTGTTGTCAGTCGTATCACTATGTAATAGTTCAGAAAGCTTTTCAAGAGCGAAAATAATCAGAGAGTAAAAAACTATTCACAAAATTACCATGCCCTTTTATGCACTGATATTGGTTTTGAAACTCAGGTTAATATTATATGTACTATCACATTGCCAATGTCTCTGAACATTTGAAAAGAATCTCTCTTGTAAGCTGTCACCATTTCTTGCATACAGTCTTTTTCCTCTGGAGCTGCTTAAATTACAGCTGGTAATTTCCTGTTGCAGCCTTCTATGTATATTTTGACCATTTGTCTTTTCCTTTTTTAACTATGGTGAGATTCTGTAATTTTTTTATTATAATGAAATATGGTAATACCAGTTTTTGTCAGACAGTATTAGCAACAAATCTTATAGTGTTGCTGCAATTGTGGACTTCACTCAGTTTGAATTAACTTCTTTCTGGTTATTTCTACTCTTCACTGTTATATAGTCCATGCGATGAGAATTTTTTAATGACCAAGCTATTTACTGTACCTACATTAGGTTTACTGCCTTACTTCTGACCTCAACAGCTTCTCATTAAAAAGTGATTCACACTGTTCATACATACACAAAAGTAAGCAGGTGAACATGAAGTGTCAAAAGTAAATGGAAAAGAAGGTTGTGCAACTTGTTTCAGAGGCTTCTTGTTATTTTAAGTATGTGAAGAAAATTCTCCAAAGTCATAACAATAAAATTTATCTGTTGGGAATATGGCAGAGGTCCACCTTAAGGGATTTGTCTCACAACACTACTAGTTCATTAATGTAGCATTTTATTTGATGTGAAGAAGACAGTACTTTACTTCCATTTAAACAGGAGCAGTCAGCTAGAGGTACGTCTTCATGGACATACACAGGCAAACAAAGCAGATGTCAGCTTGTAAATTGATTTTTTGAAACATAATAGTTCACTTCCGCAATGCCAACTTTATCTTCACATAAATTGGTTTAGTTGTAGTACATCTTCTGTAGTAAAGATTAAAACAAATTTCATAATTTGTTGATAATGTCATAAAGTAGCAACTACAAACAAGAGCTGGCAAGTCACATTACATGCTCAAGTTAACATACAATACAGTCTGTAAATTTTATTCTCCAGTACTTCATCAGTTCCAAATCAATATGACTTTGTGTCCAGTAACTTCCAGCCTCAGTGGTGAGTGCAGTAGCACTGAACTCACCATTGTTCTATACAATTTTTCACTTAGTTGTGTCAAATTAGTGATAAAACAGGTCCTACACTATCACACATGCTACCTGGAAAGACATCTTGGGAATGAATGATTACTGCTGCTATTGAGGGAAGATAGACGCTATGTAGAAAGCACCAAGTGTAGTTGTAAGAGGATATGTTGCATGGTAGAAGTTGGGCTCCCAAGGGGTCTTCACACTACCCAGAGATAGCTTTTTCTGCTAACTGCACCTCTTTCCCTCTCTATTATTCCCCCCCCCCCCCCTCCCCTCCCATCTCTGTCCCAAAGAGGCTACTTCAGGCTGCACATTTCAACACTACAAATGTGCTTCATTTCCAGTGAGTTTTGGAAAGTCCTGCAGGATATCTTGTGATGATTGAATGAAATTGGACAAATCATATTTTCATTCAGTACATTTTAAGTACTCTCTGAAAATATTTTGTTTATTGTCTGGATGTTT
Source organism: Schistocerca serialis cubense (assembly GCF_023864345.2). Classification (NCBI taxonomy): domain Eukaryota; kingdom Metazoa; phylum Arthropoda; class Insecta; order Orthoptera; family Acrididae; genus Schistocerca; species Schistocerca serialis. Next base: position 448,298,260 of record NC_064639.1, on the reverse strand, counting down.
GTAAATATAAAATCTGTAAAGATAGAAAATTCATGTCTTTTTCATTGTTGGTGCTTCGCTGCTGCTTATCATAGTGTAAACATACTTTTGGTTGCCCTTATAGATAGTGACTATTTTATTTTTCAGGTGTTTGTTGACGCACTATCTGGAGAGGCAGAGAGCCAACTAGAAGCAGAGGCTGTTGTGGAGACAACAGCAGAGGCCACTGCTCTGGAACTAGAACACGATGTGGAACGCCCTCCTGTGATATGAAGCAGATTGATTGTCGTGTGTGTGGCAAATCTGGGAGTATGTGCTTCCCTAGGCACTTGCATTTGCAGTGATACTGGATAATGTACAACTACTCGTGGACATTGTCTGCAAGGGTTATAAAATGACACGTGCTGATATTAAAACAGAGCTTAAAATATTTTAATGTAAGTTGAACATGTTTTGTTCTGTTACCACTGTGAGCTTGTTAAGTTTCTATGCTGTAAGTGACAGAATTACACTGGTTCATAATATAACAGCACAGTTATTATACTATGGTAGAGTTATAATTTTGTAAAGCAGAGAAACTGAAAAAGATTTCTGTGCATTACACGCAGACTGTAGCATGTCATTATTGTCCACTACCTCAGAGATATAAGCTGTTTATGCAGCATACAGATTTCACTTTGAGTGGAATCCAGAACTTTTGGTAATGTAATTTCTTCTCTGCTCGCAGCCAGACAAGACTGCTGTTACTTTCTGGGACAGTCTTATTCTTACAGTGTCTACATCGTTTCATAACATGGAAGATGCAAATTATGAAATGTGTTGATTCAAGATAATGTGTGAAACACTGTCAATGACAGGGGTTTAAGGAGTAGGGTAGTGAGAACCCAGATGTATTTTTATTCATGTTTGTGATAAAGTTCTATCTGTAACTTCCACTGTGATTGCTGCACACTGAAAAAGAGGAGAGAAATCCGAAATCACATACTAAAAACAAAAAGTGTTAAAGTTTCCTGCAGTGGAAGTCTAAACTGTAGACTAAGGGAGAACAGACAGTATGCCTGACACTATATTCGGCCTAGTAGAATTGTGATGGTTAGTTGGTACAAGAAATTTGTGGAATATACAGTATATTTGTATGTGTTGAATTTGTTCAATACTGTCAACTCCATTGTGAATATTTTACCTACTTTCAGCTTCCCATTCCAAAAACTAAATGGGCATGTAATTTATTATTGTATTGTATATAAAAGTGATAAGCATATAATTTAAGATGTTAAACATTTGGTTATTTATATGAAAATATTAGCTATTTTTAGTTTATGGGAATTATTTGTCCTTAAGAGTGAAATGCTGTACAGTATTCTGGTGCAATAGAATCTTTGTCATTAAAACAAAAGTGTAGTCAATCAAAATGAATTTCTCCTGTTTCACATAAACAATTTTTGTTCGTTGCTACTCCGTAAAACATGAAAAATTTCTACTTACTGTGGCCTATGCCTTGCTTTAATTTCATATTACATTGCAACATTTACAAAACAGCTGGATGTATCCCACAAAGCTCCATTGTTAAATTTACAATAATGTTGAGTGAGCCATGTAGAGCAAAACCACTAAAATTTTTCGTTGTTGGAAAATTGCTATCTGCTGTTGGAAAAATAACATTTTCTACATGTAAATTATTCTGGAAATTTACGTATTATCATTGCTTGCTAGTGCAAATCAGTTATGTACACACTACAGCATTTTTAGAAGTTGTAAAATTACATTGTCCCAAGTACTAACAAAACCTACAGATCAGAATAGTGTCATTATTCCAATATCCAGATTGATTGTACGAGCAATGGATTTGTTAAGTCATTTTCTTAATAAGCATCAAAATTTCATAATAAAAACAAGTAACTTACAAAAAGTGGAAACTGGTGCACTCAGCTTATGGTACTAGTTTTTTAAGATTATTTTTGTACCAGATACATGTAAGTTTTTATATTTTCATATGAGTCAATTCCTTGCAAAAGTTCAAACAAAAAAGTAGAAGCTGACATAGCTGATAGTGTGACATTCAGAAAATTTGTAGACCAATTATATTTTATTTTGAAATTTGAAATATCTGTGCTCTTTGTTGCATTACTGTTGTACCAAATGATGTGACTTCCAGAAGTGTTAAAATGGCATTTAATTAACAAAGAAACATTTAAGCCAGCACAAGGCCATATATATCGTGTATCAAACCATAATTTTCTTGAGTATTATAAATGCAGATACAAAGCCACCACTGTGTGCAAAGGATGAATTTCCAGGTTGTGCTGCATTTGCTAATAATGCTACAGCAAGTACTTCTATGGTTTCATGCTATATGAATTACGAGAGAAATGTAGGACAAATAATCGAGAACAATGGATTTTCCCTACTTGTAACATTAACTGCCTAGTTCGAATGTCAGCATTGCTTACTATTGATCAGCCAAATTTTTGCCAAGATGCCTTGCAGATGTAATAAGGAAAAAATTGTTTTTGTACTAGATACTAGTCAATCTGGAAGTCTGTTCCAGATACCTAACTACAATTATGTTTCACAGAAGTGGATCATGAACACATCCCTGTTTGGTATTGAAAATGCTTTGGGACATGTGAAATCTGAAATGAACAGTTCTGAAATAGTCTGAGCTACTGTTTTCTCATGTTTACAGAGGGGGAAAGTTTGTGAAACACATTGTGGTATCTTTTTAATATTTTGCTTTACATGAATAATTTAATTTTGCAGTCAGGGACCATGGAATTATGTGAACAGTGACTAAACTATCCAGTCAGTCTCGTGTGTTGAGAAGTGCAAATGTATAAGCAAGTGTTGCTTTTAAACAAAGTTGTATTTATTTTATTGAGCTTCATGTGATAAATACTTCCTATTTAATTTTAATATAGAACAGTCTCTAGCAGTCGATTGAAAAGTTTCCTCCCCATAAAACTGTGTAATATTATATTTGTGTACAGAAATGCAGTTGTATAATCTGTCTTTAGTTGTTTTGTATATTTCTGTTTAGCCAGTTGTTAAAAGTAACTGCACATTGTTACCACAGCAAAATAAATAATGTATGTTGTATTTTAAGCAAAACTTAGAAACCCATAACATTTAGTGTTGTCTCATTATACAGGACAAGAAAAACAGGAATCCATGCAGCAACTAAATATTAACTAAATCTTAAATGCAGTAATATAAATCAAATACCCTCATTATGTTATATTCTAGTAAAAAGTGTACATAAGAGAAACAAAATAAAAATATATTGCTACATCTGAAGTTCCATAGTGTTGTTTGCCTGGCTTCTGAAGTTGTCATTTGGTTAATATAATATTTTTGTTGTTTACACTTTTATTCAGTCAAACAGGTTAATTGTGACTGAAAAACATCATTTGCTTCATGTTACCTATCACAATAATGATGTAAGGATATCAGCATGACAACTGTTTTATAGCACTAGTTGCCACATCCGCATCTTGGTTTTGTTGTGTGATAGTGGTTATGAACAGGATAGTACCTGCAAAGTATCTAGCTCACAGATTCATAGGGAATTTATGAAATTTTCTGTTCCTCTTTCTGACTGAGATTTGTAAGTTACCTTAGGTAGAATTTATATTAATCAAGAGGTAGCCAGTTGATAGAGGGGGTAGGACTGAGGTAACAGAATTTTCATGTCACACTGAATAGTCACTGGCATGAGTTGACATAGAAATGACGTGAGAATTTTTGTCTGAGTCATAATTAAATTTCTGGATGTTAATGATGTGGTGCGGATATCAGAAGGCTAATCCTGTTCCCATTTACCAGATCTTAATGGAACTGCAAGGTAGACAAGGTGTATATTGTTCTTTCCATCCCGTCCCAGAGAGAGACTTTTTCCTTATGTAGCTAATCTTGACTGTAGCTGTTAGTCACAAACTTATCCTTTTGGCTGACTGAAAGATCTGATTGTGGGGCTAGGCCAGCCATCTCCTTAAGTGTTAATCCCCTTGCTGGATACCTCAACTGCCAAATCAATCTAGCTATATGTCAACCTATCTATATTCATAACAAGCATGACACACAAACTACCAGGCAGGGTAGTGGTCAGTTGCATCCAAAGTGTCTGTGGAATGGTACATCAAAAACTGGACCTGCTGGTATCGGGTACAAACACTTAAAACATTGGTGGAATCTGTATTTCAGGGGCATCTCATTTTTTGCTACAGCTTTGGAGGATTTGGAAGTAGCTTATTGCATGGTGTGGATAGATGGCCTGATGGTAAAGTTCGTTGATCTAGTTCTACATCAGAAGTTAACAATAATACTTAGCAATATGTTCTCAGATTGACATTTTAAAGTCTTTTTTTCTAAAAATAAGCAGTAAATGCTCCAACCTGTCGAAGACTTGTGACTACAGCAAATCTGATTCGCAAAATAATTGGAACAAGTGTGAAGACAATGCAAGTACTCTTCACAATACCCTAATTATAATTACACTCGTGTATTAAGATGTGCGTGCACACACACACACACACACACACACACACACACACACACACACACACACACACACACACACACAAAAATTATATAGAGGTATATCTGAAAGAGGCTGCGAGGACGGCACTAAGATGTCAACTCCCATTCTGTGGTTGCTTGTTTTGTACAGTATTGCTCCTCCATATACACTCCTGGAAATTGAAATAAGAACACCGTGAATTCATTGTCCCAGGAAGGGGAAACTTTATTGACACATTCCTGGGGTCAGATACATCACATGATCACACTGACAGAACCACAGGCACATAGACACAGGCAAGAGCATGCACAATGTCGGCACTAGTACAGTGTATATCCACCTTTCGCATCAATGCAGGCTGCTATTCTCCCATGGAGACGATCGTAGAGATGCTGGATGTAGTCCTGTGGAACAGCTTGCCATGCCATTTCCACCTGGCGCCTCAGTTGGACCAGCGTTCGTGCTGGACGTGCAGACCGCGTGAGACGACGCTTCATCCAGTCCCAAACATGCTCAATGGGGGACAGATCCGGAGATCTTGCTGGCCAGGGTAGTTGACTTACACCTTCTAGAGCACGTTGGGTGGCACGGGATACATGTGGACGTGCATTGTCCTGTTGGAACAGCAAGTTTCCTTGCCGGTCTAGGAATTGTAGAACGATGGGTTCGATGACGGTTTGGATGTACCGTGCACTATTCAGTGTCCCCTCGACGATCACCAGTGGTGTACGGCCAGTGTAGGAGATCGCTCCCCACACCATGATGCCGGGTGTTGGCCCTGTGTGCCTCGGTCGTATGCAGTCCTGATTGTGGCGCTCACCTGCATGGCGCCAAACACGCATACGACCATCATTGGCACCAAGGCAGAAGCGACTCTCATCGCTGAAGACGACACGTCTCCATTCGTCCCTCCATTCACGCCTGTCGCGACACCACTGGAGGCGGGCTGCACGATGTTGGGGCGTGAGCGGAAGACGGCCTAACGGTGTGCGGGACCGTAGCCCAGCTTCATGGAGACGATTGCGAATGGTCCTCGCCGATACCCCAGGAGCAACAGTGTCCCTAATTTGCTGGGAAGTGGCGGTGCGGTCCCCTATGGCACTGCGTAGGATCCTACGGTCTTGGCGTGCATCCGTGCGTCACTGCGGTCCGGTCCCAGGTCGACGGGCACGTGCACCTTCCGCCGACCACTGGCGACAACATCGATGTACTGTGGAGACCTCACGCCCCACGTGTTGAGCAATTCGGCGGTACGTCCACCCGGCCTCCCGCATGCCCACTATACGCCCTTGCTCAAAGTCCGTCAACTGCACATACGGTTCACGTCCACACTGTCGCGGCATGCTACCAGTGTTAAAGACTGCGATGGAGCTCCGTATGCCACGGCAAACTGGCTGACACTGACGGCGGCGGTGCACAAATGCTGCGCAGCTAGCGCCATTCGACGGCCAACACCGCGGTTCCTGGTGTGTCCGCTGTGCCGTGCGTGTGATCATTGCTTGTACAGCCCTCTCGCAGTGTCCGGAGCAAGTATGGTGGGTCTGACACACCGGTGTCAATGTGTTCTTTTTTCCATTTCCAGGAGTGTATCAAAAAAAATGTTGCTGAGGAGCAAATTCTTAAGACAAGAGTCATATAATCAGCTCTCAGTACTGATTTCTACAATCCACAAGCTAAATGCCTCAATTCAGGCACACCACCCTTTGGTGATCTTGGGGTCAGATGTTGTCAGTGCCACTGATAAATGGAAATAATGGCAAGAATGAACATACAACCACAAAGTCAATAAAGAAGATTGCAGAGTTTGATCTATCCTGTGAAGGGTCAAGAATCAGCCACATCAAAATGGATGTACGGAAATGAGACTGTATCTTCAAGAAATAGACTTCAAGCTTTCTGGAAGATTAAAACTGGGACCCAAACCTAAAACCTTTGCTTTTGGTGGACGGATGCTCCAGTGACAGGGCCATACAGACAGGTGTGGAGAAGTGGCTTAGCTACCATCTTGGGGATTGTTTCCAAACTGAATTTTCAGTCTGCAGTGGAAATAAGCCAGGAAGTTTGTCCTGTGGTGCTGCTGCCATTCAACTGAGTCGAAGATAATTTTGACTGTGACTGGTGATGGGTAAAAGTAAAGAAAGATCTTTGGCAGAATCTGCATTCTTTACTTTGAGAGTTTTAAAATTTTAGGAATGTGTTGGGTGGAAGTACTGCAACTGCTATGGCAGAAGAGTTACCAATTTCAGACAACTACTTCAAAAATGCTCTGAAAATTACACCTTTTAGATAAAGCACTCCCTAAAATGTGTCTGTGCTGAAATACTGATAAAACCTTTTCTTATTTCATAAATATTCTCCAGTATTGGCAGATTGAGCTTTCTCCATTGTGCTAAAACAAATAATTGATAATGGAAAACAACTGACTGCCTTGGGGCATGGGGTGTTATTAAAATATACATGTGATAGTGAGATCAAAGTTTGTATTCTCAGTTAAATATAATTGTAATAGTCAGCAAAATGCAAACCTTCACTGCAGAAATAATCTTAGGTCTAAATTTCTTGAAGACAGATTTTGTCTAGGTTCCAAACCCTGCCTTTTGTGGGCAGTGTTAGCACAAGTGAGTTATTCCTGACATTATCATCAACTCACCTTCACAGCTGCAGTTTTACTATTACATGTCTCCTAATTTTCAGACTTCACAGAAGCTCTCTTGCTAACTTCCTGGATTAGCACTTCTGGGAGAAAGGACTATCAGCAAATAAAAGCATGCAGGAGAGTTCCAGTGAAGTTTGGAAGTAGTGGAGAGAGGTTTTTAGAATTAAAGCAGTGAAGACTGGTCAAAAGTAGAATCCAGGTGGCTCAGTTTGGAAGAGCATTGCCTGTGTATTGCAAGTGCCCAGGTTTGAATCTGTCTAACACTTCATCTGGTAGCAAGTTTTATAACAGAGCAGACTGATGCAAGATAAAAAGACTAATTTTGAAACATTGTGTATAGCTCATATCAGTCCATAATATCCTTTAGTGTGGAAATTATACTGCAGGTTTTTTTAAATGCTAAATCTTGTGGCATCTGAGAGAGTAAAAGGAAAGGTAAACAGATCAGTGAATTTGTAAGTGGTAAAGTGGTACACTTGAAGGTAGTATAACTGAGACACCATTGGTCAGCAGGCAACTATAATCTACCACTGGATATGCAGCAGCTGTCATACTGTCTCAGAGATGTAGAATAGCTATTAGATAGTTCTACTATGCAGAAAATAATTTTAAAAAACATGCATAGCACACCACAAAATAAAGGAAATGAAATTAATAATTGTGAAATGGGGATATGCGGGAAGTGTTCATAACGTCAGAGGGTGCCTACATCTTCCTTGTGTGAGATGACCTATAAAATGTGTAAAAACAAATCATTAATTATCTGAAAGATGAATTTAAAGTGAACATACATAAATTTATTAGAATTTTATTACTGATTACAACATAAATTGAAAATGATAGCCCCATGGAGAAGAACTGTCTCATCTGTATGCACACTGGTCACGAAAGCACTCGGCACAAAATTCACAAGCAATCATTCACACAGAGCATGATACATTACATAAATCGGTTTAAATTTACCGTGTAGATCTATTGAACTGATTGTAGTATTCTTCAGACAGCTCATTTGTGAAGACAAATTTTTGTAGATGATGTTGATGTGCTTTTTGTTCTTCAGCGAGCAATTTGTTTTGCTCTAAAAGTTGTCGGTCAAGTTCCCTGGTAAAAATGGAAGAAACAGTAACAGGTAAATCCTCTCTTTATAGCAGATAAAACAATTGAAAATTTGAATTTAGTTTCATTACAACTTTAACACAATTTTAAATTTACATTCACTAGTATCAAAGTTAGTTGCGATATATTGTGCTGGACTCTGACTCAATGACAAGAGTGTGTGTGTGTGTGTGTGTGTGTGTGTGTGTGTGTGTGTGTGTGTTTTTCTAAAATCTTTCCCATTGTATGGACCCATTTAGGTGATGAAAAATGTTTTTGTTTGATGTCTCCATATTTATTATTACTCCTTCATTCTACAAACTATCATTGTGTACTAGGGTAGCAGTTGTTATGTATTTTACACAAAATATCTATTGTCTAAATATCAATAGGAGATTGCAGTATACTGCAGGAGCTTACTTCTGTTTGCGTATTCTGTCTCTGCTCATCATTTCTGCATGTCTTGTAGTTGACATGATCATTTCATCCCACTCTCGCTTTCGTCGAGCTTCTGCCTCCCTATGCAACTGCAACATTGAAATATTACATTTTTGGTAAAAGTTAATTGGAAAATTTAGAAGTCTAACAATAGTAATGAAAGAAAAGCTATCTTTCATTGGCCTTTCTGTTCCTATTGTCATTTTGACATGCTTCAAATAATCATAGGTCAGCTTTGGTATTGTTGTTCTCAGAAAGTGAATTTGAATTGGTTGTGTTTATTCTGAATCCACAGACTGTATTAACATCATACTGTGATTAGTTTCCTGTTCAGAAAGGGAAAGCAACTGGTGATGTTAAACAGTGACTCATTTCTGTTATGGTGAAGATATGGATATGTAAAACAGAGAAAAATGACAGCAATTTCAAAAATGAAGAAGTAATGAAGACGGTAAAAAATGGAAGATTATCCAGGATTATTGTTTTAAGTTGTTGAAGAAAGTGGATGAAAGAGCGGGAATCAGTAGGTGTCCAACATTGACGAAATGCGTGAAAAATATGCAAAAACGTCAAAATTGTTCTTTGTGAGGTGATTACAGGTACATAGGACTATCAGAAGCACAACATATACTGGATGATTAAAAACCTCACACAAGATCAAATTCCATCAGCTGGCTTCTTCTGCCATTTCTTCTCCATGATAAAATACAAGGATACAATTTTATAGGCAGGGCTGTGATGGGTGACTGAACAGGGAAATTTGTCAACACTCTGAGAATAAGGTGCAATGGAATGGGTCTCTATTAATATGGGGGAGGGAGTTCTGTTGTATGACACCCTTCTTTCAACAGCAGACAACTCCAGCTTTGTTCGTTACAGGACACTGAGGTTTAAACATAATTGAGTGATGGCAATTCTCTGACAGATGCCTGAAATGCTGCAATCCATCATTTATTGCAAGGGATTGCAGTTTTTTTTCTGATGTCATCACTCAGTTACATTTAAGCCTCAGTATCTCAAAATGAACAAAACTGGAGGTGTACCACTATTGAAACAAGGCCTTCATATTTCCTACACTTTGTACATTCACTTTCTTGAAATGTGGTGGTAGTGATGTGTCTGTGTTCAGTATTAGAGTTTCCAAGTGAAACAGAGAGTTGAGACATAATTAAGACACATTGATACTCCCATAGAGTGGGGATAGGAAAGGAAGTTGCACAATAATAATCGATGAGAAAAGTAAGATATATGCAGATAGTTGTAATAGTGATAGGAAAAGTCAGTTTAATCTGTTAACCAATCTGTGTATGCAACTCAAGGTTCTACATTAAAGTGTCAATAATAATGCTAAGACTCTGTGTCACTGCTGTGTAAACTTTAAGAATTCATAAAGAGAGCATGTGATTATTATTCCATTGCCAACAGAATTCAAATGAAAAGAAAGAAAAATGTGAGAATAGCAGATGAACAAAAAATATGTAAGAACACACGCACAATTTTTATAGTACTTTTGTCTTTTTTTAAGTATCAACTTTTTAAAAAATTTGCTCTCTTACTAGTGCTTTCTGTCTCTTGAGAATCAAGTGCACCCCAGGATTGAGAATTGTAGCGGCCGCCTAAATACACTATGTGATCAAAAGTATCCGGACACCCCAAAAAAACATACGTTTTTCATATTAGGTGCATTGTGCTGCCACATACTGCCAGGTACTCCATATCAGTGACCTCAGTAGTCGTTAGACATCGTGAGAGAGCAGAAGGTGCGCTCCGCGGAACTCACGGACTTCGAACGTGGTCAGGTGACTGGGTGTCACTTGCGTCATATGTCTGCATGTGACATTTCCGCACTCCTAAACATCCCTAGGTCCACTGTTTCTGATGTGATAGTGAAGTGGAGACACGCACAGCACAAAAGCGTACAGGCCAACCCCATCTGTTGACTGACAGAGACAGCCGACAGTTGAAGAGGGTCGTAATATGTAATAGGCAAGTATCTATCCAGACTGTCACACAGGATTTCCAAACTGCATCAGGATCCACTACAAATATTACCACAGTTTGGAGGGAGGTGAGAAAACTTGGATTTCATGGTCGAGCAGCTGCTCATAAGCTACACATCGCACCAGTAAATGCCGAATGATGCCTTACTTGATGTAAGGAGCGTAAACACTAGACAACTGAGCAGTTGAAAAATGTTATGTGGGGTGACAAGACACGATACACAATGTAGCGATCTGATGGCAGGGTGTGGGTCCGGTGAATGCCCGGTGAATGTCAACTGCCAGCATGTTGGAGTGCTAAGAGAAAAATTCGGAGACGGTGGTGTTACGGTGTGGTCATGTTTTTCATGGAGGCGGCTTGCACCCCTTGTTTTGTGGGGCACTACACAGGACAGGCAAACATGGATGTTTTAAGCACCTTATTGCTTCTCACTGTTGAAGAGCAATTCGGGAATGGGGATTGCATCTTTCAATACGATCAAGGACCTGTTCATAATGCACGTCCTGTGGTGGAGTGATTACATGATAATAACATCACTGTAATGGACTGGCCTGGGCAGGGTCCTGACCTGAATCCTGTAGAACACCTTTGGGATGTTTTGGAACACCGACCTCATGCCGGGCCTCACCAATAGACATCGATACCTCTCCTCAGTGCAGCACTCTGTTAAGAATGAGCCGCCATTCTCCAAAAAACCTACAAGATTGGAAGCTGTCATCTAGGTTAAGGGTGGGCCAACGCCATACTGAATTCCAGCATTACCAATGGAGGGCAACATGAACTTGTAAGTCATTTTCAACCATGTGTCCAGATACTCTTGATCACATAGTGTAGATCACATGTGCACTACACAATAGGGGCTGCTACCCAGGTGGCTGATCATGTGTGGAGTACACGCAAAATTTCTTTTAACTTTAGAAACTCTCCATCAATTCAAGACAACAGTAGCTGTAGGAGACACTGAGGTATTAGGGTTATATTCAAAGAAAGAGCACGAAACAATTTAAATCCTATTGATAAACTGCTAAAGCATTCATAACAAAGTCCCAGAGTTTGAAGCATTTTTAAAAAGATGGTGGAGCTCATATAGTATTAGAAACAGTAATATAGCTAAAACCCAAAATTGACAGCAGTGAGATTTTTGGGTCAGTCTAAATATTTTTCGAAAGGATCAGCTAACAGGAAATGGAGCTGGTGTATTTGTTGAAGTAGGCAAGAAATTCAAATCCACCAAAATAGAAACTGAAGCTGTGTGTGAAATGATTTGGTCAAGACCCAGTGGACATAAACCAGTATTTGAATGTTTCTATTGACAATCATACTCACTTGTGGGTGTAACTAAGATCTTTAGAGAAAACTTCAGTTTGCTAGAACGAACATACCCCAATCATGATGTCATAATTGGAGGAGACTTCAAGCATCCAAAAATGGAAAAATTACAGGTTTGTAAATGATGTGTGTGACAAGACATCCTGAATGCCTTCTCTTAAAAGTACTTGGAACAGATAGTTCAGGAGCCCACTCGTATCTGACCTGTTTGAGAATGCCTGTATTGAAACGTATTGGTAACCATGTGGTTGTTATTACTTTGCTTTACTCTACATGTGGCAAGGGCCTTATTGAACATATGCCTGCTCCACGAGCCTCTTCCATTTCTTGCTGTTGAGTGCACTGTTTGTCCATTTGGCACTGACGTTCGTTCTAGCTGTGTCGTCCTGCAAGTCATCTTGTCACATAATTCTGTGTCTTCCTCTTCTTATCGTTTCATCAATTGTTCTACAGAATTCTGTTCTAGATAGTCTATTGTAGTGCCCCCAGAATTTTACAAAAGTCTGGAGTCACTTGTGTTCCAGCCACTTCGAACACACATTATTTTGAAGTGGGTTGTAGCATAAACAGATACACACTGCCGCAGAACGTTATTTGTGCAGGCTAACCGAGAAAGAAGAGCAAAACCGGGCCAACAAGTGATGCGCTCAGTTGCAGCAAAGAAAAAAGAAAAACTTCTGGCCCAGAATTCTGTGGATGAATTTCATGCACGAAAAACGTTGGTGAGTTCTGGAGAGACAACAGAAGGAAAAAAAAAAGATTATTATTAATAGTGACTTGGTCTCAAGCAGACGGTCATGTATATTTGTATTGTATCATTGAGGAAAAATGTTGTTTAATTTGGTTGAATTCAGTTGTGGGCGAATGCCCTAAGTAAGTGTGTGCAGTGAAATGGTGTAGCAGTTAAATGGTGTATTGAATTTTGAATATAGAATATGTTAACAGCAACTGAATTTTTAGAGAGTCTTTATTTGGACTAGATAATAGGATTTTGGAATAGTAGATGAATTTTCCCCTTCTTCAAAATATAGAATCTTCGGAGAAGAGTTTGATGCAAGCAGAAGACGCCGGAGTTGCGAGGAAGCCGAGCCTGTATCCGGCATTCAAGTAAGTTCACACTGATAGTCCAAGGAGCGCGGCTCTAAGTTTCAGAGAAGATACAATGGGGCACCACACTATTCATCATCATTTTTGCTGTGTGACCTGCCCAGTTCAACCTTCTCTTCTTTAGCACTTCAATGATGGGTACAGTTTTTGTACAACTCCCTTAATCCTTCATTTTTTTAATCATCTATTCCACGTTATTTTCGTCATAGAAAAGTCCAAAAAATTTTCTTTACTACTTTTGTTTGGCTATTAATAGTTATCTTTGACCACTTTCTAAATATTAAGCTTCACAAGTGTATATAGATCAAGGCAGTCAGATAGATGCAGTATTTCATAACTTCTGAATAGCATTTGACTTTGTATCATGCCAATGATCATTAACAAAAGTATGATTTATGTTATTCCAACATTCTGTTGATAAAATAACCACAAACTCAGTTTTTATTATTATTTATTCAGTTTATTCAGGCTCTTGTCATAGTTGTGTACAACTCCTTGGTGGTGCCTGGCTTTGAATACTAACTTTCATTCTCAAAATTTTGTCTGTATTTCAAGTATTATTGTATTATTTTCATACCACATTTCTCATGTAGATCTGTTTTATAAAGCCTTTAGAGTACGTGTACATATATCACTGGAATTATGCTGTTACACACAATTGAAACATAGGCAATGGTTCGAGAATGAACATTAACATTCAAAACTAGTTACTACCAAGAAATTATATGAAACTTTGACAGAAATCTGAATAAATAATAATAAAAAGTATTATATTGGGTATAAAACAGAATTTATGACTGGATTGAGGGATTCTTGGTAAGGAGGACACAGCATGTTATCTGGGATGGAGAGTCATCGACAGACGTGGAAGTAACATTAAGTATGCCCTAAGAAAGTGTGTTGCGACACTCGTTGTTCATATTGTATGATAATGACCTGGCAGACAATATTAATAGCAACATCAGGCTTTTTGCAGATGATGCAGTTATCTATAATGAAGTACTGTCAGAAAAGATTTTGTATTATTTAAAGTTGTGCAAAGATTTGCAATTTGCTTTTAGTGTATGACAATGTAAATTTACACTATTAACTAGAATATTAGTGATTTAAAATTAGAATCTGTCATCTTATACAAGTACCTGAGTGTAACAATTAGTAGGGATATGAAGTGGAATGATCACCTTGGCTCAGTCATAGGTAAGGCAGGTATCAGCAGTTTATAGAGTGGTTTGCTTAGAAGTCACTTTGCATCCTATCTTAGAATACTGCTCAAATGTGTGGAAGCCACACAAAATAGAACAACAAGGGATACTGAATGTGTACAGAGAAGGGCAGCACAAATGGTGGCAGGCTTGAGTATCTCGAGAGAGATTCATGTAGATGTTGAAATATATGAGTTGAAGACAGAGAGAAATCATTCCTTGAACATGTAAGGGAAGAATCCAGAGATATTCTTCAGTGTGCTGCGTATTGCTTCTGTAGTGACCGTGAAGACAAAATTAGACTAATTAGAGCACTACAGAAGTTTAAAGCCTTTCTTCCCCATTCCATACGAGGTTGGAATGGGAAGAAAGCCTAATGTGTTGTACCATGCTAAGTATTGTATGAAGTAGTTTGCAGAGTATGCACGCAGATGTAAATGAAATTCAGATAATTTACACCTCAACCACCAGTTAGTGGCAAGTTCGCTTATTTCAAAGGAAACTGTGTGTCAGAAGAGTAATACCAAATTCAGAAACAAGTCAAAAACAGTTCACCTTGCCTTAATTATGTCACTCATTTGAAACCATTATAAATACACCCTTCCGCACCCCAAAAAAGCTCAGAGTAAGATTAATGTATGTAGGTGGACTTGGACAACACTGCTGTAGATACTGTTCATGTCTCTTTGACTGCTGCATGCTCCAGTTTGTTGTCTCAAATAAGTAGTCTCTGAGAATTGGAGCACATTAGAAATTAAGTAACTTCAACATGCCACATCTTCTCCATGATTTTAGTCATATGTTTGTAGTGCTGAATACTCTATGTGATCGAAAGTATCCGGACACCTGGCTGAAAATGACTTACAAGTTCGTGGCACCCTCCACTGGTAATGCTGGAATTCAGTATGGTGTTGGCCCACACTTAGCCTTGATAACAGCTCCCACTCTTGCAGGCATAGTTCAGTCAGATGCTGGAAGGTTTCTTGGGGAATGGCAGCCCATTCTTCACTGAGTGCTCCACTGAGTAGAGATATTGATGTCAGTTGGTGAGGCCTGGCACGAAGTCGGCATTCCAAAACATCCCAAAGGTGTTCTACTGCATTCAGGTCAGTACTCTGTGCAGGCCAGTCCATTACAGGGATGTTAATGTAATGTAACCATTCTGCCACAAGCCATGCATTATGAACAGGTACTTGATCGTGTTGGATGATGCAATTGCCATCCCCGAATTATTCTTCCACTGTGGGAAGCAACAAGGTGCTTAAAACATCAATGTGTGCTGTGATAGTGCCACACAAAGCAACACCACCGCCTCTGAATTTTACTGTTGGCACTGCACACACTGGCAGATGACGTTCACCGGGCATTCGCCATACCCACTGTGCCATTAGATTGCCACATTGTGTACTGTGATTCTCACTCCACACAACATTTTTTCACTGTTCAATCATCCAGTGTTTACATTCCTTCCACCAAGCGAGGTGTTGTTTGACATTTACTGGCATGATGTGTAGCTTATGAGCAGCTGCTCGACCATGAAATCCAAGTTTTCTCACCTCCCGCCTAACTGTCATAGTACTTGCAGTGGATCCTGATGCTGTGTGGAATTCCTGTGTGATGGTCTGGATAGATGTCTGTGTATTACACATTATGACCCTCTTCAACTGTTGGCGGTCTCTGTCAGTCAACAGACATGGTCCGCCTGTATGCTTTTGTGCTGTACGTGTCCCTTCATGTTTCAACTTGAGTATCACATTGGAAATAGTGAACCTAGGGATGTTTAGGAGTGACACTTAATCACCTGACCACGTTCGAAGTCTGTGAGTTCTGCAGAGCACCCCATTCTGCTCTCTCACGATGCCTAATGACTACTGAGGTTGCTGATATGGAGTATTTGGCAGTAAGTGGCAGCAGAGTATACCTAATAGGATAATGTATGTTTTTGGGGGTGTCCGGATACTTTTGAGGACATAGTGGATGTTCAGTAATTTCATGTAAGCTAGTGTATAATCACTTTACTGGCATAAGATGATACAAAAGGCTAATTTAAAAATGTGATCTGGGTTCTCTCTCTTTCATAACCAAAGAAATCAGTCATAATCCTGGGCCTCTTGAGAATCCAGTAACTCTATACATGAGTAAGAACTAAAATTCAGTTCATCCCTAGCGCTACATGATATTTATTTTCCCAGGTGCTGGGAATGAATTCCTTTTCCCAGGTGCTAAGCGTGATACAATGGCTTTCTTTATCCATGCATGTGGTACTTATAATTTGGCAGGGATTGCAGGAATGCCTTATATAATTGACTCGGACACACTTATCAGCCATGCAACACTTACGACATTGTCATTTTAAGGAGTTAAAGAACTTAAAGATTCTTGTCTTCAGATTGCTAAAATTAAGCAGCAAGCATAACTTCTGTCGAATAAGAACCTCAAGAACCACTCCAATCATTCACCTTCAGAATGTTGTCCCTCATAATTATCTTTGGTAAACCATAAATGCATCTTGAATGGTAAAAGTGAATGCACACAGCATGTGACAGCAAGGGTTGCAACACTCAGGATACTGCTCTGAGGGCCACTATTCAGCCCCAACCTCTCCAACTTGACTTTCCGAAATCAGTATCTGAAGTAAAAATGTTACTAGAAGAACTGTATCAAAATGAGATGTCCACAGAAGCTCCACTGGTAGAGCAGTCTGAGGGTATTGTGTCTCCAAGGGATATCATTAGATCGAGATTCAAAAAAAGGTACACACAAGGTTGCAGTCTCTAGTAAGATTAAGAGATCAGTGGTGGAATGATACTTCCTGAAACTGTACTGGAAGAGACTATGGAAATCATGTGAATTGAAAAAGGCAAACAAGACAGCTGTTCATCGTGTGCTCCACAGCCTTTGTGATGCAGATGGCGAAAGTAACACTAAGACAACTACTGGGGCTACGTATGGTCTTTCCCGGGTGTCAGGAGGGGCATTCAGGGTGTAAAACTTCAAAAGTCAATGACATCTCCTGTCATACAAATGCAGCTGAACAGGGGTACAAGAATTTCATTATCAGCTTCTGTGAAGTGCTGCAACATGGCATAATGGATTTTATTGTGGCCAGGTGTTGTGTCATGAGCTGTGAACATAGCCACATGCAGTGCCCACAAAGAATAATGATGTAAAATTCATCATTTTTGAAACCTTAAACCCAGCTGCCGATCTTGACAATGACTCTGTGATGGCAGTGGTAGTCACTCTAGAGAAGTGCTTTGCTTGTGTCTGCTTTTGGGCACTGTTCAATCTGCTATCCAGACTGAGAATTAATCTACAGACTGCAAATCATTATCAACTTCTACAGGGTCAGCAAGGATTGGAGTGCATACTAAGAGATGATTGGCATAGTAGTACTGAAGAGTGTATTGTGCTCCATATTCAGAAAATCAGTATGGAAACTATTTCATCAGTAAGACTTGTCTTTGTGTGCCAAATTATTTTGCTGCAGAGAGTGTAAGCATACAGCAGTTGTAAAAGGAGGAGGGGGGGGGGGGGGGGGATTGGAGGAGGGACTGGTTGTTCCCTTCTAGTAAATTTCATAATCTATGGCTTCTTTACGATAGATTATCTTTGGTGATAACTGACACTACTGAAATATGGAGAGAGAATTTTCAAACCTGTTTTTTCTGTTTATGTCTTTACTTTGGTGGTGATGTTATTGCTGGTTATCGGAGTGGAAGCAATTGCTTTAAAAGTGCACAGGTAGGAAAATATATTTGCTTTTGTGGTACTTATCAACTTTTTTAATCATAGTATTTAACCATTCCAAATGATGAAGTGAAAGTGGCTGGATTTTTAACTTCACCAGGCCGTTAGAGAGAGTATTAATCAGATTTAAAAGATATAACTAGAAAGGCATTATACATTTTTAAAAAGAAAAAAGAAATAAAAAATGATGACTTACTGTGAAGAAATTATCCAAATGGCATGTAAATCAGTAGATGTAATGTAAACAAACAAATGATTAGTTTCAGAAAAATTGGATGATTTATTGAAGGATAAGAGATTCACAAATTGAGAAAGTCTCTAATGCATTGGTCAATGTCTGGTCCTTATACAAATAGTTATTCAGATTGGTAATAATTGATAGATTCGTTTGATGTCTTCCTGAGGGATATCATGCCAAATTCAGTCCAGTTGGCATGTTAGAGCATCAAAATCCCAAACTTGTTGTAGTGTGCTGCCCACAATGCTCCAAACATTGTCAATTGAGGGAAGATCCACAACATTGCTAGCCAACACAGGGCTTTGCAAGCACAAAGACAAGCAGAAGAAACTCTTACCACATGCAGGCAGGCATTGTCTTGCTGAAATGTAAGCCATGGATGGCTTGCCATGAAGGGTAACAAAACAGGGCGCAGAATATCACAACATACTGCTGCACTGCAAGTTTGCTACTGAAACACCTTTGGCCTGGAATCTCATTGGTTGGAGTAGAATTTTCTTCGGTGATGAGTCTAGCTTTGAACTGAGTCCTGATGACCAGTGAAGACGTCTGGAGACACCCCGGACAGTGGGGGGATACTAACTTGACTGTCGCCAATCTTTCAGCCCACAGCCAGGAGTGATGAACTGGGCTTTCATATCTGTGGCACCCTTACAGAACAGCAGTGCATCTAATCCTCACCCACACATGTTGAGAATTCCTACAGCTTGTTTTCATGCTTGCCAAACCCTACCTTGGCCAGCAGGGTCATCAGATCTTTCCACGATTGAGAAAGTTTGGAGCATTACGGGCATGGCCCTCCAACCAGCTTGGGATTTTGATGATCTAATGTGCTGGATTTTGCTCTATATCCCTCTTGAGGACATCCAACAACTTCGTCAAACAATGCCAAGCCATATAACTGCTTGCATAAGAGCCAGGCGTGGAGCAACACATTACTGATGTGCTCAATTTGTAAAGGTATTTTTCTTGAATAAATCATCCAATTTTTCTGAAATTATAATAATTTGTTTGTGTATACATGTACATCACATCTACTAATTTCTGTCCCATTCAGGTAGTTCCTTCATTGTGCACCATTTGAACAATCCAATGTGGGTAGCTAGAGTTATTGATATTGGCTTATCTGTTACCCACAGAAACAATATTGACAAGAATAAAAGAACATAGTGCAACAGCAGTTGATCATTTATTGCTAAATCCAGCAGTCTTACAAGAAATAAAAGTGAGAATCATAATAAATATTCTGTCTCACCAAAATTATTAAGCAGCAGCAACAACTCTTCCCGGACAATGAAGATTAGCAAAGAAGAGAACAGTGCAGCTTCATAGATCCCTAAATGTGGACACAGTCACACTATTCAGAGAGAATTTACTGAATGAACAATGGAAATAAACTTATGATGGGCACACAATAGATAATAAATTTAATTATTTCTGAAAAATATTCATGCAACTCTGCATTCTCTACTACAAGTACAGGAAAGTTATATTAGAAACTAAGAGGAAGGGCAGCTAACATCTGGGATAAAAATTTTTTTCAGCAGGAAGTGAAACCTTTATTTAAGGTAGATGGCTAGCTTAAATTCAGATTTAAAGATACAAAGAAGTAATACTGCAAAATTTTAACCATTCATCAAAAATATAGAAGATTGTACTACACACAAAAATTATAAAATTCCACAAACAAGATGAAAACAATTTTAAGGTATTATTAAGCATGAAATGAATAAACTTGAAGACAAAATATTCAACATCTGGATGACAGTAACTGTGAGACATGATATGTTAGATTCAAAACTTGCCACCAACTGAAATGAACAGTAGCATAAATCACAAGGATAAACAAGTGGATCCACTTGCAGTCTTCAGTTTGGCCAACTCAACTGTTACAGAGATCCCAAAAATAATTACATCTGTAGCCAATCCCTAGGAATGGAGGGGTGGCTATGATATCAGAATGGCAGGCAGTGGAGGGCTGAGGCATGGTAGCTGTTTTCAGGCAGGGGATGAATTTGTTGCCATTTGTAAGCAGATAGAAATCACCCGACTATTATCAAACAATTGGATGCTCTTGCAAATGGGACTGTTGGGGAGTCTACGAAGACATTGTACCAGAGATACCAAAGATACCTCAAGTACTATCCTCTCCTGTAGATACTGTCTTTTTTGCAGGAAATACAAGTCTGATCATTACTCACGCACATGACTGAGAGTGGTGTGTCATTGGTTAAGTCCAGGTGTCCTGTGTAGGGGAGACAGAGACCAGGGACAACTCAGGATATTGCACCATCCAACTAACCAACTGGTTCGAGGTGCTGTCTTCCACTGACACTGAAGCTGAGCCAATGAGACTCGCCTCATCTGATGGGAAACCTGCTGTGTCCTGTGTCAACTGGTGGTGATGCAAAGGGGTGGGATCTATTAGTCATTAGCAGTTCAAATGTGTGGTAAATAATTGTACCCCACACAGAGATGGCACCAAGAGATGGGAAGGAACACTAGGTGCACTCAGTGTGTGTGTGCCAGGAGACATGTTGAAGAGGCTATTCCGGCAGCCATTTAAGGAACAGGGTGCCTCCAACTGTAGATTCGAACTACATGCTGGAATGAACTATGCCTGTCATCACGGATCTCAGGTCATACTTGGATCATGCCAGTGACTAGTAGAGAAGGCTGAGAACACTAGCCTTGCTCAAGGAGTTTCAGTGAAACTCACAATATGCAGAATTGTCCCCAGAACAGGTTGTGGCCCCTGGTTCTTAGTTGAGTGGATGGCATGAACCAGAGACTGAAGATTCTGTGACAAGCTAGGCTGTGACTTCCCAAACTTGTGCTGTAGGTTTGAGAATTGTAGGGTCTCATAAATGGATCAGGTGTGTGCTACACAGCAGAGGCTGCTACGCAGGTAGCTGACTGCATGATTAGGTGACTCTCCATCCACTCTATACAATAATACTTGTTGAAAATCTGTTAAGTATTAGTGTATGGTCTAAAGAAGTGCCTCCAACAGGTGATATTATTAAAATCCTAGAGGTTAACTGCTGAAGCATTCCCAGCAAAGTACCACAGTTTGAAGCACTCCTAAGAAGCAGTGAAGCTTTCATAATACTAGGCACTGAAAGCTGGTTAAAACTTGAAGTTGATAGTAGTCAGATCTTTATGAAAATGAAGGTGTACACCCAAAGGACATGGAAATGGGAAGCTGTATGTGAGATTGTTTAGGCAAGACCTAGTATCAAGGGGGCATAAAATTATAATGGATCCTACTGTGCACCACACTCACCCAATATAACCAAAAGCTTTAGAGGAAACGTCAGTTCGCTTGTATATAAGTTACCTGCAATCACTGGAGGAGACTACCCATCCTCTTTGAGAATGTCCACACTGACATTGGTGTCTGTGACCAGGAGACAATTATAGCAGTGAGTATCAGAGTACAAAGGGCAACTAAAACAAGTAGGAAGATTTATATGTCTAGCAAACTAGTCAAAGAAGCAATAGTGTCATACCTGAATGAGAAACTTTAAACTTTTAGCTTAGGACATGAGCATGTGGAACAACTATGGCTCAACTGTAAAAGAATAATGACCATGCACTGGATAGAGGTGTTTCCTTACAACAGTTTATGATGGAAGAGATCCTACATGGTTTACAGTCACTGTATAACAACTTCTAAAGAAACAGGGACTATTGCATAACAGATGTAAATCAGAGCATAGAGCCATAGATAGAGAGATGCTGAAAGGAAAGCTTTTGGGTGTCAAGAGACCAACTTGTGAAGCCTTCAGTGACTACCACAGCAGAATATTGTCAAAAGATCTTTCACAAAACTCAAAGTAATTCTTGTCTATATAAAGACTGTTACTGACACACAAGTTAATGTCCAGTCAGCCCTGGATAAGGCAAGGAAATAACACTGGGAGAGGCTAGGCAAAAGCAGTATTTCCTTTACAAAGGAAAATCTGGGGAAGTGCCCCAGCTCAATTCTTGTACCATTAAAAATATGTGTGAAATAGATATTACTGTCAGTGGCATTGATAAACATCTGAAATCATTAAAACTGAACAAAGCCTCAGGGTCCAGTGGGATCCCTATCAGATTTTACACTCGATTTGCAGTTGAGTTAGCCCCTGTGGTAACTGCAGTCTATGATAAATACCTTGAACAAAAACTGTGTCCAGTACTGGAAGAAATTACAGGTCACACCTGTCTGCAAGAAGCATAGCAGAAAAGGTCCATGAAACGACTGTCCAATATCCTCGATACTCATCTGTTGTAGAATCTTAGAACATATTCTGAACTCAAACATAACAAGGTATATTGAACAGAATTACCATACTGATCACCGTAGATTTCAAAAACATCGATCATGTGAAACCCAACTAAGACTTTTCTCACATGACACCGTGAAAGCCATGGATGAAGGTAGTCAGGTGGATGCAGTATTTCTTGATATCCAGAAAGCATTTGACTCAGTACCACACCTACACTTATTGTCAAAAGTATGATTATATGGGGTATCAAGTGAAATTTGTGACTAGATTCAGGACTTTTTGGTAGGGAGGATGCAGCATGGTATCTTAGATGGAGAGTCATCATCAGATGTAGAAGTAACTTCGGGTATGCCCCAGGGAAGTGTGTTGCTGTTTATGTAGTATATTAATGACCTTGCAGACTATATCAATAGTAATCTCAGACTTTCTGCAGATGATGCAGTTATCTTTAATGAAGTATTATTTGAAAGATGCTACATAAATATTCCTGTCAGATCTTGATAAGATTTTGAAGTGGTGAAAGATTGGCAACTTGCTTTGAATGTTCAGAAATGTGAAATTGTAGACTTAAAAAAAAAAAAAAATTGTCCTACAAATATAGCATCAGTGAGTCACAGTTGGAATTGGTGAACTGGATGTAACACTTAGTAGGGATGTAAAATGGAACAATCACATAGGCTTACGAGAGCATCGGTTCTCTTGTCATTTTTGTTCAAATATATGGTATATGCAAGTGCTTGGCCTCAAATGAAAATGGGAATTCCAGATAGCCAAGCATTTATAAAAATGTAGCATTTTTGACACAGATTAGGGGAGACTTGAACTAATCAAAAAAAGTTTTGCATCACCCTGGTTCCTAGAATTCTTGAAGATAAATGTTGACTGTGGATGTTGAATCACAGACACAGTTCCTTTGACTGTTCAGAGATGCCACTAAACCCAATGTTGTTTGGACATGAAGGAGATACAGAGAGACAAGAACTGTCGATGACATGCCTCGCTCAGGCCACCCAAGGGCTACTACTGCAGTGGATGACCGCTATCTATGGAATATGGCTCAGAGGAACCCTGACAACAACACCACCATGTCGAGCGGGGGCTGTTTTGGGGGAGGAGGAATGGGGAAGGAAGTCAGTTGTGCCCTTTCAAAGGAACCATCCTGGCATTTGCCTGGAGCGATTTAGGGAAATCACAGAAAACCTAAATCAGGATGGCCAAATACGGGATTGAACCATCATCCTCCCGAATGCAAATCCAGTGTGCCAGCCACTGTGCCACCTCGCTCATTCCACCATGTTGAATAATGCTCTTGTGCAGCTACAGGACGTTGTGTTAAGACTCAAACTGTGTGCAATAGTCTGCATGATGTGCAACTTCACTCTCAACGGCCATGGTGAGGTCCACCTTTGCAACCATGACACCATGCAGATGGACCCAAAACATGCTGAATGGACCGCTCAGGATTGGCATAATGTTCTGTTCACTGATGAGTGTCGCATATGCTTTCAACCAGACAATCGTTGGAGATTCAGCCAGACAATCATTGGAGACGTGTTTGGAGGCAACCCAGTCAGGCTGAACGCCTTAGACATACTGTCCAGCAAATGCAGCAAAGTGGAAGTTCCCTGATGTTTTGGGGTGGCATTATGTGGGGCCAATGTATACCGCTGGTGTTCATGGAAGGCACTGTAATGGCTGTACAATGCGTGATTGCCATCCTCTGACCGATAGTGCAACCGTATCAGCAGCATATTGGCGAGGCATTTGTCTTCAATGACGACAATTTGTGTCCCCATTGCGCACATCTTGTGAATGACTTCCTTCAGGATAATGACATTGCTCGACTAGAGTCACCAGCATCTTCTCCACACATGAACCCTATTGAACATGTCTGGGATGGATTGAAAAGGGCTGCTTATGGACAATGTGACCCATCAACCAGTCTGAGGGATCTACGCCGAATCGCCGTTGAGGAGTGGGACAATCTGGACCAACAGTGCCTTGATGAACTTGTAGATAGTGTGCCATGATGAATACCAGCATGCATAAATGCAAGAATTTGTGCTACTGTGTATAAGAGGTACTGGTGTGTACAGCAATCTGGACCACCACCTCTGAAGGTCTTGCTGTATGATGGTACAAAATGCAATGTGTGGTTTTCATGAGCAATAAAAAGGGTGGAAATGATGTTTATGTTGATCTCTATTCCAATTTTCTGTACAGGTTCTGGAACTCTTGGAACGAATGTGATGTGAAACTTATTTTGATGTGTGTAGTTCCTTGACAGTGGTTGAAGAAGTGGTAAAAGTACAGCATACACAAAGACTCTGGAATATAACTTTCCAAGAAGGGGCTGTAATGAAAGCACACAGAACTTCATATTCCATTAGTTTAATTTTGATCTTTAAGCTGTCCTCGGCAGCAGCAAGTCATCAATGGGTTTGGTGCTGGTAAAATCAGCCCATCAAGAGAACAAGATATCATATCCAGAGATTGTGAACCCATTATTGTGGCCAAGATAGATACGAAGCCCACGCCTACCACAACAGTACAAGTCTATATGCCAACTAGCTCCGCAGATGATGAAGAGATTGATGAAATGTATGATGAGGTAAAAGAAATTATTCAGATAGTGAAGGGAGACGAAAATTTAATAGTCATGGGTGACTGGAACTTGATAGTAGGAAAAGGAAGAGAAGGAAACGTAATAGGTGAATACAGAATGGGAGTAAGGAATGAAAGAGGAAGCCGCCTGATAGAATTTTGCACAGAGCATGACTTAATCATAGCTAACACTTGGTTCAAGAATCATAAAAGAAGGTTGTATACATGGAAGAAGCCTGGAGATTCTGGAAGGTCCAAGATAGATTATATAATGGTAAGACAGAGATTCAGGAACCAAGTTTTAAATTGTAAGACATTTCCAAGGGCAGATGTGGACTCTGACCACAATCTATTGGTTATGAACTGTAGATTAAAACTGAAGAAACTGCAGAAAGGTGGGAATTTGAGGAGATGGGACCTGGATAAACTGAAAGAACCAGACGTTGTAGAGAGCTTCAGGGAGAGCATTATGGAATGATTGACAAGAATGGGGGAAAGAAATACAGTATAAGAAGAGTGGGTAGCTTCTAGAGATGAAATAGTGAAGATAGCAGGGGATCAAGTAGGTAAAAAGATGAGGGCTAGTAGAAATCCTTGGGTAACAGAAGAGATACTGAATTTAATTGATGAAAGGAGAAAATATAAAAATACAGTAAATGAAGCTGGCAAAAAGGAATACAAATGTCTCAAAAATGAGATCGACAGGAAGTGCAAAATGGCTAAGCAGGGATGGCTAGAGGACAAATGTAAGGACGTAGAGGTGCGTATCACTAGGGGTAAGATGGATACTGCCTACAGGAAAATTAAAGAGACCTTTGGAGAAGGAGAACCACTTGCATGAATATCAGGAGCTCAGATGGAAACCCTGTTCTAAGCAAAGAAGGGAAAGCAGAAAGGTGGAAGGAGTATATAGAGGGTCTATACAAGGGCAATGTTCTTGAGGACAATATTATAAAAATGGAAGAGAATGTAGATCAAGATGAAATAGGAGATTTGATACTGCGTGAAGAGTTTGACAAGAGCACTGAAAGACCTAAGTCGAAACAAGGTCCCGGGAGTAGACAACATTCCATTAGAACTACTGACAGCCTTGGAAGAGCCAGGCCTAATAAAACTCTACCATCTGGTGAGCAAGATGTATGAGACAGGTGAAATCCCAAAGAAAGCAGGTGTTGACTGATGTGAAAATTACTGAACTATCAGTTTAATAAGCCACAGCTGCAAAATACTAACACGAATTTGTTACAGACGAATGGAAAATCTGGTAGAAGCCGACATCGGGGAAGATCAGTTTGGATTCCGTAGAAATGGAAGAGAACACGTGAGGCAATACTGACCCTACGACTTATCTTAGAAAATAGATTAAGGAAAGGCAAACCTACATTTCTAGCATCTGTTGACTTAGAGAAAGCTTTTGACAATGTTGACTGGAATACTCTCTTTCAAATTCTGAAAGTGGCAGGGGTAAAATACTGGGAGCGAAAGGCTATTTACAATTTGTACAGAAACCAGATGGCAGTTATAAGAGTCAAGGGGCCTGAAAGGGAAGCAGTGGTTGGGAAGGGAGTGAGACAGGGTTGTAGCCTATCCCAGATGTTATTCAATCTGTATACTGAGCAAGCAGTGAAGGAAACAAAAGAAAAATACGGAGTAGGAATTAATATCCATGAAGAAGAAATAAAAACTTTGAGGTTCGCCAATGACATTGTAATTCTGTCAGAGACAGCAAAGGACCTGGAAAAAGCAGCTGAACGGAATGGACAGTGTCTTGAAAGGACGATGTAAGATGAATATCAACAAAAGCAAAACGAGAATAATGGAATGTAGTCGAATTAAATCAGGTGATGCTGTGGGAATTAGATTAGGAAATGAGATGCTTAAAGTAGTAAATGAGTTTTGTTATTTGGGGAGCAAAATAACTCATGATGGTCGAAGTAGAGAGGATTATAAAATGTAGACTGACAGAGGTAAGAAAAGTGTTTCTGAAGAAGAGAAATTTGTTAACATCGAGTATAGATTTAAGTGTCAGGAAGTCGTTTCTGAAAGTATTTGTATCGAGTGTAACCATGTATGGAAGTGAAACGTGGACGATAAATAGTTTGGACAAGAAGAGAGTAGAAGCTTTCGAAATGTGGTACTACAGAAGAATGCTGAGGATTAGATGGGTAGATCACATAACTAATGAGGAGGTATTGAACAGAATTGGAGAGAAGAGAAATTTGTGGCACAACTTGACTAGAAGAAGGGATCAGTTGGTTGGACATATTCTGAGGCATCAAGGGATCACCAATTTAGTATTGGAGGGCAGCGTGGAGGGTAAAAATCGTAGAGGGACACCAAGGGATGAATACACTAAACAGATTCAGAAGGATGGAGGTTGCAGTAGGTACTGGGAGACGATGAAGCTTGCACAGGGTAGAGTAGCATGGAGAGCTGTATCAAACCAGTCTCTGGACTGAAGACCACAACAACAACAACATCCAGAGATAAATGTGTCAAAATAAACTGCATTGTACATCACAAGCTATCCTCACCAATATTTGGCAAAACGATGCATAATATGGTTTGCTGCCAAACTGTTGATGAGAGTGAACTTTTACAAATGTAAACCAAGTTTGTTTTTCTATAGATGTCATAAAACAGCCATGTAATTTTAAAAATGGGGTGTTTATAACATGACACCAAGAAATTACTGCTTCCCCTGATGTGACAATGAATATCACCCCAGCATACATAAAGCATTGACTGTAAAATAATAAATGTCTTTTATTTTATGTACACTACTGGCCATTAAAATTGCTACACCCCGAAGATGACGCGCTACAGACACAAAATTTAACCGGCACGAAGAAGATGCTGTGATATGCAAATGATTAGCTTTTCAGAGCATTCACACAAGGTTGGCACCGGTGGCGACACCTACAACGTGCTGACAAGAGGAAAGTTTCCAACCGATTTTTCATACACAAACAGCAGTCGACCAGCGTTGCCTGGTGAAACGTTGTTGTGATGCCTCGTGTAAGGAGGAGAAATGCATACCATCACGTTTCTGACTTTGATAAAGGTCGGATTGTAGCATATCGCGATTGCGGTTTATCGAATCGCGACATTGCTGCTCGCGTTAGTCGACATCCAGTGACTGTTAGCAGAATATGTAATCGGTGGGTTCAGCAGGGTAATACGGAATGTCATGCTGGATCCCAACGGCCTCGTATCACTAGCAGTAGAGATGACAGACATCTTATCCGCATGGCTGTAACGGATCGTGCAGCCACGTCTCGATCCTTGAGTCAACAGATAGGGACGTTTGAAAGACAACAACCATCTGCGCGAACAGTTCGACAACGTTTGCAGCTGCATGGACTATCAGCTCGGAGACCATGGCTGCGGTTACCCTTGATGCTGCATCACAGACAGGAGTGGCTGCGATGGTGTACTCAATGACGAACCTGGGTGCACCAATGGCAAAACGTCATTTTTTCGGATGAATCCAAGTTCTGTGTAGAGCATCATGACGGTAGCATTCGTGTTTGGCGACATCGCGGAGGACGCACATTGGAAGCGTGTATTCGTCATCGCCATACTGGCGTATAACCCGGCATGATGGTATGGGGTGCCATTGGTTACACGTCTCGGTCACCTCTTGTTCGCATTGACGGCACTTTGAACAGTAGACGTTACATTTCAGATCTCTCACCAATTGAAAACGTCTGGTCAATGGTGGCCGAGCAACTGGCCCATCAAAATACGCCAGTCACTACTCTTGATGAACTGTGGTATTGTGTTGAAGCTGTTTGGGCAGCTGTAACTGTACACGCCATCCAAGCTCTGTTTGACTCAATGCTCAGGTATATCAAGGCCGTTATTACGGCCAGAGGTGGTTGTTCTGGGTACTGATTTCTCAGGATCTACGCACTCAAATCGCGTGAAAATGTAATCACATGTCATTTCTAGTATAATATATTTGTCCAATGAATACCCGTTTATCATCTGCCTTTCTTCTTGGTGTAGCAATTTTAATGGCCAGTAGTGTATGAAGTTCTCATGTACACCTTACAATCCATTCCTGTACATTTATCTGCAATTACAAATTTTCCTTTGGCTTTCTTTTCATGCCTTTTATGAAAATATTTGTAAAGAGAATGTACTGAGCTTGTTTAAAGTGTAAGTAACTTATAAGAAGAAAATAAAATATAGTTTTGCATAGGGACTCAACTGAATGACCCTCAGAGTACTGTTCCATTTACTTTCCACAGCACCAACCACCACCAGGTAACTGCACTCACATAAAAGCCTCATACCTTACCTGTCCTGTACCAAAAATGCTGTTTTTTGCAAATGCTTGCCCATATGCAGCTCACACTTCAGTTACTTTCAAGTTTGGCCAAGTCCTGTATATACGATAAATTTGAATGGAATTGGTGATGAGGAGTGTGCACCATCCCTTTGTCAGTCATGGGTAATGCAGATAGGAGACTTCAGTTTATTGGCAGAATACTAGGGAAATGTACAAAGGAGATTACATACAAAACACTAGTGCAACCCATCGCGGAGGACGCACATTGGAAGCGTGTATTCGTCATCGCCATACTGGCGTATAACCCGGCATGATGGTATGGGGTGCCATTGGTTACACGTCTCGGTCACCTCTTGTTCGCATTGACGGCACTTTGAACAGTAGACGTTACATTTCAGATCTCTCACCAATTGAAAACGTCTGGTCAATGGTGGCCGAGCAACTGGCCCATCAAAATACGCCAGTCACTACTCTTGATGAACTGTGGTATTGTGTTGAAGCTGTTTGGGCAGCTGTAACTGTACACGCCATCCAAGCTCTGTTTGACTCAATGCTCAGGTATATCAAGGCCGTTATTACGGCCAGAGGTGGTTGTTCTGGGTACTGATTTCTCAGGATCTACGCACTCAAATCGCGTGAAAATGTAATCACATGTCATTTCTAGTATAATATATTTGTCCAATGAATACCCGTTTATCATCTGCCTTTCTTCTTGGTGTAGCAATTTTAATGGCCAGTAGTGTATGAAGTTCTCATGTACACCTTACAATCCATTCCTGTACATTTATCTGCAATTACAAATTTTCCTTTGGCTTTCTTTTCATGCCTTTTATGAAAATATTTGTAAAGAGAATGTACTGAGCTTGTTTAAAGTGTAAGTAACTTATAAGAAGAAAATAAAATATAGTTTTGCATAGGGACTCAACTGAATGACCCTCAGAGTACTGTTCCATTTACTTTCCACAGCACCAACCACCACCAGGTAACTGCACTCACATAAAAGCCTCATACCTTACCTGTCCTGTACCAAAAATGCTGTTTTCTGCAAATGCTTGCCCATATGCAGCTCACACTTCTGTTACTTTCAAGTTTGGCCAAGTCCTGTATATACGATAAATTTGAATGGAATTGGTGATGAGGAGTGTGCACCATCCCTTTGTCAGTCATGGGTAATGCAGATAGGAGACTTCAGTTTATTGGCAGAATACTAGGGAAATGTACAAAGGAGATTACATACAAAACACTAGTGCAACCCATCCTAAAATATTGCTCAAGTGTATGGGACCCATACCAAATAGGACTTGCAGGGGATATTGAGTGTATATGGAGAAGGACTGGATGAATGGTCATAGGTTTGTCTGACTTGTAGGAGAGAGTGACAGAGATGCTGAAAGAACTGAACTGACGGACTCCTGAAGATAGATGGAAACTATCCCAAAAAAGTCTACCAACTCTAGGCATTTACTACAACACGCCACATACCTCTCCCATAGGGATCACAAGGACAAGATTAGATTAATTACAGCATGCACAGACACATCTAAACAAGAATTCTTCCTGTTCTCCATACATGAATGGAATGGGAAAAACCCATAATGGCTGGTTCACTGGGACGTATCCTCCCCAATGCACTTCACTTTGGTTTTCGGAGTATAGATTTAGACCTAGGTAGCAGGCTGGTGAAGGCCCAGAAGGAAGCAGCTGTCGATATTAATGCTTAATTTTCCCCTAGTACATCAGCACTGCATCAGTGCAGGTTAGCGACCACAACCCCACTCCACAGGAAGAGCGCTGGTGACCAGCAAGACGTCAGCCAGTATTCTGGCCAACTGTCTGCAACATACACATGCTCGGCTTTCCTGACACCTGTGGCTAGTACTTGGCATGCCACCTGTTGTGTGAGTTGGACTGCAAACACCAGGTGTCAGTGGCATGTGAAGAAGAGCGGAATTATTGTTTCAGCAGCCAACTCTGTGCCAAACAGGTGTATCCAGGTGGCCACCGGTGTGTATCACAGAGGCACGGATGGACTTAGTGCAGAAAGCTGGTATTGAGACTCGAAACTGTAACTGCCGCTGACTGCTCCATGTTGCCCCTCATCTGGTGGAACACCACGTCCTGGTAGAACTGCTGGGCTTTAGATGAAACTGCTATAAAATTGACAGCTATTTATACAAGATCCAGTCATGAAAACTGACAACAGTTGGGAGAGCAGTGTGCTGACCACGTGCCCGTCTGTAGCCACATCCAGTAACACTTAAGGGATAAGGATGCACAGTGGCCGGCCGGTCAACACTGTTGGACGTTTGAGGCCTGTTTGGGCAGTGTTTGTATTTTTACAAGTTATCACTGCATCTGTTATGCCACTGCACTGCTTCTAGTCACTTACTTGGCAACACCACCAAAACCCGCTGGTGGAAAAATCTCCTTGCCCACACTGCAAGAACTGTGTATTGCCACTGCACTGGCAGGTTTAACTGATTGAACATGGCCTATCTTGCAATAATTCAATAGCTCAGGTGCTGCAACCAAAATGACAACATACTGCACTCGCCAGCTACCAGTTGCTGCTGCAGTACCCCTCCACATATTCTCACAGAATTGCCTGTACAATGATAGTGGCACTATAGTACCCTTCCTCCATTGGAAGACGTGGCCCCTCGGGTCTCACTTAGGACCAATCTACAATAGCATATCACACACACAGTACAAATATCCATTGTAAGAGTGTCTGGTAGCCTCACTCACAAAGTTCAGAGACCACACTTAGCATACAAACCTTACTTGCAAGATTTTTTCTTATGCTACTAGGTTGCTTATTACTGCCCCACTTAATAGTCTATTAGTTCCTTTGGAACATTCATCACATCATGCTTTTATATTTCTACATCCTGCCAGTTATATGTCTTTGGTATTTCTCTTTCCAAATGTTCGTGGCTAATTCTGTGGCCTCATATCCTCTTAAACTCTAACAAATACATTTCTCATCAACACACACAATAATATTTCACAGTCACTCATTTTCACACTCTAGCAGTCCAGTGTACTGGAATCTTAACTACTGGTGGATTGAGCCGATGCATGGCTCTCTGCCTCGAATAGATGAAGGCTGTACACAGTACAGATACAGCCTCTGCAGCACTAGGAATCACAGTGCTCAAGGTCAAGGTAATTCATCATTGGCATTCCCTAAATTGCTTAACATTTTGCATCACCTGTTCTGGTGAAATATGCCATATTCATGTCCCTATTAATTGAATCAGGTCTGGTTTCAACATATTAGTCAGGAAGATTAGATTCTGCTTTGGGAGTACTTCTGGCAGTTCATCAGGCCAGTACAATTGTGGCTGTGCCCATGTTCAACTGAGTAATTCCGGTAACTGTGGCTGGTAGATGGACTGTTGGCTCCATGATGTCACATGCTGTGCCTCAGCTCCACCCGCCTTGCTTCTGTCAGTCTTGTGTGCTCGAAGCAACTCACCACTACTACCACATTATCCTACATGGAATAAATCCATTGTAGCACCACTTGCTGTAAAACAAGTTTAGGTTCCACAGTGTTTCTCAGACAATCCTGCCCTCCCATTTGCCTGTAAATAGCTGCACCACAAATGCACTTGTAGCTGTTTGAATCGCCCAGGCTGGACATACTATAATCTTCTCCCTCTGATAATGCTGCCATTTCTCTTCCTCCATTACCACGTTCCTGTCCCCCTCTTCACAGATCAACAATACACCTCACTTGTGTAAACTTCTCTTTGGCATCACATTTTGCTAGACAGAGGCAAATGGTGTAACATTTGAATGTGCATGCTTCCTAGCTACTGGGAACCTAACCAGTGTGTTCATCTTTGCCATATCAGCACTCATCTCCACTGATGCCAAATGACAGTAAAAAGTTAAACTCTGCCTACGGAGCTCTGCTATCAATATTCCTGGTGCACTTTCTGCAACCTCAACAAGTATTGCTCTGGTGCTAATACAAAAGGACTCATCTTCCCATCCAATGTCTGGTGAATAGCTTGCTGTAAGATCACCATTAACAATCATGCATCCCTTGCACTGTCTGATAATGGTTGTGACAACCTTCTCAAAGTGACTCTCGCATCCAACACATGTGCCTGTTCTTGGGTGATTCTCAGATCCTGATTTGCAGCATCCTCTGATGCCTTTTTATACTCCATCGGCTTGCTCATCAGCTTCCATAGCATACGTGTGTTGTTCAACACTACACTCTGCATGCTCTCTATGTGCATGGTATGACACTCTACCAACAACTTGCTATCCTATGCCACTTTCTTCACCAACTCCACCATCCCACTCAGCTCTCTGATGTCACTGCAATCTGCTGCTCCATATAGTCTCAAAGTTCTCCCCCCTCAATGTCTATCCAATCCTTCCTCTTCTGCCGATGTAGCAAATGTGGCACCACCTTCACTACTTGCTGCATCTGTTCCCCTGCAACTTCCCATTGTCCACAGAAGCTTCCCCGAGCACATTCCTTGTCTTGGCTCCCTGTTGAAGCCCAGAAAATACCTCCTCCAGCCTTCTCACTGCATTCCAGAATTTCCATGCATTAAAAATAAAACTCAGCATCCACTAATGGCTGGTACCTACCATAGCCTCTTTTTTGGCAAAAAGAACTCTTTCCTCCAGGTGCTGCTGATTCTGCAGTGCCCCCCCTCTGCTCCAGGGAAAGAGGTGCAACACTGCCTTGACTAGCATCCTTCCCATCCTTGCCCTTGGTCTACAGAAACCTGACAACAGGGACTATTGTCATCCTCCCTCCCCCCTTTTCCCCACTCAAAAGACTGCTGCCATTGGTAAGCATTCACATACAAAGAAAATTAAAAGAACTGTTACTGTAACACAAAAACTTATTCCTCTACCCACAATAATTTTCACCCTAACACTTTGCACATAATACTCTAAACAGTCACCAATAAACAGTAAAAATACCTTTGTTACTTCTTTGACCTTAATGCACGTGGCACTTCCTGAAAAGGTCCATTCACACTCTCACATCTATTTTTCTGCTTCTTCATCTTTGCATCATTCTCAGGTTCTGTTCTTACTAACCCTAGGTTTGACTCCAGAGCATTTCTGCATGGTCACCGGTGTCCACTGAATGGTCACAGGTGTCCAATATGCACTACTGTTAACCTTGTTGGCAACTGTAGTGTAATGTTGATTAGTGATGTAGTTTCAACCACTTGGTAAGGTCCTTGGTACCTCATGATTAATTTCTTACTCATTCCATTTGACATGTCAGGGTCAGATAACGTTACCTACTGCCTTATTCTATAATGTGGTGAGCTTCCATGCATTTCACAGCTCCCTTCTGTTTCTCTGATACCTCTATGTTTACCTTCTGCATTCATTTCCATACTTCTCTCATCATTCTCACAACATCAGAGACCGACTCTCTGTCCTTGCCCCTCTTGCCATAATCATATCAAACAGTGATGTAATTTTTGTGCCGTACACTACTCTGTACGAAGATGACCCCATATTAGTGTGGACCTCTGAATTGTACACAGCCATGACAGATGAGAGATATGTGTCCCATGCATTATGGTGTGAGATCATGTAGTAGTTTAACATGCTTCCAACTGTATGATATGCCGCTTCCGTTCTACCATTTGCTTGTAGGTGTAGGGGACTAGTTCTCAGTTTCTTCACATGTAACAAGTGACATAATTTCTTTATCAAGTTAGACATAAAATTTGTTCCTTGATCTGTAATTATTATCTCTGGCACCCCAAACTTAGGCATCTAGCTGTTGACCTTTGCCTGTGTAAGTATAACTGTTTACCAGTGCGACATAGCGATCATCTCCACATACTGAGAAGAGTGATCCATTATTGTGAACACAAAACAGTTCCCTGCTGTAGTCCAGTTGAACAGTCCTAACATATTCATCCCAATCATTTCAAACGACTTTCATGCTTCTGTCATATTCTTTAATGGAGTATGTTTATGACTCAAGTCTGCACACTGCATGCAATTTCTCACATACTGGTCCAAATCTCCCTCCCTTCCTTTCCAAAAATATCTCTCAGCTATCCTTGACCTCCATGACCAGACAACACATGATAGTGCATCTCTCGCAGGACTTCCTCCTTTTTGGATAGCACTGCTACCCACAGACCTAACCTAATTACCCTACACAACGGACCATAAATCATGTGAATTGCAGTTGCAGTTTATATAGCTTGCAGTTGCTGTCAGATTTCTGTGTTGCTTGCTGTTCAGCAAGGCCATGACCCAGTACATGTACTATCACTACCTTTCCACTCAAAGCACACACATTTCTGTGTTTCTTCCCTGGCTTGGGCACCACTTCAGAGTCAATCTCACTGTCTTAACTTAGTCAAACCTACTGTCTTAACTTAGCCCATCTTCTTAGTCTGCTGAATGGTGTTCTAACCCAAATAACCATTTCAGAGTGCAATGGTTGGAGTTTGTCATTACTTTAAATTTATTACCATAAAAGTAACATAAAAAATATGTTACTCCATATATAAGTCTAGGCATCTCTTTCTGTGTGGTTGAATAGTTTTTGTGTGCTCTGTTAAGATATCTCAATGCATAAGCCACAGGACATTACTCACTGTTGACCTTCTGACCCAGGACATACCCTGAAGTGTGGTTAAATCCATCACAAGATAGTATAAAGTCCTTTTGAAAATCCAGAAAAAAGAAAACTGGACTTCTTGTTAAAACATTTTTTAACTCTTTGGACATGTTCTGACACTCCTCTGTCCACACAAATTTTGCAACTTTTTTCAACAGCTGTTTGACTAGTTGTGTTATATCAGCAGAACCCCTCTTGAATATCCTATAATAGTTTGAGAGTTCCAAAAATGGTTATAGTTCTTTTGTCGGCTCTGGAACTGGGCAATCTTTTGGATCTCTTTTTACTCCACCCTTGCTGATTAAATCCACTAAGTAACCCACACTTTCCAAATGACACTTTTCCATACCTAATGTCAGGTGTACAGCCCGCAACCTCTTAAATACCTCTCTTGACTGCAATCTATGTTTCTTGATGTCCTTTGATAACAAATTATATGATCCAGATGGATTAGACACTGGCAAGGCATCAGTCCCCTCAATACTCCATCCAACAATAGCTGAAACATCACAGGAGTATTCTTCAACCTAAGTGGCATCCTCCGATACAGATAATGTCCACAGGGTACAAAAAATGTCATCTTTGCTCAGTCCTCGAAAACCATCTCTAACTGATGGTGCCCACTTTTTAAACCTATAGTAGAAAAATACTGGCAATGCCCTTAGTTCCTGACGATCTCTGTGATGTGGGGTATGCATCTGTCTCTGTCTTACAATCCACATGATGGTAATCACAATAGAATGTGTAATTCTTAGAACCACCTGTAAACATCTTAGGTACAGCCACAGTTTCTGCCTCTCATGGACTACTGTACTGTCCTATTATCCCATCAGTTAATTGCTTATTCATAAAGTCCTCCATAATCAGTTGTAAATAACATGGTATCTAATATAGCTTCCAGACACTGGTGCTACATTTCCTGTCTGAATATCGTTCTGTGTAATGGGTGTCACTGGTCCTGAAGAGAAAAATAAATCTCCAAATTCAAACACCCCTTAGATGCTTCACCTTTTTATATGTAATGCAGTCTTAACGGTGGCCTGTGGCAGCTCGTGGTTTACACCTTCTGTGCAGCAACCATCCTCCAAATGTCCAAACTATCCACTAACATCCCATTTTCACCTTCACCTCTTCAGTGCCAAAACTATCTAGATTCATGAATACTGTCTCCCTGCCAGCTCTCTTGCATATGTGTAAAATACTCATATTAAAAAACAAGTCAGTGAATCCAACATATCGTTCCAGCAGCTCAATTATATGCAATACATTGACAGATAAGTTTTGCTCCACACTCAACCAAACTGACTTTCTGGTGCTATGATAACACCTCCAATTCTGACACCAATTATAGCCAATCCTTAGGTGGATGGGTAAGTATGATGCCAGGATGGCAGATGGCAGAGGGTTGAGGCAAGGTAACAGGACACTGAAGGCCCAGAGAGAAGCGGTTGTCAAAATTAATACATTATTTTCCACTCGTACATCAGCACTGCATCAAGTGTGGGTAGCGACCATGCCCCACTCCACAACAAGAGGGCCAGCGGCTGGCAAGATATCAACCAGTGTACTGGGCAGATGTCTACATCATGCACAAAACCAACTTCGCTGACATCTGTGCTCAATGCTTGGCATGTGATCCCATTGCACGAGTAGTGCTGCAAACACCAGGCATTTGTGATGTGCAAAGGTAGATGGGAATCTTGCTGTGGCAGCCAACTCTCCATTGAATGACTTTGTCTAGGCAGCCCCTTACATGTGTGCGGAGGCGTGGCCATGACAGTGTCAAAGTCCAGAGTGCAGACTTCCTGTAAGAAGGTGGTACTGTAACAGACACTTGAAC
This sequence comes from Schistocerca serialis cubense, assembly GCF_023864345.2. Lineage (NCBI taxonomy): Eukaryota > Metazoa > Arthropoda > Insecta > Orthoptera > Acrididae > Schistocerca > Schistocerca serialis. The sequence goes on along the minus strand of NC_064639.1, from coordinate 448,260,294 downwards.
TCCTAACTGCCGCTAGCTGCTCCATATTGTTCCCTCACTTGGTGGAGCCGCATATCCTGGTAGAACTCCTGGGCTGGGAATGAAACTACTACAAAGTTGACAGCTATCTATACAAGGCAACAGTGCATCTGTTATGCCAGTGCTTTGCTTCTAGTCATGTACTCAGCAACACCACCAAAACCCATTGGTGGAGAAATTCCCCTGCCCATACTGCAAGAGCAGTGTGTTACAACTGCTATGACAAGTTTCACCACTGAGCCTGGTTGTCTCACAATAATTGAGCAGCTTATTTGCTATAACTGAAATAACAACACTGTGCGCTCATCAGCTACCAGTGGCTGTTGCAGTATGCTTACACATATCCTTACAGATTTGTCTGTAAAATGGAAGCAGCTCTACATATCAGTGAGGATTATAACTTTTTGGGATGTAATGGAATTTCAAGTTAAAAGTACTAAAATCTTCTGCTGACTTGACAGTATCCCCTCATGAGTCACCTCAGTAGTTGGTCAATAGCTGAGTAAAGAGGCATAGAGACATTTCCTAATAGACTGAAATACACTCATGCTCCTAAATTAAGGATAATTGCAGAACGTGGTGCCACAGAACATGGCACTACACAAAGCTGCCGCTAATAGCATAGACACATAGGGAACAAACACGGCAAAGATCTGATAAGTTGAGAAAATCATACTGAAACACATGTGCGACTGTTTCCTGCGCAAGTACCCCAACATAAATATGGGATATGATCACCATGCATGCGTACACAGGCCGCACAATGGGTTGGCATATTCTGGATCAGGTGGTTGAGCAGCTGCTGGGGTATAGCCTCCCATTCTTGCACCAGTGCCTGTCGGAGCTCCTGAAGTGTCTAAGGGGTTTGAAGATGTGCAGTGATATGTTGACCAAGAGCGTCCCAGATGTGCTTGATGGAATTTAGGTCTGGAGAACAGGCAGGCTACTCCATTCACCTGATATCTTCTGTTTCAAGGTACTCCTCTATGATGGCAGCTCGGTGGGGCTGTGTGTTATCATGCATCAGGAGGAAGGTAGGACCTACTGCACTCATGAAAAGGCAGACATACTGGTGCAAAATGATGTCCTGATACACCTGACCTGTCACAGTTACTCTGTCAAAGACATGCAGGGGTGTACATGCACCAATCATAATCCCACCCCACACCATAAAACCATAACCTCCATACAGGTCCCTTTCAAGGACATTAAGGGGTTGGTATCTGGTTCATGGTTCACGCCAGATGAAAATCTGGCAAGAATCATTGTTCAGCGTATACCTGGACTCGTCCATGAACATAACCTGAGACCGCTGTTCCAATGACCATGTACTGTGTTCTTGACACAAGGCTTTACACAGGGGTCAGTGGAGTGCACCTTGCAAGTCTCCGGGCGAATAAACCATTTCTGTTCAGTCATCTGTAGACTGTGTGTCTGGGGACAACTGTTCCAGTGGCTGTGATAAGGTCCCGAGCAAGGCTACCTGCAGTTCTCTGTGGCCATCTGCGGGTACTGATGATGAGATATCGGTCTTCTTGTGGTGTTGTACACTGTGGACGTCCTGTACTGTAGCACCTGGACGTGTATCCTGTCTGCTGGAATCGTTGCCATAATCATGAGATCACACTTTGTGGCACACGGAGGGCCCCTGCTACAAACTGCTGTGTTTGACCTGCCTCCAGTTGCTCTACTATACTACCCCTCATAACGTCATCCATATGTGTTCTTTGAGCCATTTTCAACACACAGTCACCATTAGCATGTCTGAAAATGTCTGCACACTTACTTGCTGCATCGTACTCTGACTTGCACCAACACACCTCTGCGTATGTGGACTGCTGCCAGTGCCACCGTGCGATGACGGCAGGTCAAATGCACCGCACGGTCAACCCGCAAACAGCCCACCAGAGTGTTGTTTCACCATGTGTCTGCATTATCCTTAATTTATGAGCATGAGTGTTTGTAATACTGATAAGTGGGGCTAAGAAGGTGGCCTGTAATTATAGTCCTATCACCCTACTCCCTCTGATCTAAGTTTTTGAGAGGGTAGCTTATAACAAAATATGGAACCACTTTCCTGATAGCAACCTCTTAACAACAGCTCAGTTTAGCTCCCATAAGGATTCACTGCAGGAAAAGCAATATACAAACAAATGAACTCAGTTCTGACAGAACTAAACAAGAAAAATATTCTGATAATATTATCTGTGACCTTGCGAATTCCTTAGCTTGTGCAGATCATATCATTCATCCAGGTAACTTAAAACATTACAGCAATAAATGCCTTGTAATGATCAAGTCATGTGTCAACAACAAGAAAAAGAGGGTAACATTAACAAAAGATACTGGAGGAATACAATTAAATTCACAATGGGGATACATCAAATATGGTTTTCTGCAAGTTTTGGTACTTAGCATATTACTGTTCTTAACTCACATAAATGGCCAAAGGCATAGGAGTCCACTTAAAAACTGTGATGTTTGCTAATAGTAAAGATTTACTGATAAAAGATCCAAATGTATCAATGTGAATAGCAGCCAGGAGAATAATCGAACAGTCATACAAGTGGTTCACAGGAAGCAGCTTAACTCTTAATATTACAAACAGTCATATTATGCAATTCCAAGAAAATAATAACTAACAAGTACCAAAAGCAGAGATCATACACTAAATTCCATATGTGAATTTCTCAGTGACTTAGATACACCACAAACTGAGGGAGCTCCAGAATGTTGCTAAGTTAACCAAAAAGCTCATTTTCACCCGCTTTGCAGTCAGAAATCTCTCTCGTAGACAGAATTGCTAGTGTACTTAGCATACTTTTTCCTTAATATTATCTAAGGGTATTAACTTAGGAGGCAATATAGATAAGCTTAGAAAGTATTCTTGTAGTAACAGGCCTTTACACAGATCTTAGGATTCTAATGCTCACATGCAAAATGTTTATTATTCCGCAGTGGAATTTGCTGGGGTCAGTAACAAGAGTGATCTTAGGAAGAACTGTGAAATTCACAACCATTAGATGTAAGTAAAGAACACAATGGCCTCTTTGGAGTGCTTCAGATGGCATTGTCAAACTGTGGGCCACAGGCTCAAATCAGTTGTTTGTGCAGCCTGCAGTTCTGAGCTACATTTTATAATAATATGCATCTACCAACTAACAGCCTAATCCAAGAGCTTCTTAAGAATGTGGTTTTCCTGTTCAGTAACAAACAATGATACTTACAGAGCCAGTGATATTTTAAGATGTGGTGAATTCTGCCATGAGCTAGATAAAGTTACCCACTTACCTCACTGGCAGAGGGGTAGAGAGAGTGACTACTGAGAGTTTACAGGATGTGAGAGCAAAAATATTTCATTGTTTGTCTGACAATGCAAGGGCCTGCATGACTTGTACTGATCAACTGTTGTAGTATAAACTCTGACATGGGAGTAACATGGATACGTGAATGTGCATTACAGAGACAGTTGTCTTCAAATGCAGTACATAGTTGTAGCAAGGAATATGAAATTAATTTAGTGCTGTTGTAATTCAATGCACTCAACAAAAAAAAATTACATTCAAAACATTTAGTAAACATTTGTTATTGTTTGTTGGCTTCCAGGTCCAGCATCATTTTGGGTATTCAGCCATGTCATCGTAAAACATTAAAGTAGCCACCTGAGTAGGCAGGCAATAGCCCACCATGAAGTGTGTCCATACAATATTGTGCAGGTGGAAGAGGCAAGACCTGGGGATGGAGTATTTTTAATATTTTGGAAGATGAATGCCAACTTGAAAGCAGAGACAAAAATGTTAGAGTTCCTACTCTGTTAAAAATGTACATAATGCCAATTTTAAAGTCATTTTATTGGAAGAGAAACACCTGACTACCCACTATATTGTTTCCTTTCCCTAAGAGCTAGGGGAGTGGGAGGGTCATAGACTCCCCTCCACCTGGATATGGGTGCCCTTGCTTAGCGCACTGCCATCCCTATTTACAGCAACCGCTCTTCAAATTAACCAGTGATATCCCAGATATGTGATGCTGGTAGCCACCACACAACCAAAACAGACAGTATACAGGCTGTCCCATTTATCTTGATCACCCTAAATAACTGTTTGTCCAGATTCAAATTGCAAAATATTTCAAGCAAATGTTCTTTAGCCATTAGGGGGACATCAATCAGCATGATTGCCTTCATTGTAGCTTTGTTTTATACAAAGATAGAAACATCGGTATGACTTTTTTTAAATGGCACCCTGTATTTTTTATTCGGTAATTCATTTCGTCTCCAAAAGACCTATTCAAAAATGTATCACAGTGTACCATTCACTTAACACAACATTATTAAATACATAACACAACACTGACATTGATGCTCCCAGCACTCAGGATAACTGAACACATCCACACGCTGACATTGACAGAGGACAAATGTAAACATAAGTAGAATGCACACCCATCATTCTGTCATCCATCGTCAGTTGAAGAATTGTGTGAGTAGAATGTACACCAACGAAGAGAAGGTAGAAATGCTACTCATCTATGGGGAATGTAAGTTAGCAGAACAATAATCGCAATACTGTTTTCTTATATACATGTACACATTGTACAGTAGTTTAGTCCTTTTAAATACTGTTGTGTAGAGTAGGCATACAATAAAGGCTGCAAACTGCATCGACATAACGTTTCTTTTATCGTTATTGTTGAAGGTAGGCAAAATGCTATGCAGGCAGCGGGACTGTACAGAGAGCAATATCCTGACAAGAACCCACCTTCCCGATAGATATTTTCTCATCTTGTTGCGATGCTTCAGGAAACGGGAAGTTTTGACCCACAACATTGCAATCATCATAGCACTCGCACAGACGAAGCTGACGAAGTTACTGTTCTCGCTTCCATTGCTATGAATCCACATGAGCACATGACAGCTTGAACATGAGATTGTCATTCCTAAACCCAGTGTACATCATATTCTTATATGTCATGGGTTCCATCCTTACCATGTATACCTACATCAAGAATTGCATGGGAATTGTTTTCAGAATCGTGCACAGTTCTATCAGTGGGCACAGCAGCAAATCCTCACCAACCCGAACTTCTCCAATGTTCGATTTACCGACGAATGTTCCTTCTCAAACAAAGGACAGGTAAATACAAGGAACATGCATTATCGGTCCAGCAACAACCCACACTGGCTTAGACAGATAGAACATCAGCGTCAATGGAGAGTTAACGTCTGGTGTGGGATGCTTGGTACTACAATTATTGGGCCTTATTTCATCAGTGGTAGTCTAAATGGCACAGCATATGCCATCTTCCTCAGATGAATTCTTCTTCCTCTTCAGGATGAAGTGCTGCTAAGAACGAGAATGCTTATGTGGCATCAACACGATGGATGTCCAGCACATAATGCTTTGTGTGCACATCACGTTCTGAACTGTAGGTATCCTGCCGGAGGGATTGGTAGAGGGGGAACAGTTACTTGGCCTGCTAGGTCTCCTGATTTACATCCTCTGGACTTTTTTCTTTGGGGATGCATTAAAGACGTTGTCTATCACGATATTCCAACAACTCCAGAGGACATGCAGGAGCGTATCATGCTTGCTTGTAATTCTATTCCGCAGGCAACGCTGGAACCAGTAAATAATTCTTTCATTCAACGAGTGAACCGGATTATTGGTGTTCAGGGTCACCACTTGAGCACCTTTGAATGTTATGTTTTTACTCGGTTTTCATTTGTTTTCTGACAACTCCAGCATGTGGACAAGTTTGTGATTCCAGGCTCAAAGTCAATATTGTGTTATGTGATTAATAACATTGTGTTTCAGTGAATGGTACACTGTGATATATTTTTGAATAGATCTTTAGAAGAGGAAATGAATTATCGAATAAAAAATATAAGATACCATTCAAAAAAGTCATACTGCTGTTCATATCTTCATAAAAAACAAAGCTACAATAATGGCAGTCATGCTGATTGATGTCCCCCTGATGGCTAAAGAATATTTGCGTGAAACATTTTGTAATTTGCATCTGGAGAAACAGTTACGGTATTTCGGTTGGTCAAGATAAATGGGACACCCTGTACATATGGGAAGACATTCACCAGTATCACGCAGTTAATCACTTTGGAGAGGACCGCAGCTAGTCAGTTCGGCAATTTGGTTGCTTTAGTGTTTTATAAGGATGTGACCCAATACAGAAAATCGTTTTCTTCACTTATAATCATGTCTCATATTGTGTAATGTTTTAAATTATAAATACAATTACTACATTATTAATATTTTAATCAGCTGCTCACAAAGGTAATACAATACTTTGTCAGCCATTTACAGTGTTACTACTTGGGGTCGCTGAGGATGGCAGTAATCTGATACAGGGAAAGTTGACGCAAAGTGTTCTAAATGGTGCCGACTTTGAACGATCAGTACTTGGGGGCCAGTGGCTAGTTTATCTCACCCTTACTGTAGATAGTCTATTGGTGTCTCATAACACACTAATTTATGTAGGTTACCAATTAATTAGGAGATCGGCATGTATGCAGCCCGAGGTGCAGGCCAACTAGTATTGGCTCTTGAGCAAAAAAGTTTGATGACAGATGGTATAGAATAAGTACCAGGCAATCATGTGACCTTTCCCAGTGACATGAGTCGTAGCAGAGGTCATGAGGTGGTGTGCATGGAATCAGCACAGTCAGATAGGTTGACATCGAGACATCACAGAAATGCAGCAAGAAGCTATCATGTCAGAAAGCAGTTATCGTGTTTTTATGTGCTCATTGTCACACCATGAATAAAATAGTGTATCGCTTGCAACCATGGACTGGGAGCAGAGGCAAGTGTCACAGCTTGTCGACGAGAATAAATTTTAATTCAACAACAACTTTTGCTGTCAGTGAATGCAGGTCCATCTCAGTCAGTTGACACATCAGCATAGGGTTGTGAACTGCATGCAAAGGACAGCTGGAGTCAGATTATGGCGAAACAAGCGATCTATCGTTGTGAGAGATACACAGGCTAGCGAGTGTACCGGGGCTTACCCCAGTTCACTGCTACTAGCACCACATCGTCATAACGCACATGTGCATAGCACACGAAGTATTGCACCATAATCTAACATAACATTTCCAATCTTTTTCAGGGTGTGCTTCAATATATTAATGTTAAAAATCGTCAAATCTCAGAATGACCAGATGAATAAATTTTGCTAAATATATTACTGTAAGAAAAAAATACGTGACACAATCAAAAGTTACAAGTCTCAACTTGACTGGTGCAATGTTTTGGTCAAGATCGGCGTTTTCACGAACAATTGAAGGCGCTAAATATTAGACTGAGAAAGATGAAAATTCGTATGTAGCCTCAGTCTGATATAAAACCACTAAAAATGTAACACCAATAAGCTACCTTTGGTAGTATTCAAGTAATTTAACTACATTTGGAACGAAATCGTCCGTATTCATAATAGATTAACTATCATTTGTATTTGTCATAGAAATTTCTAGTTACAACACCTGATTAAATTCATTAAATAATATAACTGCACCAAGTTTACTGTAAATAACAATCATTACAAGAAATCTAAAGGAGGCAGATCGGAGGTCATGTTCCAGTGTCGGTTCCATTCTAAAAATTCTAGTCGACAAAATTTGATGCTGTCAAGCTTAAACTTTTTCTGTAACTACAGCCAACTTGATTCCATTCATATAAAAATTAATAAGATTGTAAATTGCTGAATGATGGAGTTATTAATTAGCTGACAGCAGATGTTCTGTTTGGCGGTCCGCTGCACCCATATATAAATATGGTCAGAGACGCAGTGAAAGAGACTCATTGTACTGAGCTATTAATCTGTCGTCCATGTCAGTCAAACGCTGACAGACGCTGTCCCTTGGATGACGTCACAGCCAGGCTGCTACCAAAAGCGTTTTCGGTAAAAGTAGGAAGTGAACTCGTGAGTATTGTACACCATCCTCGATCATTTAGATTTCATGGAAGTAACTGTGTGCTGTCCGTAATGTTGACAAAACCGCGTTGCAATTGGCGAGATTATTTTCCACTTTTTAGGTGAGCAGTTAACTTCTGGTGATTATTAGTCAAGGTGACAGACCATTGTACTTGGAACTTCCTGTAGAGGTCGCCTCCGAATGGCTAATAGTGTTGTTTCTGATAGGGACATTATCATTATTATTATTATTATTATTATTATTGTTATCAGGAATAATATTAATGTTTTTGTGCATGTGAACTTATACTGAATATATTAATTAGTTGCACCTCAAAACTTCTATTTATAGTCATAATTCCCGATCCCACTGAGTAAGTAGCAAACAGGAACATTTTCTTTCACTGAACACAATGAGTAAGGGGACTTGCAGACTGGAAATTATGGTCAACACGTTCTCCATCGCTTTCTGGCTGACCACAAACATATTTTTCAGGCTCTTGTGAATGGCGACATTAATTTACCTGCCGCCCCACAGATGCCTTGCAAGCAGAGGTACATCAAGCTGCACATCTTCATTAGACCACATAACAAGGAACTAGACACTAGCTGTCTGAAGATTTGTAGTGTGATCTGACAAGTTGCAATTTGGCCTCTGTTCAGTTCGTGCAAGGCACTGGGGGTATTGACATCCCAATGAGGCATTTGACTCACATCGAGTGGAGGATGCAGTATGGACTGGAGGTGATTGCGTGATGTTTTAGTGATTTTATAGTACTGTATCTTGGGCCTAGTCATTCAGATTAATTTGGAAATAAACGAGGATGTTTATTTCAACATTCCTGATGACCAAGTGTTGCTCTTTCTTCTACATTTCATGCAGAGTATACTTTGGGCACTCCTATTGACAACAGCAATGTTCACAGGATTGCATGCTTACATTCCTGGTCTGGTGAACACAACTCAATCGACCCACTAAATCATATGGTATTAATCCTACAGCAAATTTCTGGTGATATTTGGAATAGTGGGGAAACGTAGCACTCAACATCTTCGCAATTTGGTATCGTATGGGATATAATCACCAATGAGTGGCTTCAGCAGGATATGGTATTCCTGAAGAAATTGTGGACACTCTTCTATGATGAACTGATCTCGTTTTGTTTGTTTAGCTTTGAGTATCAATGGTGTGGACGCACTACATGTGGTGAATGCAGCTACTTAACAGCCCAGAATCACTTTGCACAATGATGGTTTGTACTTTAGCCTTTTTCACAGATAGTAAATCCACACGTTTCCATTGTTGTTCCTTTGTCTTGGGCCAGTTTTATCCATAGTGATTAGGTAACTGAGTAAGTAATTTGAATCGGCCTGGCACAGGTGCAACATTTCCACTGCTACCTCAATTCGGCAGGCTTTTTGAATACGTGTGAGCAGTCAAAAAATGAAGGAGGTGCTACCATTTGTCGTATTCAAATCAAAATGTCACGCAAGATGTTGGAAACTCACGTGTAACTGATTTCACTTTTTCCACTATCATGTTATTTATGATAGACCAGTCTTCAAGAACCATGGTGTCAACTTTTATTACAATATCTGGATCTTTCAGAGAGATGGTCTGCCACTGTATTCCTCGTCATTAAGACTAGTTTGACCACAATGTAACTTTCTGTGCCACCTATCCACAGCGTCATTTGATAGTGCATTGTCGCCATACACTTCCACCAACTTAGCATGCATTGTTGCAGCATTATCCCCCTTCAAATACGGAAAATGAATTACAAAGTGGCTTCACCGTCTCCCTAGAACTGAACTGTTAGAGGTTACTGGAATTAGAGCTGCAAATATGTTGATGCTTCTCGCTGCCGCATCTGGCGATCAAACGATACTGTGCGCAATAGGCTAGGCACTATAATCATCAATGTTTAATGCTGTGTTTAATTTCGACGATAAGTAATTTGTAGTAGTGAGTATGATTTGTAGATGACCTGTTATGCCATTGTGTACTTCCTTATCCGCTTTCATTCACTCTAACAAGACTCTCACAGCAGTGACTGATGGGAGCAGTTATTTTGACAGAAGATAGAAGACTGTGTACAAGTTTGGACTCATATGCAGTTGTTTCTGTTCACTAGCGATCTTAGCTTTGAATACTGTGTGCAAAGAGAGTCCTCATTGAATACGTCAGTGAATTCAAACCTTTTCAAATTCAATTACGTATAATATTTCTGTGATCTCTGTGTTAACGTCTGATTTTGTTTACCAGCATGCAGTCGCACTGAACATACGAGGGCAGTTCAATAAGTAATGCAACACATTTTTTTTTCTCGGCCAATTTTGGTTGAAAAAACCGGAAATTTCTTGTGGAATATTTTCAAACATTCCCGCTTCGTCTCGTATAGTTTCATTGACTTCCGACAGGTGGCAGCGCTGTACGGAGCTGTTAAAATGGCGTCTGTAACGGATGTGCGTTGCAAACAATGGGCAGTGATCGAGTTTCTTTTGGCAGAAAACCAGGGCATCTCAGATATTCACAGGCGCTTGCAGAATGTCTACGGTGATCTGGCAGTGGACAAAAGCACGGTGAGTCGTTGGGCAAAGCGTGTGTCATCATCGCCGCAAGGTCAAGCAAGACTGTCTGATCTCCCGCGTGCGGGCCAGCCGTGCACAGCTGTGACTCCTGCAATGGCGGAGCGTGCGAACACACTCGTTCGAGATGATCGACGGATCACCATCAAACAACTCAGTGCTCAACTTGACATCTCTGTTGGTAGTGCTGTCACAATTGTTCACCAGTTGGGATATTCAAAGGTTTGTTCCCGCTGGGTCCCTCGTTGTCTAACCGAACACCATAAAGAGCAAAGGAGAACCATCTGTGTGGAATTGCTTGCTCGTCATGTGGCTGAGGGTGACAATTTCTTGTCAAAGATTGTTACAGGCGATGAAACATGGGTTCATCACTTCGAACCTGAAACAAAACGGCAATCAATGGAGTGGCACCACACCCACTCCCCTACCAAGAAAAAATTTAAAGCCATACCCTCAGCCGGTAAAGTCATGGTTACAGTCTTCTGGGACGCTGAAGGGGTTATTCTGTTCGATGTCCTTCCCCATGGTCAAACGATCAACTCTGAAGTGTATTGTGCTACTCTTCAGAAATTGAAGGAACGACTTCAGCGTGTTCGTAGGCACAAAAATGTGAACGAACTTCTCCTTCTTCATGACAACGCAAGACCTCACACAAGTCTTCGCACCCGAGAGGAGCTCACAAAACTTCAGTGGACTGTTCTTCCTCATGCACCCTACAGCCCCGATCTCGCACCGTCGGATTTCCATACGTTTGGCCCAATGAAGGACGCAATCCGTGGGAGGCACTACGCGGATGATTAAGAAGTTATTGATGCAGTACGACGTTGGCTCCGACATCGACCAGTGGAATGGTACCGTGCAAGCAAACAGGCCCTCATTTCAAGGTGGCGTAAGGCCGTAGCATTGAATGGAGATTACGTTGAAAAATAGTGTTGTGCAGCTTCTTAAATAAGGAGATAATTCAGAGGCTTCCTTTACCAGGATACAGGTTGGCTGGCAGCTTTTCTAGGAGCTCTTTGCGGTGTGGGGGAGTAGCCATGTATGTGAAAAACGGTATCCCATTTGAGTCAATTGATGTTTCAAAGTACTGCACTGAAAAGGTGTTTGAATGTTGTGCAGGTGTGGTTAAATTTAGTGGAGCTAAACTTCTTACTGTTGTTATTTATAGATCCCCAGACTCCGATTTCACAACATTTTTGCTAAAGCTAGAGGAGGTTCTTGGTTCACTTTATAGGAAATACAAAAAGTTAGTTATATGTGGTGACTTCAATATTAATTGTATAAGTGATTGTGCAAGGAAAAGGATGCTGGCAGACCTCCTTAATTCATATAATCTTATGCAAACCGTATTCTTTCCAACGAGAGTGCAAGGGAACAGTAGAACAACCATAGACAATATTTTTGTTCATTCGTCATTATTAGAAGGGCATTCTGTTAGAAAAAAGGTGAATGGCCTTTCAGATCATGATGCACAAATTTTAAGTCTAAAAGATTTTTGTGCTGCAACACATGTTAAATATAGTTACCAACTTTTTAGGAAAGCTGATCCAGTTGCTGTACAGACTTTTGTAAACCTTATCAAGGAACAAGAGTGGCAAGATGTTTATACTGCTGATACAGTAGACGATAAATATAACGCTTTCCTCAAGACTTTTCTCGTGCTCTTTGAAAGTTGCTTTCCGTTAGAACGTTCAAAACAGGGTACTAGCACAAACAGGCAGCCTGGGTGGCTGACTAAAGGGATAAGAATATCTTGTAGAACAAAGTGGCAATTATATCAAAACGTTAGAAACAGTCAAAATCTAAATGCAGCAGCCCATTACAAACAGTATTGTAAGGTGCTTAAAAAAGTTATTAGGAACGCAAAAAGTATGTGGTATGCAGATAGAATAGCTAAGTCTCAGGATAAAATTAAAACCATATGGTCAGTCGTAAAGGAAGTGGCTGGTCTGCAGAGACAGGTCGAGAATATAGAATCAGTGCGTAGTGGGGATGTCCGTGTTACTGGTAAGTCGCAAATATGTACAGTACTTAATAATCACTTTCTGAATATAGCAGGTGATCTAAATAGAAACCTAGTCCCAACAGGGAATCATATAGCGCTCTTAGAAAAAAGTGTTCCGAGACTGTTACCTGAAATGCTCCTCCATGATACTGACAAGAGGGAGATTGAGTTAATAATTAAATCACTAAAGACCAAGAACTCTCATGGATATGACGGGGTATCTAGCAGAATACTGAAGTATTGTTCCACGTATGTTAGCTCAGTACTTAGCCATATCTGTAACTTTTCCTTTAGGAGTGGTCGGTTTCCTGACCGATTAAAGTACTCGGTAGTGAAGCCACTTTATAAAAAGGGAGACAGGGATAATGTTGACAATTATAGACCTATTTCTATGCCATCGGTGTTTGCTAAAGTTATCGAGAGGGTTGTATATACAAGGTTACTGCAGCATTTAAATTCACATAATTTGCTGTCAAATGTGCAGTTTGGTTTTAGAAATGGCTTAACAACTGAAAATGCTATAGTCTCTTTTCTCTGTGAGGTTTTGGACGGATTAAATAAAAGGTTGCGAACGTTAGGTGTTTTCTTTGATTTAACGAAGGCTTTTGACTGTGTTGACCACAAAATATTACTGCAGAAGTTGGAACATTATGGAGTAAGGGGAGTAGCTTACAATTGGTTCGCCTCCTACTTTAAGAACAGAAAGCAGAAGGTAATCCTCCGCAATATTGAGAGTGGTAATGATGTTCAGTCCCAATGGGGCACTGTTAAATGGGGCGTTCCCCAAGGGTCGGTGCTGGGGCCACTGCTGTTTCTTATTTATGTATATTTTATGCCTCCTAGTATTACAGGTGATTCAAAAATATTTCTGTTTGCTGATGACACCACCTTGGTAGTGAAGGATCTTGTGTGTAATATTGAAACATTATCAAATAATGTAGTTAATGATATAAGTTCGTGGCTTGTGGAAAATAATTTGATGCTAAATCACAGTAAGACTCAGTTTTTACAGTTTCTAACCCACAATTCAACAAGAACTGACATTTTAATCAGACAGAATGGGCATGTTATAAGCGAGACGGAACAGTTCAAGTTCCTAGGCGTACGGATAGATAGTAAGCTGTTGTGGAAAGCCCATGTTCAGGATCTTGTTGAGAAACTAAATGCCGCTTTATTTACCATTAGAACAGTATCTGAAATAAGTGACATTTCAACACGAAAAGTAGTATACTTCGCATATTTTCATACGCTTATGTCATATGGTATTATTTTTTGGGGTAATTCTTCTGATTCAAAAAGGGTATTTTTGGCTCAAAAACGGGCTGTTCGAGCTATGTATGGTGTAAGTTCGAAAACCTCTTGTCGACCCCTATTCAATAGTCTGGGAATTTTGACATTGCCCTCACAGTATGTATTTTCTTTAATGTCGTTTGTCGTTAGGAATATTAGCTTATTCCCAAGAGTTAGCAGCTTTCACTCAGTTAATACTAGGCAGAAATCAAATCTGCATGTGGAATGCACTTCCTTGACTCTTGTGCAGAAAGGAATGCAGTATTCTGCTGCATCCATTTTCAATAAGCTACCACAAGAACTCAAAAATCTTAGCAGTAGCCCAAACACTTTTAAGTCTAAACTGAAGAGTTTCCTCATGGCTCACTCCTTCTATTCTGTCGAGGAGCTCCTGGAAGAGCTAAAAAATTAAGCAAATTCCAGTGTTACATTCTTGATTTTCTTTATTTAAACTAACGACTTGTCGCCTGAATATGTTTCTTATATTTCATTTTATCTGTTTCTACAATCGTGTTATAATTTCATGTATTGACTCGTTCCATGACCATGGAGACTTCTCCTAAATGTGGTCCCACGGAACAATAAATAAATAAATAAAAATAAATAAATAAAAGATTGGGGAATAACCTGGTGTATTTCAATGCTGAATAAAACAACCCCTGTTTCAGAAAAAAAATGTGTTGCATTACTTATTGAACTGCCCTCGTAGCATCGACTGCTAGGAAAGTTTACTTAATGATGTGCTTACCTTTACATCAGAATGATTCCCAAAACCAGCTTTCATTATTTTACTATAGGACAAATCTCCACTTTACTGATCAGTTTTGATCATTTTGGCCGGGCGAGGTGGCCAAGCGGTTCTAGGCGCTACAGTCTGTAACCGCGCGACCGCTACGGTCGCAGGTTCGAATCCTGCCTCGGGCATGGATGTGTGTGATGTCCTTAGGTTAGTTACATTTAAGTAGTTCTAAGTTCTAAGGGACTAATGACCTCAGAAGTTAAGTCTCATAGTGCTCAGAGCCATTTGAACCATTTGATAATTTCGCCCATTTAATTTTTCCTTTTCTGTTGTTTATTTCCTTTGTGTGCCAGAGGATTCTCAACGCTGTAGGTCCTGGGGCAAATATCAGTTGATTCAGGCTAATTCCCCGCTTCCGACAAAGAAAATATATGAGGGTAGCAACTAACTGATGGAACCGGACTGCCCAAAAAGCACTTTTTCTTTCAACGGATGCAGGAAGGCATTGGTGGCACACAGACACAATAATAAGAGTAAAAAAGGAGCAAACAATGAGAGAGAACAGAATATTGCGTTCTACCATATGTAGGGGCAACTTCCACAAGAACCAACTACGCTCTATCTCAGAAAGGTGTCAGGCCCAAATCTTCTGGGCAGCATGAAAGATAATCTTGGACTTCGTATATCTGGGGTCGATCACATTCTGCACGAATGTAGAAAACCTTTAATTGAACAATGCAACACTGTGTCTCCTTATGTTGCAGTAAACATATACACAGTGTAGAGCTCGGGCAGGAAAATAAATCTGCACTGACCTAGCAAAGCTTAATGGAAAAGCAAATGTTCAATTGTGAAAAAGTGTTTCTCATCTCCTCAGCTACGCCAGCTATGTAAATCGCCCAGGTTGCTGTTAAACTGTTGTGGAGCAGCCAGTGTCCTTCATCTTGATCTTCTTCTTCTTCCTTAGTGTTTGTTCCGAATGTTGGCAGGGTCTACTGTTTTGGTTCTCTGTAACCATTTTACCCAATATTGTGTCTCATCATGGTGCAGGCGCAAGATCTTGAGCTCTTCATGAAGCATTTCAAGTCATCGCTGCCTATGTCATCCTACTGGCTGTTTAGCAGTTACTCTCAAACTAAAACCAGTCTTCACGACTGTTGTTTTGTCTGCCCTAAGAACATGCCTGTACCATCACAGACAGCTTTCTCTGATCTTGCCTGATGCCGGCGTTACTCCACATAATTGGCGAACCTCGTGACCTGTGACAAGATTGGCAGCGTTAATCGAGATGTCCATCAGAGAATCTTTATTTTCATTATAGCAAGTCACTGTTTCACTTCTTTTGTTGAAGACCACCATTTGGCACCATGTAGTACAACTGAAAGGATTACAGATCTGTGTACTTTCCACTTGAGTCTCTCTGGAATCTTTCAGTCACAGATTACACCAGCCACAGTACACCATTTGCGCTTATGTGTCACTCAGACGGTCAGAGATTTCTGAACTGAGATTTCCAACAATGAGATTTAAATATCCACCACTGAAATCGACATAAAGAGGTGAACTGTGACACACCAGCACTTCAACAAAAGACAGAAAGAGAAAGTGACCTTTCCAAAACATCGTGCTCACACTGTGATGTTATATGACAGGACACCCATAAAGAATGTTTTGCAATAACCCAAAAATTTCAGCCAAATGCGAGCAGAGCTGGAGGGTGGCAGAGGAGTCCCAGCTCGGAATATTTTAGAAGGGTTCCCAGTTCTATCACTTGCCTTACAGCTAACGGAGACCTCTCAAAAACTTTGATCAGAAGTAAGATATGGGAATTATTTTTGATTTAGTTACGGGAGAACACGCTTCTGACATGACTTGCTCAGCACGAAAGAGTGACAAGAAAAAAGTGGGCAGTGACAGGAAGTTATGTTTAGTGGAAAGATATAGTAACAAACTGTGACGCCTCCCCCAGAACTGAAACCTGGGTCTGCAGGTGCACAACACAACAAATTTGAAAAACCATACAAATGAAAGTATTCTACAAATCAAGTTGCCGTGTAATCTACGCTATTGCGTGAGAAGTTTCAACACAGATTTCCTCGATATTAATGCCGGCGCCAAGGAGTGTGCCAGTTAGGTTAGTCTGCAAAGGCTATACTCACCTTCCTCTCCTCTCTCTGCTGGCGCTGCCCCTCGATGAATGCGCGCTTCTGCTCAGCACTCATGCCGCGGAACTTGGAGCCGACTTTGCGCTCGGGGCCGAGGTTGCTGGCGGCTACGTCGGGGTTCTCTGTGAGCAGGTCGCTGTTGAGGCAGTTCTGGATGTCCGCCATGTTGTCCTCCTGCTCACGCTGGTGGTTCCGCCGGCGCTCTTCTTCTTGCTCCTCTGCCTGCCCACACATAGTCCCCATCTTACGTACAACCATATTACACCGAAATTTTTTGACAGCATTTCTTATATGAAAAGCCTCAGAAACCTGTGGTGGGAGTATGTCATATGCCAGCCAGTAAATCAACCACCAACCATGTTGCCACTGTGTATGTATAATTTGCCTAATGCATGTCAAACAGAACATCCAGAAACTTGTTTTGAAGGTGAATGAATATAAACAAAACGCAAGAAAGGACGGTAGGCTAGACATGCCATTTTCTAAGCTCTCGGTAACATACAAGAAACTTGGATTAAAAGCATATTTTATCTGATACAAGAGTTCCTTCAAAATATGTTAAACGTCATAAGTAGTGAGTGAGGCAGGAAAGTGTATTATCTGGTATACACAGGTTAGTTATTAATATAATATATGCGTACATAATGTACTTACTAAAATAATATGTATATACGTAATATGAAACTGGAATTTCCCCTTTATTGCTGTTTCATTCACCTATCAGTGTGGTTGGGAAGGAGTGGGGGCGGAGAGCACTGGGAGCAGTCCATTGCTGCTGTGTAGCTAATAGCACTAATAAAATATTCAAATATATAGTAATTTAAAAAACGTTTTAAAATATGACCATATTTTTAAAATTACACTACTGGCCATTAAAATTGCTACACCAAGAATAAATGCAGATAATAAACGGGTATTCATTGGACAAATATATTATACTAGAACTGACATGTGATTACATTTTCACGCAATTTGGGTGCATAGATCCTAAGAAATCAGTACCCAGAACAACCACCTCTGGCCGTAATAACGACCTTGATACGCCTGGGCATTGAGTCAAATAGAGCTTGGATGGCGTGTACCAGTACAGCTGCCTATGCAGCTTCAACACGATACCACAGTTCATCAAGAGTAGTGACTGGCGTATTGTGACGAGCCAGTTGCTCGGTCACCATTGACCAGACGCTTTCAATTGGTGAGCGATCTGGAGAATGTGCTGGCTATGACAGCAGTCGAACATTTTCTGTATCCAGAAAGGGCGGTACAGGACCTGCAACATGCGGTCGTGCATTATCCTGCTGAAATGTAGGGGTTCGCAGGAATCGAATGAAGGGTAGAGGCACGGGTCGTAACACATCTGAAATGTAACGTCCACTGTTCAAAGTGCCGTCAATGCGAACAAGAGGTGACCGAGACGTGTAACCAATGGCACCCCATACCAGGTGATACGCCAGTATGGCGATGACGAATACACGCTTGCAATGTGCGTTCACCGCGATGCCGCCAAACACGGCTGCGACCATCACGATGCTGTAAACAGAACCTGGATTCAACCGAAAAAAATGACGTTTTGCCATTCGTGCACCCAGGTTCGTCGTTGAGTACACCATCGCAGGCGCTCCTGTCCGTGATGCAGCGTCAAGGGTAACCGCAGCCATTGTCTCCGAGCTGATAGTCCATGCTGCTGTAAACGTCGTCGAACTGTTCGTGCAGATAGTTGTTGTCTTGCAAAGTCCCCATCTGTTGACTCAGGGATCGAGACGCGGCTGCACGATCCGTTACAGCCACGCAGATAAGATGCCTGTCATCTCGACTGCTAGTGATACGAGGCCGTTGGGATCCAGCACGGCGTTCCGTATTAGCCTCCTGAACCCACCAATTCCATATTCTGCAGTCATTGGATCTCGACCAACGCGAGCAGCAATGTCGCGATACGATAAATCGCAACCGCGACAGGCTGTAATCCGACCTTTATCAAAGTCGAAAACGTGATGGTACGCATTTCTCCTTCTTACACAAGGCACCACAACAACGTTTCACCAGGTAACGCTGGTCAACTGCTGTATGTGTATGAGAAATCGGTTGGAAACTTTCCTCATATCAGCACGTTGTAGGTGTCGCCACCGGCGCCAACCTTGTGTGAATGCTCTGAAAAGCTAATCATTTGCATATCACAGCATCTTCTTCCTGTCGGTTAAATTTCGAGTCTGTAGCACGTCATCTTCGTGGTGTAGCAATTTTAATGGCCAGTAGTGTATTAAATCAGGTGCTTTGAAGGAATGAGAAGCAGATGTACACTCCTGGAAATTGAAATAAGAACACCGTGAATTTATTGATACATTCCTGGGGTCAGATACATCACATGATCACACTGACAGAACCACAGGCACATAGACACAGGCAACAGAGCATACACAATGTCGGCACTAGTACAGTGTATATCCACCTTTCGCAGCAATGCAGGCTGCTATTCTCCCATGGAGACGATCGTAGAGATGCTGGATGTAGTCCTGTGGAACGGCTTGTCATGCCATTTCCACCTGGCGCCTCAGTTGGACCAGCGTTCGTGCTGGACGTGCAGACCGCGTGAGACGACGCTTCATCCAGTCCCAAACATGCTCAATGGGGGACAGATCCGGAGATCTTGCTGGCCAGGGTAGTTGACTTACACCTTCTAGAGCACGTTGGGTGGCACGGGATACATGCGGACGTGCATTGTCCTGTTGGAACAGCAAGTTCCCTTGCCGGTCTAGGAATGGTAGAACGATGGGTTCGATGACGGTTTGGATGTACCGTGCACTATTCAGTGTCCCCTCGACGATCACCAGTGGTGTACGGCCAGTGTAGGAGATCGCTCCCCACACCATGATGCCGGGTGTTGGCCCTGTGTGCCTCGGTCGTATGCAGTCCTGATTGTGGCGCTCACCTGCACGGCGCCAAACACGCATACGACCATCATTGGCACCAAGGCAGAAGCGACTCTCATCGCTGAAGACGACACGTCTCCATTCGTCCCTCCATTCACGCCTGTCGCGACACCACTGGAGGCGGGCTGCACGATGTTGGGGCGTGAGCGGAAGACGGCCTAACGGTGTGCGGGACCGTAGCCCAGCTTCATGGAGACGGTTGCGAATGGTCCTCGCCGATACCCCAGGAGCAACAGTGTCCCTAATTTGCTGGGAAGTGGCGGTGCGGTCCCCTACGGCACTGCGTAGGATCCTACGGTCTTGGCGTGCATCCGTGCGTCGCTGCGGTCCGGTCCCAGGTCGACGGGCACGTGCACCTTCCGCCGACCACTGGCGACAACATCGATGTACTGTGGAGACCCCACGCCCCACGTGTTGAGCAATTCGGCGGTACGTCCACCCGGCCTCCCGCATGCCCACTATACGCCCTCGCTCAAAGTCCGTCAACTGCACATACGGTTCACGTCCACGCTGTCGCGGCATGCTACCAGTGTTAAAGACTGCGATGGAGCTCCGTATGCCACGGCAAACTGGCTGACACTGACGGCGGCGGTGCACAAATGCTGCGCAGCTAGCGCCATTCGACGGCCAACACCGCGGTTCCTGGTGTGTCCGCTGTGCCGTGCGTGTGTTCATTGCTTGTACAGCCCTCTCGCAGAGTCCGGAGCAAGTATGGTGGGTCTGACACACCGGTGTCAATGTGTTCTGTTTTCCATTTCCAGGAGTGTAGAAGTATCAAGAGCTCAGATGGCAAACCAGTAATAAACAAAAGAGAGAGAGCTGGAAGGTGGAAGGAATACATAGAATAGATATAAAGATAGAAAGGGAAGCTGCAGTGACATGTGCGCATACTTTCAAATGTTCAAATGTGTGTGAAATCCTGTTGGACCTAACTGCTAAGGTCATCAGTCCCTAAGCTTACACACTACTTAACCTGAATTATCCTAAGGACAAACACACACACACACGCATGCCCGAGGGAGGACTCGAACCTCTGCCGAGACCAGCCGCACAGTCCATGACTGCAGCGCCACAGACCGCTCGGCTAATCCCGCGCGGCCCATACTTTCAAAGGGCGACGCGTGCGGCAGTGCTATGTTGCCTACAGAGGGCACCTCAGACCTGTGTGTGTGTGTGTGTGTGTGTGTGTGTGTGTGTGTGTGTGTGGGTATGAGTGAGTGAGAGAGTGAGTGAGAGAGAGAAAGAGAGAGAATCACCATCGGAGCCCGCTATGGGTCCCGTCTGTTTAAGGCTAGCCAAGTTACACTCGGCCTCAATTCTCTGTTTGTATTGCGACAGCTCTTAGTGTACGTAATTGGTTCCTGCTGAATGTTACTTAAATACTGTGTTCAAGCTGTTAATCTTTCCGTGGAATAAAGTTGTGTTCAGTCTACTGGTCATGTTGTACTTATACCTAATTACAACACGACTGGCGACGAGTGCGGTCCTGTTCTTCGTGCAAATATCTGCACTGGCTGGTCCTCCATTTATTCTCACGACAGCTGATGGTGTTACGGGGGACATTTTACGTCGTTTGGTCGAACTGCAAGAATCACTCGCCATGGGGTTACACCACCAGCCACAGGCGCTGGACAGTCAAACTCAGGTACTTCAATCATTGGGTTCTGTTTTGTCTAGTCGTCACGCTCAGCCTGTGTCACCTACTATTTTTGGTTTATCCACCTCCCATTTCTACATACAATGAGATCGTTGGGGAATCGGAGGCATGAGAGAAACGTCTGCGACAGCACTTTCAAGCTTCTGGGATTACTGACGTTGTTTTATGTTATGCCTTTTAACATTCATGGCTATCGCCGAGAACGTATCAAGACCTGTGCCAAATAGACCATTTGCTGGATCCGTCTTCTTTAATGTTTGACGAAATGTGTGAACTTCTTTCAAAATGTCACCTTAAGCGCACACATGTTATTGCATGCTGGGTCGAGTTTTACCGCTGTAGGAAGCAACCACATTAATCCTATCGAGCATGGGCGGCTGGAACCCGAGGTTATGTCGTCACTGTCATTTTGTGTCCGATCTGCATAAGATGCCGCATGCTGATCAAATATTGAGAAATGCTATTATTCGTTTAGCTCATGATCGTACGGTGCGAGGGTGAGCCATCCATTGCGAAACTCCAGCCCTCTACGCGGTTGACGTATCGCACAGTCGTTCGACGTGTTGCGACATACGGGTAACCAGATTGAGTCATGGTATGAGGTATCAGCAATCCAACCCTCTCCTGCACACCTTGCTTCAGATGGTTTGCAGAGGGAAGACATGGTCGCGGCGGTCCGCACACACGATCGCAGCGTCAAGGCCTCGGTCCCAGCAGCATCCGCCCCAGCATAGTACGCTGGTCAGTAAACAGCAAAGTGTGTCCCACGCTCCCATCCTGCCCTTATTATTTCATTAACCATGAGCGCCCAGACTGCCCAAAACCCTGAGCTACCTGTCGTAATCGCAGCGAAAAAGGTCACATTGCTTCTGTTTGGAATGCAAAAATTATATTGGCCATGTCTGTTGCGCCAAAGAAGTTTTTCATTGACATTATGGATTTTCGTAAAGTTCTGCACATGCAAACGGATACAGGAGCTGGGGTGACCTTGTTAAACTCACAAACTTATATGGACTTGGGCCACCTTCCGCTTCTCTCTGTCACGAAATTTAGTAAATGATAATAAACAGAGTATTGCTATTCCCGGCCAATTCTCTGCCTCAATGATCTACAAGTCAGTAGTCTGGTCATTCACATTTCTTGTTGTAGATAATGCTTGTATGGAGTATCTTTTTTGATTAGATGCTTTTAAATTGTTTGGTTTTACTATTTCAGATGAAGTGAATTAGTGTCTGAATAAGTGCCTGATACACCTTTAGATGTATTGTGTTCTGAGTTTTCCTTTTCGTTCTCTCCTGGATTTTGGTGTGCCAACAGCTTTCAAGCGCACTTTACCATGAAACCTTTCTCTCGGCCTCGTTTTTCCCGGGCCTACTTGGTTCCAGTGGCACTCAGGGAACAAGTCAAAAAGGAAATAAATGACCTCATGGAATCCGGCTGTGTTCAGCGTATTGCATCAGGTGAATAGTGCACCCCCTTAGTTGTAGTAAAGAAACAGTCGGGGCAGTTAACGCCTCTGTGGCGATTTTCAAGTTGTTGTGAACGCACAATCTATGATGGTCTTATACCCGATACTAAGCCGTGGCGAACTCTTTGCAAAGTTATCAGGTGGTCAATGTCTGTCAGATGCCTATTGACAACTCTCTTTAGATACAAAGTCACAACGTATGTTAGTTGTCAATACCTCTTTTGGAACTGCACCAATACTTGCCGTTGGCTTTTGGAGTTCCCAGCGCGCCCGCTATTTTTCAACGTTTCTTTGGAACTACTTACAGCGTCTGTGCCAGGTTGTGCAAACTATTTGGATAACATTTTAGTTTCCGGTGCCTCCTCTGAGGAACATTTACAAAATCTCCTTACTCTTTTTTTCTGTGCTCCAAGCGACTGGAGAAATGTCAATTTTTTTCAACCTTCTATCTTTTATCTTGGGTTTGAAATTTCTCACTAGGGTCTCGAACTCCTGCATAAACATGTTTATGCTACTGCGTCGCTTCGACGCCCTACGTTAGTCGCAGAACTTCAGGTTTTTGTAGGCAAAGTCGCCTACTGCCATAAATTTTTCCCTTGGGCAGCGACAATCACGCAGCCGTTACATGCCTGGTCGCCGGCCTGTGAAATCATGTTGTCATTCTTAATACCATTATGCAGTCGGCTCCCTGCTTAGTGACGTACTAGCCACACCTCCACTTGGCACCTAAGTCGGACGCTTCAGAGTACGGGTTGGTGGTGGCACTGGCTCAGGTATAAGGAAACTGTATATGCTGTGAAGAAATTCTACGTTTGTCTCTAAGGTACCAAATTCAACCTGGTCACCGAACACAAACCATTGATTTTCTTATTCAGTCCTTCTGCGTCTATACCAAGTAAAACGGCACATCAGATTCAACGTTGGGCTCTTTTCCTTTCGCGTTACAACTACAAGATTCATTTCCGCCCTACGAATCAACACGCTAATGCCGATGCCGGCCGGTTCGGATTCAGGATTTGATCAGAAGGAATTTCTTTGTTTTCACATTGCACCCAGACGGGGTGGCCGAGCGGTTCTAGGCGCTACAGTATGGAACCGCGCGACCGCTACGGTCGCAGGTTCGAATCATGCCTTGGGCATGGATGTGTGTGATGTTCTTAGGTTAGTTAGGTTTAAATAGTTCTAAGTTCAAGGGAACTGATGACCTCAGATGTTAAGTCCCATAGTGCTCAGAGCAATATTTTCACATTGCACAGCAGATGGTTGACGACGGTTTTCCTGTTACTAGCACATGGATCCCGAAAACCATAGCTCCGGAAACAGTTTTGCAGAAGGCCATAGCATTCGTACTACGTGTTTGGCCAGAGTCACCACCTTCTCGTGCGTCCGACCACTTCCGTAATTATTACATATTTCGACATCGATTCTGTGTTGTGGATGACGTTCTGCTTTCAGACATGGATCACGCGGCCCTTCTGGTAGTGATCCTCTCAGTGCTTCGGTCGCACATTGTCCGTTTATTACATGCAGATCATTGGGATGTATCCTGCAGGAAAGCGTAGACCGATCGACACGTGTTTTGGCCCGGCTCGCACAGTGATATTACCCACCTGGATGACTCGTGTTCACAGTGTGCGATACCCCAAGCAGCTCCCTGGGCGTCGTTGTCTCCTTGTATACTAGTGGGTTTCGCTGGCTCCTTTCCCAACGCTTATTGGCTGTTGGTCGATGACGCATGTTCTTGTTTTCCATAAGTGTTTCTACATCCACAGCTGCTAATGTCGCAGCCTTGTCCAAAATTTTTTCGCTCAAAGACTTGCCCACGATGTTAGTGTCCGATAATGGTCCGCAATTTTCATTGTAAGAGTTTGCGGCATTTTGCAATTCCCGTGCTACCCGTCACATCCTCGCGCCGCTGCTCGATCCACAATCTACTGGTGAGGCGGAACGCCTAGTGCGAACGTTCAAACTTCACATGAAAGATATGTTGCCAGCTCTGCATCCGATGTTGCCTTAGATCGGTTTCTTTCCTTTCGCCGTTTGGCGAGAAGCGCCTGGTGGAGCTACTCCACAGGCTCCAACTGCGTCCTCCACCTGGTGGACATCTTGTGCAGCCGCCGCGCCTGTTCCAGCCAGGTGTGACTGTCTGTGCCCATGGTTTCGGGCGTCCCCCTAAGTGGATTCCAGCTGTCATCACCAGATGCTGGGTGCGGCACCTCTGTGACATCCACAAGGGGGACGGCCTCTGCTCGAGGGACCACGATCAGCTTCGACTTCACGTGAACGGCCGCGTGCCTCCAGATCTCATACCACCACCTCCGAGCCCATCCACACCGGGCATCACATCATCTGCTGCTGCCGTTTCTCAACTCCCGTGCGGATGAGAGCAATCATCCTCGGAGGCCAAACCAGCTTCTGACATCATCGTCATGTATTCCGTCACACATTCCTGAGCAACCACTGATACCTATATCATCAACACCATGAGGACTGTCACCAGAGACGACGCCCGAGTTCGACATAGAACGGTCTCGACGTCGCCGGTGCTGCCGTATGGTTTGACACGGGAAGGTGGGCATAGAATGCGTCCATGGCTGAAGCACTTCAAACCGTGCGCTCCCGTTGCAGCTTGCCACCTTAGCTAGGGCCCAGCGGACGAAGAGAACTGCACAGACGTCTCAAGAATACTTGATTTCCCTAAGAGAGGAGGAATGCTGTAATGCGTATGCGTACTTTCAAAAGACCGTGCTTGCGGCAATGTTCTGTCGTCCGCAGAGGGCGATTCAGAAAGTGTTTATGTGTGTGTGTGTGTGTGTGTGTGTGTGTGTTTGTGTGTGTGTGTGACAGAGAGAGAGAGAGAGAGAGAGATCACCGCCAGAGCCCGCCACGGGCCCCAGTCTGTTTAAAGGTAGCCAAGCTACGCTTGGCCTAGTTCTCTATGTGTATTGCGACATCTCTTTTGTACATAATTGGTTCCTGCTAAATGTCAATTAAATACTGCTTAATTACAACAGAAATGAACTTCAAGCCAATGTTATAGAAAAACAAGAGGAAATAGATAAAGATAAGGTGGAAGATATGATACTTCGAGAAGAATTTCACAGAGCACTGAATAATATAAATCGAAAGAAGACCTCTCAAGTGGACAACACTCCCTCAGAATAACTGAGCTCCTTAGTAGAGCCAAGCAGGATGCCATTATTCCAACTAGTGCTCTAGATATATGAGACAGACGAAGTATCCTCAGACTTCAAGATGAATTTAATAATTCTGGTTCCAAAGAAGGCTAGTGCTGACAGTCGTGAATATTGTCGAACTATTAGTTTAATAAGCAGTGTCTGAAAAATACTGATGTATTATTAACAGAAGAATAAAAAAAACTGTTGGAATCTGACCTCAGAGTGATTCAATTTCGGATTTGGTGTTGTATGACATTCATTTGCTTATTTTCCGCCAGAAGGAAAAAGTTTATGAAAAAAGGAAAATATAAATGTACACTTTTATCTTTCATTACTGGCATAACAAATTTTCTTTCTTTGCTCTGCATTGCTAATGGAAATGTAAGTTTTCGAAACCTGTCTCCAAATGAAATTCAAAGAAAAAAAACTGTAGCTGTTCGTTGGATTTTTTTTCTCCTACGACATGGATTATACAGTTGCGGACCGGATACTAGCATCCACCACATAGAAACGCAGCAAACGTGGAGAAATTCCAGCCAAGCGCCTCCCTAGAACCGTTACACTTTCGGCAGGCAGCATGTATTTCATATCATTTGCTTTCATCTTGCTTCAGGGAAACAACAGTCCAGTTTCCCTGTATCTATTTTTCATTAAAAATTTTCATTACAATGTTCCTCATTTCCTGCAACGTGAAGATACCCGTAGAGTCAAACGAATTTTGACCTTCACAGTCTAATAACAGAGCAACCCATTTCAGTGTGACGGTGTTGTGATGTAACAGAGATTCGCCTTGTGAAGAATACGATACACATAACGAATACGATACATACGATACATACGATACACATAACTATTGAAGAGCATAATGTAACTCTACCATCTGGTGAGCAAGATGTATGAAACAGGCGAAATACCCTCAGACTTCAAGAAGAATATAATAATTCCAATCCCAAACAAAGCAGGTGTTGACAGATGTGAAAATTACCGAACTATCAGCTTAATAAGTCACAGCTGCAAAATACTAACACGAATTCTTTACAGACGAATGGAAAAACTAGTAGAAGCCAACCTCGGGGAAGATCAGTTTGGATTCCGTAGAAACACTGGAACACGTGAGGCAATACTGACCTTACGACTTATCTTAGAAGAAAGATTAAGGAAAGGCAAACCTACGTTTCTAGCATTTGTAGACTTAGAGAAAGCTTTTGACAATGTTGACTGGAATACTCTCTTTCAAATTCTAAAGGTGGCAGGGGTAAAATACAGGGAGCGAAAGGCTATTTACAATTTGTACAGAAACCAGATGGCAGTTATAAGAGTCGAGGGACATGAAAGAAAAGCAGTGGTTGGGAAGGGAGTAAGACAGGGTTGTAGCCTCTCCCCGATGTTGTTCAATCTGTATATTGAGCAAGCAGTAAAGGAAACAAAAGAAAAATTCGGAGTAGGTATTAAAATTCATGGAGAAGAAATAAAAACTTTGAGGTTCGCCGATGACATTATAATTCTGTCAGAGACAGCAAAGGACTTGGAAGAGCAGTTGAATGGAATGGACAGTGTCTTGAAAGGAGGATATAAGATGAACATCAACAAAAGCAAAACAAGGATAATGGAATGTAGTCTAATTAAGTCGGGTGATGCTGAGGGAATTAGATTAGGAAATGAGGCACTTAAAGTAGTAAAGGAGTTTTGCTATTTGGGGAGCAAAATGACTGATGATGGTCGAAGTAGAGAGGATATAAAATGTAGGCTGGCAATGGCAAGGAAAGCGTTTCTGAAGAAGAGGAATTTGTTAACATCCAGTATTGATTTAAGTGTCAGGAAGTCATTTCTGAAAGTATTCGTATGGAGTGTAGCCATGTATGGAAGTGAAACATGGACGATAAATAGTTTGGACAAGAAGAGAATAGAAGCGTTTGAAATGTGGTGCTACAGAAGAATGCTGAAGATTAGATGGGTAGATCACATAACTAATGAGGAAGTATTGAATAGGATTGGGGAGAAGAGAAGTTTGTGGCACAATTTGACCAGAAGAAGGGATCGGTTGGTAGGACATGTTCTGAGGCATCAAGGGATCACCAATTTAGTATTGGAGGGCAGCGTGGAGGGTAAAAATCGTAGAGGGAGACCAAGAGATGAATACACTAAGCAGATTCAGAAGGATGTAGGTTGCAGTAGGTACTGGGAGATGAAAAAGCTTGCACAGGATAGAGTAGCATGGAGAGCTGCATCAAACCAGTCTCAGGACTGAAGACCACAACAACAACAACAACAATGTAACTCATGCAAGGTAACTTGGCCCCTGTGCAGAAACACTTTCTCGTTCTCAGTGCTGAATAAGCCCACACTTCTGTTCTGAAAGGCTGACCGCCTGCGTTGTGTCATCTACTGAGTAGTACGCTTCAGCTGTTATGAGAGAAAGATTCTATCCCCGCTTCGGCTACACCGCGGGAATGGAAGCGTGCGCATGCCGGCTGCACGGCAACTTTTTCGGACACGATTTTAAAGAACCTAAAAAAAATGATTCTCTCACATCTCATAGATCATTCGCCAGCTTCATGATGAAATGCGTATAATTTCCTTACTGGGCGTTGTTGTTATGATGTTTCTATATTAAGTAAGGTAAAGCACGAAATTTGAATAATTTGCAATAAAAAATACGGATCGCTACGATTTTGAACGTTTTGGATGTTAGATCATACATTTCTGTGTGCGAGATGTATATAATATATTGAATTTTTCTTTAAACTTGAGACGATAACTACCTGTTGAGTCTCGAGAAGATAGGTTGTATGTGGAACACTCACTTCCGATGGCACAGGCAAACGATAGAATGAAAGTGATTCATAATACCTTCATACCTCAAAAACGGTTTCAGATACCGATACGAGTTTTCGGCAAATGATAGCACGCAAAGCAAAGAGTATTTTGCCACATAGTGAACATGCGGAACTTTCTTATGAACTGTGATATACCAGTAACTACAGATTTTTCAGTGAAATAATGTAATTATTTGAAGTGCCATCAATAGGTGGTGAAATGAGAATTAGTATTGATTTTTGATAACGTAAGTGAAGGAATCACACGTTTGTTTTTATGCCAAGCATGAGCTTTTCTCTATCTATTGACCTGATTTGTCCTAATTTTCGCTTTCAGGATAGTGTTTGAATTGCATTTAGCATTTTCTTAAGGGCAATAAGGGGACCATAGCCTAACCAATAAAAACACTCCGATACCACGAAACAACCTCCTCCATACTTCATTCGTGGCACTAGACATGATTGCAGGTAAAGTTTTTCAGGTAGTCTCCAAACCCAAAACTCTTCAATCAGCTTGCCACAGGGTATAGCTTCATTACTGTTTCCAGCCACCCACTGCTCAGTGCATCGCTGTTCACCTCACGCCAAGCGTCGCTTAGCACTGATTACAGAAGTGTGAGGAATATAAGGAGCTGCTCGACCGTTGTATCTCATGTTTTTCTCCCCTTCCACTGATTTTATGTGATTTTTTACAACCACCCTCTGCGGTGGTCGACTGTCCCTGTCCGTCATTACATGGGGCCTGCCTGGTCTTGGTTTAGCTGCGAGTGTTTCTGCACGTTTCTACTTCACAATTACATCAGCCACAGTCGATTTGGAGAGCTTTAGACGGGTTGGAATAGCCCTGATGGATTTGTTATTCAGGTGACATCAAATGCCTGGACCACACTCGAAGTCGCTGAGTTCTCCTGGACGACCAATTCTGCTCTTACTGCTTCTCTATTGACGACACAGTGCTCCCTGCCGAGGCGAGGTCCACGAGGAAGGCTGGCCGTGGCTCGAACATCACAGCACGTGATACTGTGTATCGTACGAGTGCCAGCAGCTGTCAACGGCGGGGAGCAAGAAACAGTTAGATACGAGTTTAATAATTCTTGACTGCGCGTTTCAACGCCTGCAAGCTCTCGACAGCATATGACAAAGTTAAGACCTTCAGTGGGTACCTTCTCAAAAACATATTGATTTTCTGTGGGCCCGGCTCGAAGCCGGGCGTTCGCAAAGTGTGAACGACAAGCCGACTAGTGTGACGTCACAAGTACGTAGCGGGGCCCGTATTTTTCGAGGGGTACGTGTGTACCCTCGTGACGTAGGCGCCGCGCTCTGTCTTCTCGTGGGCCTCGACTTCCTGCCTCCTTTTACAGTGGCAGATCTGTCTCCCTTGACGTCTAACGGTCAGTTCCAGAACATAGGGGTGTCCAAATGCTTTCGATCAGATAGTGTACAAGCGGCGACTGAAGACTCCCTATCCTCTCAGCATCATAGATCCAGGACCGTGCAGCCTACGCGTAAGTCCGGTCCCATAAGACTGTGACGAGTGCTCTCCCAGGCGAAGAGGAGTCAGAGGGCTGAGGGCCGAGAGAAGACGAGCTGCGTAAACAGCGAGTGCTGGCCTGCATACGACGGCTTGATTGCTACACACAAGCACAAACGTGACAGCAGTTTTGGTGCTAACGCATTTCGCGTATATCACGTTGCACTGTACAGGAACTGAAAAAGAGTAATAAAAAACTCTTCAGCAATATTACTTCAAATACAACTTACCATAAAGCGATTATCGGCTTTAATTTCGAGCTTTTGTGACGTCTGCGTCCCAGACCGTCATGAAATGTAAAAAAATACAGATTTTATATCTCGTGGTACAGAAACACAAATGCTGTGGAAGGAAGAATGGTAAGGAAAAGACACACCACTATACATACATCTGCATTCATTTTGAAAATGTAAGTAGCTTCCATCTACCGTTCTTTGCAAGGCGACTGTTATTTTCGAATAATTGTTCTTGAAAATATTTCACAAAATGTGTTAGGAAGTGATCTCTTTTACGTCTTAACTACGAATACACGTCCGCCCCACTAGCTGAAAGGTCAGCGCGTTGGATTACCACTCACGGTGGCCCGCGTTCAATTCCCGACTGGGGTGGGAGATTTTCTCCCCTCAGGAATTGTGTGTTGCGCTCCCCTCATCATCATTTCATCTCTATTGTCGACGCCCAATGTGGCGTCGCACTCAGTAAGACTTTCATTTGGCGGCCGAACTTCCCGCCTGGGAACTTCCGGTCACTGACGCCATACGATCATTTCCATTTTTACGAATACATGTCTCAGAGAAGTATAGTATAGGTAATTGCTGTTTCCAGAAGCTGTTTAAAGATTTGTCTGTGATCTGCAGTGCGTAGGTACTATCAGAGTCATCACACCTAAGTTTTTAAGTCAACTGGTATTCTTCAACGACAATTAGAAATATTAAATCAGATGACTGTTTCAAGACACCTCTGCGCATGTTAGGTACTTATGAGTTAATGTTACTGTTTATCCCACTTGTTGTGAAGTCATCACCACTGGTCACAAGTGCTTTAGACTTATTGCTCCGCCGGCCGCTGTGGCCGAGCGGTTCTAGGCGCTTCAGTCTGGAACCGCGCGACCGCTACGGTCGCTGGTTCGAATTCTGCCTCGGGCATGGATGTGTGTGATGTCCTTAGGTTAGTTAGGTTTAACTAGTTCTAAGTTCTAGGGGACTGATGGCCTCAGAAGTTGAGTCCGATAGTGCTCAGAGCCATTTGAACTTATTGCTCCAATTTATGAATTGTAGTAATGAATGTAATACCTAACTTCCTATGTATAACACATGCTTACGTCAAAAAATGGTTCAAATGGCTCTGAGCACTATGAGACTCAACTGCTGAGGTCATTAGTCCCCTAGAACTTAGACCTAGTTAAACCTAACTAACCTAAGGACATCACAAACATCCATGCCCGAGGCAGGATTCGAACATGCGACCGTAGCTGTCTTGCGGTTCCAGACTGCAGCGCCTTTAACCGCACGGCCACTTCGGCCGGCATGCTTACGTCATTCTGGAGTATTTCTATGTTAGGTGCATGTTCTTTGTAGGTTCCGTAATTTACAGTACAGCTTGGTACATAACACGTACGTACCATTTCCTGTACCTAGATCAAGTACCGGAAGTATAAATGTTTTTCGAAAGCAATAAAAAACAGATTGCTCATGCTTAAACAAGGATTAATTATGTAATAGAAGAACATAAAAAGGTCTACTGTGAAGATAGTCGCGTCTTCATGCTTACTTTTTAAGTATGAATATTAATATACTTGTAACAAGTACTGAGTGGCTGAGTATCAATTCTGGGGGATACAATAAGTTTTCTGTGCACCAACAGAATTTACCTCATGTGGCGCGACGAATCTCGAAATAGACCAACTCAGTCATATCAAAAACGGCAGTTTCAGAGTGTTGCTGCCCCCTTCCACCCGTTGCAGAAATTTCTGCCGACGCCGATGGATTTTACATACAGCTCGTTCTGGCGCGCCACCTGCTTCTCGGTGCCATGTGGACTATGAGCCATTTGTCACAGCCTCCGTAACTCGTAGCCTACGTTCCTGCTCCACAAGAAGGGCGCTCTGCTGCGCACGTCGTATTATAATGGTAATAGCATCATTTGTAAAAAAAAAAAAAAAAAACCTTCTGTATGTGTACGACATTGCAATGCCTGTGTTATTCTGATGATGATGCACTGCGGCGACCACAACCGTTACGAAACATATCAAATGAAATCGAAATTGCGAATAATCACTACCAGCACCTGTAGAATGGAATGATGATAACGGAAATTTTTCCCCGTACCCGGTCTCGAACCCGATTTCCCGCTTATCGCGAGCGGCCGCCTCACAATTTAGCTATCCGGCCACAACTCACGGCCACACCCAGACTTCCATATGTCGTCAACCAGGTTCATAATGGATGTCCGAGTACAGAGCGTAGACATATGCTTGACGACATGTGGAAGTTTGAGTCTGGCCGTGAGTCGTGCACGGATAGCCAAATGGTAAGGCGACCGCTCGCGATAACGGGGAAATCCCGGTTCGAGTCCCGGTCCGGCACAAATTTTCATCGTCGACATTCCATTCTACAGCTGATGATAGTCATTATTAGCAACTGCGAATACATCTGATATGTCCCATATGTGTGTCCTGGGAACTGGCAGCAATACGATTATAACATACACTGAAGATGGAGTCTAGCAGTGCTCAGTTCTGGGCCCTATACTCTACTCTGTATTAAGAAATGATATCCCAAGATAGCCGAGAGGTCAGCTTTCTATATTTGCAGATGACACTGTATTCTACAGAAGTAGCTCGAGTCTTCAGTTATTAGCAAAATATCTCGAGCAGCACCTAAGACTTGTGTAACAGTAGGCGAACAACTGCTAGATAACTGACAAGACTCATGGAGTGTTATTTACCTTTAAGAGAACTCAAAGAGACTTGGTTATCCGTTTCAGTGCCACAATCCTTTCCTGGAAAAACAACATTCTGTACCAGAGGATAAAAACTGGAGAGGAGATTGACAGTCAAAGGTTATGTCACTGACATTTGCAGTAAAGGGCCCAGCATGCTCTTTAGACTTTGTCCCCCAATGAAAAGCAAGAGACTAACCATCACAACTGGTACCGAAGTATGGTCACTGGCCTCTGACACAAACCTAACCAAGGTTCTTTGAATCGAAAACAGATATAGGGTCGCAGATGATAGCCAGCACCAAGCAAAGAGAGAGCTCTACACAAACCTAAGCACTGCCAAAATCCCCCAGATCATTGAGACTAACTCACAAAATTTTTTTGAAAGACAGAACCATAAATACCCTATACCGTCATTGGAAACATAGGAATAAATCCACATGACCGCAGAACAAAATTCTCCAAAATGATGACATCCAATATATTTCATATTCCATAAATCACGCACACAAGTACTCACCGAGTAACACACAGGACTAGAGTTGTGCTCTGCCAAAACTATGGTTCGGTAGTTTTGGTACAGTACATAAGTGCCTTAGTAAATAGTAGGATTATTGTTAGTGTTGGTAGAACTGCTGGGGAAAGAAACGTGCCGGCCGAAGTGGCCGTGCGGTTCTAGGCGCTGCCGTTTGGAACCGCGAGACCGCTACGGTCGCAGGTTAGAATCCCGCCTCGGGCATGGATGCGTGTGATGTCCTTAGGTAAGTTAGGTTTAACTAGTTCTAAGTTCTAGAGGACTAATGACCTCAGAAGTTGAGTCCCATAGTGCTCAGAGCCATTTGAACCATTTTTGAAAGAAACGTAAATAAATGTGTGAAAGAGAAACTGGGAGCCAAAGACTACGCTTTGTGTTTTGTTTATTTGTTCTGCATATTATTAGAACCGCAAAACATTCGCATTTACTCCATTGTGTATTTTATATCTGTAGAAAATACAGACTGCATTTTGTAAGTAATAAAAATTAGCTGCTCGCGTAACTACAGCTGCTATACACAACCAAAGCAGTTACTTCTGATGCAAGTACTTTTTACATGCACAAAGGTAAAAAATCTATATAATTATTATTGTTATTTTGTACTCAGTCGAACGTTCTTCATCATGATCAAAAGCAGGAGCTTCCTGTTACTACTGTTAACTGCATGATAAATCTGATTTTTTTATTTTTTTATTTTTGCTACAACGTCCCTCTATTTCACATTGGAAATCAATAAGTGTCGAATAAAACCTCAATTAAACATCGACAGTTTAAGTTTTTCTATATATACTGTTTATTTTTAAGCAAGAACAGAGGGATAACTATGAAGAACAGAAATGTCTCATAGGTGAAATGAAATGATCGTACGGCACTGATAGCCAGGAATCCACATTTGAGGAAGCTCAGTCGCCGAGTTTCAAGTATTTTCATCTGACGTCACATTGGGCGACTCGCATGTCGATGATGAAATGATGACGACGACAACACAACCCCCAGACTCTGAGCGAAGAAAATCGCCGTCCCGGCTGAAAATCAAACCTGGTCCCGCTACACGACAGTCGGACACGCTGGCCCCACTCGGCGGACATTCCATAGGTTCCACAGCCCTTTGTATATCTACATCTACATTTACATGATTACTCTGCAATTCACATTTAAGTGCTTGGCAGAGGGTTAATCGAACCACAATCATACTATCTCTCTGCCATCCCACTCCCGAACAGCGCGCGGGAAAAACGAACACCTAAACCTTTGTGTTCGAGCTCTGATTTCTCTTATTTTAGTTTGATGATCATTCCTACCTATGTAGGTTGGGCTCAACAAAATATTTTCGCATTCGGAAGAGAAAGTTGGCGACTGAAATTTCGTAAATAGATCTCGCCGCAACGAAAAACGTCTTTGCTTTAATGACTTCCATCCCAACTCGCGTATCATATCTGCCACACTCTCTCCCCTATTACGTGATAATAAAAAACGAGCTGCCCTTTTTTGCACCCTTTCGATGTCCTCCGTCAATCCTACCTGGTAAGGATCCCACACCGCGCAGCACTATTCTAACAGAGGACGAACGAGTGTAGTGTAAGCTGTCTCTTTAGTGGACTTGTTGCATCTTCTAAGTCTCCTGGCAATGAAACGTAACCTTTGGCTCGCCTTCCCCACAATATTATCTATGTGGTCTTTCCAACTGAAGTTGTTCGTAATTTTAACACCCAGGTACTTTCAACTGACAGCCTTGAGAATTGTACTATTTATCGAGTAATCGAATTCCAACGGATTTCTTTTGGAACTCACGTGCATCACCTCACACTTTTCGTTATTTAGCGTCAACTGCCACCTGCCACACCATACAGCAATCTTTTCTAAATCGCTTTGCAACTGATACCGGTCTTCGGATGACCTTACTAGACGGTAAATTACAGCATCATCTGTGAACAACCTAAGAGAACTGCTCAGATTGTCACTCAGGTCATTTATATAGATCAGGAACAGCAGAGGTCCCAGGACGCTTCCCTGGGGAAGACCGTTCACTGCTTCCAGTTTCTATGGGAATCTAGTAAGAGACTGAGTTCATATGCAAACAAAGCAATTGAAATGAGGTAACGCCTGATAGGTATGCAACACACATGACATAGAGGTAACGCGGTTACGATCTTACTGACCGAAGCTACTAGGAAAAATACCGTAGTCCCGTTTACTTAGGATAGCCTACGGTAGTTTTACAAATGGTTCAAATGGCTCCGAGCACTATGGGACTTAACATCTATTGTCATCAGTCCCCTAGAACTTAGAACCACTTAAACCTAACTAACCTAAGGACATCATACAACACCCAGCCATCACGAGGCAGAGAAAATCCCTGACCCCGCCGGGAATCGAACCCGGGAACCCGGGCGTGGGAAGCGAGAACGCGGGCGGTAGTTTTACAACTCTACTCGTAAAGTGGTCGTTGGTGAGCCAGTTATTAAGAGAGACTGACCAGCGCCCTGTTGTATCTGGCGGTGGCGGCGTCCAGCTGGCGGCGCAGGCGCTCCTCGAGGCTGCCCAGGTCGGTGGCGAGCGCGTCGCGGTTGCGCGAGGCCTCTGCGTAGCGGCGCTCGGCCTCGCGGCGCGCCGCCTCTGCCGCACGCGCCTCCTCCCTCTGCTGCTCCAGCCACGCGCGCTGCTGCAGCTTCTGCTGGCGCCGCCGCGCAGGACCGCCCTCGTCCTCGCCCGCGAACCTGCGTCGCGGACACGCCACACAACACGCGTTACAACCTATACGAGGCGCGGCTATAAAACAACGGGACCGTACAGTATGGAGTGAACTTAGTCTACTGCGTATGTGATCAACATCACACCGGGCTAGTCAAGTGATTCTGGGACGGCGCTGCTTGTGTACAATTTGCGGTAATAGCGAAACTTGAATATTGCACGTATCCTCCTTGTTTTGTACAGGGTGTTCGGAAATTCCCGTTACAAACTTCTAAGACTTGTAGACGGAGTACCTCAATAGATTGAATCGGAACCCATGTCCGGAAATTAACCCAACGACGCTATAGAGCGTCAAAGTTATAGGCGCCGCATCCTGCAAATGTATGTACAGGGTGATCAAAAAGTCAGTATAAACTTGAAAACTTAATAAACCACGGAATAATGTAGATAGAGAGGTAAAAATTGACACACATGCTTGGAATGACATGGGGTTTTATTAGAACAAAAAAAAAAAACAAAGTTCACAAAATGTCCGACAGATAGCGCGTGAAAGATCTCTTGCGCGCGTCGTTTGGTGATGATCGTGTGCTCAGCCGCCACTTTCGTCATGCTTGGCCTGCCGGGTCCCCAGACCCCAGTCCGTGGGATTATTGGCTTTGGGGTTACCTGAAGTCGCAAGTGTATCGTGATCGACCGACATCTCTAGGGATGCTGAAAGACAACATCTGACGCCAATGCCTCACCATAACTCCGGACATGCTTTACAGTGCTGTTCACAACATTATTCCTCGACTACAGCTATCGTTGAGGAATGATGGTCGACATATTGAGCATTTCCTGTAAAGAACATCATCTTTGCTTTGTCTTACTTTGTTATGCTAATTATTGCTATTCTGATCAGATGAAGCGCCATCTGTCAGACATTTTTTGAACTTTTGTATTTTTTTGGTTCTAATAAAACCCCTGTCTTTCCAAGTGTGTGTGTCAATTTGTACCTCTGTATCTACATTATTCCGTGATTTATTCAGTTTTCAAATTTATACTGACTTTTTGATCACCCGGTATATAAATTGTGATTTCATGATGATGTTACAAACTTTCAAGGATGATGGAGAAGGATATATGTATCGATTTGAGTTAAGCGTCCCTGTACCGGAAACGGACGTGTCGAAAGTTATTAGCGAAAACCATTCTGATACCTGTGACAGTGTTGTACCTATACTATTGTTGCTAAGATTGCAGGGCAGGTATGAGGGTCACTCCAAAAGAAATGCACACTTTTTTTTAAAAAAAAATCCTTCTTTTATTCTACATGTTTGAAAGTTTTACAGTGTGTAGATACATCCTTTAGGAACAATATTTTCATTTCTCCACATAATTTCCATCCCTCTCAACTGCCGTACGCCATCTTGGTACCAGCGCCTGCATACCCGCACGGTAAAATTCTGGACCAACATGTGGGAGCCACTGTTTGGTAGCGTGCACAAGGGAGTCATCATCTTCAAACCTTGTTCCACGAAGAGAGTCTTTCAGTTTCCCAAAGAGATGATAGTCACATAGAGGCAGGTCAGGACTGTAAGGCGGGTGTTTCAGTGTTGTCCATCCGAGTTTTGTGATCGCTTCCATGGTTTTTGACTGATATGTGGCCGTGCATTGTCGTGCAATAGCAAAACATCCTGCTTTTGCCGATGTAGTCGAACACGACTCAGTCGAGCTTGAAGTTTCTTCAGTGTCGTCACATATGCATCAGAATTTATGGTGGTTCCATAACTCTCTGCACATTGTCTCTAGTGTGTGCAGTACGAGGCCTGCCGCTGCGAGGAAAATCCTCAATATTGCTGTGCCCGCTTTCATCATGTAACCTGCTTGCCCACCGACTAACTGTACTGCGATCGACAGCAGCATCTCTATACACCTTTTTCAACCTTTTGTGGATGTTTCCCACTGTCTCGTTTTCAAAGCACAGGAATTCTATGACGGCACGTTGCTTCTGACGAACGTCAAGTGTAGCAGCCACCTTGAAGACATGCTGTGACGGCGCCACTCACGAGAACAGGTTGAACTAAGTATGAAAACAAGCGGGAAGGGTGTATCTACACACTGTAAAACTTTCACACATGCAGAATGAAAACTGTATTTTTGGAGTGACCCTCATAACTTTCAGATTTAGTAGTACGGACCAAAGTAAGAAGACATGTTTAATAAACATGGGACCTAAAAACGATACCTGAGAAGCTACGAACACTTGTTCGTCTTCGCTAGTGTAAAACACATTCGTCTACTGAACAAGAGCTCACAGCTCTTGAGGTATGCATTTTGCAGCCCATGTTTACTAGACATTTTTCTTGTTTTGGTCCACACTATCACCTCTGAAAGTTGCTTACTGTACAACCTTAGCAACAACGGTATCGGTACATGTATTCCACTGTCAGAGGTATCAGAAAGGTGAAAGGTTTTCGCTTCGGTAAAGGGAACCTTACCTCAAATCGATATATATCCTTCTCCATCATCCTTGAAAGCCTGTAACATCTTCACGGAATCATCCTCTATATACATAGATTTACAGGGGTTGGCGCCTATAACTTTGACGCTCTGCAGCGTCGCTGGATGACGTTCCTGCACATGGGTTCCTGTTCAAAATATTATATACTCACTCCCCTCTTCAAGTACTATAAGTCTGTAACGGAAATTTTTGAACACCCTGTATACGTTTCTGCACGTTTGGGTTTTAGTAACAG
This sequence comes from Schistocerca serialis cubense, assembly GCF_023864345.2. Taxonomy (NCBI): domain Eukaryota; kingdom Metazoa; phylum Arthropoda; class Insecta; order Orthoptera; family Acrididae; genus Schistocerca; species Schistocerca serialis. Next base: position 448,221,074 of record NC_064639.1, on the reverse strand, counting down.
CTACGGTGCGGTAATGTCGTCGCTGCGGATGTCAAGAGAAGTATGTGAAAGGAGGACCAGTTACTTTTCATAGGTATGTACAACAAATGTATAATTGTAAATGTAATATTGATATGAGGCACGTTATATGTTGAAAAGTATGGAGACACGATATTACAAAGTCTTGTATTGTAGAGATAATTTCTGAGATATTATGGCCATGTGTTTACGAAACAAGTGCTGGATAACTCTGCAAGTGTGTGTCAGTGTATGTATACATATTCGTGCCATGTTCATAAGCAGATAAAATTTATACATCACAGTCTGATTAATTTCCCCCACTTTCTGTAGATTCTCAAACCCTTATGTGTATTTAAGTATTTCTGCATGAGACAGTTTCCTATACAGTGCCAGTGTAATGTAATTAATTATAACAGATTCGACAATGTGAATCAGTGTAATAGAAAACCTAAAAAATATTGTTGGCTGTCACTTCTTCTATACCTCCAAAATTCAAGCACTGATCTTTTAGTTTTTATTTATTTATTTATTTTTGGGGTTCACTTTTCTGATGAGCTGCCGCAAGATGTTATAGATATCGCTTGAAATAGCTATGTAATTTCCTGTGCAAGATCCAAAGATGAGCCTGAAAAGCTTCGAAAACCGGTTTATGGAATGAATAAATAACTATTTCAAAAAGGAGCGTGGTTCTAATTTCATGTCTTTACATTATACTATAGACATTTTACTTGTCTATAAAAAGCACCAGGGTAAATAAAGAGAAACTGCAAGCAGGGGGAGCAGATCGCTTACTGTATTTGCTGTAACAGTTCACAGTTCCAAATGTGTTGTTTTTTCGTGACACTTCAGCGCCGTCTACAGTGTCATTGTAACGTAATTAATTAGAACAGAGATTCGACAATGCCAGTAAGTGCAATAGAAAACATTAAAAAAATTTGTTGGCTGTCATTCCTTATCCCGTTACCGAAAAAAAGTAAATAAGGTGGAATTTGAGCTACGATACTTCGGCGAAAAAGCACAATACCATTGCTCTTCACAACTTTAAGCCAACTTCAGTTACTGGTATCAAATTGTTGCGTTTCTATAAAAAGCGTATACATTGTTTCACGGTAGTTCTGAAGGTGATACAACTATAGGAGCGAAGCAATAACATCCTGAAGACGTTAAGCGCTATTCGGGCTAAAATGTGCCGTCCCAAACTCATGTGACTTCAGCTGCAGGAGATGTTCCAGACAGAATTCTCGTTCTGCGTATCCAAATGCTCTCTCCATAGATATTTATATTCTAAGAACGGGACTGAAGCTGTCACAGTGTAAGTATGCTTGCACCAAAGATGAACGATCAATGTCTGTGAAGTGTGAAGCTTTTTCAGTCGAATGTGGCATCTCTGATGTCTGTAGACATATCAGTGTGACCGTAGCCTTCATTTGTATAAGAGCTGTTTATTTAGTTTGTCGGAAAAGCGGTAAGTACCATAACAGAGCAACGAATTGACGTAAAGTTTCAAATGAAACTTGGAAAATCTGCTACTGAACCCTACCTTTCTCTGGAAGAAGTGTATAGAGAAGACGGTGTAACACGTACGCGATTTTCTGGGCGGTTCATGCGTCTTCAAGATAGCCGAGAAGACTTCAAGATGACTCACGCCCGGCACGGCCTTCAACATCAAAAACGGATGAAAATATCGAGCTGATTCGATCTGATCGTCGGTAGAGTATTCAACCAATTGCAGAAACTGTAGGAACTGACAAAGAATGCGTAAAGCAAATTTTACATAACCATTTTAACATGTGAAAAGTGTGTGCGAAACTGGTGCCGAAAATTTTCGCGATCGAACAAAAAGAAGCTCGTGAAAATTTTGTACTGGCACTTCGAATACCATGGAGAATGATCCTAATTTCGTGGAAAGAGTGATGTGACGTGGTTTCTCACTTACGATCCAGAAATTAAGTGCCGGTCCATGAATTGCAAAGGCCTAACTTCATCGAGAGCGAAAAAAGTTTGATTGAGCAAATCAAGATTCAAAACGATTATAATTGGTTTTTCGATATTCTTGAAATTATGTATCTTCAGTCGGTACCTGAAGGTCAAACTATTAAACAAAATTACTATCCCGAGGTTCTTGCTCATCTCCGTCAGAAAATAAGTAAGAAACGACACGAATTGTGGAAGAACATGCCATAGGTTCTGCATCAAAGACAACGCACCGACTCATACCGCATTGTCTGTTAATAGGTCTCTAGCGAAGTACAGCATCCCTGTGTTAGACCACGCACCTTATTCGCCTGCCCTAGCACCATGTGACTTTTATCTACTCCTCAAGTTCAAATCTGCATTAAAAGGAACAAGACAGCAGTCCGTTGAAGGAGTGAAAGACAAAGATACACGCGTTATGAAGTAGGTCACAGAAGAAGGCTTCCAGCACTGTTTCCATCAATGGGGATTAAGGAGGGTAATATGTTGAGGGTAGCAATAACTAAGTATGTATGTTTTTGAAATGAAATGTTTTACAGTAATAGTATCGTTATTTTATAGCCACACCCCGTATTTCATAAGGCACTCCGGGTGATAGCTAGTCTTAAAGTCACATCTTCAAGTAATTCCTATACCAAAATAACGATAGTCCACAAGGTTCTGTTTTGGCCGCACTTTTATTCAACTAGTACACCAACCACATAGTCACCAATGGTTCTGTAAAGTTCAACTACGCCGACGACCTAGTAATAGCAACTCAACGAAACACGTTCGAAGAAGGTGAGAAAACTCTTACTAACGACCTACAAAGCATTGACCAGTACTACAAAAAGTGGAGACATTGTCCAAACCCTAAAGAAAGTACAAGTCAGCTCATTCCATCTGACAAACAGAATGGTAAACAGAGTGTTGAATGTAATGTGCAACAACATTAGTCGAAAGCCCAAATATTTGGTTGTGACTCCCGACAGATCCCTGACATTTAGTAAACATCTAGAGCTAACAACACAAAAGCTCAGTCTAGATACAATATATTAAGGAAATCGGATAGTGGTAGCAGGTGATCCGATGAGAGCACCTTAAGAAATATAATACAAGCATTTATGTATTCTATCGCTGAAAACTATTCTCCTGTTTGGAGCAGAAATAGCTATATCAAGAAAATAGATATCCATCTAAATAACACAATGAGGATCATTACAAGACGTTTTAAATCCACACCAATACCGTGATAGTCAGTAATAGCGAATACTACCCCTCCAAATCTCCGACTACAATGAGCAATAGCACATGAATGAACGAAACTCAAAAGATTCAGAGAAATTCATTAAAACATTCAACTTACCACAGACCCGTCTAAAATCTAGTTAACCAATCTGGGTAAACTGGCCAACTCGACCCTGAAAGCTAAGGTCTAAGAGAAGAGTGGAGAAATGAGTGGTAGTCTTTCTATGGTCATGAGAAGATAAGGAAGATAGATCCGACCATCTAACTGCCGGGAGCGTACCAACCAAGAAAAATGTGAAGCTCCCTCTATGTCCCAAGAACGAATTATCGCGACGGTTCGGTGATTACTTATGCAGCAATATCGTGGTATTCCATGGATCCCGTGGTTACTCTACAAGGTCGCATTATTGCCAGGGGTTATCTGACCATTTTGACTGATCAGGACCATCCGATGGTATAATGTTTGTTCCGTAATGGTACAATGTCTGTCTTCCAAGATGACAGGTTCTCTGTTCACACAGCGCGCATCGTCCAGGACTAGTTTTGTGAGCACCAAGATGAATTGTCGCATCTCCCCTGGCCACTACAGTCACCAAGTCTTACTGACCGTTTGTGGTCTACTTAAGAGTAGGGCGCGTGATCGCTATCGAACTCCGTCATCATTACCTGAACTTGCCACTATTTTTCAGCGATAATAGTATCAGAGTCCCTTGAAAACCATACAGAACCTTTATGTATCTATTTCGAGTATATATAAAAGAATTGTACAAAAATATGGAAACATGAAAAACACTTAACCATTACACGGAAGAGTGCCAGGACAGAAAACATGGAGAAGTTTGCTCACTAGCCCGATAGCTTTTGACCGTTTCACATTATTTTATCATATCCTGAATCGCTTTAATGTATGCACTTATAAAATACAGGGTGTTTATAAATGAATATCGGGGTTTTAACGCTTTATAATATTTATTATATTAAACTTACAGTTCTAAATGATATGTCACATTATTTTATCTTATCCTGAATCGCTTTACGTATGCACTTATAAAATACAGGGTGTTTATAAATGAATATCAGGGTTTCAACGCTTTATAATATTTATTATATTAAACTTATAGTTATAAATGATATGTCAAATGAAAGAGCAACTCAAACAGTTTTACCAAGAACCTTATAAATGTTCAATGTGAGCACCATTTGTCACACGGCACGCATCACGTCTATAGCCGAGTTCTTCCCAAACGTTGATAAGCGTGTCTTCAGTGATTGTAGCAACAGCTGCTTCAATCCGGTTTCTTAACTCAGGGAGGTCTGCTGGTAGTGGAGGCACGTACAAACGATCCTTGATGAAGCCCCAAAGGAAAAAATCGCATAGCGTCAGGTCGGGTGAACGTGGAGGCCATGCAAAGCAAGCCCTGTCACTGGGCCCCTTGCGGTCTATCCAGCCTATCCAGCGCTTATGTACAACGAAGTTCAACCACTGGTGCCAAACACAACTGTTTGAGTTGTTCTTTCATTTGACATATCATTTATAACTGTAAGTTTAATGTAATAAATATTATAAAGAGTTAAAACCCCGATATTCATTTATAAACACCCTGTATATTTGTTTAAGCCATGCCTGTTCCATGTGACTCCATGTAAACTGAGAGAGAAACAGAGTTGCGAGAACATTAATTCAGTTAATTTAAGCACTCCCTGTCTTAATTCAAAGCGTTCTTATTAGCTATTTAAGCCTGGTGATCTAATTCTGCGAAACTTGTCGTTCTTTCCATAAATCTGGGATCGACTGTGACTGAGCGATTGTGACCCAATCGATGTATTCTCAATCGATTGCAGCATCTTAAAAAACTCCTTCGTTCGCTATAACACAAATCCTGCATAATAAACGTTCTTTCTAATGTAACATAGCAGATATTTTCGGCCACTAAATAAAATTTATTGAGATTATACGACCCTTTCTATATTCGTCTTTTTCCTTATATTTGACCTGTATCAGCTTTCTGCGTGTGACTCAAGTTTCCACGTTTGGTTTGTCTTTTAGAAGTGAACCTGTAGCGGTTGTTGGTTGCTACAGATGATATTGTGAATACTAATTAATGTTAATCTGAAGAGATGTGGCAAAATAATTACTTGTGCAGACGATTTCTCTGCTTCCCTGCAAGTAATTAGGTCTGTCATTCACCTGTCTCTCGGTTTTTGTCCTGACCGTGTCTGGCACCGAACTAAGTCTCTTCTAGCGGGGGTTCAGTTGATAGTTAATTAACATAATGGATAAGATGTTAGAGGGAAGCTACAGACAAGAGAAAACGCGTATGTCCTAGTAAAATCCACTAAACTCTTCCAGTAAGATACAATAAACTGGCGAGGTAGCCTGAAGCACGAGTATAACGATACGTTTTTAAGGCCGAGTGCCTATAGCGTCTTGCTTCAGGACAAGAATATAAACTGGAGAACACTCATTCGTATGAAAAGCATTGAATTAAAACGATTCAGCCCCTGAACTACGGGGGAGTGCGAGGACAAAAAAATGGCTCTGAGCACTATGGGACTTAACATCTGAGGTCATCAGTCCCCTAGAACTTAGAACTACTTAAACCTAACTAACCTAAGGACATCACACACATCCATGCCCGAGGCAGGATTCGAACCTGTGACCGTAGCAGTCGCGCGGTTCGGGACTGAAGCGCCTAGAACCACTCGGCCACCGCAGCCGGCAGTGCGGGGACAGAAAATATGGAGAACTATGCTCACTAGCATGAAAGCTGACGGAAGCCCTGGCAGGACACTTCAAACAAGTAGTCCGGTATCACCTTAAATAGCTCTCAGTCTACTGCGTACTGAATGATTAGCAGCATAACTGCGAACGCTACTCGGAGATGAATTTAACATGTACAACCTCGCGAGCGGAACGCCCCATGGGCGCAAATGGTGCACAAAGCATGCTTACCGACGATAAGTTGGCGGCTGGTCCTGAACTCATGACCTTCGGCATAATTCATATTTCTACGACGACAATTTGACTCGTAAGACACGTCGTAATTCTGAGAGACGGCCTGCATGACACCATGGGAATAGCGTTAATAGCCACTACAATAAAAGCAGAAGCCGCAGCTGAAGAGAGCCACTTGTGCTGAAAGGCTTCACACGATATGTCAAAGTGATGTGTTCCTTCATGTGACAACGAAACTCGACAGCAGTCGAGAAATGAAAACTTTGGAGACGCCGTATTGGATTTCGCCGTTTAGTTGTTTTTGTATTATAACTTGTGTGCTCTGATAGTACGCCATTTCAAGGCAATGGCAAATTAAAGATTTATCGCACACATCATTCTTCGCACAGTTTCTTGTACTTAAATGTAACTTAATGACAGACTGGTAGTGAAAGTCTCCAGGATATCGTAATATGAATTACACTGTTCTGAAAGTTTGTGTAGTGATTACAGACATCGAGTCACGGAGTCAAACGAAGTAGGTTGTTGTCCCAGCGTCCGCAGCTCGTGGTCGCGCGGTAGCGTTCTCGCTTCCCGCGCCCGGGTTCCCGGGCTCGATTCCCGGCGGCGTCAGGGATTTTCTGTTTCGTGACGACTGGGTGTTGTGTGATGTCCTTAGGTTAGTTAGGTTTAAGTAGTTCTAAGTTCTAGGGGACTGATGACCATAGATGTTAAGTCCCATGGTGCTTAGAGCCATTTGAACCATTTTTTTTTTTGTCCCAGCTACAGTCTTTTTTTTCCATCTCCGTTTTTGTAACAGATTCTGGGACTTTCTTCTTAATGTAATAGATGTATATTCTGCAATATTCGATGTTATTTACACACAAGAGCGGTCTCTCTCTGGAGTGACTTTGTTAGACTTTGTGACTTCAGTTTGGTTAAAAACAGAACGATTAAATTGTTGCAAAAGAAATGAGCAGCAGTGACAGTTGTACTCTTACTTGCCACAAATATTTACCTATATTTATTAATATTTTGCGATTTCCGAGGTTATGGTTAGGAACTTCAAGAGTATGGTTTACGTTTCTGTGAGTCAAATGAGCAGAAATGACACCTGTATTCTTGTGTGTCTCAAATATGTCGCTGTCTTTTTACGAGTATGCTGTGATTTCCGAGGGTCCCTTCGTGGCGTACTGAGTCAACTGCTACCGAGGTCCGTGCTCGCGGCAACTTAATGCGCCTTTTTGGCGTCGCTTCGACGCAACCCAGACACGACACTTGCCGCTCCCGCCGCTCTGGGAGCTACAGATGGACGTATGTTCTCAACATGGCGCTGTATTGTTTTTCACTAAGGTGAAGCTGACGCACTGAAGGAGAGAGATATTTCAGTGCATCGATCTCGTGTTTTTGTTGTGGGGCGGCGGGTGGAAAGTAGAAAATAAGAGATGGAGAACATACTGACCATAGTTTCCAGTCTGCAAGTCCACATTCCTCTTGTACCCACTGAAAGGAACGTTTCTACTCTCTGTTTACTCAGCAAGATCAGGAACTATGATTATAAACCAAAGTTTTGAGTTCTAACAGATTGTTATATTTGATAAAATTTCACACGCACAACACTGTAATAGTCCTAATAATAATAACAATAATAATAATAATGTCTCTATCACAAACAGCACTACAAGCAGTTCGGACGCTACCTCTACGGTAAGTTCCAATTAAATGGAATTTCGCCCTGACTTATAATCATCAAAGTTAATTACTTGCCGCAAAAGTGGAAAATAATTTCAGCACTTGCCACGTGGTTTTGTTAATATTACGGGCGGCAAACTAACAATTACTCCCACGAAATCTAAGCGATCCAGGACGGTGTACAGTCCTTGCTAGTTCACTTCCTATTTATGCCGAAAACATACTTTTGGTTGCAGCCTGGCTGTGACGTCACCCAAGGCAGCGCGTAAGCCGGAGTTTGACTGAGGCGGACCGATTGGTAGCTGGGTGCGAAGTGTGTGTCACTGCCTCTCAGGCCGTATTTATAGATGGGCGCAGCGGACGGACGAAAGGAACATCTGCATTCATCCGCTCTATGCCCGGTAGCGGCATCTAAATCGCCGCTTTCTCGCACACATACTATTTAATAACTCTGTTATGAAACAATTTACGATCTTCGTAACTTTTATACGAAAGGAGTTAAGTTGGCTTTAATTACAGAAAAAGTTTTAGCTCGACTACATTCAAACTTTGCTGGCTAGAATGTTTAGAACGGAACCGACAGTAGAACATCACCTCTGAGCGATAACTTTAAGAGACCTTATATTGACTGTTACTTACAACAAGATCTTGAAGCTTGTTATAGCTTTATTATTTAATGGGTTTTATCAGGTGCTGTAATAAGAGCTTTCTTTCATTAATATAAATGATACTTAATATATTACAAATAAGGACGTTTTTGTGCCAAATTTTGTTTTCAGTAAATTACTGGAAAACTATTAGAGGTAGCTTAATGGAGCCACATAGTTAAGGTTTTTGTACCAAACTGACGTTTTATACCCATTTTCATCTTTTTAAGTCTAATATTTAGCGCCTTCAGTTTTTCTTAAAAACACCGATTTTGTCCAAATTATTGCTCCAATCAAGTTGAGACTTGTGACAGTTGATTTTGATATACATTTGCCATTCTGAACAATTTTTGGCTTTCTAGCTTTATTATTTAGCGCCACTTGTTTTTAATTTTAAACGACATATTTAGGGAAATATATTCATCTGATCACTCTGAGATTTAACAGTTTAAACATTAATATACTGAAGCATGTATTGACAAAGTTTGGAAAAGTTACTTTCATTTTTAATTTCATTCTTAGATTTGGGGCAATAGTTTATATGCTATGCACAGGCGCATTATGGTGACGTGGCGGTGGCAGTGAACTGGGGTAAGCCCCGGCACACTCGCTCGCCTCTGTATCTCTCATACGGTACACCGCTTGTTTCGTCACAAACAGAACAATACTAAACAATCATTATTCGAAGTTTATATATATATATATATATATATATATATATATATATATATATATATATATATATATATATAAACACCTCAATAAACTTACAAGGCTTTGTGAGCTCATCTCTGGACAACAAAAGACTAGAAGATAAGTATACAGGGTGAGTCACTAACCATTACCACCTAGAATAACTCCAAAAGTATGACAGGAGCTGAAACGTTTGTGGGACAAAAGTTACATGGGACAACGGGGTCCATAATACAACGTCGGTTTTTTGTTGCTAGAAGAGGTCTCGTCAGGCATATGAAAGTCAACTTTTTTTTTTAATGGGATGCTATATTTTGATACTTATTTTCTTATACGGCTATCGAGACGAATCCAATGGCGTGTAACAGTAAGGTCTTTGAAGATCAACGGTCACAAAGGTTTATATAGACGTTCCAACTACACCTGAAGATACGCGAGAGAGAACTGTCAGAGCATGTGCTTCGATAAGTGCCGATGTGATAAGGAATACCACTCAATCCATGATAAGAATATTGCAGCACTGTATGGAGACCAATGGTCATCACTTCGAACACTTTCTGTAGATGGACTTTCATGCCACCTTCTTGACCTTCGTTGACCTTCAAAGACTTTACGTTACACATCACTGGATTCGTCTCGACAGCCGCTATCAGAAAATAAATACCAAACTATAGCACCCCATTTAAAAAAACAAAGTTGATCTTCATATCTCTGACGTGACCCCACCTAGCAACAGAAAACCATCATATTATGGCCCCCATTGCCCCATGCAACTTTTGTCCCACAAACTTTTCGCCTCTTATTCTTCGTGGCAATAGTTAGTGACCCACCTGTATACACAGGAGTTATGGATTTGGAAATGTGTATAATTAGTGTGGATTCGAATTAATGTCATTTTAAGTGAACTTTAGGTTAGATCCGGGTACGAGGTGCGCAATACACACCACACGCCCTGACAAGCCAATGACATGTGATGTCACGACATTCGCCATTCGACCTTCTTTGGACGGCTTGTAGACTGTGTGTGTACATTTTCTGTGTGATACTGAGTTTTTACGCAGTGGGCTGGCAGGGTTCATTAAGCAATCTATAAGAATGACAGCACGAATCTGGACGCTCAAGGAGGAACAACTGAAATTTTGTAGAAATACGTGTATGAGTATTGTGTAGGTATGTATGTGGCTATGCATGAGTGGCTCTCAGTTAAACGCTCTGAGACGGAGCGGTCCCATAAGATATATAAGAGGCGATGAAATAGTTTGTCTGAGGACGTTGCTGCAGCGTATATGCAACGTAGCGCGCACCGATGCGGGTATATAAACACGGGCATGTAGGCATTAGCCATTCATGTCTTTGCGACGTGGGTGCAATAAATGTGGAAGCATAAACTATGACGACGTTGTTATTAAATGTGTCCAAACAGGACCAACGCGCTGTTATTCTTTCCTTAGCTGCCGAAGAACAGACACCGGTAGAAATCAGAGATTGAAGAATGTGTATGGGACAGCATGTTTGTCAGAAAGCACCGTTGTGGAACAGTGCGTCAAGGGGTGCTGCTGCTTCATGATAACGCACGCCCCCATATCGTAAATGACGTGACGCAGAAGTTATACCAACTCAAGTGGTGTGGGACTGATGACCTTAGCTGTTTAGTCCCCCTTAAACATCCCAATAACCACCACCAACTCAAGTGGGGGAGACTCGAACCTCCGTCCTTTAGCGCTGATCTCTCCCCACGCGATTACACGCCTTCAGCCCCTTAAAAAAGGCCTTGAAGGGTCGACGATTCCTGTCGAATTAGGACGCGCAGCAGGCAGTTACTGACTTCGTCACGCAGCAGGGCACGCTGTTCTACCAGTCTGGTATGTTCAACCTGGGACGATTGCCACGGCGAGTTTGCCTCGTTGGCAAACAGATTCTGGACTGTACGGCCTTCGAACGGAAACTCTTTGATCGCCACTTGTAGTAAAATACATCTTTTAATAACGTATTAAATTTTCAGTAATGTATTATACAATTTAAACAACCAGGAAACATTTCAGATATGTACCACATGTTTTTAAATAATTACAATCAAAATTTTTATAGCTGTGAATATAAAGTGACGTTTTTCAAAAACGTAGCAACTAGTCTTGGACTGCACCTTGAACTGCGGGTTAGTTCCGTCTAGGAATGGCCTTAGGGCGTGGCTCCTGCGGTAGTACATCTCTTAGGAGCTTCTGGAAGGCTCAACAAACGGTGCGTAAGGCAATGGTACCAACAGTCTTTTGTTTCTGGCACTGAAAATTCTATCTACCGGATGGTTATAATTAAACTTCCCCTATTTCACACGTTATAACACGGAAACTAATTACCGTACGAGTACAAAACCTGGTAGCATTAATGTCAAGGAGAGAAGAGAAATAATGCAGAATCAGTTCAACTGAGCACTTTTAATGTGCTGCTACGGTACGTAATACCGTTACATACCAGTACCATTACTGCTACAAAAGGGCTCAATATGGTGCCCATTAGTGTCCAGATGAGTATCAAAACCCAGGATTCCATTCTGCACAACAGAACGTAGCATGTCCGTAGTTATGCTGGCTATCTCTCTTGATATGTTGTGCTTCAGATCAGCACATGTGTGAATGTTCCCCTGGTAAAACCTGTCCTTCAGGTAGCCCCTCAGCCAGAAATCACAAGGAGTGAGATCAGGTTATCGTGTCGGCCAAGCATTTGGAAACGATTAGTTGATAATTCGATCGTTTCCAAATGTGTTTCAGAGAAGCAGGTGAACTCCACGACCGATGTGCGGTGGGGCCCCATCTTACATGAAAACTGTTGAGTTCAATGCACCCTAGGGACTGATGACCTTAGCAGTTAAGTCCCATAAGATTTCACACACATTTGAACACTTTTCTTCAATTCACCTCTCACCTGTAGGGCGGGTATGATATGCTGGCGAAGCATATTGCAATAGCGCTGGGCAGTGATACGGGACGTCTTTGGTCCTTGAGCGCCAACCTGTTAAAAAAAGAATGGGCCAATGATAAACGTAGCCGTGAAGCCACACCAGGCGGTGACACGCTCACCATACACAGGAACTTGATGCGCAGTGACTGGAGGTGAAGGTCCCCACACTCGGCAATTCTGTGTGCTCACCTCACCCGTCAGAGAAAAATGAGCTTCGTCTGTCCATAGGATGGTCCAGGACCAGCCCTCGTCAACTTGAATCCTTGCGAGAAAGTGGAGAGCGAAGTCAACACGTCGTTGTGCGTCCTGTGGTGCAAGGTGCTGTACGATATGAATCTTGTACGGATACTATTTGAGAATGCCAAAATTAGATTTTCACTCTGCAGCGGAGTGTGCGCTGATATGAAACTTCCTGGCAGATTAAAACTGTGTGCCGGACCGAGACTCGAAATCGGGACCTTTGCCTTTCGCGGGCAAGTGCTCTACCATCTCAGCTACCCAAGCACAACTCACGCCCCGTCCTCACAGCTTTACTTCTGCCAGTATTTCGTCTCCTCTTCCAAACTTTACAGAAGCTCTCCTGTGAACCTGGCAGAACTAGCTCCTGAAAGAAAGGATATTGAGGAGACATGGCTTAGCCACAGCCTGAGGGATGTTACCAGAATTAGAGTTTCACTCTGCAGCGTAGTGTGCGCTGATATGAAACTTCCTGGCAGATTAAAACTGTGTGCCGGACAGAGACTCGAACTCGGGACCTTTGCCTTTCGCGGGCAAGTGCTCTACCATCTGAGCTACCCAAGCAGAGCTACCCAAGCACGACTCACGCCCCGTAAAGTTTGGAAGGTAGGAGACGAGATACTGGCAGAAGTAAAGCTGTGAGGAAGGGGCGAGAGTCGTGCTTGGGTAGCTCAGATGGACGCCGTCACGGTGGCTCAGCGAGTTCGGTCAGAGGGTTTCGCTACCCTCTGTAATAAAAAAACTGAGTGAACGGATCAACGAACAACCTGAACGGGTGTCATTGGACGTCCGCCACGAACAATTGCAACGAACAATATAGAACAAAATGAGATTTAAAAAAAAAAGAAAAAAAAAGATCGTAGAGCACTTGCCCGCGAAAGGCAAAGGTCACGAGTTCGAGTCTCGGTCCGGCACACAGTTTTAACCTGCCAGGAAGTTTCTTATTTGTGAATGGTTCGAAGCACCTTCCGTGTAGTGGACCGCAGGATGTTCAATTGTCGTGATTACAACACGCGCACTGCCTGACTATCTGGAGTTGGGCGCAGCTTTGTGTACCATAGCAACAGCGATTTCATCAGCCACCTGTCGTGCAACCGGTCGTCGGCCTCTTCCCGGAGCGACGCCCAGTTCTCCAGTCGATTCGAATTTTTTCATCATGCTCCACACAGGAGCTGGAGGAAGAGGACCTTTTAGCCGGCGATATTCTCGAAGTGCAGCTGCAGCATTACTGTTGTTTTGATAACAGATTTTCACCAATAATGTTCTGCTCCATTTGTCCAAGCTGATGTTGACACGTCAACAAGTGCACTGCGACTGGTCACGTGTGTGGGACTATGAATCAAGATGACTGATCACGGCACCTAGTGGCCATATTTGGGACTGGACGGTGGCACTGTGAAGCATGGAAATCATGCACCCAATACATTAATGCTACCAAGTTTGGTACTCGTGCGGGAATTAGTTTCCATTTTATAATGTGTTATATGGGGAAAGCAGATTGCGTAGCTCCTACCTGCTTTGTGCGGTTGCGCTGAAACGCTAACCATTAGCGTATTTTGAGGGACCGACCTCTGGGCGCAGGCGAGTCCGCAGGGCTCGGCGTCGTCCTCGCAGGGCGGGCGCGCCTTCTTCAGCGCCTCCGGGTCGTAAAGGTCGAACTCGCGGCGCGTCTCGGGCCGCTGCTGCTCGGCGCGGAACTTGTTGATTTCCTCGCTCAGCCTGCGCCGCTCCTGCCACATCCACCAAGGCATTATAACCATCGATCACTTACTGTCTCGCAGTGCTTTTTCGTTTGGTTTTATGGAGCACGGTGTATTTAACTCCTTTAACATGCGCAGTGCATAGTGATACAGATTTTCGTACTGTACCACTGAAGAATTGCCACCTACACGATGAACAGTACAGTAATACATTTAGTATACTGTATGTTGAAGCCGGCCGGTGTGGCAAAGCGGTTATAGGCGCTACAGTCTGGAAACGGGCGACCGCTACGGTCGCAGGTTCGAATCCTGCCTCGGGCATGGGTGTGTGTAATGTCCTTAGGTTAATTAGGTTTAATTAGTTCTAAGTTCTAGGGGACTGATGACCTCAGAAATTAAGTCCCATAGTGCTCAGAGCCATTTTTTTGTATGTTGATGTTAAAGATTTTTCATAGAAATAATTGTTTAAAACTACAAAGTGTACCGGTGTTTCTTGTTTTGTTTTCCTCTGTTGCACGGATGTCGCGAAGATGATCCGAGCTCTGACACCTGCAGGAAGAAGCCCGAGACTGCGCAAAAACCCCTCCGGCGGTCATTAATATAATAAAATAAAACGATCATTAAAAGTTGAGCTGGACGTTGTCAACACTGTACTCATTTCTTGTTCTGGTTCAAAAGATTCAAATGGATCTGAGCTCTATGGGACTTAACATCTGAGGTCATTAGTCCCCCAGAACTTGGAACTGCTTGAACCTAACTAACCTAAGGACATCACACGCATCCATGCCCGAAGCAGGATTCTAACCTGCGACTGTAGCGGTCGCGCGGTTCCAGACTGAAGCGCCTAGAACCGCTCGGCCACTGCGGCCGGCTCTTGTTCTGACAGCGACATGTATTGTATTACCTGAAGCCTTAATACGAGGCACTGGATTGTATTCTTTGGTGTTTAATAATCCAAGTGGAAGTGGTTTTGAACATAAAAAGTAGTAACGGAATTTTGCATATTTCCTGAAATATTCATAAGAAGTTTATTCTCAGTTGCATCTTGATGAAGGTTTAAACCACTTTCTTTCAAGTACTGAAAAAAGTACTAGGTCTACAACTTTGCTTCCGCCGTTTTTTCTGGAAGCTCGGGACTTTATTGTGAAAAACGCACAACAAAATTATGATTCGTAGTATTGTCTATCGCTGGCCACTACATTCTCCCATCTTTCAGATAGCTTACGAATCTCGTGGCGGAAGAACTGGGCATCTTTTGTGGGGATCCATGAATCTATTCAATTTCGCACATGTTCGTATGATCGGAAGTGCTGGTCAGCCAGACTGCATGCCACTGATCGAAAAAGGTGGTAGTCAGACAGAGCAACGTATGGAGAATACGACGGGAGGGGCAGGACTTCTAATTTCAACGTTTTCATGTATATTTTGATGGGTTTTGCGACATAGGGTCGAGCACTGACCTGCTGCAAAATTACCTTTACGTGTCTATCGCTGTATTGTGGCAGTTTGTGTTTCAGTGCTGGGCTCGAACGCATCAATTGTTTTCGATAAGGATGTCCTGTGACTGTCTTCGCCTGTTTCAGTAGCTACAAAAACGTTCTGTCTTCCACCGCGAAGCCGGTCTTCGATATCAAAATCACCGATCATAAGACGTTGGAAACATTCTCTGCACGTTCTTCCACTAATAGTTCCCTCGCCATTGGTCTTACTCTGCATTTTAAGAGCCATAGCCGCAGATTTCTTCATGTTAAAGCAGAAAACTAAACCTTCCCGCAAATGGCGAGAAATGGGTACGTAATCTGACGCACTTAATCGAGAATAACCTTATGATGAAATCACAAATCGACTAATATTTTTATGGCATTATGTTTACAAATGCCTAAGCTTATTGTATTACACATATGACCAACCACCCGAACCCCACTTGCCGCCAATGACGTCTATTGCAAAAAGGCGGAAGCAAAGTTGTAGACCTAATATTTAAATGATAAACCGTACAAAAATTAAGAAGTGTTATATTTGCGATTGAAGTAGTTTGCCGAGATGTATTTCCATAACAGTATTCAATGTTAAAAAAAAAAACAGTATGTGCTATTAACTGAATGTGAATGAAAGCTATTAAGCTCCAGTTCACCGAAAATAATAACAAAATACATTAAAGTGCAAATAAAAAATTTCGTATTTGAGTGTTAGGGTAGAAATCAGACCTTCAGCATATTCAACGGAATGTAATAAGTATTATTGTTGATTATCTAGGTCACAAGGACAATCGACAACAAATTTTCATGATTCAGACAGATTTTTAACCAGTGGCATTAACATTTATCGTCGTTTTCCATCTCAAGGGAGACAAACCTGTAGACTCCTAATTTTTTTAAGGAAGTAGTAGCATACACGCAGTCCGCCTACGATGCTGAATGGTCAGCGCAGATGACTGCTACGCGGGTGATCCGGCTTCGATTTCCGGTACTGCCAGGGATTTTTTCCTTTGTGGGAGGACTGGAACGAGGACGAGGAGCACTGAGCCTCGTGATGCCAACGGGGGAACTACTCGACTGATCAGTAACGGCTCTAAGAACGAGAAACCCGTCAACGACCGAGAGAGCGGTGTGCTCACCACCAGCCCCTGCTGCACCTGATGACCCCGACCACCTAAGCGGCAGAGGATGAGGCGGCGGGCCCAGTTGGCCTATCTAGGACCGCAAAGTAGAACTCTACTTGCTTTACTAGTGTACATATAGCAGTACACGGCCAAAACAGAGTTCAGATACATACATTAGTCGCAACGACATCATTTGCGCTACATATAAACAACCACTACAGCGCAAGGCACTCAATATTAGGCAAATGAAAGACTATTTTACCTCCGGAGTATTTTATCCAACATCATACCACCGTCATTAAGTCATACGCTAGAACTGCATATTCTAGTAAATATAACACGTGTACTTTTCTCTTGCTTTCGCCAGTTCGCCGTACCAACATAGCAAGATAATGTTGGTTAATGCTACGAGGTCAGTTATTTTATAGGATGTGCTACGTTTATGAAGCTAAAACACTGGAAGAAAACTCGGCAAATGAATGTAAAATTTATATCTTTGGGCAGGCACTACTCAGAAAGATGTTGTGATCAGAAAAAAAAACCAATTGCATTTTACGGGTTGGATCATGGAATGTCAGATCCCTTAACGGGCACGTAGGATAGAGACTTTGAAAACATAAGTGAATAGGCTGAAGATAAATACAGTGGGAAACAGCTAAATGCAGTGGTAGACTGAAAACTATATCTGGTCAGGTGAGTACAGAGTTTTCAACACAAAATCGAGTATGGGTTATGTCAGTTTAATAATGAATTAGGAAACGTGAATGTCGGTAAAATACTGTGAATAACATGGTACACGCATTATCGTAGCCAAGACAGACACGAAGCCACCACTAACCACAATAATACAAGCCTGTATGGCAACTAGCAGCCGGCCTCTGTGACCGAGCGGTTCTAGGCGCTTCAGTCCGAAGGCGCGCGGCTGCTACAGTCGCAAATTCGAATCCTGCCTCGGGCATGGATGTGTGTGATGTTAGTTAGGTTAAGGTAGTTCTAAGTCTAGGGGATTGATGACCTCAGATGTTAAGTCCCATAGTGCTCAGAGCCATTTGAACCATTTGAATTTTGGCAACTAGCACTGTAGATGATGAAGAGATCGAAAGAGTGTACCATTACGTAAAATAATTTATTCAGATAGTTAAGATACAGAAAAATTTCATTGTGATGTGGAGGACTGGAAGTCGGTAGAAGGAAAAGCAAGAGAAGGAAAACTGCCAGGGGAATGTGGACTGGGGGAAACAGGTGAAAGAGAATACAGCAGAAGACGAATGGGTGGCTTGCTGAGATGAAATAATGAAGACAACAGGGGATCAAACAGGCAAAAGGACAAGGCCTAGTAGAAATTCTTGGATATCACAGAAGATATTGAATTTAACTGATGGAAGGAGAAAGATGGAAGGAATACACACATGAAGGTCTGTACAAAAAATAGAAACATGAATACAGTACTATTGAAAGTAAGAGTAAATAGAAGTAGACGAACTGCAAAACTTAATACCTCGAGAAGAATTTAAGTCGAAACAACACCAGTGGAGTAGACGAAATTCCATTATAATGATTGCGAAAAATACTCCATGTTATATATAAGATATGTGAGATAGGCGAAATATGCTCAAACTTCAAAAAGAATGTAATAATCGCAATTCAAAAGAAAGAAGATGCTGAAAAGTGTGACTATTAACCATCTCTCTGATTAATAAGTCTTGGTTGCAAAATGCTGGCAAGAATTCTTTACCAAAAACTGATAAGACTGTACAGGCCGATCTCGGAGAAGACCGGTTGGTTTTCCGGAGAAATGTGGGAACACGCGGGAGAATCCTGACCCTACAGCTTATCTTAGAAAATAGACTGAAAAAAGGCAGTCATATGCATTTGCAGGTTTAGAGAAAGTTTTTGACAAAGTTGACTGGAATACTCTCTTTGAAATTCTGAAGATAGCAAGAGTAAAATACAGGAAGCGGAAGGCAATTTATGACTTGTATAGAAACAGGACAGCAGTTATAAGAGTCGAAGCTCATGAGAGCGAAGCAGTGGTTGAGAAGGGAATGGGACAGGGTTGCAGATTCTCCCCGACGTCATTCAATCTGTACACTGAGCAAGTAGTAAAGGAATTAAAGCAATAGGAATTAAATTTCGGCGAGAAGAAATAAACACTTTGCAGTTTGCCGATGTTACTGTAATTCTGTCAGAGATAGCAAAGGACATGGAATGCACAGTGTCTTGAAATGAGAATATACGACGAACATCAACAAAAGCAAGACAAGGATAATGAAATGTAGTCGAATTAAATCAGGTGATGCTGAGAGAATTAGTTTAGGAAACGAGACATTAGAAGTAGTCGATGAGTTTAGCTAACTGGGCAACAAGATAACTTACAAGACCGCATAGGGAAGATATAAAATGCAGACAGGCAACAGCAAGAAAAGCGTTTACGAAAGAGAGAAATTTGTTAACATCTGTACATACATTATGTGATCAAAAGTATCCGGATATTCCCAAAAACATATGTTTTTCATATTAGTTACATTGTGCTTCCACCTGCTGCAAGGTACTCCATATCAGCGACCTCATTAGTCATTAAACATCGTGAGAGAGCAGAATGGGGCTCTCCGCGAAACTCCCGGACTTCGAACGTGGTCAGGTGATAGGGTGTTACTTGTGTCATACGTCTGTACGCGACATTTCTACACTCCTAAACATACCTAGGTCCACTGTTTCCGATGTGATAATGAAGTGGAAACGTGAAGGGACACGTACAGCACAAAAGCGTACAGGCCGACCTCATCTCTTGACTGACAGAGACCGTTGACAGTTGAAGAGGGTCGTAATGTGTAATAGGCAGACATCTATCCAGACCATCACACAGGAATTCCAAACTGCATCAGGATCCACAGCAAGTACTATGACAGTTAGGCGGGAGGTGAGGAAACTTGGATTTCGTGGTCGAGCGGCTGCTCATAAGCCACACATCACGCCGGTAAATGCCAAACGACGCCTCACTTGGTGTAAGGAGCGTAAACATTGGACGATTGAACAGTGGAAAAACGTTGTGTGGAGTGATGAATCACGGTACACAATGTGGCGATCCGATGGCAGGGTGTGGGTATGTTGAATGACCGGTAAACGTCACCTGCCAGCGTTTGTAGTGCCAACAGTAAAATTCGGAGGCTGTTGTGCTATGGTGTGGTCGTGTTTTTCATGGTGGGGGCTTGCACCCCTTGTTTTGCATGACACTATCAAAGCACAGGCCTACATTGATGTTTTAAGCATCTTCTTCCTTCCAACTGTTGAAGAACATCTCGGGGAAGGCGATTGCATCTTTCAACACGATCGAGCACCTGTTCATAATGCACGGCCTGTGACAGAGCGGTTACACGACAATAACATCCCTGTAATAGACTGGCCGGCATAGAGTCCAGACCTGAATCCCACAGAACACCTTTGGGATGTTTTGGAACGCCGACTTCGTGCCAGGCCTGACCAACCGACATCTATACCTCTCCTCCGTCCAGCACTCGTGAACAGTGGGCTGCCATTCCCCAAGAAACCTATGCGATTGCAGTCTTTCTCGGCGTATTCCACTGAAGAATTCTTCTCGGGTTATCAGCCGGGTGGTGGCGTCGTCTTGTCGCGGCGTTTCAATGAGTTTCGTACCCATCATCTCCTGGCGAAGTGTCAGGATGCTGTTCTCTGCCACAGACAAAGATATTCAGACAGGCAACCTCCTCCGTGAGGGCCCGTTGACGCGGAAAAGAGTGTGGGACGGGGCGCGGAAGGAGTGGTGGCCGGGGCGGGGCGGGGGGGGGGGGGGGGGGGGTTACAGCAGTTCTGGCAGATGACGCAAATGGCGCTGGGGTGCGAAACTGCCCGGGCAGCAGGCAGTAGAGGTGGGCCAAACGGTTATTCTGGAGTAACCGTTATCACAGTTCCAGTTATTCTTTGATAACCGTTATCGTTAACGGTTATTAATAACTGCCAAGTTATTTTTCGCTAGCGAATACCGATAACTCCGACAGTTAAATAACGACATAGTTGGAATCCATCAGTTTAGTTATCAGTATATCTGCGAGTAGTGTGAAATAGCAGGAATGTCGTATGAATCGTGTCATAACCTCAGCTTATTAACTCCGGGTTCATTTTAGTTGATGTTAGAACGATTATTAGTGTTTCAGATTATATGTTTGTAGGTTATCGGTCGCTATTAGAAATATTATCTTCGCAGCTGCGACAGAAAGTACGCGGAACTTCGCCAAAGCACTGTTTAAGTAAAATGTTAACAACGTGCGTTTTTAAGTATGAATTAATATGTAAACTGAGTACTGTAGGTTAAATTCGAAGCTTAATTTCTTGTGCTGCTCACATAATGGAATAAAGTGTACAGCCTTGTAATACAACAAAAAATATACGTAATGTGACAGATTCGTTTACTCCTGTGCTGTAAAAGCTAGTCCTATTGGGGAAAGTGTGAGTACGCTAATCCAAGTTTTATGTCAGATTTGCAAACTGCTCGATTTCTCCATCGACAGCATGTTTATAACATATGAAGACATGCAGATCGAAAAGGTTGACAGTGTTACATTTCTGGGACTACAACTCGATAATAAATTCAGTTGGGAAGGGCATACCACATTTTTTCATTCTATTATTTCATAAGGGAACATATTCTGTGGTAACTCATCAAACGTAGCAAAAGTTTTTCGCATGTAAAAGCGTGTAATAAAAATCGTTTGTGGTATCAATTCAAGAACATCATGTAGGAACCTGTTCAAGGAACTTTGTATTCTAACCACTGCTTCCTAGTATATTTATTCCTTAATGAAATTTGTTACAAGTATTTCCAACCAATAGCTTAATACATAATATCAGTACTAGAAATGGGAACAGCAATCTACATAAAGACCTAAAATTACTTACCTTGGTCCAAAAGGGGTCCAATATTCAGGAACATGCATTTTCAATAAGCTGCCAGCAAGTCAGCAACCATTAAAAACTTGGTTTCAGATAAGGCACGGTTTACAGTGTGTTTGAATGACTATTTGATACATAAGTGTCGGATTCCACCCATCATCAATATGCCGGAAATGTCTATTTTAAGTGTGTCTATGACGTCACTACATACACATGGCAACAAACACGAAGATACATATAAATAATACAATAACATTTCCCACCAAAAATACAATCAAACCAATGGGACAACTGCGGGAAGTTGGGGGCTTTAGGGTGAGGACAAGCTAGTAAAAAAAACACACCATGATCCCAAAACACAAAATGAAGAACAAAAATAAAAAAAAATACAGCATTCTGCTACACCAACAAAAATCTGCAGGAATCAGACACTTCCCTTGAACAATATAGGTCAACTATAGGTGACCATACCAAAACACCAACACCCACAACTAAAAGTACGAAAATTGGAATCAGACATTTCCCTTGACCTACATAGGTCAACCTCAGATGACGATACTAAAACATCAACACACACAATTATGAAAATGGGAATCGGTCATTATCCGGTGACCTATATAGGTCCACCACAGCTACTGATGCCAAAAAACCAACACCTACAACTGCGAAAAATAAAACCACAATCCCAAAAGTCCACAAATCAATCATCCCTACATAAATTAAATCACATTCAATACTTCATAAATACACAAAACATCACAGCTAGAAAAAAAAAAAAAATTAATTACCACCAGCAAATTCCGGCACTGCAACCTAGATCGACAGCCCCCCCCCCCCCCCCCCCCCACACACACACAAAAACCAACTCATAAACACGGTGCCGTAATGACATTCACACACCACAACACCTTTACGTCGAAGCAGACGGGTGGAATCAGACGCTTCCAGTGACCCCTCCTTCTACTCTGTAGATGAATATCGTAACAGAGACTGATAGACCAGCTTAGGTAAAAATTCTGCTATATTTCAGTTTTGACAGCACTTGGTTGCAACAGTCAAGATCGGGTATTCTGTGTACGATAAATTTATTAAAAGTACGTAACTGTGTTTTATTCTGTCAGTGTACCAATTCTGTAAATATTAGCAGTTACTGTGATATATTCACGTATTTTGACAATCTCCTGACAAATATGAGGATAATAATTATTATATTCCACTGTATTATGTTATACTTTCTGACATGTTATTTGTCATTCCTGATGGCCAGCGGCTATTTCCGTAGCAGTACGAAAATATTTGTTCGCTCCAGTTACTATCCTCTCTGGAAATATCACCTGGAACTACGACCTTTAACTGGAGTCACAGAGTCAGGAACGTCTAGACACACAGTTATTCCGTTACCAGCTTCCAGGTTATCTGTGGTGGTAGCCCGATAACTACCAGAGAACTAGAACTACGAGCCAATAACGATAACTGCCAGAGGAGAATACCGGCTCTGACAGTTATTTCCATAGTCGCTCGAATTCCTTAGTAACTTTCCTTGTACTACCCGTCCAAGCTAAATTAACACGTAAGGCGGTGGCTTAAGGGAACGACCGTACTTGTTAATGCCTGTACTGCAGCTCCTATCAGCCACGGCTCGGACATTAACTTTATTTAATTGTTTATGCTAAAAGTAACGAAGACCCACGAAATAGTACACAGTTCTTATCAACAGATGGCGCGCAGTCTCACAGTTATTCCCATGGTCTATAGAACGCCTCCAAATGCGCAGTACGATCTTCGGTCAACAGATGGCGTGAGGCACTGTTGACACTAAACAGTTATTGAAATAACTGCCAGAATCAGAGGAACGGTTATCGCAGTAACCGTTACTTCTCAGTAACCGGTTATTTCTATCAGTTACGTTATTTTTTGCCACCTCTAGCGGGCAGCAGTTAACTGCACACACGAGGCCGTGGCAGTGGAAATCTCCACTACTACTTTCCCTCAAATGCTGGCACAGGGTAACATCCAGGTGTTCTCAGGCATTTAGTCGCTGCGGAAGGTAATGTTATCGCTGCCGAGTATTTTCTGGAAGTGTTTTTGGGAATCTGTTATGCGTCATGTCAGGAAGAAATTGTGCGTATAAGGAAGGGGTGCGGATCCAACCGGAAAGACACGGCGATGAAATTCTTTCCTTTCCCTGTGAAAGATGAGAAAAGGTACGTTTAAACAAATTGTATTACTTTAGCTGTTGTTGCTTTGAGAATGAGTATTGTCTTGTGCTAATACTCCCTGGCAGATTAAAACTGTGTGCCACACCGAGACTCTACACTGCCAGGAAGTTTCGTATCAGCTGCAGAGTGAGAATCCATTCTGTCTTGCACTACCCCAACAGATACACAACCTTTACAATCATAATACTTTTTAGGATTCCGTCCCTAAACCGGTTGAAACGGAACGCTTATAGTCTCACTTTCTCGTCCGTCTGTCTGACCCTTAAAACACGTTTTTCTTCAGAATGGGTAGAGATAATTAGTGGAAATTTATGTCACACACTACGGTATACGGTCCCTTCGTTATGTAAAAAAATTGAGCTACTGCGTCAACGCAAGCAAAAGATACGGCAGTTTATATAAAAGAAATGTTTACGTCACAGGTCACTCGTCAAAACTTATAGGGTACTTACCGTTGACCTAGAATCATAAAATTTGGTATGATGTGAGGTTTCATAGTACAAGCAAAAGAAAAAGTCCGAAAATTATGAAATTATTGCTGGGATTGTTGTTTTTTGTTTTTTTTTTCCGCATGAAAATATGAGGTCGAGTTAATGAAGTTAAGTGGAATCAAAAAAGTCGTTTTCACTGATGAAGGGTCTGTGTGTAAAATAGTGCAAGCCCTAGAGTTCTCAACACACAAAATTTACATTTTAAAAGAGCTTTCTACACTGACTGCAGATTAATGTCTTCACATCAGCGTTGAAAGTAATTATACGATGTTCAGCAGGAAATTATAACGGAGCTGCAGCTACATACTTAACGTTATCGTTACCTATACACTGTATCATACTAACATCGTAACGATTTGTTGTACTATTAAGTGTTCTTTCCGCTCACGGATAGAGCGTGGAAAGAATGGTTGCTTATGCGGCTTCGTACGTTCATTGCCGTATGTCATACATGAGCAACAGCATTTTTTATGATATTACCTGAGAAACAACTCTCGATAAGGATAGGAAGGTTCTCAGTATCGGTCGTATATACGTATCTTTTAACGCAGATCTGGATTTCGGCTACAGTGCAGCCTTCGTCAGTGCTCTGTAGGAGTCATCACGATCACACAACACAGTTTAATTTAAAATAGCCCCTCGGCATTAGTGAAAGTTTCTGAAATGGCTAGTTTACAGAGAAATTTTTATTCGTAGGTGCCTAAAGAAAAAACTCGTTCGTCATTTTTCAAGGGAAGTGTAATAGGGTCAAAATTATTCATGTCTTACAACAACAAATTACCAGAAAACATCAGTTGCAACCTTACACTTTTCGCAGATTATGCGATAATTTGCGACGTGAGTGTACAAAGGAGGTCTGATAAGTCTGATAAGAAAATAAGAAAAGTGTTTTGTGTCACAAACACTTCAACTCACTTTTCGAAATAGCCTCCTTTGAGGGATTTAGGAGGTGCGATGAAAAAGTAATGGGAATTTTTTTAAGAATCCTGATTTATTCATCAGCATCAACTTCGTCTCCTTCAAAGTATTCCCCCTCAGATATAATACACTAGTCAGGCAGCGCTTTCTCCAATCTTGGAAGCACTTCTGGAACTTACTTTTCGTTATGGTGTTCAGTTTCTTCAGCGATTCCGTTTTTATCTCATCATCAACGGTGACAAACGACGTCCTTTCATTATTCTCTTCAGCCTCAGGAATAGAAAGATGTCGCAAGGGTCTTGCCGGCGAATACAGTGGCTGAGGCGTCGTAACAGTTTTGTTTTTCGCCAAAAAATCTCGAACAAGCATTGAAGTGTGAGCGCGATTGTTACCGTGACGCAATTTCGACCTGTGTTTTAGCCACAATTCTGATGGTTTTCTTCGGATTGCTTGACGAAAACAGCGCATCACTTCCAGGTAGCATTCCTTATTGACATTACGACCGCGAGACAAGATCTCGTGATGCACTATTCCACTGTAATCAAAGGAAACAGTGAGAAGAACATTCGCATGTGATCAAACTTCTAATTTTTGTTTCGGTCTTGACTCTTCAGGCAGTTTCCATTGGGACGATTGGGCCTTGTTTACGACGTCATAGCCGTATACCCATGTTCCGTCATCTGTTATAACCTTCTTTAAAAGTTCTGGATTGCTCTTAACTTCATTCAGCAATTCCTGAGCGATGTCTACGCGACGTCGTTTATGGTCGAAATTCAATTTCGGAACACACTTTACTGCTACAGGTTTCATGCTCAAAACATCCGAAGAAATTGCTTGTGGAGGGTCAAAGGGTATGCCAACATCATCAACAACCTTTTTAGGACCATATTCTTTATTTGTTCCAGATCCTCGTCAATAATAGATGTGCTAGGGCACCTAGAGCAGTCGTCGTCTTCAACTTCTTCTCCAACCTATTTGTAACGTTTATACGATTTGCAAAGACTTGTCTCACTCATAGTAGATTCGCAGAAAGACGCAGTCAACATTTCGAATGCAGTGCCGCAAAGTATTCCATATTTCAAGCAAAATTTAGTGCTTATTCTTTAATCCATGCTTTTCGAAAGTAGAAATTCGCCGAGCACTCGGAAACACATTAATCTTTTCGCCATTGGTATCTGTGATGTGTGGGGTGGGGCATTATTCTGGTGAAAGAGCACTTCTTTGCGTATCAATCTTGCTCTTTTTTCAGCCAACGCAAGTTCAAGTAACCCGGCAATGGTCAACAAGGGTTAAGGGTCCAGTTATGGTTCTGCATTTTTCGAAGTAATCTACTTGGATTACTCCAAGGGAATCCCAAAAAACAGTGGCCATCACCTTATAAGGTACAAAATGGTCTTTGCCTTCTTCCGAGCTCTTTCACCACCATTTGTCAATTGTTTTGACTGCCGTTTTACTCTGGTGTATAACGATGGATCCAGGTTTCACTGACAATCACAAATCGCCGCAAAAAAACTTACGGATCTGATTAAACATCGTCAGGCATTGTGTTGAAGTGTTGCGCTGGATACGCTATTGATAGATTGTGAGCAATCGTGGCACCACAGCTCCTTAATAGTCAAATCTCCGTGCAGAATATTATGCTGTCGCTCAGTTGATATGCCGACAGTTTCATAAATCACAAGAGGTTTTATTTGGTAGTCTTGCATTACCATATCCTGGATTTCCTTTGAGATTACCTCAGTTGGACAGTCACAACACGCTTCGTCCTCGGTGCTTGCCGACCAAGTTTAAATTCATTATACCAAAAGTAAAGAGTCTTCAGTGATGGAACAGAGTTCACGTAAACTTAATCCAATTCAGTTCTGATTTGTGCGGCAGTCCAATCCTTCAAATCAACATGTTTAATAACAGCACGAAACTCTGATCTCTCCAACTGCAGTCGTAGTCGATAGACTGAACAATTCAGATGGATTTCAACAATGAACTGGACGCTTGACTTTATTGAAACTGTTTGTATGACACTTTGAATAATCAAAATTACCAGTCATGCAGGCTCAACAAAAATGTTCCATTCTTCATGAAATTTACCACACTTACCAAACCATCCTTGTAATGTAATCAGAAGAAAATGGTTTGGGTACTCACTCTAACCTTGGTAAGATCTCTCTTAATTTTCAGTAATGAATCTGAAAATCTCTTGTTGCCTCCATATCTTTCGAGTAAGGATCATGAGGATATAATTACGTTTCTCGCAATACATAGAATGCCATATAAACAGTCGTGCTTTCCCCGCACTACTTCTTAATCGAATGGAAGGAGACCATAATGGTAGAAGCAAGAGTATCCTGTGCCATCAATTAAGTGATAATATTCAAGCAATTTTGTAGATAGAGTAATGTTTCATAAAAGTTCTGAAAATTCTCTGTTTTGCGAACAAGCTGCAGTCTTTTGCATGCTATCAACGAACCAATGCCTCCCATTATCAATAACCCCAACAAAACTTGCATAATTCCGTTTACTCATCCTGTAATTGTCGCTCCTAGGTATTATTTTGTATGTTACGTTTAATTCCAGGTCCAATTAGACACTGTGAATAGCATTTATAAACTTAGCGAAACATTTAGCATTTCATGCTTCTCCCTTTTTTGCACATTCCTCATGGGTGCTGTATGATAATGTGTCATTCGAGAGCCATATATCTTTCATTTATCGTTGAACTTCATTTAATTGTTTTCACGTCCGTTCACTAACATACTGTCCCGTTGTTTCTTCCTGAACAACTTCTTTACTTACTACCCGAAGGGAACTCTCTTTCAGTCCCCCATTTCGAAAAATATTTTCCTTTCTCACAGCAAAGCGATTTCTTTAAAACATTGGTGCATCTGCTGTTTCTCTTACAAAGCATTAAAAAGTGAAATGTAGTTACTAGGGTGCTGATGAATAACCACATATCTAGACTCCGTAATTTCCAAGCACTTTCATCTATTAATCTCTCAGTTTCATTTAGTTAGCCAGATGCGATTTCGCCTTACTAATTCACCTTTACATTACAGGTGTCAAGAGTGGATTCTGTGCAGTGGGAACTATTCATTGTTTGACTTGCAGTACATAAATTCCTATGTTCAAATGGTTCAAATGGCTCTGAGCACTATGGGACTTAACATCTTAGGTCATCAGTCCTCTAGAACTTAGAACCACTTAAACCTAACTAACCTAAGAACATCACACACATCCATGCCCGAGGCAGGATTCGAACCTGCGACCGTAGCAGTCGCGCGGTTCCAGACTGAGCGCCTAGAACCGCGAGACCACCGCGGCCGGCAATTCCTATGTTCTCTTCACTTCACTGACAGTACTTTTATGAATGAGTTGAAAACAAAACAAGTATGTAACGGTGTGCCAAATCCAGAACCTCTGGAAGAGCCTGCAGACGTAGAAAACGAAGACAACAGTAGACAACACAGCGATTACGAAATGCACCAACAAGGAAGCTGTTCGCCACCTGCCCGTGAGCCAGTCCACAGTGCGCCAGATACGTCGCTGCCAACAGATTTAACACGAAGAAAACGAAAGCTGACACAAAGAATTAATGAGCAAAAGTTAAAATTGGCAAATCAGAGGGAAAAAAACTGTAGAGAATGCGATATCTTGCCACGAAGAAGCCTGATCTAAAAGCTGTGGCAACAGAGGCTGTTTAAGCATATGTCTCCAAAATGTGGAACATTATTTGGTATGCAGCTTCTACACTAGTAAGTAACGTCCTCCGATGACGTCAAATACATTACCTTGCGTCAACTTTCTTAATAACTGAATTAAACGGTCGCATTTATTGTTTTCAGGCCTTTCACTCCTTGGACAGAGGCGGAGAGACGGCTGTCGTTGGGTTTATTGTATAAAAGTTCTGCCGCTTATGACCACTCAAGAAGAGAAGTTGGAATGAAACTACCTCCGAAAAAAATTATTCAGAAATGGGTTAATGAAATGGATATTATAGCGGGCACAGAAACTAAACCATTCGAACATATTGTAGGAAAAGTGAAGACAATGGACGAAAGTTGCCGAGATTGTGTATTGGTGTTCGACGAAATGGATATTATAGCGGGCACAGAAAGTAACCCAGTCGAACATATTGTAGGAAAAGTGAAGACAATGGACGAAAGTTGCCGAGATTGTGTATTGGTGTTCGACGAAATGAGTGTGAGGAAGTGTATCAGCTACTGCGCTAAGTATAACTTCATTGAGGGCTATGAAGATTTTGGTAGCCTTTGACGTACGTCTAAGATGGCAACACAGGCTCTCATGTTCCTTGTTCGTGGGCTGCGCCAAAAATTGAAATTACCTGTTGTCTATTTTACGTCTTGTAAACAGACCAAATCTGATGTAATGAAACAGCTGCTCCTCGTTGGATTAGAGAAACTTTTTACTGTTAGTTTAAAGGTTCGTTGCATTGTTTGTGACCAACGGTCCAATAACCACTCATTAGTGCGTGATCTCGGTGCTACAATGGAAAAACCTTTCTATCATTCTCGCAACAATGTTTTATACGTTACGTTCGATGTGTGTCATCTCCTAAAAAGCACTTGAAACCGTTTGCTGTAGAGTGATATCCAAACTGATTCGAATGGTATTGTGTCTTGGCAAGACATTGTCAAAATGTATCAACTATATAGGAAGGGCGGCAAGGCAAGAATTTACTGCTCTCTCAGTCACAAACACATCAGTCCAAATAATTTTGAAAAAATGAGTGTTCAACTTGCAACAGAAGTGTTCAGTCATTCTATCTCGGTCGCTATTCTATCAGCATATTCTATGTCGGAGCTTCAGAGCAAAACAGCACTGAATACAGCTTCCTTTCTAGCAAGACTGAACAATTTGTTCAATGCAATGAATAGCAAGACCCTCTATGATTCGAAACCATTCGCCTGTGCTCTAAGCACTCAAAAAAGTTGGTTAGAGGATTATCTACAGGACTCCCTGGATTGGTTAAAAACATGGAGGGTCGTTAACCCTCCCCAGAAAAACTGTGAGATTCCTCCATGTTATACGGGCCTTCAACACACAATTCGTGCTTTGTTAATGCTGTGGAACGACATGAAAAGCGATGGCTATGAGTTATTCTTAACATTGCGGGGGAACCAAGACCCCATAGAAAATGTATTTTCAGTAATCTGCCAACGGTCACGTGCCAACAGGAATCCCAGCTGCCAGGAATTCCGCAGAGACTTGCAGCACATAGTGGTAGCGCCACTAATGAAACCTGTTGAATCAGCAAACTGTGAGCCCGATGAGGGCTATTCTGTGCTGGAAGGCAACGATTGTGTGACCTCTGCGGCAATTAACGTTAGCATGAATGGAGACTGCGAAAAATATGTTTCGAAAGAAGCTGCTCATGAAGCACCTGAGCTTGTGCACGGTGCTGAATTAAGAGTTACGGTTGCCAGCGTCTGTGGAGGACTGTGCAGTGCGCTACTTAGCAGACTAGCTGGCACATAAATGCGCCAAAAAATTTTATTGTGTGTCGGAACTACTTAAAGGCAACAAGACTCTGTTGTGAATGAACTCTATATATTTCATAAAGCGTATGAAACGTCCGCAGAGGACTTGGGGCGATTAAGAGCCCCTTCAGAAAGTCTGACTGCCATAGTTAGATCTAATTTAAAAGTGTTCAACAGTGTGTTAAAAAATGTCCATTACCAGTTTGGCGTAAACTGCAGCCTTGTGAATTCAGTGATGAAGTACACTGAACGTTTGTATCCTCAATGGCTTCAGCTTGATCCATGCTCAATGCATCGAAAATATATCTAAGAAATGCTTTGTAAAGTATGGCTGCGGAAGGAGCTACTTTGGATTTCAAACGAAATGTATCCAGCAAAAGACTCAAAAGCGTCCAAACTTCGCAGGGTAAATAAATAAATTCAGGCCATAACTTTGTTATTGCAAAGCTAAAGTTTCATTTTCCTTATTATGCATTATAGTTTATTGTGTTTATTTTCTCTCTGCGGTTTGCTTATTAATGAACCGCTGTGTCTGTCCAACACGTCTGTTAACTCTTTTGATTTCCTTTATTTCTTGAGAAGTTATATTTAGTACTATATCTATCACATGATTTTGCTTAGATCTGAAGGGTTTTTCGTGGAAGCTCCGACTTTTCCTCAGACGATGTTTTGGGCGCTAAAGAATTTTATATCTATGGATAATATATTATAAATCGATGTCAGTTTCTGTGTGATGTGATGAAATAGATCTTCTTCTTAATCACAATGTAACGTTTTTCTGATTTGCACGTCCATGTACCCATCCCTCCACAAGTAACTTACTATATTCAAATTTTCTTATTCTTCGAACAATCCGCCCTCAAAGAAAAAGAAAACGATTTTTCTTTATAACACTTGCCCCTTCTACCTCCTGTATGGTTTTTTTTTTTTTTTTGGTGGACACAGTTGCTTCGTAGAGACAGTTTTACTAAACCATCCTGTCATTTTAGTCATAGTCGGTAAAAACTAGTCTGTCATCTCTATCTTTACTGTGTAGAAACGAGTAGTTAATTTAAAGGGAAGACTTCTGTAATATTACCATTTGGCCCTTATATTACAGAAACGGCTTTACCTCGTTATGTCTTCCGTAGTATAGGGAATAAACGCATTTTGTGACCTGACAGCACTATGTAGCCAGATACAGGATGTTGTGGCATGTGGTTTATGTGGAGCCTGGAAGCAGTCTGTATACTGCTGGTCACGAAAGAGGCGCAAAAAGATCTCCACTAGATCACTGGATATATTTCTTCCAGATCCGACTCCATAGAGCAATCACTTGAAGATCATAGTGACAAGATAATAGTAGTATCAAAAGATCCTATAAGCTCTGGGGCATCTTCGCAATTTACGCTAAGATCAGTACTGTATCTTCATCCGGATAAGGCACCTCAACACATCAGCAAAGACAATGAGGGCTAAACAGCTGCAGAAAGGAGCACACACAAGGAGAGCTTCTGCAGTTCATTGCAGATCGGATTAAAGTATTTAATTTGTTGTTAAATTGCTGTAGTAAGGCGATTAATATTGAAGCTTCAGAATCATCAAACGTAGGAATGACAAGTAAAAGGAATTATAGCGTTTCCTTTCTACTTAAAATGGGCACGAAAAAAATGTTATAAACTATTGCCGATTGTGACGAAAAAATTGCGTTTAGAAACTGAAAGCTCTCATGACTGCTGCGTTTTCTGTGCTATTAAAAATGTATAATACTTAATTACGACTGAAGGATGCCAAGTTATAATTTACCTCATAGAAAATCTTGAGTAGTAGAATGTATACGTCAAGATGATCGATAATACGTAGTTATACATCTGTCATTACTAGAAAGATAATATGAGCGTTTCACTGCCGTAGGAAGCAGTAACGATAAGTTCCTGTGGAGGTAAGCTTCAATCCAACTTATAACTCACTACATCGCCCTTCAGTTTCGTAAATTAATGGTGGCTTATGCGGAACACTGCCATGCGCTGATGTGAAAAATCGTCTCTTCTCGACAGTGACGTCACGCGGAAGCGCTCGCTGCCGAATGCTTTGGCCCAATCTTCTATGTAATAACCTTGTTGCTGCCTATACAGATGCAGTTAAGCTCTCTCGGTCTCTCCCCTCTGTCACTCCACCACGCTGCCCTCTGACTTCAGGGAGGCTGTTGCTGAAGAACCTTTAGTGTGATCCCTCGAAACTAAGCAGGCGACCCACCTGACATCTCCTGTCGTCTAACGGAAGTACAAGCACACCCCAGGGACAGTGGTTTGGGGGGGGGGGGAGCGCTTCCTCTCTGTATATGTTACTCTGTGGTTCTGCATATTTATATAGCAGCTTGGTCACCGTCCACTACTCTGTAGGCTGGCCAATCACGTTCCTCCGGAAGGGGGTTCTGCTTTGGTAGTGGTGGTGGTGGGGGGGGGGGGGAGGGGGGAGGGGTTGAGGGCGCGGTTCGGCCAGGCGTCGAGACTCGGTGGCTATGCAATCTGTCTGCGGACGCCGATGCCTTCGGATCGGTGCGTTCCTGGCGTATTTTGCCAATTGTGGGAGTCCACGTTGCACTGAACTGAAAACCGCTATTTCTGTTTACTAAATTGTCGTGCAAACATATTTCCACCGCTTCTTTGAAGATCGAGTCCCAGAAACCGTTGGCGCTGCACAGCTTCTTCGTTTTGTCGAATTTGAAGGTGTGTCTCTCGATAATGCTACGTTATGCTACCGCAGACTTGTTTGTCTGTCCCAGTCGTACATTCCTCATATGTTCAGTACAGCGCTGGGAGATACATCGTTGTGTTTGCCCGATATATTCCATCCCACATTCGCACTCAATACTGTAAATGCCTGGCGTCTGCAAACCCAGCTGGTCTTTGGTTGATCCAAGTATATCTTTGACTTTTTTCGATGCGTGAAAGATAGTCATTATTTCGTGCTTCTTTAATATTCTTGCGATCTTGGGAGGGAACGAGGAAACGAGGAAACCATCACCTTGGAAAGGAACCATGTAACCAGGCAGGACTCGGATGGTTTCGTGTTGGCGAAGAAAACCTTTCGCCAGGCGAAGCTTCCGGCAGCCCGGGGAGTGGAAGCCACTCCAAACAGGTTTCAGGCGGTGGTTGATGAGCCAGAGACAACACAAAACATGACAGAAACACAAACACAGAAACAAGTCACCCACCAACTCCCTCTGATTGTCACAGAGTTCCCTCGGAATTACGAGGAACTCTTTGAGCTGTTAAAAACAGAAATCGGGGGAGACAGTTTTAAGGCAAAACCTGCTGGTGGTGACAAAATAAAAATAATACTTCACACATTGGACCACTCCAACACAGTCAAAACACTTCTCACAAACAAAAACATACCCCACTACACGTACCCTGCAACAAAAACACGGAACAAAAATATTGTAATCAGAGACCTCCCAAGACGACTGTCCCCCTGAGGCAATCAAAACAGACTTGACTGCAAGGGGGTACGTTGTCAAGGCTGTCCAGCAGATGGGGAAAGTTGAAAGTAAGTGGCCCATATTCCAGGTCACACTACCAGATATCCCTCAAAACAAAAGGAAGATAAAAATGGTCTTGGCTGTGCCTGTCACCATCAAGCCACTGCGTCGTAAAAACAAGACAGTACTGTGCTTCAGGTGCCAAGGCCTAAACCATATCGCTGCATACTCCACCATGGCGATAAGATGCTGGAAGTGTACTGAAGCCCATGACACGAGGTCCTGCACACTAAACCCCACAGACCCACAAATAACTGCACACTGTGTGGCAAAAACCACACAGCAGTTTACCAAGGTTGTGAGGTCCACAACAGACAGTCACAGCAGGCAAAGGGCGCAAAGGCTGCCCCCCCCCCCCCACACACACACACTCACAAACAAAACACCACCACCCAAACCAGTCACACACAGAAACAAAACACATCAACACACATGGACAAGGCTTGGGTAACATCAAGACCAGACACACCAAGGGCAACATATGCGGAAGTGGTTTCTCCTTTGAGAAGCCATGAAAACGTAGCCCTATCACCACAACACCAAACACAGTCACCAGAACAACATTGGGAAACACACAACAATAATGACCAGGTCCACCAAGACAGAGGAAGCCCTAGGGAACCCCACACTCAGTGCACCCCCTCATATCAGTTGTTAGGCATTATGGTCCAAACCATGAACCTCATCACGGAAATGATGAAGGGATTCAGGGAGACCCAGAAGCAGAACACCCAGATCCTCATTGCCCTTCAGGCAGCAGTCCAGCAGTCGCTCCCCTCTGCAACTTCTTCAGTAGTTTCAAAACCCCATCATGGATAGATGACCAAATATCCAAGGCCTGACAGTGTGCATCTTTAATTCAGGTAGCATTGCTAATCAAGAGGTAGAGTTCAGAGAACTCATGAAGGAGTTCTCCATCGACATATGCATGATGGGGGAAACCCACCTAAAACTGGGAATAAAAGTGACAATCCCCAACTACGTTAGCTACCGTAAGGACAGGCCAACCTAACGCAGAGATATCCCCCACCACCAGGTATTCTTCCCAGCTACCAATAAAATTGAATCAGTGGTGGTGGAAGTAAACACTGCCACCGGACCCCTAACAATTGTTGCAATCTACCAACCCCCACAAGGCGAAATATACGAGGGAGACATAGCTGCTCTAGGGCAAATTGAAGGCAAACTCACAATATGAGGTGACTTCAATGCCAAACACCCAGGTTGGAACTCTAGAGTAACATCCATAGGAGGTGCCAAACTGCAATGACTAGCGTGCGATGACCACTTCGAATCATGGGGTCCGGTCGAGCCCACACAGTTTCCAAAAAATGGAGGTAGGCCCAACACGTTAGACATAGCCCTCACTAGGAGGAATGCGGGGTTTGTAGCCACAAGAACAGTCAACAGAATGTCTTCTGACCACAACCCAGTGACTCTAGAGGTCGATGTGGGAGAATGGGTAGCACTCCCACAGTACCAGATGTCTTACAAATGTATAGACTGGGAGCGATACTGAGAAACTGTCACCTCTGATATCGCTCGCACTCTGCCACCTACTGCCGAAACAGTAGAACAAGCGCTACAAGATCTAACAGGAGCCATCTTGCAGGCACCGGAAGAGGTCACACCCTCCCCCCCCCCCTCACAAAGGGACGAGCTGCCCCTGCAAATACAGCTCCCGGAACACTCACTAGCTCAAATTCGACATAAGAACAGAGTGGCAAAAGGGTAGAAGATCACCAGAAATCAGGCCACCAGGAGGCTGCTCAATCATCTACAGAGAGAGCTGAATGTAGCGCTCAATGATCACAGAAACCAGCAATGGAAAACCGCCTCACAGCTCTCATAGTAGACCATCACACACTATGGCAAGCAACCAAGCAATTCACAAAAAGACACGCTAGGATGCCGCCACTGCACAGTGAGCAGGGTCTGGCCTACAGCCATGCTGAAAAGGCCAACACCCTTGCTGACTCCTTCGAGAAGCAGTTTCAAGTGGCAGAACCCCTGGATGAAGAGCATGAAGAGGTAGTTTGTCATCAACCTTGGCATAACGTTGGACTCTCGTCTTACATGGAAACCCCACATAGACTAGGGTCCACAGGAAGGTCTGTGCCAGAATGTCCATACTATACCCAGTCCTCAGCACATCCAGCACTCTTCCCTGCTCTGTAGGAGTGAACGTTTATCAGGACCTCATATGGCCAGTAATGGAGTATGCATGCCCTGTCTGGGGATATGTGGCGAAGCAGCACCTGGACAAACTCCAGAGGCTGCAGAACCGCACCCTCAGGAGGGCACTGCACCTACCCATGGGATTCCCCACAGACGACCTGCACACCGCTGCTGAAATCCAACTCCTCAAAGAAAGATTCCTAGATGTGGCAAGGGCTTTCTACAAGAGCTCTTCCAGATCTGGAAATAACCTCATCCACTCCTTAGGTCAGTATGACATGTCCCACGATAAGCACAAACGTCCAATGATGATCTTTGATGACTAAGTCGAAGAGAACATCCCTATATCCAGTTCCTAATCCTCTTCCCTCCCCCAAAATACCAATCATCGCGCCAACCTCAGACAAGTACCAGACACACACAGAACATTCATCACATCATGCAGACAACCAAAAACTACAGAAATAACCAGACACACAAGTACACAGTGGAGTAAACGCCGTAAGGCAACAAACTCCCCCACACACTTCCCCAAAGAGGGGAAAGTATAAGATGAGAGTGAGACAGCATTCCGACACTTCGCCAGAAGATGATGGGTACGAAACTCATTGAAACGTTGCGACAAGACGATGCCACCACTCGGCTGATAACCCGAGAAGAATTCACCCCACGAAACCTTCCAGCACCTGATTAAACGTTCGCCTGCGAGAGTGGAAGCTGTCACGACGGCTAAGGGTGGGCCAACACCATATTGAATTCAGCATTACCGATGGAGGGCGCCACGAAGTTGTAAATCATTTTCATTCAGGTGTCTGGATGCTTTTGATCACATAGTGTATTACTAAAGTCCCCCACCACATTTTTCTGCCTGTGATTGAAGGACAATCTCAGGAACTACTGTATGGATTTTAATATTGTTTTCACTAATAGATTGGATGATTCAGCTGGAAGGTTTGCGTAAATAATTTGTAAGTATTTTATGCAAAGTGGCTGAACTATGATTAATTAAATTTCTCCACTGGGTTTTTCTGTCTCTGTGTGAAAGCTAATCTCAGAACTAGTATATGGATTTTGATACGGTTTTCACCAACGTGAAGATGTATTACCATTACGCCAGACAACTCGTGCAGTCGTAGATATTTGGTGCTATTCGTGGGAAGCCTGGCTAGCTCGCTAGTAAATTTAAGTGCTAGGAAGTTTTTTTTTGTCACGGTATTTCTCTAGAGAGTTGTCTTGTACGGAAGTGAAATGTGGACCACAAGCAGTTCAGATAAGAAAAGAATAGCATCTTATGAAATGCGGTGTTAAGAAGAACGGTGGAAATAGATTGGCAGATCGGATAACAAACGTGTAGTACTTAATCGAATTTTGAAGGAAAGAAATTTATAGGACATCCTAACTAACAGAAGGGATCGGTTGGTAGGATACGTTCTGAGAAATCAAGGAATCGTGAATTTGGTAATGGAAGGACGTATGAGGTATAAAAATTATACAGAGGGGGACTAAGGGTCGTATAGAGTAAGCAGATTCAAATGGATGTAAGTTATAGCATCTATGCAGAGGCTGAACTAGTGTGGAGAGCAGCATGAAACCAGTGTTCCGACTGAAGGCCTCAATAATCAACACAGCTACTGTGAGTGAAGTGCAGGCTCGCATGGACTCATGACAGACTTCTGAACTGAAGGAAATGTTAGGAAAAGGAATGTGAACATTCTACTAACACATTTTAAATGGCAACTGTACTAATATTTAATTTTAATTCCCGCAGTGTTGCATGTTTTATGTGTTTGTGTATCTCACGCTGTGATGCAATCATTTCTAACTGGCACCATTTCTGCGTCTTGTGTATCAAGTATCTAATGGTTATCTGTTTTACTACAGATGACTGTGCTGATGGAGTGAACTGTTTTGTCGTGTTTGCATTGCTATGAAATTCTGTACCTATTCCTCTCGAGTAGCTGCAAAGAAGTGCTGGGCTAAATGTTCCCTTTCGAAGCATGGATCGCCATCAACAGTGTCACAATCCCTCACTCGATTAGATACTGACGAGAGTCTAGAAATTTAATGGAGGGAACTGATGCAAGTCTGACGTTCATGAACTGTACGCAACCTCCTTTGTACTGTTGGTCGACCTAACTATTGAGAATGGAAACGTCCCATTACCGGACTGCGGACAGCTTGTCTTCAACTGAACACCACCAAACTATTGTGCGTTAGCAGCCTTGGTTAAGCCTAGTTTACACGACGACATTGGGTTGCGCCACTCATTGCGTGGAATGAGTTGTACGCAAGTGGTTTCATATATGACTGTAGACACGGCGACACCAGTATACACTTCGTGTCTGGAATAGTTTTTGCAGCTGCACGTCACATGAATTGTGATGGAGTTAAAGCTTGTTGCGTGGAATTGCCGCATAAGAAAAAAATAAGAAACGTGTTTTGATTCGTGACTGGATGAAGAAAAGACATCAGCTTGGTTGCTCAGCATCCTTGCTGAAATAATTTATAACAGAAGATCCAAGAAGTTCTTTTCATTATCTTAGATTGCCATCAGAACTGTCCACGTTTCCTCTAAATAGGGTTAATTATGCAATAAGGAGTAAAGGTACTGTAATGCATGAAGCACTGTCGCCAGAACGGAAATTACGTATCATATTGTGTGCATTACAATCGAGAACACTTGGCATGCTTTAAGATACGGTTTTAGTTGATAATAACGCTATTTCATTAACAACAATAATTATCAACATTAACAGTAATATTATTAACATTAGCGGCAATAATTATTCGAAGCAGGCCGCATTAAGAAGAGAATGGTTTGCAAACTACTCTCTTGAAAATAAATTTGTACAGTGGAAATATTTTCATATTCCACTATATGTGAATGGGGAGTACTGCAACGACGTTTTAAATAGTTGAATATTGAATAAAGAATGCCGCTTCTTGAATTTGTATAGCCTTCCCTGCTGTCAACAATATTCCTTAACAAAGAGTGGCCAACTCGAACAATGGGATTTTAGTCTTGTAGACGAGAGCATTGCCACATCTAGAATTACACTTGCTTGTATTTTTCTTAATGCGGTTGTATATGTGCTCCTAAGTCAATATATTTTGCCCTGCAGCTCAGATATTGTCAAACCATCTATGTTATTAGCGCACATGAAGGTCTCAGTGGCAGCAATTATGTTGCTTATTTTTGTAATTTGCATCACTGAAACCCTACAAACACCTATGCAAAGCATAGATATCCAAAAAGCGATCATTGTTCTCCGTTCCCAACTTCATATTTCAGTTTGTCTACCCTCTACGAACAGACATAACCTCAAAACTCATGCAACTAGTGTCGCCAAAGTTGGAGCACGCCGAAAGTGTTGTTTCACCAACGAGTTGTGCAAACGCGCGGTGCGCATGCGGAGTGGCCGGTAGCGCAGTTGCCTGCAACCTAGTATCGTCGTGTAAACTAGGCTTTACAGAGGCAGATGTTGGTGGGGGTAGCGCCATACTTCTGTTATAAGGGGCAGTCAAAATGTTTCCGTTTGAGGGCGTTGCTACAGCGTACACGCAATGTAGTGCGATTTCGATGTGGGTATATAAGCAATCGACATGTAGGCAAGGGATTAGAGTAGCATTCGTGTCCTTCCAAAGTGCATGTGGCAAATGTGGACATACGAACTATGGCGACGTTACTTATCAAATGCGCCGAAATAGGACCAACAAGCTGTTATTCTTTTCTTGGTTGCCGAAGGACAAACAGTGGTAGACATCAGATGGAGAATAAGGAATGTGTATGGGACAGTATGGCTGTCAAAAACCACTGTTGTGGAATGGTGCGCCAAGTTCGGTGTTGGCCGTAATTCGACATAAGATGCTGGTCGATTTGGGAGCCTAGCCTCATCCATTACCCCATTATGACAACTCAAGTGGGAGACACTAGAGCACTCGCCCTATAGAACTAATCTCTAACCGAACTATTATCACGCCTTCGATCCCTTAAAAAAGGCCTTGAAGGGTCGACGCTTCCTGTTGGACGAGGATATGCAGATGGCAGTTGTTTTAAACGGGTATCTTCAACCTGGTGCGTCACTGGAATGATTGCTTCAATGTTGACCGCGATTTTTCCTGATTGGCATACCAATTCTGGACTGTACAGCCCTCGAACAGAATCTTTTTGATTATCGTTTCTGTTATTTATTTGGCTTTCGGCAAATATTAGCCATTTAGCCAGTTGAAATTAGACAAACTGCTTGAGATAACTCGAAAAACATAAAAATTACAAGTTTTACAACATTTATATTATCCAGAAACAGGCAGAGTGGTCTGAGTCTGACGTCACATCTCTTGAAATACGTCTCACACAATGATGCATTGGAATTGATACTATACATTCAGCAGCATAAGTGGATAATGTCGGCGAAATTAATGCGAATACAGTCAGTAGCACAGGAGTAATAAATTTAAACGTCAAACATGATGCGGCAGTTTTTCACGCATCTCATTTTTTATGACATCATATCTCCAGAAATACGTTAGGTAGATGGTTTTGACCCCTACAGCGATTGTTGCCTGACAGTAAAGAATCTGTGTACCAAGTTTGGTTGGAAGCACTTCAGTGGCTTAGAAGATGTGGAACGCACACACACACACACACACACACACACACACACACACACACACGCACGCACGCACACGCGCACATACACTCTCTCTCTCTCTCTCACACACACACATCAATTTTTATAATATGTATGGATTTAATGTGAAAGATAAACTGATTGACGCTGTATGTAACATATTTAATTATTGGTTTAACAGAAATAGTGAAGTCATAAAAATATACTACGTGACAAAAAAGGGGAAGGAGCAGTTAGAAGACATGGACGGATGTCAATGCAACTGCTTGGACGTATGTAGCATCGGCGGGTAAGACAGGTAGAATGACCACCAGAGTGCAGAAGTGTTGTTCGTGTTTACTGTTGTTTCAAGGCCCGATAGAGAACATAAGGACTGTGAACAACGTCAGATGTTGAGTAACCACTGTGAAGCACATGGTTAGATCGCGCAAAAGTATGAGACAGCATTATCAGTACCTGACAGAAATTTAAAAGGGATCTCATTTGGCCAGCCGCTCGAATCGCGCAATATTCGGATTTGTGGGGCAGTCGGATGTTACAGAGGCCAGATGTTGGACTGCATGGGAACATCAGGGCAGGCATGTTTCAGGTCAGCCAAGCCTCAGCACCACAAGAAAGGATCACTGAATTGTGCACCAAGCACCCCGCAACGCCTTCATATATTCGCTAGCCATCTGTGAACAAGTAATGGACTCCCGTCACATTCTGTGTCTTTCTGCACCATTGATCAGAGACTAGCAGCAGCCGAGCTAGGGTAATACCATGTCATATGCACATTCCGTTAACACCATAACACAAACGACTGTGTTTGGAGTGGTACCATGGCTGGGAAGCATAAACTGGTTGTGAATGGCATCGCATTGTGCTCAGTGATGAACCTCAGTTCTGCCCCACTCTGGATGACCATCGTCGGCGAGTATGGAGGCGACCTGGGAAGAGGTCCCATTCTTCCAATGTTTTGGACAGGCACAGTGGTGTTAGTCCTGGTGTCATGGTGTATGACTTCCGGTCACCGCTGGTAGTGATGAAGGACACCGACGGAACAATGGTATGTCACGGACCTCCTGCGTGCACGTGTGTTACCTCTCACGTGATATTTTCGTGGTGGTATTTTTCAACGGCACAGTGGTCGTGCAAGAATGATAAAGGTCTCTATGAACTATTTGCATTATGTTGAGGTACCCCCCCATGGCCAGCAAGATCCCCAGATCTGTCCCCTATAGAACGTGGCTGGGACGTGCTTGGACACAATTCCATCTCAGTGCCAGTGACGAGGATATCAAGGACCATTTACAACAGTTATAGGCCATCTTGCCTCAGGAGAGCGTACAATGGCCTTATGACACCCTTTCCAATTGAATCAGTGCATTCATCCACGCCAGAAGGGTTGCAACATCACACTGATAACCAGGCCCGTACATCAAGTTCTTTGTAAATTTGACCTGATTTTGTAATCATTTAAATGAAACCACATACCGATTGAACCAGTTTGTTAGTTAGTTACATGTTCCATAGTTCATCTGAACGATTTTTTTTAATGATGTGGAAAGAATCAGTATAGAGGGTTTGTATACACGATTATTGTTAACGTTAATGAATTCGTTCCCTCCTTTCCTTCTGTAAGGTTCACTTTCTTATCACGCAGTGTTGTTTATACTAAAGTGAAGTTTGCAATTAAAGTATATGTGTAATGATTACCTATATACATCTGTCTCTTTTGTTTTTAGCGCTCTCCTCTGCAGACACAGTATCGCTGCATTACTTGTATTACTGTGATACAATACCCACAGTCAACGTCTATCTTCGGGAGTTCTGGGAACTGGGGTGATGCAAAGCTTTTTGATTTGTGTATATTCGCTAGTAAAATTGGTCATAAATAATCCATCATAATTTGAGAAGACCAGATGTCCATGACTACAACACTAGTCGGAAAATTTATTACCGACTATGAAAGCTGTCAGAAAGGAGTTCAATATACAGAAACAAACATTTTTTTTTCATTTGTCTGATAAAGTAAGATGTCTGACAGGTGGCAAATCATGTTTTAAATGTGGCCCAAAATGATTTCCCGTGGACAACTGCTATTCCATGGACGAATTTCTACTTAAAAGCCCGTAGCCGCTAAGAAAAGGAAGAAAAGCCTTGTTTTTAAGTGTAGTTGTATGAACAGGATGACAAAATAATGCGTTCATCAATGTTAACACTAATCATGTATACATATCTCGAAACCAACTAGTCTCACATCATTTCGATAAAAGAACCATTCACATGGTCTGTGGAACGTGTAACTAGCTATCAGGATGCTGGTCAATGTCGCATGCCGTCAGAAAAATCATAAAATGCCATTGCCTGTCCAGGCCTGTGTGCTCATCTTGCTCGCTGTTGTGGACGCCAGAGCAAGCGACTGGCGTCAATGGGATGGGCGCTTCCACTCTGCTTGCAGTCGATGGGCTAATTTTACCATAATCGGTGTAAGTGGGTTATAGTCGAGTCCTTCGTGGCTGACTTAAGGGTTGATGACTTCCTCACAAATGCAGGTGTCTTCCAACACCTGTTCAAAGAATTTTTTGAAAGTCCTGCCAGGAAGCAGTCCTTTAAATAGTAGTACTACAAGTGAAAGCAGCAAATGGCCAACTGAAATGCCTGCATTTGGCTCCGGAAGGTGATTGGCAGAAAGGACTGAACTTTGAAACAATTTCATGGAGCAATATGGAGCTCGTGAAAAGAACGAATCAGCTGGGAGTCTCACAATTGTACGAGGCTAGTCATCCGCCCTCCGGGGCAGATTCTGTATTTTGGGATTGATACCTACATCTATATTATTTCTAAACGGTGTTTTTTTCAGTGTGCCATATCTCTCGTATTACCTTATCAGGCAGTTCGCCGCTTTACCTCCGAGGATGTCTCCCGCAGTCGGAGACGAAACGTCAGGAGAGAGTTTTATACTTTGACCACGGCCTATCAGCCCGGAAGTGAAGACAATACCGGCCGTGAAAGCTTACATTGTATTACCTTATCAAAATTAATGACCGAGACATCATTTTCAAGATTTCGTTAGTAACAGGGCAACCTTCATATGGCCCCACTCTCCATTATTGCCAAATTTGTTCAAGATGGCGGATCCAAGATGGCAACGTCACAATGACATCATGGCGGAAAGTTCAAGTATTGGCAGGAAAATAGGTCAGTTGGGCTACCTCCACTAACCTAACACCCACCCCTCCCCTCTCCCCCTCCCCCGTCGTCTCCCCTAGAAAATGGCGGGAAGTTCAAATTTTGGCCGAAGAAAGGTCACTTGGGCTATCTCCACTAACCTAACAAAATGGTGGGAAAAATGGTCACTTGGGCTTCCTCCACTAACCTAAGCTGTCCGAACGCCACCTCTTCCTAGGAATTGGCTCAAATGGCTCTGAGCACTATGGGACTTAACATCTATGGTCATCAGTCCCCTAGAACTTAGAACTACTTAAACCTAACTAACCTAAGGACATCACACAACACCCAGTCATCACAAGGCAGAAAAAATCCTAGGAATTGGTGGGGAAAGGACTCAGCCTGTGCTGGGCTGTTGGAGAGAGGAAGGAGTGTACTTTATTTTGGAGCAATTTATTTAGGGATGGATTTCACATAGTTCATTTATTACACTGATGCAAAGCACTCACTCTGAAGTGCTTGGAGTCACGCTACATAGCCTACCTACCTGCAAACTACTCATCAATTATCGAAATAATGCAGTACA
Source organism: Schistocerca serialis cubense (assembly GCF_023864345.2). NCBI lineage: Eukaryota > Metazoa > Arthropoda > Insecta > Orthoptera > Acrididae > Schistocerca > Schistocerca serialis. Next base: position 448,176,310 of record NC_064639.1, on the reverse strand, counting down.
CTGATGTAAAGACATGCAAACAACTCGTAAATTACCAAAATAATGCATTGAACACGCTACAGAGCTGCAAACTACATGCTACAGAGCTGCAAACTACCCATAGATCGCCGAAATAATGCAGTACGCTGATGTACAGACACGCAAACAACTCGTAAATTGTAAAAAAAATGCATGTAAAGGCTCTGCAAACATGCTCACAGTGTTTAAACAGCCGAAAATAATGCAGTGCACAAACACTCATTGCACGTAAAAAACGCTTTCGAACTATCATCAACTGCAATGTATCATAGGCTCCAAACTGCACATTTGCTGATGCCACCACAAGCCACCGCCAGACAGACGAATGCAGGGGTGAATACAGGTACGTGAGCTATTGCTCTAATGCTGCTACCGCATACAGTCAGTAGGTAAAAGTCGTGCCTATTTTCGGGTATACAGCTCGAACTCTTCGAGTGTCATACTGACATCACATTCCTATGTAAATATGAGTCAAGTCACCCTTTGGACTTGCAAGTTGCTGGTGTGATGCCTCTCTACCTGCAGTCCAGCGAAGACCTAATTGCAGATCGACTCACCCTCGCAGACATAGCTAAAAGGTTCTCAAAGCTACACTGACATCAGAGGTCGCACTAGAGAAATCTGTTGTAATGCATCCCAAAACAGAACAGAGTGCATTGTTCCTAGCGATCCTAACGGAACATGTGAGATGCCTCCGGCTGCACATGTGTTTACTGTGACTGACGTCTACCTGCAAGTCCAGCGTCAAGCAAGAGATGTCTTCATAATGTCCCACCCGCATAGTTAAAAGGATCTCAATGTTATACTCAATGTTATAAATAGTAAAGTGCTGCAGAAATAGTAAATGGTCACTTTTGCAGGAACTTTCGCGATGTCATAACTTGTCTGTATGGAAATTCTTGTCCTAACAGGAGCTGTTTATGAAAATAGCCCAGAATAACACCGATTGCATTCTTCCGGATGGTCCTAACGAGGCACCCCATCCACCATGTGTTATCTTTCCTGCTTTCAACATACGTCTCAGAAATGGTAAACATTCTCGTCACTATGTAGGAGCTGCTACGTCCCAGCACAAACGATGTGTTGCAAATGAATGGAGGTGCGCTATACAAAATCGACCCTTTTGCATCATGCATAGAGCTATAGACTGCCAGACACTTGTACATATACCATGAAGACAGACAGCATCAGCACATGCACTGTAGGTATACTCCTCACTGCACTAGATTTTTCCCATGACGTTGGGCAGTCATCCACCGCAGCCGACAGTCACAAATCATCTGCTCCTGATGCGTAACCAGAGCGCACTCAGCACACCGAAGTCACTCTCAGAACTGTTGTACATAGTTGGGGTCGGCCCCCCTCGGCACTAAGGTGTTACTGTTTCTAGCCCTGACCTGCTTGCTTGTTTGCTTTCTACACCAATCTCCAGACTCTGGGATTACAAGAACACATGTGTTTTCAAATGGTTTGCCAGAATATTACACCATATGCGATACTTCTTGATATCAAGTACATAGCCATATGCTTGCATGTCGACGTTTTCTCGGATTCCTCTTCTTGTTGCATACTTGTTCCCATGCACAAATTGTTCTGCATCAACCAGAGACATGCAAGTACCTCCTTAATTCTCTGCATTTTGGTGTATATTCCCTCAATTTATACGTATTTTCCTGTCATTTTTCGCAATTCTATCGATTTTATGTCAGTTCTATCATGACATAACCTCTCGTTCTATGTTCTAAAATTGCAAGTAAATGTAGTACAGGTAGTACAGCTGCCAACACCTAGCGCAAATGCGCTGTTTTTCTGATAGGGAGGCGTAGTGTACTCGAATGCATCCAGATGCCTACATCCCACATATTCCACATTTGCTGAGCACATGCTCTTTTTTCTGTATATCTGTGTCTAAGCATGTGTCACAGATGGCTCCCAGGACCCGGCCTCCCACTGGTGGACCCAGCTTCGATCACAGAACATGTGTTTGGACAAAACATATGGTTGCCACCTGTGAGCCCTATCCCAGGTGCGATGTGTGATGGATCTGCCTCTGAAGATCGGTCTGGATATAAAGTGTGCAGCAGATCAACACTTGAATACTAAGTCGGATGTGATATATTGTGGATGTGCATCCAAACATCACTCCGCACATTGGGTGTGGGGTGGATCTACCTTCAAACCCTATCCCGGATGTGGAATATTATGGATCTGCATCCCAACATCACTCCAGATGTAATGCGCAGCAGATTGACACTCGAATGCTAACTTGGGTCTACTGCAGGTACACACTGTACACTGTTGGCGGACCTATGACAACTTGTTCCCATTTCCACTGAATGGTCAAAAAACAGTCCTGTCGCACTGACTCAGGTCACTCTGTTTCTTCATGGGTTGCTGAAGGTGGTACATACAGCTCTCTCCGATTTCTGCTCAGTTCTGACTTAAATTGGAACGATTACATGCACAAAGCTGCAGAAATGGCAGCAGTTGCAAGAGCCTTAGGGACTATCTGAAATTTTACTGTAGCAGATAGGTTCGAAAAAGGTGACTCGTTTCGAGATATGGGAGTGCCAGAAATATGATCCACTAGCAGCTGTAATCATTAAAGGACTTCTCCATAGTATCCAACGCAGGTATGTTTTTGAATGGGGAGACCTGATTCCAAATCCCAGAAAGCATTTCTAGCGGATAGCGTAGCACTAGAGATCTGAAAAGCTAATGTACATTTCTTACGACCTCAATCAGCACACCATCAACTGTTTGTGATCCTTCTCAATCAACCATCTCCTATAACCCAGTCGATATATGACCAAATCTCTGATATGACATCAAGACAGAATGCGTTACAAATACTGAAGACATATCTAGCAGTGTGAGGAGTTCCAAATACCAGCTTCAAACCATGTTCCTTAGCCGAATCACTTTCTAAATTCGGTGATTTTATCACAAGGTTGCACCGTCGTGTAACCGCACTGTTGGTCTGATAATATACAATCCGGCAATCACTGTCTATATTTAATGTTGCGGTATTTGTCTGGAAAAGCCACTTCATTTGGGGGTCATGACATACAACGATTTATAAAGCCAGTATAGCTTTTAATATGGATACTTGTGTGCACCAGTAGAACCAAGACCGATTGTGATAGTAATATGGTCGTTGCAATCGTGTTTTTTTAAACATCTGGCGGTTTGTACGATGATTACGCCTCTCTTTCTAAGACACAGTGGTGCCACTAGCAAGAAAAACTTATGAGACATGTCCATCCACCGCTAATTTTCTCTCAATATTATTTGGTATCGCCAGCAATCAGTTATTGGCGAAGTATTATACTTAGTAGTAGGGAGTGCATGATAGGTACGCCATGAACATCAGGCTTATAAAGTATGTGTGTGTGTTCCGACATGTCCAAAGGAAATGACTATGTCCAGTCGTAAGGAACGTATGGATCTGACGTGGAATACTGTGATAGCAAAGGGAAAAGTATGTCATGTCATAAGAATGGTACAAATATTTCTATTTCCAGGGCCATATCCGTCAGGAGGGTGTATTTCTGATACTTCGCTCATTATCGAATATCGTCCAATTGAGACCATGATCGTATCATTTAATTGTAAGTATAGCAATCAAATATGTATTTCACTGGTTTCCTAGGATAATTCCATCTAGGGGTGCATGGCTCGTCGGCGGTGGCCTGCGGCAGGAATGATTCACGTTTCTGGCTAACGGTAGGGGCTATCCCAATGGAGAGGCCTATTAGGACGCAGGAATGTAGCTGACTTAACCGTGTCGTCCTCTAGACGGCCGAATAGCGAACTAATACTTAGTATGTGTTGGACAGCTTTCATGATCGCATGGAAATTTGAGAAGATTCAATATGGACATGTGTTTGCGCTTGACCACTATTCTCTCCCATGTAAATTATCTGATTGACTGCTTCTTCACGTTTCCCGTGTTTACTTAGTTGAGAGAACATCGATTGTGGTGTGCACATCTAACAGGTGAAAGACAGGTGGAAGACATGTTTCCTGGTTCTCTAGACATGAGAAACACCTTAGTTGACTTTGTAAATTATAGGGATGATTTGGAATCTGTTACATCACTGGCATCGGTATTCGCAAGTGGAAGTATCAGTTTCCTGTATTTTTTTCGAGTTTTCATGTAAACGTCTTCGCAAACAGGATAAGTTTCTCGTTACAGAGTGGTTTACACCATGCTCCACCTCGGTAAGGTTTCGTGTTTCTAGAGATATAATTTCCAGTCTGTATCTTCAGATTTATGAGTGATACTGCTATGCAAGCGGTATTGCTATGTGCCTGATATCGAGAAGTATCACATAAATGGTATAATATACTGGCAAACAATGTGAAAATACATGTGTTCTTGAAATACTAGAGTCTGGAGATTGGCATAGAAAACAAGCAAGAAAGCTGGTCAGGACCAGAAACGGTGACACATCTGTGCCAAGGGGAACCAAGCCTCGACTTTGTTCTGAGAGTGAGTTCGGTCAGCTGAGGGCACCCTGGTCACACATCGGGAGTGGATGACTTGTGACCATTGGCTGTGGTGGATGACCACCCGACCTTGCGGGAAATATCTAGTGCAGTGAGGAGTATGTGCTTATGCTTCTGTCTTCGTGGTATATGTACGAGTGGCTGGCAGTCGATAGCTATATGCATGATGCAAGAGGGGCGAGTTTGTATGGTGCAGGGTAGGAATCGTACGTTTACTACATCGACACAGTACACGATGATTTACTGCCAGGTTGGAGATCGGTTTTGTGCTCTAAATTCAAGCTTCCGTACTCAGTGGCAGAGCAGCGTAATTGAGCAAGTGTCTTTCCGTATTTGACGATCTGTAGGCGACTTTTGCAGGGTTTGACTGTCAGTGCAAAATGGCGAACTGTACAAAAGTGGTGGAATGACTGGAATTGATTGGCTGTTGGACCCCCTCCATCTAATAGGCGCTGCTCATGCATGGTTGCTTACATCTTTGGGCTGATCAAAGAAGCTGTGCCCATTATATAATATCCATAGTTAACATCTATCTTCAGGAGTTCTGGTAACTGGGCTGATGCAAAACTTATTTTGATGTGTGTATATTAAGAACTACCTAAAAAATATCAAATTTAACAGTGGTCTGGCATTTGCTTCAGTTCACTTTAACTCGGTTCATATTACTGGCAGTGGTCAATATCCTTTTAAAATAGATGGGCAGGTACATCATATGGTAGGAAGTTTCCAATCTCCTGCAGGAGTTGTAATACTTATACTGGCTTCTTTATTATAGATTTTGATACTGCATTACAACACTGAATAGAGAATAAACCCAACAGAGCCTGTTGCAGCTAAATAATGGTGACACTGCAAACAGTACTTGATGCTGACAATCAAATGGCTCTGAGCACTATGGGAGGTCATCAGTCCCCTAGAACTTAGAACTACGAGGGTTGTTTTTTAAGTAAGGGCCGTTCGCGCGTTTAGTCCCGTAGTTCGTGCGGACGCCGCAACAAGCTACCTCGCCACTTGCCGGCATCCTTCCCATTCACACTGATGCAAGTTGCAGTTCTGTAGCTGACGTGTACGCATCGCTGTGCTACTTTATAATGTTTACGGTTATTGAATCGCCCGCCGCATGTGAGATACGGTCACTGATACATTTTTTTACCGCAAGAAGCCTATCAGCTGCAGAAATTGATTGTCAGTTAACAGAAGTTTATGGCTTGAATGCAATGAGTGAAGATAAAGTGCGTCAATGGGTTAGAGAGTTTAAAAATGGCCGTCAAAATGACCATGACGAAGAACGCTCAGGCCGGCCCTGTGTGATCACTGATGATTTAGTGGCTGCAGTCGAAACAAAGATTCGTGAGGACAGAAGATTCACAATTTCCACTCTTTCATTGGAATTTCCACAAGTTTCTAGATCGGTTTTGTACAAAATTGTGTCTGAAAACCTAAACTTTAAGAAACTGTGTTCTCGGTGGGTACCCAGACTCCTCACAGAGGACCACAAAGGGAAGAAATTTGCCACTTCATTGGACTTTTTGATTCGTTACGAGGAAGAAGGGGATGACATGTTGAGTCAAATTGTCACTGGAGATGAAACATGGGTATCCCATATCACTCCCGAAAGTAAGCGACAATCGATGGAATGGCGATACACAACCTCACCCGTCAAGGTCAAAGCCAAACAGACGCTGTCAAAGTGCAAGATTATGGCAACTGTGTTCTGGGACCGGCGCGGTGTTTTGCTAGTGGACTTTATGCCACGAGGAATGACAATCAACTCAGATGCCTACTGTGCAACTCTAAAGAAGCTCCGCAGAGCAATTGAAAACAAAAGGCGCTGCATGCTGACAAAAGGATTTTTGCTCCTGCATGATAACGCTCGGCCTCACATCTCTCAAAAGACTTGGGATTTGTTTGATTCTTTTGGCTGGGAAGTTTTGGACCATGCACCATACAGCCCCGACCTTGCTCCTAGCGATTTTCACCTTTTCCGGTACCTGAAACACCATCTTGGCGGACAGCGCTTCAATGACGACGATGAAGTGAAAGTGGCTGTGAACTCTTGGCTGTCAGAGCTGGTGGCCGGATTCTTTGAAGAGGGAATTAAATACTTAATTGTACGGTATGACAAGTGCTTAAATAAACAAGGCAACTATGTAGCAAAATAGGTAAAAGTGTGTAGAATCAGAAAATAAAAGTTTTTTTACAAAAGTATTTGTATCTTTTTTTAAAAATAAAAACGGCCCTTACTTAAAAAACAACCCTCGTACTTAAACCTACCTAACCTAAGGACATCACAAACATCAATGCCCGAGGCAGGATTCGAACCTGCGACTGTAGCGGTCGCACGGTTCCAGACTGAAGTGCCTAGAACCGCTCGACCACATCAGACCAGCGCCGACAATACTTATGCACAATTGTGTAAATATGTGAAAGATGTAGCTCACAATATACCATTTGCATTTACTTTTTTCTCCATTACTGTATTACCTATTGCTGACTGATCAGGACAGTGTGTGAATTATTCACACAGGTCTACTAATATTACTATAGCCCGATTCATGAAGAATGGTGGTTCACACATGTCGAGGCACAGACAGAGATTCCATTGCTGCCACTTCCAAGCAACAGTTGCGATATGTGCATACCTGTGCTTCAGCTTAAAGAAAGCGAGAATCCTCCAAATTATGTATTTCACTTGTTTATTCAGAACCATTATCAGCGATGACAACTCGTAACAAATGGAATAGAAAGTCAGTAAATAACTCTCTATGATCGCTTTTAATGCTCGCATTGGTTACAACATTTACAGCAGAGTGCTCAGAATATTACCAAACGCTAACTGCTTGGCAGTCCGACAATGCATGACGTAGGTGTGCAGAACAGACCTAAACTTCCAACTGTTATCGGCTAACCCAGTGCACAGTCCCAGTTGCAGGATGTCAGTCTAACGGATCAGGAGGAAGAAAAAAATTTTTTTTAAATATTTAATGCAATTATTGACTATAAAAATTTAAAATGACGTAATAATCTACTCAATAAGAGGTACTTCTTACAGTTATAAACCGTGTAGATGTCTTCAGGCAGAGTAACATGTAGCTCACAAATTACCCGGACTATATTCTCCAGCACTTGAGAAGGAGAGCACTTAGTGACTTGCAACAAACATTATAAATAACATCAAACTTTTTCTAAACTTTTACTCATTTAAATGCTCAACATCAGGTATTAACTCAGTAATCAGACCCTTGAAACTGTTTTATGCATGAGGGTTCAGTTCTTTAAAGATTCGGCGGTAGGTTTTACTGGTAGTTTCTAAAGTCGGGGGATGATGCATGTAATTAAGGCGTTAACTCTTCCCACACAGAAAGCTTACAAGCATTCAAAGGTTTAATCCTGTGTGCTGGTGTGGATTTTGCTTTGCGCATTTTCCAGTTTTCTAAGGGAGTGCTATGGGTTTTCCAGTATGCACAGATCATGCATCCACCAGTAACTTGGGGGTGGCCTGTAACAAAATGTAGAGGTTTAATTGAACTAAATAAATTACAATTATTTCCATGGAACCATTAACTGCGGTGTTTCTGTGTGACATTAATTTGTTGACTTTCAAGTATGAGGGCGTGCTGAAAAGTAACGTCTCTGAGTTTTTTATGTCAAAACTCTTAAACTCTTTTAAATAAAACAAACGTTGTCAACATTCTATATCTGTATTCTTCACATATTTATTTCTCTACATAATCACACTGGCAATGAATACATTCCTTCCAATGAGCGATCAGTTTGTTGATACTGTCATTGTAGAATATTTGACATGTTAACAAAGCTACAACCTCATCTCTGCCTACACCGCTTCATCACTAGCAAAGTGAAGTCCTGGCACGTGTTCTTTAAGTTTTAAAGCTTTTGACAAGGTTGGTTGTAGACGATGCTCTCGTGCCTGGGAAACTCGTTAGAAGATCAAAACAACTTGCAAAATGATTTAGAAATGATATCTGAATGGTGCGAAAATTGGCAGTTGACCCTAAATAACGAAATGTGAGGTCATTCACATGAGCGCTAAAAGGAAACTGTTAAACTTCGGTTACACAATAAATCAGTCTAATGTAAAAGCAGTAAATTCAGCTAAACACTTATGAACTACAATTACGAACAATTTAAATTGGAAAGAACACAAAGAAAATGTTGTGGGGAAAGCAAACCAAAGACTGCGTTTTATTAGCAGAACACTTAGTAAATGTAACAGATCTAGTAAGGAGACAGCCTACACTACACTTATCCATCCTCTTTAGGAGTACTGCTGCGTGGTCTGGGGTAGTTACCAGATAGGATTAACAGACTACATTGAGAAAGTTCAAAGAAGTACAGCATGTTTTGTCCAGGGTGGAGCAGAGGAAACGCATGTTTTTCACTATTGAATGACTGGGACACGATTTGATAAAAATAATAAAAACAAGCATTAAGTGATAGATTTTTTAATGCAATTTTGAAATATACATACTTTAACTAGGTTCGAAAAATAATATCTTGGAGATGTCGTCCTTCTTGCTGGGTACAAATTTGGATCCTCTCCCAAAAGTTATGCGTGGATCTCTCCAACATTTAATTCGGTACGGCTTTAATTTCCCGACAAATGAAATTCTTCAGGTCATCGACTGTGCGAGGCTTGTTCATGTAGACTTATGTTTTTAAATATCCCCACAAAAAGGAGTCGCATATCGACAAATCGGGTGAGTGACGGGGTCAGTAAATGTCATCATATCTCGAAATAACATGTCCTGGGAACATTTGTCGAACCACTTCCATGGATGCTCTCGCCGTGCGAGCTGTGGCACCGTCCTGCTGCAATCATATTTCTCTCATGTTCACCTGACGCCTTTCAAGTTCTGGATGAAGAAAGTTGTTTAACATTTTAACGTAGCACACTGATGTCACAGTAACTCTTCAAAAAAATAGCGTTCAACAATCCTCTTCTTTGAATTGCAGCACAACACTGTCACTTTCAAACCGTGGAGAGGTCTTTGGTGTAATTCATGTGGGTTCTCCAGCGCCCAATACCGACGATTTTGAACATACAGATAACCGTCAACATTAAAGTGTGCTTCATCACTCACGAAGACTGTAGCATCTGCATCTTCTGTAAAAAAAATCGTCCATTACGCGACAAAACTCTCTGCACTGCACATAATCCGTTTCACTAAGCTGCTGGACGATCATGATCTTGTACGGGTGAAACTTAAGATCATCATGTAAGATGTGGTGAAGTGAACGACGTGACATACCCAGCGCCACAGCCTGTCGTCTAGCCGATCGCTTTGGACTGTCAATAACTGCCGTTCTCACTCGGTCTACAGTTTCTGGAGTACGAACTGAATGAGGAAGACCAAGTGGTTTCTTTTTCATCACAGATCCAGTACTTCTAAACGCTGCAACCCATCGGAGTACAGTATTTCGATCAGGCACTGCACATCGACGTCCAACTCTAAAATTTTGAGGGAAAAGACGTTGAACTGTGACGACAGAATGATTGTTTCTAAAGTACTGCTCGACAACGAACACACGATGCTTTACGCTCCAATGCTCCATAGCGACTGAAACTGCACTGTATGGGCAGTCTGCCAACACTGATTCAAGGTCAATACCCCCTCTCATCGCCGCGTACTAGCGGTTCAAAAAACATGTGTTTCCTCTGCTCCACCCTGTATTATCGTGAAATAGGCGTGAGAGTGTTACAGACATGATACATGACTTGGGATGGACACCATTAAGACAAAGGCGTTTTCCGCTGTGGAAAAATCTGACGAAATTTAAATCACCAACTTTCTTCTCCAAACCCGAAAATATTTTGTTGACGCCGTCCTGCATAGGGAGGAACGATCATCATAATAAAATAAGGGAAATCAGGGCTCGCACAGGAAGGTATAGGTGTTCGTTTTTTCGTGCACAGTTTGAGTGTAGAATAATACAGAATTATTGTGAAGGTGGTTCGATGAACCCTCTGCCAGGCACATAAGTGTGATTTGCAGAGTATTTCATGTAGATGTAGATGTGGAAGTTTTGGCAACAGATGAATATCGGATGGAGTCAAGTCGGGACTGTACACAGGATGATGGATGATAGTGAGCCCAAGGCGTCGGATTGTTGCAGATGTACCAGAACACATGTGTGGTCTGTTGTTGTCATGCTGAAGGAGACGGTGCTCCATGTTTGGAACAACTCTTCGAATTCGAAACTCGGTTACAGCACACTGTTCCTCACACACCAACATAGTTGCGTTACACACCGCCATGTAACGCGCCACAGTTTGGAGCTCTCTAGCGGCAGATGGCTACAAATACGTAGATAACAAAGAATAAAGACATATAATGTTAATAACGTTAATTTTATTTTAAGAAAAACTTAAAGAGCTTCCACATTAAAAATTCAGAGGCATTAGTTTTTAGCACACCTAGTATTTCTTGTTTTGTTTTTGTAGAAATTATCAGCGGAAGTGGCTAAGCGCCAGCTAGAGGCAGTATATAAACTTTTACCCGTTTCGTGTCTTGGAGTTTTTCTGAATGTAAGTCGATGGGTACGGGGTTTTAATTACTACTTTGAAGTAGTGAGGAGTCTAGACCTGTCTTGCGGGTCGGAGAGAGGTTGGCGATTCTTATTTGCATTGATGTAATAGGCAGCGGACGCGAGGTGGACGGCAGCACTGAGGAGTGCGAATGAACATTCCTGAACATGTTATCCATTTGGCCTGGGAACCACAATTCATCTTTTCTGGACTCCTACCTGCGCCAAGCTAGATTCTTCAGGGAATATGTACACCCTTTCTGATTCCAGAGATAAAAAAAAATGAAATGAGCGGATGGCATTGTTGGCCGGGAGGCCCCACCCGGGGAAGTTCGTCCGCCAAGTCAAGTCTTATTTCAGTCGACACCACATTGGGCGACTCGCGTGTAGCTGATGAGGATGAAATGATGATGACAACACAACACCCAGTCCACGAGCGGAGAAAATCTCGAACTCGGCCGTGAAGCGACCACGGGCCATCTGCATGGGAGACAAGCACTTTACTAGCCAGCTAAGGCGGCGGTCACCGGCAGGGATGACGTCATATTATATAGCATGCGGAGTCGAAAACACGCCGCTGCGTTCCTTCTTCGAGTTGTTTGTAGCGTGGGAACAACTTTCGCCAATGGTATCCAGTTATCACGGAAAGAGCGCTGCGAAACATGTTTTCGTTCATTCTATTTGCATACCAGCCTGCATTCATAGAGAACTAATGTGATTTTACTGCACCGGCTCGCATTCAGAGACAAATAACGTAATGTTAGTGCGACTTCCGGCTTGTATGCGAAGAGAAACGAAATAGTTTTAGTGCGATATTTACAGTGTGCTGTAGCACATTTGCGCATAATCACCATCTACCATCGGTGATCTTACGAACTATTCAGTGTACAAAGATGGAACTGCAAGCTAGGTGTTCTGAAGGAGCTTCGCTATGTCTTCATTTTGGTTTTATTTACAGCAACAAGAGCATATATGGAAAGTCTCCGAAAATATTTTTCCTGATGACATTACCGAATTTTCGACCAGAGAAAAACCTTTTTGTTATTGAAAGTAGATGGACACATTATGTATACAAAATCTTAAGAAAAAATCATACTTCCATTTGCTTCAAACTCGATCTCTATAAGAGATTTCTGACACGAGTTAATTGCTGTTACGTGATACTCCAGTCGCGCGTCGCCCGTTTGGTTCGTTGTAAGAACAGGTCGCTAAGTTTATAATTAATCTGTTATTATCACACAACCAACGAAAGTAACAACTAATAAAGCAACATCTCTAACACATTTCAACGGTGAAGGAAAGGCAACTGTGCGTTTGCTGTGGCTACACGCCTCGTGGGGTTGGCTGAATGTGTGCCGTGCTTCCCGCGTCAACATTAGCCTGCTACTGACGTAGCTCAGTGCTACAGTAACTGTGAACAGAGTATTATAGTAGCTGGAATCATGTCTTGCACGATCTGTTGTAGCCTCTATAGTCCGATTCACGAACGATGGCGGCCCGCGCAGCTCGAGAAACGGATGGGGATTGCATTGTTGCGGTACGCGTATACGCTTGATGTAAGCGCGTTTTCTTCAAATCATGTTTCTCACTTGCTTGTGTAAATTTTCCGCTTACTACCACCATCAGCCATGCCAACTCGCAACAAATGGAATAAAAATTGGCCATATGATTCGCTACGATCACGTTTAATGCTGGGTACGAAATTCACAAAAGAACGCTCCGGAGATTACTTAACGCTCATTTGCTGTTGAAGAATGCGTGATGTGGGCACGCAGAACGAGCCTAAACTCGACCGCCATCGTTTGTATCTCCAACTGTAGTAAGCTGGTGGGTGACTAATGTAAACAAAGCTGCAAAAAATTTAAAAAGAATATTGTCTTGGTCTATGCCAGATGTGGCAGCAAGCCAGTAAAACGAGGACTCTGCCGTGGTACTTACCCTTTCGATGTTCCTCTCGATGAGCATTCCAACCTGGGCATGGTGGAGGCACTGACGCTCGAACGCCTCCTTCTCCCTCTTCTCCGCCTCTCTGCGCTCCTTCATCTCAGCCAGTTGCTTCTCCAAAGCCTCCTCATCAATCTGGTGGCACCATACCAAAACAATCAGGACTCTCTTCTTCACAAGTGCCTTGTGAAGAAATCGAAAGGATTTCCCTTCGTAGGAAAAACCGAGAACGCTTCTGGGTATTAAAATTAGCAACACTATAATCTAATTAAAATTACTTGACAGCTGACACTTCACACACTGGAGGTGGGCCGGCCGGTGTGGCCGAGCGGTTCTAGGCTCTCCAGTCTGGAACCGCGCGACCACTACGGTCGCGGGTTCCAATTCTGCCTCGGGCATGGATGTGTGTGATGTCCTTAGGTTAGTTAGGTTTAAGTAGTTCTACGTTCTAGAGGACTGATGACCTCAGATGTTAAGTCCCATAGTGCTCAGAGCCATTTGAACCAACTGGAGGTGGTTTTCCTCCAACCAGAGCGCTCAGCGTTACGCCTGAACTGCCTGCCGTTGCCAAACGGACACAACAAACGGTCAAGTCCACTTCCATTGTATGGCTAGTGGTAAGAAACGTGCGTATTTCGTCACCATCGTTGTGGATGTGCTGTTTTTGGCGTGGCTGTCGTATCTGACGAAATGCGAAAGAGAAGGGACAGAACCGAGATTCGGGATGCAAACAGATCAGGAAAGAAAGCACCGAGCGAGATGGCGCAGTGGTTAGCAGACTGGACTCGCATTCGGGAGGACGACGGTTCAATCCCGCGCTCGGCCATCATGATTTAGGTTTTCCGTGATTTCCCTAAATCGCTCCAGGCAAATGCCGGGATGGTTCCTTTGAAAGGGCACGGCCGACTTCCTTCCCAGTCTTTCCCTAATCCGATGAGACCGATGACCTCGCTGTTTGGTCTCTTCCCCCAAACAATCCAATCCAATCCAGGAAAGTAGGTGGGCAAAGAATGGTATTTCAAGGACAATCCCGACAACTCGTGCGCACTGTGGGGGAATATTTTGAGAGGAAGGCGGAAAATGGGGAGACCTGTCTGTTTTATGGGTTTCCAAAATAGTCACTCAAATCGCAGCCGCGGTTAAGATTAATGAATCGACCGTACTTTGTACGGGTCAAAAAAACTACGAGAAGAAATGAAGTGAAGCAGGGCCCTTTTTTCTTCATACGCCGGGCAAGAAGACGGCTATTCGGAAACGCTTAACAAATCTGGATCCTTTCGCACAAGAAGCGATTCGGCGTCATATATATAATTATTATCACAACAGATATCGGTGTACATATGCTAACTTAGAACATTGCGTGAGGGCAAACTTTCTGATGCAGCAAATCGTCCGTTCTGCAGAAGTTTCGGTTTTAAATACGAAAATATTTCAGCCCGTAAAATGTTTACCGAAAGAAAGGGCACAAATAAAAAGACAGTAATTTCGGGGACATTATTTGGAGCGATGAAAAATGGGTGAATGCGGGTCATACTGTTATGAAAGGTCGGAGTGACGGCAAAGGAGAAGGTATGGTACTCCACAGTGGCAAAGGTACTGAGCGAGGTGGCGCAGTGGTTAGCGCTTGGAGTCACATTCGGGAGAACGACGGTTCAGCCCCGCGTCCGGCCATCCCGAGTAAGGTTTTCTGTGATTTCCCTAAATCGCTTCAGGCAAATTCAGCGATGGTTCCTTTGAAAGGGAACAGTCGATTTCTTTCCCCATCCTTCCCTCATCCGATGGGACCAATGACTCGCTGTTTGGTCACCGTGTCATATACCTGAATATATCATTGTACGTCAGATATAATTCACTCCGAGGGTTCAATAACAGTTTTGTTAACTGTGTTTGTTGATACCACAGGACTAAACGTCAAGCACTGGAATGACTTGCCTGTTGCCAGAAATCTCAGTTACACCCGGTCTCTCGTTCATTGCGATTGCCTCTCGGATTAAAGAATTCTGCTTCTGTATTTTGTGACGCATCAACAGTAATAATTTGTGGTAAGATGCACGATATATACGAAAATAGTTCACGGAGTCTGCTGTTTCTGTGGTTATGATATTATTCAGTGAATTAAAACACGAGAAGTCGTTCCTTTTTTCAGCCATTCTCGGACCTATTTTCTCTTTTCGTTGTTTTTACAGATATTGCTAAAATAATTGCGGTAACTGCTTTATTTTTTGGTGTTCGACGTCTTAAGCTTGTAAGATAGCGTTGCCAACTAACAGTATTGACAATATAATTGACTGGGTAGAGTCGCTTCAATATATTGAAGACATGAAGAACCAGTACTGTCAATAAATACTGGACATGTACAGGGCTCTTAACAGTACCTGCGATGTAACCCGCCTTGTCTGTGTGTCGCCTATAACCGAGCGGCAGCCGACATGGCAATACTCCAGTGGCAAGTGTCACGTCAACTATCAAGTAATTTTAATTGGATCATAGGAAGTTAGCAAGAAACTTGAATTTGCTTATTATGCTTGTACAGTATGGTAGGAGTTATATGTTATCAAATTAGTAATTGATCTGGGGGCGAACTGTAGTATATATAGCTGCCAGCACTGGCAATGACACCAGCACCAGCTGCAACCAGGCTGGTCATCCAGTCGAACCGAACAGAATTTGGATGTAAGTTATGGGCATGTCATTGATTGGTGTTTCAGGTGTATGTCAGTTTACATTCATCCTAGTGGCTGGCACATGGTGACGTAGTAGTCTCACGGCGACCCATTAGCAGACGTTTTCAGTTGGTGAGAGACCTGGAGAACGTGCCCACCAGAGCATCAGCTGACCACCCTCAGCCTTGAGGTATGTCAGGGCAGCACAGACAACATGCCATCTTCAATTACCCAGTCACAATTACCCAATCACAACTAAGCCAGCCAGCTAGCAAGAGGGACAAATTCCAACAATCAGGAATATATAAACTTGAATGGCAAAGTTGTGATGCAGTGTACATAGGCATGACATGCAGGAATTTTGAAACACGATACAAAGAACATATCAGATGTTGGAAGTATGAAACAAACCATTCCACATTTGCAGAGCATTTAAAACACCATAACCATCATCCTACAAACATGGAACAAGAAATGAAAATAATGAGAATAAGCAACCATGACAAACATCTTACACAAACGCAGGAAAACTTCCACATCCAGAAAGCCATAGCAGAAAACAAACATGTGATAAATGAACAAACACACATCAGCACAGGCTCCCTACTACACTTAATAAAGGAAATGATACCATAAAACAAGAAAACCAAGAAAACTCTTCCCCACACCATCTGGACACACACACACACACACACACACACACACACACACACAGCCCAAAAAAAAAATTACACCACACCAAAATACACATACAAAAAAAAAACACCACACCATAACACACACACACACGCATACACGAACAGATCACAGGTACTTCAATAATTACACTCGAAAGTTTGGCAATAACATTTGATCTTTGCAAAAACATTTGACAGTCGGCAACAGAAACCGAAACATTGCATTGAAACAAGCGTTCAGTTCATAGTGCTGTGGAATGCGGGCAAAAAACCGCAAATTGGCATTCATAAGAAGAACAACAACACCAAAAATGGAACAGGAACGTAATATGTAAGAAATTGTCCACGCAACCTGTAAGTACAGTTCAAAACATTACTATTTAATAGGAAATACCATCCACCAGAACTGTTTATAACCTATAGGCACAGTGACAAATATGCAAATTAAATGGCTAACATATGTACATATTCCAGGCCACTGATGATGCCTTGCAGAAAATAAAGGCGAAACGCGTATGGCACTAAAATTGTGTTTTATTCAGTTGCTGTCAGACGGTCCATAAGTAAAAATTATCAATATACCGTTCAATTACCCAGTTTGGCAGATAACATCACGGTGACTTCGAAGACAGAACACAGCCACCAGCATTAACATGTCACAAACCTAATGCCTGCTGCTCAGATTACCGGCTATTGAAACCAGAGGTCATCTTGTTGTGTACCCAAAATTAATGTGTAGGCTGGAAATTTAGTCATCTTCCTGTGCTTAGTTTACATCCTTGTAATAAATAAGATCTGCACCTGTTGTAATTAAGATAGGTTGTACACATACACTAATCTATTTATGCCATATAATACTAAAATGGCTTTCATTAGGTGCTTTTTCCTACTAAGGGGCAACTGCTCTATTTTATACAAGTGCAATGCATTTTTTACGTTTCCGTAAGCATATTATGATGCTATATATTTTCCTACTCTTACTATATTTCATAAATATTTCACTGTGACTGTACTCTCATGTTTTCCAAACACCTTGGACCATCCACCAATCCCCGTCCATCCGTTTCTCCCGTGTCTTCTGGTCTCTCTCTCCTATTCTCTCATCCCTCGCTCTCCGCCCTCCCAGCAATGCTATACCAACCTAATCTAATATTAACCGTCTTAATTTCCTTACGTCTTGGCTTAACAATGCATATTCCTGCATCTCTCCCATCCGTCTTCAGCCAGCATCCATTTACCCCTCTATCTCCCCCCCCCCCCCCCTCCAACCCAGCTTTTTAATTCCTATTGTTAACATTCGTATTTTGTATTATCGATTTCATTTCCATTTCCAAAGACACTTAATATATTCTTATAAGTGATTCACTGTCCTTGAACTTTATTTCGGTTTCTTCCTTTTAGACTTTAGTTCCTTAACCAACTTAATGTAGGTTCACTTCAGCATGCTCTTTTTTTCACTTACAGTTGTTGACGATCTGACGTATACAAGCTTATTGGAAAGATGATGGTACACAGTGCCACCACAAAGATAATTATTTATAGCCTGAAGACATTTAACACTAACAGTCATATATCTATGACACTTTGTCAATTTAGTATACCATTGTTCTATTACTTATACGCTTTGATTTCACTATCATTACTTTTTAAGGACACGTGCTCATCTTTAATTTACCGACATAAGCCTGTCTTTACTAAATATGACGTGCCCCCACGATTATTTGCTGATCTGTTACAAGATGGTGATTTTACATCTGGCACTTCGTGGGGAGCTAATATTTTTCTTAATTTATGGCCAACTTTGAGACTGACATGTTAAGTATTCTGCGATATATGTTAAAGACATAAAATGTAAGTACATATTTCGTAATTATACACCATTTTACATTAATTTTTTAAAATATTTTACATGTTAGAAATTTAATGTGGCCTTATTGTATGCAATTTTTGCTTTTCGCAAATACTCGAAAATGTCATAAAAGGCCAAAACCTGGGATGTACCTAAATAAACAATAGAACAGGCAAATGGTGGGGCGTTCCTTTAAAAAATGTTGTATGGCTATTGTTCAGCAACATCAAAAACTGTTTACTGTGTAACAGTTAAGCTTATCAACATACTTATACAACTACATCCACTGTAAATAATAATAATACCCATAACGTGTTGAAAAAAGAAAACTGTTATTATCGAATTTTGTTTAGGGCAAGAACGAAATAGTATTAGTTTTCGCTATTCTCTGTTTTGCATTTTTGTGTAAGTGGAAGTTTTTGTGCTTTTTTATTTTTTCGGACAAATGGTCAAAACCCCTAACACATGTATTAATTAATAATTAACTTCCGTGCTGAAAATCAGACATTTTATGTTGCACCCACACAATAGCTTCGCTTATTATATACTTCTTTTTCATATGTGCGCTTCTCGTCACACTTATTCGATTTCATCACTTTCTCAGTCAACGAATCTGGTCTTGTTATCCCTATTCCCTTTGCGGATAATTTTTCCTGGTAAATAGGGACAAAAAAACACATCGTCTTCGATCTCACATACAAGTGAATATGAGAGAAACCAGTGATCTTTTCGAGAATGTTCATATATACATTGTGGGCCTACAACACAGATTATCTTGACACAGCATACGATCAACGGATGTCACAAGTATAAATAACTGCTACAGTCTCACAATCGACGATGATGTATTTTATGGTTCGCAGTGTCTCAAATGGATTACTCTATGATAAAATCCAAAACCTCATTCAGAATCCCGCAAAATATGTTTTCCTATTATATCTACGACATACTCTGATGGCGCAAATGGTTCAAATGGCTCTGAGCACTATGAGACTTAATTTCTGAGGCCATCAGTCGCCTAGAACTTAGAACTAATTAAACCTAACTAACCTAAGGACATCACACACATCCATGCCCGAGGCAGGATTCGAACCTGCGACCGTAGCGGTCGCTCGGCTCCAGACTGTAGAGCCTAGAACCGCACGACCACTCTGGCCGGCTCATACTCTGATGTTTGACCTGATTTTACTATATAGTAAGTGACCTGGCATAACTGGGGAATGTGGCACTGTCTAGCGGGATTTACGCGAAGCGAACATGGATAAAAGTCTGTTGCAGTATGCTACCACCTGGTGGATTTGACGTAAACTTGTAGTTGAGTGGTAAGGACTAGCTGTGCAGGCCGTGATCCGTGTAAAGTTGTTTATCAAATTCGTATGTATTAGGCCCCTAAAGCAATATGTCATGCCAGTTGCGCATGTGCAAAAGCTTAAAACGCGCGCCAACTGAAGGTGTGCTCGCGACCTTAATGCCAAGTTTCACGGAGTCTAGAGGAGTAGCAATGTAGCATAGCGCGGTAGATTTAGTGCCATGCGTTTCAAATTACCACATCTTACGTTTAACAGCATTCAAAGAAAACTAACCAATAAATCCGCAAGATGTCAAACATCAGGGTGTTGATATGCTCTTACACAACGACCGCCACTGAGTGTGTGACTTTGACCATACTGCATTTTGAAGTCTTACATGCCTGCGTAACAATGTTTCAGCAGCATCTTTAAATCAAAGAAAACATTTGTATGCACTGGACTTAAGTGGAATGGATTCATAGCTTTATCTGACTCAACAAACTGGAGCAAATCTTGCAGAACAAAGACCTTGCTTACCTTTCTTTGTGTCTCTATAACCGCAAAATGTCTGTTGCACCTCAAAAATTTGTCCCAACGCACAAAAATACTCTTCTAACCACTCCCAGCCTAGGTGGAGGGACCTTGACACAAGGCATTTGGAACTCTAGAGAGGAACACTGCTTGGTATGGAGACATACGCCATCTGACAATCAATTTTTCTCCATAATCTGACACTTGGAACAAAACTAGGGACAGACAACAAAGTACCGAGAACACAATAATACTGAAAAAGTTTTGTGAAAAAATGGCACTTACAGTATGTGACATTTTCACACTTTACTTCATCGATAAAAAACGAAAACAACTGTCATTTACTGTTGTTTAGTTTGCCGCTGTAATGGGATCCGCTGGGGTGAGTTTTATTTCACGCTGGTGATGTCACACGTGACCTCATTATGACGTGTCCACGCTGTATCGAAGACGACCGAGATCGCGTATCGACTTAAGTGATCGTTCGAGACACTAAACTGTGGTAGCTATTTTATAGGACGAATTAAAGGAGCAGCTAATTATATACTCAACTGGTATATTCACTGAAATTTTGGAAGCTATTGATGTTTATTTTCTTTGAAAATGTGAACCTGCAAACTTCTGGAAAAAAAATGAGCTCATAATATGACTTGTAAATGATAAATTTGGAAATTACGAATCAACGTGACAGTGGCACAGCCAATTGAATGAAGTCATGCGGTTAAAGAGGTCCTGTGATAGATACCCGTGATGATTAATTTTAGTTTTTTAGTGCGAAAATCGCCGCCAAGTAGCAGCGTGAAGAGAAGTCCACGTTAAACCCAACGAAAGTACGGAATTGCCTTCAGAAATGATTCAGTTGATAAAATTAAAGGCAGAAATGTCTAACGCCGAAGTATATTCTCCATATTGTCGACCAGTTACGCATATCACATTAGTAAAATGCAAAGTTTTGTTAGCATTATTCATCAGAATCCTAAAAGCTTTGGGCACGACTAATGACAATGTGTTTAAGAAAAGTAGTATGCCAGGACATCCAACTTATAATTGTAGAAACGCATAACATACCACAGATTATTTTTTCACCTTGTTTAATATCTTCATCCTATTTTCCTCGAAAATAGAATTGTCAAATCTAGTATTCATTGTCCTTTGGTAACTGCAATGAAAGTACTCCTGCAAATTTAAAAATGTGTTGGATGTCGAATGAGTAATGTTAACAAAACTTTGCATTTTCCAGATATAAAAAGTCATTTACATATATTGTCAGCACAGTACAGTCACTTCAGACTGATAATTGAGAAACAAGCTCTTTGGTCATCTTTTTGCAGTAAAAGTGCTGCACCCATCATGTACACAGAAACTAAATGAGAAGTTAAATTTAGCATTAGTTGTTTCTAGTGACCTCCCTGATGTCACACGACAAAAGTCAATCCGGCACCAGTCTCTCTCCCTGGTGAGATTTAAAACCTCAAAAGTCAGTTTGGAGGTCAGATTCAATAATCCTTGCTAATAAACTAACAGTACTGGGACAACTTCAAACACACTGATGCAGTTCTTCAATGATATTTGTAATTGGTTGACAGTGTGGAGGATATGCTTTGGCGTCAGACACTGAGTCTTTTAAATTCGACAAATGAATAATTTGTGAAGATAATCTGTCATTTGCGCCGACTCCGCACCACGCTGCATGCTGCTACTTCGAAGGCAATTTTCGCATTAAAAATTTTTTTGATCCCAACTAGTTTCGAACATTGAACCTCCAGCACATTACTTTGCTGAACAGACTGCAGCACAGTGCCGTTATTGGTATTAACTCTCAATTTACTATTTACAAAGCATACTATGAACTCATTTTTTTCCAAAATTCATATATTCAAAGAAAATAAACACATGAATAGCATCCAAAATTGCAGTGAATATACCAGTTGAGGAATATAATAACCTGCTCCTTTAATTCGTCTGGAAATATGGCTACCGCAGTTTAGCGTATCGAACGAACACGGAAGTCGACATGCGGTCTCTGTCGTCTTAGATACAGCGTGTACACGACATAATGACACTAGAGGAGTGTACATGCAGTGCTTCACACGACATTACCAGCGTGCAATAAGACGCTACCAATCATCTGTGAAAGACTGTTGAGCATGCAACTAAAATCTGATTTACAAGTGCACATTTTACTGTAACAACAATATTAACACGATCAATATTCATTGTGATCTCAGTGCTGTGTAAATATTGTATATGAAACACCTGTACAATATATGAAAAAGATAAAAAAGTCGACAGTGATACAGATAGTGCTGCACTGCAATGTGTTTCATCGCAAAGTTTGATAAACGCTATTTGTTGATCGTGTTTTCGTTTTCTACCGATCCAACAAGCAAATTAAAGATGAGCAGACAGTGCTTTGCTGATTGTGGGAAGCTAAGAATGACCACTGAAAATCAAACTGCTTTCTGTCCGATCGTCATTATCGATGTAGGGGAGCAATCTGTGGGGTTACTAATAAAACTATAATTGCCATATGTAAATAACCTGCCATTAGATTAGCGAAATGCAGTTGTGTATTAATAAAAGAAAATTAGGATTCCTGTAGTACTTACGCCAATCAGTCTCTTTCTCGCATTGAATATGCGCTCCCTCCTTTCCTCTTCTATCATTCTTTTCCTTTCTCGCGCAGCCGCCAGCTTTGGGTCTTCTGGAATCGACATCATCTTGAACCGTTGATTTTATAAAGTTATATTTGTCTAATTTACAGCGATGCCACTACAGTAGCTAAAACGACCTGTCCTGTGGTTAACCGGGAAACGTGAACAACAGCGCTCCCCTATGGCATCTGTTTACGTATCCCGGTAACGCTATAAACAGATGCCGCCATGGAAACGCGTCAGATGCAATACGTGTTAAATGGTTCCTCAATCTGTGAAATTCAGTTCTCCTGTGTAAACACCAGTTGCAGTCCACGACTAAATCTGCCTCTAGCGCTAGCTTTAGTCGGTATGTTGTTAAGTCCAGTAAGGTTTATTCCTATTCGGTCGCTTTCTGCTCTCCTACAGACCGCCAGAGAAGTTGTTGAAAGGGCCGCAACAATAGAGGGGAAATGGCGCTACAGATTGACGCTGTATGTTGTTTTGAAGCCGATGCCTCCATGTTAGATGCCCCAAAACAGTAATTTCCAAGAATCCGTGCACATCGAAGGCGCGGCCCCACTGCGAGCGATATATGTATCGAAAGCTCGACTCTCGAAGCGGGAAATACGGATATTATTGTCTGCTTCGACAACGGAACGTCGCGTAAGAGTAGTGGAACGTCGCGTGAAAGTAAATATTTCAGTTTTTATATTTTCACAACTTGCAGCTATCTGCTAAATCTCTCTCCCGTGAGACTCCCACATTCTAAAAGATGTTTCAAAGGTGTGTCCTGGCTATGGGGAAAAAGGGGTGGTGCCAACACCAGACGCGGTATTGTGCACGATGACGATAGCGCTCATGAGTAATGTAAGTGATATTACACATTTCTTTGATAAATTTCTGTGAGTCAAAAAGGTGCCGTTATTCTCTCGTTTTTGGCGACTGTGTTTCCAGTACCTTCGTCTTTGTCGTCTCTTTTGGCAACATCTCGAGAGTCGTGGGTTCCAAACATATCGCTCGTAGTGAGGTCGCGATTTCGAAGTGCACCATTTCTTGGAAATTGCACCCAAAACATTTGCCAGCTATAGTATACGTGGAGAGTGTTTATGATTACTTTTTGTTCGTAATTTCTGTGGTATGCACACGACATTTGTTTTAAATAGCGAATGTTACTGTGCTGACACTAATTACATAGTTTTAGAAATTCATTATCAAACGTGTTTCTGGTCTTCAGTGCGAATCTGACCCAGTAATATGACGCATTTGCCCACGAAAATGTAACTTCTTTTTGTTTATAGATGTTAAAGAATCAAGAAAAGAAGTATGTGTTGTTAAAATATGCTTTCATAATTCTCTCAAATTCTGCGCGGGGCGGCGGTCTATTTCAAGCTTTTGTCCTCACATTTTATCCAATTTCAATACTGAATTTGCATACGAGACACTCTAACTTCATTTACTTTCTGTTTCAGTTTTATATGCCGACTTCCCATCTGTACTGCGTGAGCGGATAGGGGATAGTGTGGAGCAGTGTAGATAACCCACCCTTCTAACATTAATTCTAGTAGTAGTTTCTTATATTAAATGCATCTGGTCTTGACTATGGGAACTTTTCCATGGGGTGAAAATGAGCGGATGTTTGCACATTCTGGAAGAACTGCTGGTCATTGAGAGTGCAGGGTCTCACGCTAGTGTATAGCATAGATAGTCGAACCTTCGCAGTGATTATCTTCGTGCCTAAGCTTCTGCGAACATTGAGTGGTGGAACAGAAGAATGGTGTACCAGAACAGGAAACCACTTGTGGAAGGGGGGAGAACTCTACCTTGTTAGTAAACTTTGTGTGGAGTCTCGGGGTTATCCACTTGCCATTATGTTGCTGTGTGTGGTTTTCAAACACATTTTCTTAAGCAAATTTCCAAACTTTGACATTCCTGTGGGACGGTGTGCGAAGCCCAACAAAACTACCAGAATTTCTGAGAAACAAGTCTGGACACGGGAACAGGGCAACGCACATTTCCCATTTCCAAATATATGCATCTTATTGGCAGACACATTTTAACTTTATGATGGGAGGTAGGGAACAGACCTTCAGATCCCTGACTTTCAGGTCCATGATTTTAAGAGCGTATACGTCCTTCCTGGGATTTGCTAGAAAAGATTGTGCAGGTTGCCTTTCCGATGTCTGAAAGAAGGCTGCCAAAATTCAAAGAGGCATTTATAGTTGTATTGGGATTCATATGGATATTATGATTCGAACAACTTTTTGGTGGCGCTACAGTGAACTCTGTGCTCATAGTGTCTTTATTGACTCCATCCCTCTGCCAGTTCTTTAAAGTTTCACTTTGAACTTACTTGCTCCTGTGATGATTAATCAGGAGGATGATGAGATCCATAATTCACAATCACATCAGTTCAGCCCAGCAACAGTTAGCAGATTTGGAAATTTGAGGTAAGTTCTATGGGACCAAACTGCTGAGGTCATCAGTTCCTAGGCTTACACACTACCTAATCTAACTTAAACTCACTTACACTAAGGACAACACACACACCCATGCCCAAGGGAGGACTCGAACCTTCGACGGGGGATAGCCGTGCGAACCATGGCAAGGCGCCTTAGACCGCACAGCTACCCCTCGTGGCAACAGTTAGTAGTGGCTGTAGTTGGTGGCAACCGACTCAGTGGTCATCACAGTAAGATCACATTTTTAATGCAGAAACTGTGATATATTGATGAAAAAGAAGTTCATTCCTGTTTTATGTTTTTTAGTCTTCCTAACTTGTTCCATGCACTGGTATAGATGTTTTTCTACAATCTGATTCTTGATTCACAGGAGTTTTATTTCTTTCTGATCTCTTCCTGTAGTCATTGATCTGTTGTGTGTTCTATTCGAATTCATACCTTTTTGGTGTAATTTTAAAGTTTTGCATTCACCGTTGAAAGCATAGTCCCTGTCCTTTATGTGTTGGGCACCATCTCAGCAATAATTGTCCAGCATCTTCCTGGTGGTCACCCTAACAATCATTCATTTTCTTATCATTGTTCTATTTCAATGATGTAAATCCATTCTCAAAATTTTTTTATAACTTCTATGAGTAACTTTTATACATTGTTGTAATAAATATTATTTTACCAGATAAAATTCCATCTTTCAGCAACAATTAAGGTAAATTACTCAGTTGAAATGCCCAGGTCCTCCAACTATAAACAATAGGCAAGACCCCTGACGACTTCAGAAACTTAGTGAATAACGTTTTCTGGTATGTGCAATAGTTGATTTTCAAGTAATCTTTTAGCTTCATGGGAGTAGTCTGTTATTTTATATGATCTGGGGTAATAGATTCGGCATCAGTCTAATCTGCATATCCATGGAGCACCTAATGAGCAAGAGGTAGTGTTCGTAGCACACCCGCCTTCTGGTACCTCTTTTATTGTATTTGGACTGATATTTGTAGGAGCTAGAATTTTGAAAACAATGCTTGTTTGCTTACTGGACAGATTCATATTCATTACATTTTCAACTTTCAAATAATATTCACAATCATCTTGATGTTATCCCAGAACTAAGTACAGTGAGGAAAGAAGAAGCAAAGAATGTTATCAGGACGTTTGAATGTCAGCAAAGTGAAACATTCTTGAAATGTTGAAGTAACAGAACTGCATAAAGATATACCTGTATATAGAACTGAGCTCTTTTTTTATTAGACTGTCAGTGCATCAGTGTTATTGTAGTATACACATCTTCTCCCTTTGAAATCTTACCTATGAAATGTCATTCAGTATGTGGCTCAGAATAGCAAAAAGATGATAAAATAATTTTTGAAAGCTTGATCCAGCAATTTGTAATTCAATAAATGTCACCACTAGGCAATTCTGTGGTACTGATGAGCATTTAAACTAATACCTCCTATATTAGGCAATACAAAAGACTGCATTGTGAATAAAGGAATGGTCTCAATAGCCTGGACCTTGTAAAATGGATATTTTGCTTCAGCAAGTATGTAATTCATCTTTTTAGTAATGATAGCCTAACCTTTGTAACACATACATGCTTCTTAAACAGTTGTTTCAATGTATTTTACTAAATATTTAATTAATAGCATGGACTTTCACATTTTGTTGTCACACCAAATTATCCCATCTTTTTAACAGTAGCCTGTTTGCTTCATTCCCCAAAATATTTCTTGTCAGGATGTCTCTCTGTCAGTATTTCAGGAATAATCGACTTGATTTTACTTTTTAATTTCATTTTGAGGTTTTAAAATATATAAGCCAAAACAAATGATTATATTAGGATGACAGCAACTACTGCTTTTATGTATTCATTCATTCATCATACAGAAGATCATATTTGATGCAATGTACTTGTCAGACACAATGATGAATGTGTGTAATAAGGAGTATTATGTATATATGAATGGTAAGTGTTAATAATGATCAGAGTCAATCAAAATTAAAATTTTCATTCATAATGCCATCTTATTAAGGAATGGAAATATTATACTGTGGCCAGGGTTATTTTATGTAAAACCAGTCAAGGTGCCAGAAAATCAGAGCTAAAGTTTTGATGTACTAGGGAAAATGATCACAGCTAAGAAACATAGATCAAGATTCATTTTCTCCTTAGAGCTGTTCTTTCCTCTTTTTATGTTTCATCTTATAATGCTGTAGCTTCACATTACTGGCTTTCCAACAATACTTGCCAGTCACTCACACATTGTAAACAAAGTTCGAACTGTTACATTGTTTAGTAAAAAGCAAAGACGGATATTAAATAGCACCATACAGTGCATTCGAAGTAGGCTGGAAAAGAAATTTTCCTTAGTGAGTTGAGCAGAAACACTCATGTGTTATCTTTACCGAGATTGGGCATAAAGTTATTTTTTATGTGAAATGAAGGCATCAAAAATGTTGGAAAATGAAGATGAATGTTCCAGTCCTGTGGAGAATACAAGTACAGGAAAAAGAAAAGTATTGGGGGATATTTCTGATTCTTCAAAAAGATTGCAGGCCATGAGTCACATTAATGGCGACAATTGTAAGTGATTACGTTTGAGATGTTTTCAGAATGTTCTATTTGTAGAAAGGAGCAGATTAATGAAGGAATTCAATCAAATGACTTGCTATGATATACAAAACTCACTTGACTGGACGTATAATTGTAATTGTAAACCCTGTGATGTGAAGAAGACCAAAGAAAATTTTCAGGTGAAGCTGCATGTCATGATTTTTCCTGTGTTTATAAGGTCCATATTAATAGAGATGGACAAATACATGGCATTCACCATATATCGGAGATGCTGAGTCACGATAGGCACAACAAAAAGATTCACACAATAATAGCTTTTGGCCATGAAGGCCTTTGTCAGCAATAGACACACACACACACACACACACACACACACACACACACACACACACACACACACACTCATGCAAACGCAACTTGCACACACGTCTGCAGTCTCAGAGAACTGAAACTACACTGCCAATATTGTTACATTCCATCCTGGATTTTCCATTGCTCGATATTCAGGTATGTCACTCAGCATTCTTGGCATTCCATGGCATCGCCAACAGTCTGATTACTCTTTAAAAGCCATTGTTACTACAGGGAAAGCACATATGGGGACCAGAGGAAAAATAATGCTAGACCAAACAAATTTAAAGGGAGAAACCATGTTTAAAGTGCATCAACATATACAGTCACAGAGGCCACAAATCACATTGTAGCACTAATGATAACAAATAACTATATTTATGAGAAAAACTTAATATTCTAACGTTATGCCTTTTGTATTAAGAGAAAAATCCTCCAAGCCCTGTGTTATACAAATAATGTTGACGGAATAGATAAAAATCTACTCACCAAGCACTGGCAGGAGACAAGCTTTCAGAGCCAATGGCTCCTTCTTCCAGCAGAAGGGTTGAAGGGGAAGGAAGAGGGGTAAAGTTAAAGGAACTGGAGATGTTTAGGAAAAGCCATAGAGTTCAGAAAAGTCACCCAGAACCCCAGGTCAGATGAGACTTACTGGATGAGATGAGAAGGAAAGACTCCTGATGGCCCATGTAATGAAACAGATGTTGAGGTCATGACTGTCATGCTGTAGAGTATGTTCTACAACAGGCTGTTATATGTTGCCACTGTAGGGTGAAAAGTATTTAAACCGACAAACTCTGGGAGTTTGTAGGGAACATCAAAACAAATATGTTTCCCTAATGTCATTTTTTCCTATGAGGATTATTTAAATTGTTGGAGGCCATATTATGCTCTTCAGTTGATAGAGTACTTATTACGATCTTCAGTTGTTAGAGGGTGTATTACGTTCTTCAGTTGTAGGCAACTGCTGTCCACCAGTGTAGTAGTGCGTTGTCTCTGTTTACTAATGGAGCGATACGCCTAGAGTGAGTACACTGATATGGTTGGTGCGTAGTACGTAGCGCACCACTAGGGATGAGCTGCACAGTGGGTTTATCAACAACAATATCCTAATTGCCATATCCCGCATCATATGACCTTTGCTGCAGTGTACCAATGTCTGCGTGAGACTGGGTCATTTAGCAGATTACCTGGACAGGGACGCTGTCTCTTGGTACGAACGCTGCAATTTCAGGAAACTATCTTGCAGCATGTGGAGCAGGATCCTTCAATCAGCACTCATGCAATTGCACGTAACATGGGGATGCATCAGACGAATGTAAGAACAGTCCTCCGAGAGTAATTGTTACATCCATTTCACTTACAGCGTATCCACAACCTGGAATCAGTTGATTATCCACCCAGAGCACAGTATTTGCAGTGGTACCTGGAACAGTGTGAAATGCATCATACATTTCCATCCTATGTGTTGTTTACTGAAGAAGCAATGTTTGGGCGTGATGGAGTCTTCAGCATGCACAATTCGCATGTTTGGAGTGAGGATAACCCACATGCCACAGTTACTAGTGCTCATCAAGTGCGGTTCTTTGTTAATGTTTGGGTCGGAGTTGTTGGGGACAGTTTAATTGGGCCGTATCTGCTACCTAGGCTATTAAATGGCAGACACTATTACAATTTTCTCACCATAGCATTGCCAGAATTGCTGGAAGACATACCGCTCCCTACAAGGCAACGCATGTGGTTCCAACATGATGGGGTGCCGGCACATTTCAATCATTGTCTGTGTCGATTCCTGGACTGACAGTTCCCAGAAACGTGGATTGGCAGAGGTGGTCCTGTACCATGGCCTGCATGATCCACAGATATGTCCCCTCTGGACTTTTTTGTGTGGGGAGAGATGCGCAACCCTGTTTACGCAACTCCTGTTGCATCAGAAGAGGATCTGGTTGCCCGGAAAGTAGCAGCAACAGGAGCAATTCAGGATACTCCTGGGGTTTTTGCCCGTGTCAGACAGAACATGATCTGATGGTGTGACCTTTGTTTACGTGTCAATGGAGGCATTTTTGAAAATCTACTGTAATTGAAATTGGGTTGTGTTAATGTGTTGTCTCTTGGTCATAAAAAAATGGAAAAGTGTTTGTTGGTTTAATTAATTTGTCACCAGAGAAATCTTCCTCTACCGGTTTAAATACTTTTCATAGGAAAAAAATGACATTAGGGAAAAATATTTGTTTTGATGTCCCCTACAGAGACCCTGAGTTTGTCGGTTTAAATAATTTTCACACTGTATACACCCTCTGCCTCACTTGGTGGTAGACATGCCAGTGTAAAAGGCTGAACAGTGTTTGCATAACAGCTAGTATATGATGTATCATTTCACAGTATAGTATATGTTTTTCCAGTTACAGGACTGGTATAGGTGGTGGAAGGAGGGTGCGTAGGGCAAACCTTGCAGTGCAGACAGTCACAGCAGTAGGAGTCATAGGGTAGGGAGATGGGTGCAGAAGGAGCAAAGGGTCGACAAGGATATTGCAAAGATTGGGAGGGTGCTGAAAAGCTATTCTTCATGTAGTGGGCAAAATCTCAGACAGAATGGATTTCATTTCAAGGCATGATTTTAGGAAGTCTTGGCCTTGTCGAAGTGGCTGATCGATGCATTTAAGACCAGGATAATACTGAGTGACAAGTGGTGTGGTCTGAAGCTGTTTGTTTGGAGAGATCAGCAGTACCAGGATTGGATGTGATGGTCCGGGAAATCTGCTTTTTAACTAGAATTCTTTCACCAGACACCAGTTTCTCAGAACTCTGCAGGTGGGAGCTAGCATTACAACATCTCCTTGGTTCTTGCACCCACCTGCCCTTAATTTACGTTAATTTTTACTGTCTCAGTATTTCTTCACAGTAACTTCTTCTTTCTTCACTTCATTTTAGTTTTCCACATTATTCATTTTCTGACCAGGCTATTTTTCACTGTCCCCCTCTCACCTCTGTTATGTACAATGCAATTAGTTTTTCACTCTTACTAATGCATGATGTGTTAACAGTAATGTCTGTCTTGCATACTACCCCATCTTCCACCTTTGAGTTCTCAGGTTTTCAAATTTCGTCCAGTGTAGTCCCCAGCAATCAGTCTTTCCTTCTCACCCTGTCTGGTACGTCACCCCTGAACCAAGGTTCTGGGTGACTTTTCCAAACTCCACCCCTTTCCCTAAATCTCTCCAGATCCTTTCCCTTCAACCCTTCTGCCACTGTCTCTGAAAGTTTGCATAAGTAAAACATTTCTTAAAAAAATATATGTGTATTGTTCTGCCATCTCTTGGTGAGTAGATTTTTTTTATCTATCTAGTTACACTGTATTGTCAAAAATCAATTATTTTCACTGTTAATAATATTGACTGATTTTTGTGATGAATCACAATGTAAGTTATGGGTACCCCAGAACTGACACATGTTCAGTATATGACAAACTTACAGCTGACTGTTCTAAACTTGATTTACAGATAAACATTGAGGGAGATGTAACTCAAATACAAACTTGGAATAAGCAGGAACAACACTGAATGACTCACCACGAACTACTTAAGAGGGAAGTAAATAACTTGCTGACTAAAAAAGCATTATGTAGGGATTACAAAAGGAATCTTCTGGTTCCTAATATTTCGACCAACAAAGCTTCTTACTGCAGCCAGCTACCATTTTTTCCTTCATTTTATTTCTTCATTTTATTTCTTCTGGGAAATTTGTGTTTTATACATAAGACAAAACACTTTGCAACAAAGAACACAATGAAGAGTGTTCAGTGTTGTGGCACTTATGTTGGAAAATTTTTCTTGACTCTGTGCTTGAACTCGGTGTATTCTGTGATTTCTGTTTTGGACCAAGGAGGTTAGTATCCTCCTTGTTTGGGTAGAGGAAAAACACCTGAAGGTAATGTTTTCTGACAACCAAGATGGCACGCATTGGGTTCAAGTTATTGACATCATAATAACTCCCCTTATTTTTACCTCCATAGGCACAACACATATGCTTATTTCATAGCTGAAAGTTCCTGTTCCTGCTAAGTCAGTTAGTCAATGAGACTTGCTGCTACTGTCAGCCAATTAGCATTTTTAGCTATGCAGACACGCAACAGTACCATACATAATACAGAAAAAGAGCACCTCTGAACTCGTGAAGCAATGTAAACATTATCATATGATAGCCCAGGCTCTGTCTGAAATGAAGCAAATTGAAAAAGGGGAAAGAACTGACACGCTGGAAAGAAATTTGTGTTTGTATGAATGGACAGGAATTAAATGGCTAAAGTATTGTACAAGAAATAAAATTATATGGAGATTCCACAAGGTTTGAAGTGATGCAAGCTGTGAAACAATGCATGCATATTCCAGCTGACTGCCTTGTCCAGCAAACCAAGTGTAGTATCATTAGAGAGAAGAATTAATGTTTGTGTAGTTACAGTGTTGGCAGGGAGATATGAAGTACTAAATAAGAAGAATAAAAAATGTATATATGAAAAAAAAGGCTTACGATACCTTGAGGAACTGCTCGTAGTTGATCATCCTTATTGCACCTCACATTTAAGATACATTTGCTTTTCAGGCAGAATATGTGGAAGTGGTGGCATACTTCTGTAATCCAAGTTACTGGGAGGCTGTTATAGAGATCTGTAGATCAGTTGCAGATTTTGTCATTTTTGTGAGCTCAGAAGCATCCATGGTGCCTTCATTGAGCTCTGGACTCAACTCAGGCAACAGCTGTGCTATCAATTTTGGTCATTCACCACTGCTTAAGTAAGAGAAGCCAATACCACAAATCCTTGAGAAACTGGAACAATGGAGAAATGATAATTCCTAGGTAAACTGAAATCAGTTGATGGATGATATGTGACATATGTTGAAGAAAGCTCTGGTAAACAATGTTAGTAGTTAGAAAGTTAATCCTTTGAAGTGATAATGTTTATTTTATTTAATGCACAATAGTCATAATGTTAAATGGCAAAACATAGATTCCAGAATGAAATTTTCACTCTGCAGCGGAGTGTGCGCTGATATGTTTGCAGTTTTAATGTTTGTAGTGTTTTAAAATATGGGTGCTAGTCAGTATAACTGTAATGATGGCTAATGCATGATGCAAATTATTACCAAAATAGCACACAAATACATGATCTTGCCTGATAACAGAATGTTTATAAGAACATATTGTGATCACTTCCATTTATTCACTTGTCAACATTTGATAATGTCAGTTTATTTGTTATGGTTCAGACTACTTTCAGTTTCATCACCTAGGTAAATACCTACAACAATGTGCCACCCTGTATAGGTCTCACTTCATATCTGTAAATATACAGTTTAGGACTGACTGGTACTGAATGTTGCTATTTCACACATAAAATTGCCATATATGCCTTTTCGAAGGCAAAATGAAAAGTACTCAGCCTAAGAGAGGAAGACTCAGTGTTCTTCAATTGAAAAGTACAATTATTTTTTGGCCTTAGTCCCCTTTCAGTCTGTTTGTAGCTACCTCATTAATCAATAGGATGTTAAACTCTAATCCTCCTTCCATCCTCTTTTTTTCTTCTCTTTCTGATCAGTGCACTCTGTTGAACATTTTCATGGAGAGTGATTCCAAAATTAACCATTTATTTAATTATTTATTTAGTGTTTTTGTGTCATAATTTCTGTAGGGATGGGGATATGAAATGAAGAATCAACATCTCATCACAATGGCAGATACATGAGGGGGATGTGGGGTGTGCGTCCCCCCCCTTGTGCGGCCATCCGCATTGCCACCCGCGCTGCCCCCACCACTCAGCTTGCATGCTATTCATTTGTTTCATTCATCAGTTGACTCCACTGATTCGAGTAATTGAGTAGTTGTACTTTCCTACATAGCATACACGTCCACCTCTTCGTATTTTATACATTTCTGTCTGGCACATAGATAGCTAACACATACCTAAGAGAAAGTCGCTGCCATTCTAGTGATTCGATATATTATTCCTTCTGGCATTTGTTTGAGAAAAGTCATGATTATTCTACTGTTTTCTTGTACAGAGAACCCTCGATACATGGCATTATAAATATGGATTATTTGCCCAATAGGAAGCTAGTTTACATTCAGAAGCAGAAATATTAAGACTGAAGAATGAGTGAGTAAAAATTCCTAATTGTAGCAAGTGCAAGTATGAAGTTTAGTCAAGAGTGAGAGTGATCAGTTGATTGTGATTCTGTTATGCAAGCATTGTCTGTTTGTCCTGTATCTGACTATCCTACTTCGCATACGCTATACAAAACATTTGCTTGTCTACCTGCTTCTTTTGCTACAGGAGAAAGAAGTTTTTCAACATTGCGGCATACAAAGACATGGCTGTAACATGTGATATGATGAATTTTAGGATGGAAGAGTAATGCCGTAGTCATGGGAGTGTGCATTTGGGGTGTCTCTGTGGTGTGTTTGAATGTGTATGCTATTACTGGAAAAAAAGCTAGTGCTCGAAAGCTAATGTTAATGCTGTTTTCTGTTAAGTGTTAAGTGCTCCATGCATCAACTCACCTAGAATTCATCATTTAAGGAAGAGAACCACAATTGTAACTTTTTTATATCATAAGATGGCATTGTCTTGTATATGTTTAATCAGTTTAAACAAAATTTCCTTAAGCTTTGCATGTGACTTGATTATTTTTTATTACGGTAAAAGTAAAGGTAGCTCAAGATATCTTTAGCGCACTCTCCTTGAGGTTTTTCTGTATCTGCCACAAATCAGCACAATACGATAACTCAGATGAGTCTTTGATGTCGTTCAAAAGTTGCAAATCAGTGTCTTTTTGCATTTATTGTACAACAGCATTCAGTAAATGAGATGCCTATCATGCCCTTTTACTTCTGATGTGCTATTTTATGCTATTTTAACAAAAAATCATGAAATAACATATCATACCATGATATCATATTTAAATATCCTTCACGTGAATCATTATCAAGAAAAATATGACTGTTCTTTTTTAATTCAATCTCTTATTTCTTTATTGTTGAACTATAATCGCTATAAATATTCACCAACTTTGGATGACTTTCTTCTAGTAATAACTATCAAAAATAAGGAATTCAATGATGGCTCCATACTCCTGCTTATTCATCTGAACAAGCCACGCACAGCATCAAAATTTTAAATAACCATATGAGCAAAACTATTCTGCACATTAAAATGCCACTGGGCTCACGTTATCACATGCAATCTATCAGTGTAAGAAAATCAACATATCATCATGGTACCATATCTGTGCCATGCCAAGATCTTTTCATGTTTACTGAATATTTTTGCTGATTCTTTTCACATTAGTGTGTGTCATTAAGACTTAGAGTCAACAGGGAGGGATTATTTAGTACAAAATCCATTTTGCCTTCACAAACACAGGCTATAATGAGAGTTTTTACTTTGAATGTATTCTGTCACTGTGCAGTATTGTAAGATGTCCTATGTTGACCATGTTCCCAGTCCTGCACACTGTAGGTCATCCCCTATTGGTAGCATAGTTTTACTTGATCACCTGTCTTAAAAACAGGCATGTCTGAGCATTGTGCCATCACTGATTTACAAGATGCACTGCACAAGACGTGGTACAACTTTATGAAACAGCCTGTAGGTATTGCTTGAGATGGACAGGTATAGCAAGTGCAGATCTCTCATGCTCACTTTTCAGTTTACAGACTGGCTGTACCAAACTGGCTAACAACAAACTTGACCACCCAGTTGCTGCACCACAACAACACCAGTGACTTCAACAGCAGCAGCCTCCAAGCAAGGCAGCACATTGGTTATTACACTTGCCTCTCATTTAGAATGGCAGTTAATGAACTGCCTATCGAGTCCTCAATATTTACACCGTATAAAGGCGATACTGGAATGGCACCTTTGAAAAGGATATGACCAATTTCCTCCCCATTCCTTGTGTTACCTGAGATAGTACTCAGTGTGTAAGGTCCTTGTCTTCAATAGGACATTAAACCCTAATCTTCCTGCTTCTTTTATGTCCACACTGCTTCAATACCTGAGTCATAACTCTTCTGAACTGTGCAAATGAAACTATCACTGCAGCACATGCTTCATTTTCACTGTTCCCCTGTCCTAAACCCTGTCCTAAGCCTTGCTCTTCCTTCATCCTCCACTCTACTCCTTCTACGCCTTATAGTTATATTCCCCTAACTGCCATCTTTCTTTCCCTTTTTTCTGCTTCCTTCCTCCCTCTCACCTCTACCTCTCTTTACCCCCCCTCCCCCCCCCCCCCCCCATTTGTCTGTGGCCTCCTCTATCCTAAAGTTATAATCACCTGACCAACAATTTTCTTTCATCTTTCTTCCCCTCCTTCTCATCTCTCAGCTCTCTCTCTCCCTCTCTCTCTTTCTCCCCCCCCCCCCCACCTTGTGTGTGTGTGTGTGTGTGTGTGTGTGTGTGTGTGTGTGTGTGTGTGTGTGTCTGTGTCTGTGTGTGTGTGCATGCATGCACGCATGGGTGTGTGTTTGTTTTTGTTTTGTGAGTCTCACTGTTTGCGTTCTGTGTGACACGCGTCACCCACCTATAGGCGAGTTGTCGCCTCCTATCATTTTGTTCATTGTTTCCATCCTAGAATTTGCATTATTGTAAGGGAGGAAGAAAGCTAGAAAACAGAGTCTAATTTGAGTTAAAGAAAAAATATCATTGTTAGATAAGAATTATCACTCTGATTAAAGGAAATAAATGTACAATGCTGCTATTGTTTTTTCCTCTCTTTTGATTGACATGACTTGTTTAGAAATTGGAATGTTAATGTTACAGATCACGCTATCATACAGTAGAGCAAGCCAGGGTAAAATTTCTCATAACTATTAAAGAGAAGGTTCCCAATGCTTCAACAAAAACAGAAATTCACAAGGAAACTACAGATGATTTATGCAGGGAGTGTCCTACACTTAATCTGAGTGTTAATGAAGTAAACTCAATAAATGTTGATATCAAGGAACAAAAACTGATTCATGACAAGTTAAATGTTTAATATGTAATCAGAACTAATTGACGTCCATTCATTTAATCCCTAGACCTTTTTGTTTGTAGTCACCTTATTATGTAGTTTCATTTGATGATA
This sequence comes from Schistocerca serialis cubense, assembly GCF_023864345.2. Lineage (NCBI taxonomy): Eukaryota > Metazoa > Arthropoda > Insecta > Orthoptera > Acrididae > Schistocerca > Schistocerca serialis. The sequence goes on along the minus strand of NC_064639.1, from coordinate 448,139,144 downwards.
GCATATTGTGTTCCTGTATGGGTCTCCCAGCTTCTGAACTGGGAGATGTTTGAAGACTTCAAGCTGCTAGTATGTGATGTCATGCCACAGCCATTCATAGTTCACTACCAATAACAATAATGTGTGTAGTATTGTAGTAGCCTTAGTGTAAGTGAATTCTATGTTTTGCATTTGAGTAGTTTGTCCATTTCTTTTCAATGATAGAAGAAGAAATTCATTGCCCATCACAGGCATTACCTTTGACTCATTGAAGAAAGCCAGGTGGATAACACAGTGGAGTGTAAGAAGATCCCTCAACAAATGGGGAGTACAATTTCTTTTGAAGAATGAACAGGCTCACAGACATATTCCTTAAAGTTGATGAAGATAATGAAAGTGCATCTAGTTCCAACACTGGATAAAGGAGATGTTTCTTGTTGCCCCTCCCCTCCCTCCCTAACTAAAATTCTTCTCTCCCCATTTGTTGGCTGTACGTATATGGCAATAGTCAATGGCAGTCTGTGTGCTATGAAAAGGTTGTGTTCTCTGTTCCAGGCACCAGGTGAATTACAGATAAAGAAGTGTTTAAGAAACAGATTATCTTGATGATTGTGGTGTGCAAGCCTTGTGCGCACTTTTACACAAATGAGAGAGGTCTGTTGATTGTTATCCTTTGTGTATTTTTGTGTGTTATACTGTTATAGCAGAACCCTGGTCACATGATTTGCAACTTAATGTTGCACATTTCTGGTTATCACATAATTGGATGATGCCTCTCCTTTGGATGAGCTTAACCCCTTAAGCTGATTTGTATTACAGAAGTCACAGTGACTTGATGGTGGTCAATTAAATGCGTTCATTTCACAAAAAAGCTGGAAATGTGTAAATGGACAGTATACACTGAAGAAGATTAAAAAAAATGGACCAGATCACTAAAAGCTAGTCATTCTGTCGGCTTTGGTAGTGTGTCTAGGAGAATACTCTAATTTTGAAAGTATTACCCTTAAACTATCTTTATAGTCAACCAGTAATTCAGTGTGTATTTCCTGGTGGTCTTAAATATTTAGTAACGCTCATCTACAAAACTGGAGAAAAACAGACTACTTCTAACTACAGACCTGTTTCACTCCTTCTAGTCATTTAAAAGTGTTGAGAAAATGGCCCAAAGTAGAATAATGACTCATTTAACTGGACAGAACTTGGTAACAGCCCCTCAGTTTGTCTTTTATATACAATTTGCTGCTGGCAAAGCAATATGAGATCTCATAAATAAAGTGCCAGCAGAACAAAACATATTTTGTGACCTTGTCAAAGCCGCTGATTGAGTGGATCACAGAGTTTTACATGGCAGTGTAAAATGCTATGGCATTAATGGTACCCTTCTTAGTAGTTTAATATACCTAACAGACAGCAGAAGGTATTATGAACAGACTGTGTCACAAGCATGAAACTAAACTCAGAATGAGGGAGCATGACATGTGGAGTGCCATAAGGATTAGAGCTGCGCCAACTCTTATTCTTAACCTACATATATGGTCTTCCAATGGATATAAACCACGTTTCAAAAACTTTTATTTGCTGACGACACATACATATTAATCAAGGGGCAAATACAACCTTAGCAGACACAACTCAAGTGATAGATGAAAAAGCCTCCAATTTATAGTAAAAGTGATAGGATATGTAAATTAAATGAAATGATCTCACACAGTGTGCCAGAACAGTAGTAAACTGATGAAGTATGCAAATTAAATTAGACACTTCCACATTGGGTTGCAAACATGTAGCAAAAATTAAAAACAGGGGTAGGGTGTAACAGTACTTCTTATGATTATTCATTTGTGTGTAACATATAAACTACAATTACAAATTTCAGAGGACCAATTTGATTGGACATAGACACAACTCAATAACTGAAGAGGAAGAGTGGGAGGGGGGGGGGGGGTCGACAATACTATCTCACCACATGATGAAGCCAGCTGCGCAAGTGAAAGTAGGTGGCTGGCATGTGGCATGATGTCAGCCTGATGCATTCAGCTCCCAGTGGGTGTCATGTTGCCGTTACTAGACAGCTGGCGACTTTTATATCCACATCTCTGTGTACCTCCAGTTTTACTGGAGACACACAGAGAAGCTAAATCCGTGCTTTGCCTGCTGTTCCCTGTGTAATTGTTCTCCAGGTGGACCACTGCCCAGCAGTGAGGGCTGCTCTATTGACCTGGCTGTAATGGCCATTCGCTGTCTCCTGATACTCATGCTGCACCTTTCGTTTGCAGTAATTAGATTGCAGAAATGGCATGTAACTCAGGTAGCAGATACACATTCAAATGATCATTGATCCAAGTACTGGACTGAAAGAAAACCATTCTAAACAGAATGGAAACTGAGAGTCTCACAAAATGGCAATGGATATTGGACGAATACAGGAATCTGACTTAAAGTTCGAAAACCAAGTAAAGAACAGACTGACATGCATCCAGATTATAGAGTCAACATGGTCTTCTCAATGAGAATGAGAGTGGCACAACTTCCAGAATGAGAGTCACAGATCAGTGTTCCAGGTAAAATGACAGTGAACTGACATGAAGTGACATGATCCATCTGAAACAGAATGACTGACTGCCTTGTGTGAAACAGAATCCACTTCTGAATGTCCTACTCAGTTTTGTTATCCTGCTGCCACTCTTGTCTGTCAGAAAGCTGAATTTCTTGTCACATCATCTTGCTATTGGTGGGCTATAATAAACAATTGGTGCAGGATAACTTCATCTTTCTAATAATGGTTACAGAATGCCAGAGTTTTTGTCCCAGTTCAAAAACTCTCTGAACCCCAAGGCTGGGCTTTCCATCACCTGTGGTTGGCTTAGTGTGTGCAATCTCAGCACTGCTCCCAAGCATTCTCACATGCTGGATTTTCTTGAGAAACGCCTGTGAATGCACCCATGTCTCTGTTTCTGCATTCCTGATTCACCAAGGAGACTACAGCTTAACAGCAGATCTGACTGTTTGTAATGAGAAAGTCTTTATCCTGCTCCAGTGTCTCAGTTCTTGAAGGAACTTGGCAACATCTCTCAGCTGCCAGTCAGTCTTCAAACAGGATGCCCCTTTCTGAGTGAACCACAGTACTTCCAAACTGTGCCTCTGGGGAAAGTCTCAGAACAACAATGCGTGGCTTAGCTGGAACCCTTTTGTTCAGAATACTGGACTGAAAAATATCACAAAGTTATTCACATCTTATTTGAAATTCTGATCTAACAGACTCATATAAAGAGATTTAAGATATAATGGCATGTTAGCATGAGAAGTAGACATTAACAGTCATACAAGGTATGAAACACACTGTGGAAAATTCATTAGGGTCCAGTTGGGTAACACGTAAATTGGAGTTAATACATATGTAAACTAATCAAGAAGCTCAATTTAATGTGTTTTTTTCCTCAATGGTAAAGTGTCTGACTACAAATCTAAAGGTCACAGGTTCAATACCCAGTCAGTCTTAGGATTTTTATCTGTCACTCGTCACTGCTTGCGCCTCTTGCACTTTTTGTTATTGTGTAAAAGGCCAATTTGCACCATAATTTGGAGTTCACTTTAAAGTTTAAGTTCAAAAGATGGAGGAAGGAAAAACCATACCACCTGCAGTAGGACCAAGCTAGTGAAGTACTTTAGTGAGCAAACAAACCAACTGGTTAAGGACTGCTTTATGTTTTTTTGTGCTTACAAGGGAAACTTCCCATTGCCCCCCCGCCCCCCCTCCCCTCAGATTTGGGGATAAGATGGCCCAGTGGACAGCCCTTCAAAAACTGAACACAGACCAAGCAAGAAAACAGGAAGAAGGTCTACTGAACTGTGAAAAAATAGCAAAATAAAAACAGTGAACTGTCCAAGCTTAATAACTCTACCTCGAGAGAGGTAGGGCAGCCGCAGTATTGTGGTTAAGTGGTCACAGTGTTGGACTGTAAACCAGATCAACAGCGTTCAAAACTCTCATATGCTATTTATTTATTTATTTTTCACGATATTATGAACTGTCCGTCCAGTCACTGAAATGTTTGTTCTCTTTCTGTAGTGTTGCTAGTTGTCATACTATACATTGTTTATAGAATATGAGTCACATGGTAAGAAAATGTTACCATCTCAATTAAATGTGATGAATAGTGGCCGGCCTAAGTGGCCGTGCGGTTCTAGGCGCTGCAGTCTGGAACCGCGAGACCACTACGGTCGCAGGTTCGAATCCTGCCTCGGGCATGGATGTGTGTGATGTCCTTAGGTTAGTTAGGTTTAACTAGTTCTAAGTTCTAGGGGACTAATGACCTCAGAAGTTGAGTCCCATAGTGCTCAGAGCCATTTGAACCATTTGATGAATAGTGAGAGCAGGGAGAATACCACAGAGACGTCTCACAGAAATGAAAACAACAAATAAATGGGTGGGAACTATGTTACAACAAAGGAATTTGAGTCAAAACTCCCAAAATGAAATGAAACTTCAAAATGTTAAAGACATATGTTCTGATAGAACACAGAGAAAGTGTATTATTGTGAAACTGTTGCATTCATTTGTTGCAACTTATGTGACAAACTATTATGTTTTCATCATTTTCTTGGGAGTGATCACATTCACATGCATACGGACACCTAAATCGGGTAAGGAGGCATATGTCACTTACTCACCAGGTGTACAAATTAGGTGTGTTGATAAGAGATTCCTATCATGTGGCACACATATTGTCACTAATGCCGTATATGACACACCAGACATGTTTTCCAGTGGAGGATTCAATTGACTTGTCACCTTCTCATCAAACATTTGCGGTTCCTAACAAAAGCCATTTCCTTTTGGCCACTAATAGAGGAGTGTGAAGAATCAACTGTCATTATAGGTCCCTACTTTACACCTTGCTGTTGCAAATGGATGTTACACTACGCCATGACACAAATTTGAATACAGAGAAATAAATTAAAAAAGAAAAAAAATTGGTAAGTGGGAGGTTTGAACACATCTCACCTGTGTGGCAGACCAACACCATCACCACTTAAGCACGATGCTGTTGCTAATTCTGACTGCTCCATATTGCACTTCTTGTCCTTGGACCATTCACTGTTTCTATTTTGTTTTTTTATCACAGTTCAGTTTCTCTTCTTCCTGTTTTCATGCTCGATCTGTGTTCTGGTAGAACAGAGTTCAAATCCCTTTCTGGAAAACCTGATCTAGTTTTCAACTAGAACAATGAACAGCTTCCTCTCCTACCTTGACCACCTGGCAACCTTTAGCCATACACAATGACTTCTGTGTTAATGAAACATTAATGTCTATTTTGCTTAATTCTTTTCTTCATTACTGAAAACTTTTTAAAATTTGTATGTATTGTTATGGTTCTTTCAAGATGTTAATATTTTCACATGCATAGTTGCATCCATAATCGAAAGTGTCATTTCAGCATTATATACGATTGCTGTTTACAGTAAATGACACAGTTAAGAAAATATGTAGAATTCGAAATGTATCATGTACTGTATGTTGAGTAATCATGTCTTATTAATTGTCAGTGAGGTAAAAATATAATTTATGATTACAAAATTACCCAAAATTCCAAATATCTCTAACGACAGCATAAACCAAGGTGGCACAGTATCTAAAGCACTACAAGTGTAGAAAATAATTTCAAATACATGTCACACTGTCCAGATTTAGGTTATCCATGTTGTCATGTTGTGCCTCATAATCAATTATTTCTTTGGGAAGAACATGGTCAATTTCCTACCCTACCCTATCTTTGTTCTGAGTTTGTGCTCTGCTCTAATCCCCTCATCAGCTGACAGGACATGGTACCTTAATCTTCCTACTTCTACTAATATCAAAACATATTGCGAAACATAGAATGGGCAGCCTGTGCTATATGCATTTTTCAGCGACACAGTCAGTAACATCATTGCCTGTATGACATGTGCCTTGGTGAAACAGCAGTGTTTAAGTTCTTTTAAAATGTGGTACTTCATTGTAACACAGCAATAGTTGGTAGAGTTTTATTCCATATCTCAGTAGTATGTATTCTTTCTGTTTGAATGTATTCTTCCTTTTTGGAATTACTGCAGTATGTATTTGTGTTTGGAACTGTAAATTATTACATCTAAATATACTCTGATGATAATTTAGAATGAAATTTGTATAATGTAATAAATTACTTGAAATTAATTTTACATGTTATGCCTAATTAGTAATAAATATAATCTGTGTTAAAAAACAGCAGAAGGAGACATTTGATAATGGAATTGTGTATTAGCATTTGTGGCTTTAATAAGTTCAGTAAGTGAAAAGATGGAAGAGCAGTAATTTGGACTGTGTCTGTGAAAAGGAGTGTTAAACGAACTGTCCATGGATGCAGGTGGTGTTGGACTTAAAAGTAACTGTTCTGTGTTTTAAACTATTGTTGTATTGATTTATAGACTGTAGAACCATCTGTAGAATGCTACATGGAGCTTGCATCCACAGTTTTGCTGATGTGGATGGTGAACATATTAATGGAAGCCACAGAAATACTGGACCAGAATACACAGGTGTTTGACTTACTAATGTCTGCACAGCAGCCCATAGCTGGCCTTCCAGATCTGCACAATTGGAACATCATTGCAAAATACCGTTATGTGCCAGTACCTAGCATGAGACCGGTAGTGAATCAAAATATGAGAATGCAGGCCTGGCACCTGAGAGTGACTTTGACATATTAACTGAAGTGAAGAATGTCCAACAGCCTGATACAAGAGTGCAATTTATGTGCTATGAGTGGGAGCATCTGTAGATTATAATGGAGTACATTGAGAGGAGGTGACACATGAATATGAGCCATCCCATCCACCAATTGATATCCATATGGAAGGAAGGTGTCCATAGTCAATATGTATGGAGAAGCAGTGCTGGAATGAATGTCAGGAGACACACACATATTTACATCAAACACTCATGTGATATTAGTTCACGGGAACTGTACTGTGCATTAGTGATTGACAGACAGTGTGTCACTGGCATCCATATATCAGGGGTGCATTCTATGACTTTGTACACTATTTATGTAATCATATTGTAGATAAAAGTCAATTACAACAGAGTACAAATGCCTGTATTCATCTACTATCAAATCTGGCTACTGTTGTCCCCATAAGCATAAAATCTGTACAAGCAGAGTATACTGGCATACTACCCGCATATATAATTGCTCCTACAAGGTTGAACAGAATTCAGGCTGAATTTAAGACATACAGAAACCAATTATTTGCAAAATATTGTAGAACAGAATAACTGCAATGTATAAAAATAAATACGTAGTCATATATCCTACAAAACTGTTCTTATTTTCCCCCATCCTATTATTAAAATGTTTTATAGCTACACTTGGCTGGAGAGAAACTATAACAATGTTTCCAAAGACACATTTTAGTGTGTACATTGTGCAACACAGCTGTCCTGTCCACACTTAGGTCATTAAACAAGCATTTAGCCAATGACCACTGGAAGTTGATATGTCCCAGGTAGCTGTCAAACAAGAGAAAATGCCACTGCCCACCTACACACACCATAGAGGGAGGGCTGCTCTGGTGGTAGCCAGTACTCAGATGTGAAATAAGAGATAATATAAGCTCTTAACTATTTAGCAGACTGCTAAGTTGTGGTATCTATACAAATTTAAAAATAAACTTAAGAAAGAAAGACACATTTTTTCATTTGTCAATTTAGTGGGAGGTATTTATCTTTAGCAAAGATGATATAAAATAACTTTTTTAAAGTTGCATGCACTGTTGCTAATATACATATTTACCGTGGTTAATAAAGTCATGTGTTGTGAGAATCCTCGAAGGTTAAACATATTAAAATGCATAGCAACATTCCTCACTGCAAGATAGGCCTCATGTGAGGAGAAGCTGCCCAACATGAAATTAACACAGTTTAATGTGACATTCAGTCCAGACAACAGCGGGAATCAGTGTGTCAGTAAGGGATGATGTTGGATCCTGCAACCAATTCAGTGATGATTTTCAAAAGTTCCCCACACAGTGATATCAAAATCATATTATCTCTGGTTGAGCAATTTGCCTATGTGACACACCAATGTAAATTGCTGGTGTGTTCCACAGAAGTGCTCACTCTTCCTCACTGATCTGAGGACTACTTATGAACAATTAAACTGTTTACTAAGAGAGAGAGCACCTGTCTGTAAGAACACTTTATACTAGGTATGTGATGAAACATGTTTTAGACTGTCAACAAAGCTGGCAAACATATGTCTACTGATTGTATGATAAAATATGCAGAAATCTATGGGAGTTAGCATGCAAAACTGTTCATCAATCGCAGGAAATCATCATGCAACATTACGATTCACGTAGAAATGTGTGAACAAACTGTGCTATATATAGGCACAGAACTGTTTTTGTATTTAAGTTTGTACATATAATCTGCTATATGTAAGAGTTTATAAATAAAAAATACGGGTATAGGTACATGTGTGTCCCCTATAAAATCCCCTGTATGCTTATCCAAACATGTAATTCTCACCAAGACTGAGGGGACAAAATAGCCCCGCCTTGTAGTAACTGACTCGTTCTGCAATGATATCAAAAACTGGAAGAAGAATCTAATCTACATGGATACTTTGCAAATCACATTTAAGTGCCTGGCAGAATAGATCACTCCTTCCTGCTATAATTATTGAACCATCTGGCCATGGGAAGACTAATGTTTTTCTGTCATTGTTAAAACACACCCTGAGGGGGCCACTTTGAACACCCACCCACCCACCCTTCCACCTACTCCCGTCCTCCCCCCCCCTCCACACACACACACATATATGAAAACTCCTGTTGCACCCAAAATACCAGCTATTATATGACATTGTGCCTCACATCAATGGAGTAACCTACCAGACATCCAGCAAAGGCAGTGACATTCCACTGCTTGAAGAAGTAAAGCCTAACAGTGTATTCATACTTGATAATGTTTCAGTGGAAACCTTGATCAAATACAGAACTATTATGTGTAAGATGCCATATGAAGGTTGATGTCTTTTTTTGTTAGCCAGACATGTTTCAGGATTCGAATGCAGCTGAGTTATGGATAATGCAAACGTTATTATCATTTTCAAACTGTACAATATGAATTTAAAGCATATTTATGAAGCACTTGTAGATATTGACATAACATCCAATGAATTTATTACCACACGTGGTAACTGTTGGACTCGTAGGCAGTAAGGCATTATGGTTATCAATAAAATGACAAAATGAGTGACAGGCAACACAGACAAAACTTCGAGGAGTTTCTGTTTAACAGATAGTGCATCAGTAGTTAATTGTGTTGGTATATTGTAGACTGTGAACATATTTGCACTCATGCAATATGCACATTCTATGGCGATGATGCACAGGCAAACAGTCATTTATATGTTTATAGAAAAACAGAAGCAACCAGCACGAGATTAACATAATTGAATAGCATTATCAAGGCAGCAACTACAAAAAGTGAGATGCATGAATCCAATGTGTCACAGCTGAATGACAGACTCCAGTGGTGTGAGCCATATATCAAGGGAACAATTGGAGTAATGAACAGGTGTCTCAAAAACTCTATTGGATGTATCAACAAAATTCTTAAACATCATACTACAGAAATACAAGTATTGGGAGATGCTGTAGATCTCCATGAAGATAAAAAACAATATCAAGAAATATAAAAAGCACTCCTATAAATACTGCAGAATGAGAAGCTCAGGAAGAAAGGAATGAAATCTTTCTCAGGTTAATCAATGAAGTAAATACAAAAGTTGCTATAACTGAGAAAACCTTGCATAGGACTATATAAGATGCATACTGTTTTACCTGGCAAACTGGTCAGGAGTGATATTTGCAGTTTCCAAAGTGCTACAAACTAACACAGGAACTTAGATCTTAAAAGATGGCAACGGTGAAGAAATTTCTGGAAAATTTTACCTAGAAGAATAACTGAGAAAACCTTGCATAGGACTATATAAGATGCATACTGTTTTACCTGGCAAACTGGTCAGGAGTGATATTTGCAGTTTCCAAAGTGCTACAAACTAACACAGGAACTTAGATCTTAAAAGATGGCAACGGTGAAGAAATTTCTGGAAAATTTTACCTAGAAGAATTACAGAGAAGCTCTGAACTTGTGTTTCTAATAGAATGTGACATAAGATGTTGAGGGAACAATTAATGAAATGAGTCGGCTCTCCATCATCATACAATAGTTGGCCCCAGAGCAGGAGCATAACATAGTGCAAGGAAGTGCATCAGAGGGGATTGTTTCATGGTATTAGAGGGATTAATCTACTAGATAAGGCCTGCAAGGAATGTGTTTTATCATGCACTGGAAATCAAGGTTTGGCACAGTGTCATGCTGCTGATTGAATTCTAGCTGATAAAGCCAAGCAAATATATCAAAGAAGAGACATTGACATGGGCCAACATATTGTGGCATTTGCAATTGATAAGGCAATGGGAAATGGATAGGTTGAATTTAGATGTAGTGGAATTTATTGAAGTTTGGTGGCAGCAAGAACAGGACTTCTAGTCAGGTGAGCACAGGGTTATCAGTACAAAATCAGATAGAGGTAGTGCAGGAATAGGTTTAATAATAAATAAAAAAATAGGGATGTGGATAACCTACTATCATCAGCATTGTGAACACATTATTGTAGCCAAGACAGACATGACACCCACACCCACCTTGTGGTACAAGTCTGCATGCCAAATGGCTCCACAGATAATGAAGAGGTTGAAGAAAGGTATGATGGAATAACATAAATAATTCACATAGTTAAGTGAGATGAAAATTTAATTGTGATGGGGGACTGGTATTTGATAGTAGGAGAAGCAAGAGAAGGAAAAATTGTTGGTGAATATGAACAAGGAGAAATGAATGAAAGAGGAATCATCACTAACTTTTGGTTTAAGACTCATTAAAGAAAGCTGTATATATACAAGAGACCTATAGACACTTCAAGGTTTGATATAAATTATATAATGGTAATAATGGTGAAACAGAAATTTTTGAACCAGATTTTAAATTGTAAGACATTTCCAGGTGCAGATGTGGACTCTGGCCACAATTTATTGGTTATGAAATGTAAATTAAAACTAAATTGCAAAAAGGTAGGAAATTGAGGGGATGGGACCTGGATAAGCTGAATGAACTAGAGGCTGTTGAACATTTCAGAGGGAGCATTAGGCAATGATTGACTAGAACTGAGGAAAGGAATACAGTGGAAGACAAATGGGTAGCTTTGTGAGATGGAATAGAGGCAGCAGAGGATCAAATAGGAATAAGACAAGGCTTAGTAGAAATCTGTGGATAACACAAGAGATACTGAGTTTAACTGATGTAAAGAGAAAATATGAAAATGCAGAAAGTGAAGTGGGGGAAAGGGAATATAAATGTCTAAAACTGCGGTTAACAGGACATGCAATATAGTTAAGCAGGACTATCTAGAGGACAAATGTAAGGGTTTATAATCATATTTCACTAAGGGAGAGATGTATACAGCCTACAGGAAAATTAAAAGGTCTTTGGAGAAAAGTGAAACAGCTGTATGAATATTAAGAGATCAGATGGAAAACCAGTCTTAAGCAAAGAAGGGGAGCTGAATGCTAGAAGGAGTATGTAGAAAGTCTATACAGGGGAGATGAACATATGTATTACAGAAAGGGAAGAGGTCATAGATAATAACAACATGGGAGATATGATACTGTGACAAAACTTTGACACGGCAGTGAAAGACCTAAATCAAAATTAGGCCTCTGGAGTAGACAACATTCCATAAGAACTACTGATAGCCTTGGGAGAGTCAGCCATAACAAGGCTATTCCATCTGGTGTGCAAGATGTATAAGACAGGTGAAATACTTTCAGATTTAAAGAAGAATGTAATAATTTCAATACCAAAGAAAGCAGGTGCTGACAGGTATGAATGTTACCAAACTATCAGTTTAATAAGTTATCACTGCAAAATACTAACACAAATTCATTAAAGAAGAATAGAAAAACGGGTAGAAGCCAATCTCAGGGAAGATCATTTTGAATTCCAGAGAAATGTAGAAACATGCAATGCAATACTGGCCCTACAATGTATCTTAGATGGTAGATTAAGGAAAGGCAAACCTATGTTGACTGGAACACTCGCTTTGAAATTCTGAAGGTAGCAAAGATAAAATACAAGGAGTGAAAGACTACTTAAAACTTGTACAGAAATTGCACAGAAACCATATGGCAGATATAAGAATAGAGGGGCGGTGTTTGAGAAGGGAGTAAGACAGGGTTGCAGCCCATCCCTGATGTTACTCAAACAGTACATTGAGCAATTGGTAAAGGAAACCAAAGAAAGATTTGGAGTGGGAATTAAAGTTCAGGGAGAAGAAATAAAAGCTTTGAGGTCTGCCGATGACATTGTAATTCTGTCAGAAATAGCAAAGAACTGGGAAGAGCAGTGGAATGGAGCGGGCAGAAGGATCCAAGATGAACATCAAAGTAAGTGAAATAGGGATAATGGTCTATAGCTAAATTAAATCAGGTAATGATGAGGAAATTAGTTTAGGAAACAAGATACTTAAAGTAGTAGAGGAGTTTTGTTATTTGAACAGAAAAATAACTGATGCTGTCTGCAATAGCGAGGATAAAATGTATAGACTGGCAATAGCAAGAAAAGCATTCCTGAAGAAGAGAAATTTGCTAACAATGAATATAGATGTAAGTGTTAGTAAGCCTGAGAGTACTTGTGTGGAGTGTTGCCATGTATGGAAGTGAAACAGTGATGATGAACAGTTGAGACAAGAAGAGAATAGAAGCATTTGAAATGTATTGCTACAGAAGAATGCTCAAGATTAGATGGGTATATCACACAATTAATGAGGAGGTACTGAATAGAATTTAGTATTGGAGTGAATTATGAGTGTTTGTGTGTGTGTGTGTGGGGGGGGGGGGGGGAGGGGGGAGGGGATGAAAATTGTAGAGTAAGACTAAGAGGTTACTACAGAAAGCATATTCAGAAGGATGCAAATTGCAGTAGTTATTTGGAGATGAAGAGTCTTGCACAGGATTGAGCTGCATGGAGAGCTGCACCAAACCAGTCTTCCGACTGAATGCCACAACAATAGGACAGTGCATGCCAAACTTAAGCGAGGTACCGGGGTGAATTTTCCACATGTTACAAATACATCTCACCATACACTAAAGAAGCAGAAGAAAAAGCCTATGGCAAGTTTTAAAAAGTGTATCCAATCTGCAGTGGCAGCAGCAGCAGCAGCAGCTAAAAGTGTCTTGAAGTAGAAAGGAGTAGGAAGAAGAAGACTTGTTAAAACGCCTAGTGTTCAGCCAATCCATAAGACATGTAGTGGAATTATCCCATTTCTGGTTCCAGCACTCACAGGATTTCCAGGTCTTCCTGCAATATCTGAATATGTTAAAGAAAATACCATATAATATTTTGACTCATGTGGTGACTTATGTCCTCCCGAAGAATTACATCATTAGTTTGTCAACAACTATGTTTTCTACAATTTTTTGGGTTACCAAGACTTCAGTTTCTCCAAATGATTGCATAAAACAAGCAGCATGAATGTCACCCCAGCAGTTGTGGTTTAAACATGATATAATGCACTCCACCATTAAAAGACAGATCATCTGTACCAACAGACTTTATCCAGGGACGTTCAATAGGACCACTGCTGGGTTTCTCAATTAATCAAGTTTTGGGGAACAATACTGACAAAGCAATGAATATAGCACCAATTAGCGTGATCCATGTCAAGCGCAATATCACAGTAGATTTATATCCAAGCAACAGGTTAATATGTGGATTCCTCCATACAGTCATACCAGGAAATAAACTTATTGAGGTGCTGAGCAGACCATTATACTTCCCAGTGACTGTTCAGGCATTAGACCACCTCAAGTTGTTCATACTATGAGTGTGGGAATCTTAATTGATTTTCAAGGAAAAGAAACTGTGGTATGGCTTCACTTGAAGCAGGGGCAACATGTGTTTAAGGTATGAAACAGCTGTCAGTTTACCACTTTGCAACATAAGTGCAATGTGATAACATGGGAGAAGTCAGTTTCTTAAATTGATAGAACTGAAAGTGCAAAATGATGTCACTCAATATAACACCCCCAGTTCAGTATGATGAGTGGATCACTCGCCACAAGCCTTTCGCTTTGACGATGTTTGATAATGATTGCAAGACAAGGAGTCTCATTCAACACTCGAGATTTTGAGCACCAGTTTCCTATGCTTGGAAGAAACATTTATGTTGAATGATGGAAGCTGTACAGCAGTAGCATCATGACTTAAATATAATGCCTTCACAAATGCCTTCACCTTCCTGTTTCAAGAAATAACATACAAACTTAATGGAATTGATGTCGACCCCTCAAGACATATTGGGAATCACATCAACCCTCAAAATATACATTCCTGCATCAACCTCAGACTTGAATTGTCTACAGAATGCAGAATGGGTCATAGACAGATTATTAGGTGATCACTTTAGTGTATGTATCCGACTCAAAATGCTTATGAGATTCTTTGAAGATAACAGATGCATCATCATGAATGGTAAAAAAGCACTGATTCACTAGTTCAAAGTGTGGTGGATAATAACTCAAACATTCAAGGAGCACAAGAAGAGAATAAAATTGTGTTTATTAAATTGATGTGGAAAATGCACCATATTTCTATAACAGATGAGGAGTGTCTGAAATTTTGTGTATACTGACTGCACATAATCAACTACCACTAAATTTATGTTCATGGGAATGGTACAAATACTCACTTCTAACAATTAAATCCAGACAGGCATGGGCCATTAAAGCAGCATTTCAGCTAGAAATGCCTTCATTCATTACTCTGGCACTACAAATAGACAGGGAGGGAAATGTGAAGAAGGATTCCAGTATATTCGAGAATTGTAAGGTAACTAATATCAGTGTTTACCTGTCTTCTGTATTTTACCCATGGGATAATCTGAAGCTTTCTGAGATAGTGACAATATTGGTCTAATGTGTGACATGTATGCAAGGTTTTGCTGCTATTACTATTAGACTGATGGATTTAGATGCATGCTCAGGCCGTAGAAATTTAAAGAATTAGCTCCCATCATGATTCATTGCTCAAAACAAAATGAAAATCTAAAATCAGGGCTGATAGATATCCATACTGATTTTGAATCATAAGACAATCCCCCTCCATACACCTCAGTGTATGCATTTCTGCTGCATGATAAAATGTCTCAAATGACACTAACTGCAATTAAATTAATTATTGGTTGGTTTTCAGCTCCTGCTCTTATGTAAAGTTCTTTACATGGAAACAGTCAATGGTATTTAAACATAGAAGACTCTTGAAAAGAGCTTTTAACATCCATAGCTAGTGTGGTACACTATTTTTTCTTGAGATAATTTACTAAATGGCAAAAACATATCTTTCTTTTGAGTAATGCAGTGATATTACAACTTGCTGAAAAATGACATTGGCTGCTTGTCAATGATGCTGCAAACTCCTGGTGAAATCTGAGTCTTACTGTATGTCAGTACTCACTCACTGTAGATCAGCCATAATCTGTTGATGATCTCTGATAGTGAAAAATGACAATGAAACAATGAAAAATGACAATGAAAAAGAATGGGAGGTGTGCAAGTAGGATTTCATTAAATACTTTTGGGAAGAGCTATAATCTTCTTTCAAATAAGCATTACCATTTGTGTAGGCTCATACCACCAATCCAGTTTGCATTAATCTGAGTGATCTATAGGGCACTGCAGTACTTTGTATGATTGAGTCCCTACAAAATTCTGAACAGTTCCAATGTTATTTCTTGAGTATTATTGACTTAAACTTCCATTAAATCAGAAATTACACAATGGTGATGCACAACAATACTTTTGATTGACAACATACTTTCTCTAATAAATCTACTGCTTTCTTTAACGTCTAGAATCCAAGTGAATGCCTCATTCAGTGTGCAGTTTTACATAATACCGCTGCAAGTCTGAAAACATTAAGCTTAGTCACAGGAATTTCTCTTTGATTTTAAATTAGTATGTAAGTAATTTGTTGGTTTTGTAAACAATTATGTTATTGTATCTTGATATGTGAGTTAAATTGTCTGAAAGTTGTAAACAGACGTCACATACCTCATTCTGTGCTTTCTGAATGACGTATATGAGGGGCAATTGAAAAGCTTCTAGCCTGAGATAGAGATAATTTCTCCCACAAACAACACCACCTACTTTTATGGCCACCCTTTGTGGGTATGAAAGTCAAATTTGGTGGCTCTAGCTTTGTTAGTTTTGCTGCTAGGATGTGTTGTATATCATAGCATATGCAAAACAGTGAATATCAAGAGAATCAATAAACATGTTGTGATTGAATATCTTCATTTGAAGGGAGTGACACCCAAAAAATTGTGGAGGACATGCAGAATACACTTAAGGACAGTGCTATGTCTTATGCAACAGTGAAAAACTGGGTGTCAGACTTCAAATGTGGAAGAACAAGTGCAGAAGAAGCGCCAAGGAGTGGAAGGCCTGTCACCATTGCCACTAATGAAACAGAGACAGCAATTCATGATACGATTTTGCAGGCTCGTCGAACAACATTGCAGCACATAGAAACCACGTCTGGAATCTCCCATAGGCATGCTCATGACATTGTTATGGATATTTTGGGAATGCGGAAGTTTCATCTCAGTGGGTCCCAAAAGACCTGAATGCAGATCAGAGACAAGAACTGAGCGAGGTGGCGCAGTGGTTAGCACACTGAACTCGCATTCGGGAGGACAATGGTTCAATCCCGTCTCCGGCCATCCTGATTTAGGTTTTCCGTGATTTTCCTAAATCGCTTCAGGCAAATGCCGGGATGGTTCCTTTGAAAGGGCACGGCCGATTTCCTTCCCCATCCTTCCCTCACCCGAGCTTGCGCTCCATCTCTAATTACCTCGTTGTCAACAGGACGTTAAACACTAATCTCCTCCTCCTCCACCAGAGACAAGAGCATGTGCAGTTTTATGAAGAAATCATCTGCCAATCTGAAGCGGATGAAGATGGCTTTCTTGAAATGTATGTGACAATGGATGAAACGTGTTCACCACCTTGATCCTGAGACAAAACAACAGTCACAGCAATGGAAACATCCTTCATACCCCATCCCAAAAAAATTCTGTTTGCAAAAATCAGCCAGTAAGGTGACATCAGTCTTTTGGGTTGCTGAAGGGGTAATTATGGTGGATTACTTGCAAAATGGCATAAATATCAATGCATCATACTATTGCACCCTCATGCACCATTTGAGAGAAGAGATAAAGATAAAAAGGCACAAAAAATTGGCGTGCGGAGTTCTCTTGCAACAGGACAATGCGCCAGCACACAAATCCCTTGCATTGTTGGAAACTCTGCATGGCTGCAGTTTCAAATTATTATGTCATCTTCCATATTCTTCAGATTTGGCCATCAGACCTTTTTCTTTTCTCAAACCTAAAAAAAGACCTCAGAGGACAATGATTTGACAATGTTGATGCAGTGATTTGCTGTGAATACTTGATTGGACTCGAAATCAAAGACCTTTTATTTGAATGGTTTGCAAAAGTTATCTGAACGTGCCCACAAGTGTATTAGTGTACACGGGTATTATATTGAAAAGTAAATAGGTATTATGAAATTTCAGTCATTCTTTGTTTGTTATGCTAGAAATTGTTTGACTCCCCTTATATAGTACAATGATATAATGATTATGTGATAAATTATTCCCCACCAACTGTTACTTTTATAAAAGTAGAGGTGCTGCTTCACATCCGAGACATTTCATGACGGCACTTCAGACCAAGGACATCATCGCGGACACACAAGGCTTTTGTGATGAGTGTGGGCCATTTGTGTTTAAGGATATTGTATTCATCACATTCACGAATGCCGGATGTGTAATAACAACCTTCTCCACAGTCGTTGCTTTGTCCCAGTCATTCAAAACAGTAAAGTGTACCAAGACTCAAAAAAACATGGTATGTTTAATGCACATCCACCACAGAAACTGGTGGGTCAGTGATGGAATGGCATGCAGAAATATGGCAACATTGCTTTGATCACACAGGCAGCACTGTTTATGTTGAGGGCGATGAGAAGATGTCCTAAATTTATGAAATCTTCAAGAATGAATTTATTCAGAATCTTGAAACATATATGTGTCCACCTTTTTGACAGCTCAAGAAAATATATTGTGAAGAAGACAAAATTGGTTTCATGTATGCTTTAGGTAATATACAAATTCTTTGAAGGTGGGTTACTAATAAATGAATGAGTTTTTTTATATATAAGAAATCTTAGTATTTATTATTCAACTCCTCCTCTACTTACAGGCTTCATCACACTGTTTTGTGTGGTACGATTATTTTGTGAATATTTATGTAATACTTTCCGTATCGTTATGCATAACAATTTTTGTAACTTATGCTTGTGCTTAAAACTTTATTTTTTTATCTGCCACATGCTTGGAAGATGGGGTTGCCTGAAACACCTCGGTATAAACATGTTTGAACAGATGACCAGCTCATTTTTAGTGACCCATTTATCATTGACATAATATGTGCTCTCAATTTTTTAAAAAAGCTTTTGACAGTATACATCAAGACTTTTTGTGGAACATTGTAACTGTATATGGAATTCCTGACCATCGCGCTGATGTTTCGAGAAACATGTACCTAGACTTGAGTTGCTGTATAAGAACAGAAGATGGGAAGGTCCCTTTCTTTATCATTCTGACAGGCATCAGACAAGGATGCATTTTATCACCATTACTTTTCATATTAGTCATAGATTTCATGATGAGAAAACTCCAACATGAACATAACTTGCAATGAGCAGTCTAGGTTTAGAAACTTGAATTTTGCTGATGACATCGTTCATCTGGGAGAAACACCTCGAAGTTTACAACTAATTTCTACTATCTGGATGGAGTGACCAGTTCTGCAGGGCTAAAAATAAGTGGTAAGACAAACAAAATGTGTATAACAAGTGAAAATGTGTCTACTTAAACTGTACTACAGCTTTTGACTGATTTCGATCCCTCGGCAGCCTTGTCTATAATAATGGGGATGTAGATGCAGATATTGGGAGCAAAACTAGGAAAGATTCTATCGTCTTCCAACGAATGCGGTCTGTTTGGCAATTAGTCTCTGTAAGCAGGTCTATAAATCTTCGGCTGTACTTTAGTATGATCCTAGGGATGAACATACATGCACGTGAGATCTGAAAAATGCCAATAAAATCAGCACAGCGCAATGTTTTTCACCAGCGATGCTTGAGGTGAAATTTGATCAGTTATCACGATCACGTTTCAGATGATCATGTCTTGAGAAGTAGTAGTTAATGCAGCATACACAAAATTGTTGCTGAAAAAAGACTGAAGCTTGCAAGACATTCTATGCATTACAGATGGAATGATCTGTAAATCAGCACTGTCGTGGGAGCCAGTGGATGAATATATGAGAGTAGAGGAAGACCTCATTACAGCTCAAAACGAACTTTTGCAAAAGATCTCCGTTGCACGAATATGAAGTAGGAGTAGTTCACTGAAGGGGACTTGTTGCTCAATAACCTGCTTTGTGTTGGAGAAACTAAGTCCAAATAATTTGAAAGGTTCATGTAAGGAGGAAGCCACCTACTTTGCATGACGCAGGAACATTTTGTGAAAGGATTAAAAAGAATGAGTAATGTTATTAAATGGAGTTTAAATGTTAATCTGCAACTCTGAGAAAATTAAGTAAGTACTAAGAGCATTGTTAGCAAATATACAGAAGATATGTCAATTTTCAAGGTTCCTTGTTAGAATTTTCGAAATTTAATAATTTCAATTTTCAAACAATGGAAAAGCCAGGATAGAATGTAACAATGTTATGAAAGGATGTGCCGAGTCGCAGATAGACACAACAAAAAGACTGTCAGAAAGTGAGCTTTCAGCCAACAAGGCCTTTGTCGAAATTAGACAACACACACACACACATACACACACACACACACACACACACACACACACACACACACAAACGCAACTCACACACGCATGACCAAAGTCTCTGGCTTCCACTGTTAGAGACTGTAGTCAGGTGTGTCCGTGTGTGTGTGTGTGTCTTTGTGTGTGTGTGTGTGTGTGTGTGTGTGTGTGTGTGTGTGTGTAACTTCAATAAGACGGCTTCAATAACGGTACAAAATTATGATGCATTCACACCTCTCCAACAGAATGAAGGACCCAAAAGAAAAAGCTTTGTTGTGGATGGTGGTCACCTGCTCCATAAGGTTGTTTGGAACATTTAAAAAAGGTCTGAAGTCTTCCGAATGAAACATGAAACCTATTTTAGAAAGCGCTACAGATCCGAAATCACAATTATATTCGATAGCTATCCAAGTGATGCTTTACAAAGGGGAACAAAGTCTTCTGAACGGTCTTGTCTTCTAAAGACACAAGGCTCTTCATCACATACCATTTTCGATAAAGATACAAATGCTGCAGTTGCACAGGAGAAGTTTCTCGCAAATAAAAAAAAAAAAGAGCTGCTTGATTTTGATACTCATGAGGAAATTTGAGGATGGGGGTACTCCAGTGCTACAGGCAGATGAAGATGTGGATTCATTAATTGTGGAATCATCTATTTCCCAAGCAACTGAGTGTGATAGTGTGGCAACCGTAAACGAGGATATTGATGTGCTTGTTCTCCTAACAGGTCGACGAAACAACTCAACTCGTTCTTCCATGTACTGGGAAGAGGAAAATCAGCAGGAATATGGTAGTCCAGTAATTCTTTCAATTTCGATCCTGCATTTGCCCTTTTAAACAATGTCTTCACAGGATGTGATACCACGTTCCCTGTTTTTGACCAAGGAAAAGAGAAGTTACTAAACCTTACGGAGCAACAGCCATACCTCAAAGCGCAAGCTGCTGAATTTGTTAAACCCTCAGTCTCTTTAAGATGTAACAGTACAGGCAGGAGAACAGCTGATGTTGACAATGAATGGGAATTCCAACTGCGACACTTTTGGACGAGCTCAGGTACGAGCTTCTTGTCAAGTCTGCCCCCAGAAAATCTTTCAAACTTGAAGGGCTGCCGCCAACATTGGACGCAGCAAAGTGGCACTCATTGCTATCCTATCACCAGGTGCAATCTTGGCAGGGGAAGGAAACTGACCCATTTCAGTGGGACTGGAAGAAAAACTTATCAGGCTTCTTTGCTGTGAAGATCACGAAAGATGCGGCACCACACACGCTACTGAAGATGGTTTCCTGCGCATGCAAAACAGGATGCACAGCAGTATGTGGATGTCGCAAATCTGGATTGAACTGCTCCTTGACGTGCAAATGCTGTTGCGGGCTATTTTGCGAGAACGCCTTTGAAATTGAGGTCTACGAGGATGGGGAAGAGACTGAAGATATGTTCCATGATGAGAAAGTTGGTGAAGGTGCTGCAATGGATCTCGAAGATCGGATGTTGGACCGGGACCAGCCGCAGTCTC
This sequence comes from Schistocerca serialis cubense, assembly GCF_023864345.2. Lineage (NCBI taxonomy): Eukaryota > Metazoa > Arthropoda > Insecta > Orthoptera > Acrididae > Schistocerca > Schistocerca serialis. Next base: position 448,117,607 of record NC_064639.1, on the reverse strand, counting down.
CCAAACGACTTCGATGGAATTGAAATTTAGTAAAATGTGAATCTCAGTTAATTAAATTGTGTTTTTTAATATTGTCATGGCGTCTTATTTGTTCATTTGCATAGATTTTTATATCATTTATATGTAAATACGTATTGGTCATTACTATATATTTGGTTTCCATTTTGGCAACCCACTCTTACCAATTAAGGCATAGATAAAAATGACTAAAAATACGCATAAACGATGAAAATTGAAAAGATTTACATAGAAAACACAAATACACTCATTAGAGAGTTGTCTTCCCACTGGACCACAGGAAATTTCATTTCACTGAATAACTTCTTAAAAAAAAAAAAAAAAAATGACGACAGAATGGAAATACTTTGGCTTTCAGTTGTATGAACGCTTGATAGTATCTAAAACTGAGAAACTAGATGCTTTTGTAACATGAAATTTCATGTTCTACAATTTTGATAACCTGACATTTTTCATTTGGAGTAATCGATTTTGAGTTGCAGGAGTTGTAGCCGACTTTTTAGCCACGTTGGTAAAAATCATCGAATTTTGACAACTGATTGCGCCCAAACTGCTGCATCGATTTTGACAGTTAAATAGATCATTCAATGTAAAATGTCATGCTCCTTCATTTTGGTAATCGTAACATTTTCAGCAGTATGCATAGTTTCCGAGTTAAAGGCGCAAACATGACAAAATTGCCAAAATTTCGTGGTTTTTTGGTCACAAAAAGTTGTCCGGAGGGGTTTGGAGATCAAAAACTTGGATTCAACTTACTCTCAACCGTAAGCACAAGATAAAAAAAATAAAATGTTCTACTTAGTTTTTTGCAAACAAAAAGTACGCCTTTCATGGACGATATAAAACGAACTTCAGTCGACCGTTCTCTGTTTTCAGGATGAATATGGAAACTGGCGGAGGATGAATGGGTATTGTGTCGGCACCTCTCAGTATGGAATAAAGGTTTTAGGCCGCAGTTCAACTAGTAACTGGGAAGTCCCTCTGGTGTGAAAGCTTCTGATACGAATGCGTCGCAATAAAGTTTCAACTCAATCACATACGCAACGATGAAAAAACCCTGTATGTGACTAAAAAAGAAAGTAGAAGATGATGTAAGCTTCTTGATTTCTTCCAGCAGTTTTTTTAAGCAAAATAAAACAGCTTACCGCAAAATCTTCCGACAAAGAAGGTACCCCTTCAAGTTCTCCAGTTTCATTGTGTCATGATGAACAGAACCCTTCTTGATTTTATTCGTGTGTTTATGAAATACTGTTTATAATCAGTTATTAAATTAACACTTTAAGTTACAGGTGTATGTCCCTCAATCTCTGTTGAGATCTTTCCTATTTTTTGTCTGGTCTACAGTTGGCATCATGTTAAGTCTCATTACATGTATGTAGTGTGCCCATGTGGATACTGTAAAATAATCTTAAATCATTTTCCAAACTCTTTTTACTGTGAATTTTCTGTACAAATGTTTTTTATATTTGCACTAATCTGTTAAGAGTATGGCTAGACAAACCCAATACAAATAATTATGTGAGGTTTGCATGACAGATTTAAAGATATTCCTGCTGACTACACGAGTGAAGCACCAGAATAATCGATTAACGTCCAGTAGTTTTTGTATTTTTATGGATAAAATGCGAGGTATATTGGACTGTTCTTCTGTTAATTCATTATTTGAGTTTGTAAATGCAAAAGTAAGAAATAGTTTACTTGAAATCCAGAAGAGTTATTTTCCTAAAACTTTTGAGAGCCCGCAGCAATCCAATGAACGAGTAACGACACAGTTTTGGCCGTCTGTCTGCGGAGTTTACGACGAACTTCTCTAAACACCGTTTCGCCTGCGACGACGTAGCGACTTGTGTTTGTGTGGGGTTTGGATCTATGGCGAGGAATTACTTTTTAATGACGATTAGCAATAGAAGAATGACCCAAGGAAAATTTTTATACGTTTTGACGAAAAAAAAAACTGTTAGTCGTAACAAATTACAACGTGGAACGCCAAGCTGGAACCCACAACAACAGGTTTAATTACCTATTAATTCTGAGACGCTACAAAAGATTAATGTGGACTAGTTTAGAACGTTGCGAAAAGTGAATCAAGTTGATAAAAATCCAGAATTGGTAACATAAGCCGAAGTGGAGAAAGTCAATAAAAATATAACGACTGAATCGATTAAAGCCATTAAAACTTCACATAAATTAATTTACTAATTTTCTAAACAGTTCCAGATGACAGAAAAATCTGAATCGCCTGAGAGAATTTGCTGGTTTTACTTTTCGATCAAAAGCTGGACAACTTGAAGCTAAGACACCATTTACTGAAGCGTCATTTTCAAAGGGGCAGTTGGGAGCAGTCTGTAATATGTTGTAAATATATACTGGGAGAAAAAATGAAATGACAACAGAAATTTGTTATTATTTATCTAATCTCGGCAAACCTGAGTTGAAAATAACTGATGGCATGGAATGTGAACAGCGTAGTGATGATGAAGAGTATACGGTCCGAATGAGTAGCGATACAAGACTCAGTTTACTGGAGAAGAAGAAAAATAAATTCCGATTCAAAAACAGACAATAAAAACGAAACGCAATTTTGACTGCAAAATTTCTCTGTCATTTCGTGACTTTGAGAGTGCTGTTAAGCCGTTTAACGGCAGTGAGGGAAACGGCGTTTTTAATGGGTAAGAACCCATTAAAAGTTCTTATTTCCAAAAAAATACGCTTGAAAATTTGGCTAAGCTTTTCATTCAGAGCGAGAAGTGTCTGAAGTCGTGGCTTCACGGAAGCAACCTTACAAGAAGAATTCGACACGAAGATAAGTGCTACAGAGATCTACTAACTGACAAACTGATGTCTCGACGAAAGAAGAAAGTGAGTAGTGCCTACACGAATAGTTTCTAAACGTAAGATATTGCCTCCCGTGCTGATATTGATAACAAATCGCTGTTCTGGTATTTGGCTGACAGGACTGTAGATGATGCAGGCACAACCGTCAACTTTAAGGCGCTGGAAATGTGGAAAAAATTACGGAAACTACAAGGGATTACGAAAGAGCTGTGTAGCCACTGCCGAAAGAAATAACAGAAGTTACAGTAACGAAAATTTCGAAAATTTTAGTAAGAATGATTTTAAAGACACATGTAACAGAAACACTAAAAGCACAGCTTGCGATTCATATAGAAAGTGTTTCAACTGTGGCGCCAGCGGCAGCAGGTCAAATGTTTACAATCACAATAACAAGGGAAAGAGATGCTTTAGTTGCAGTAAGTTTGGCCGCAATTCATCTGAATGCGCGAAGGAAAAGAATAACCAAAAGGCGACAATCAACGCCAATGCTTTTCCGAAGAGTATTGACACTTCTAAATTTTGAAATGATGGAATAAGTAAGCGAGAGGTGAGGGCGCTAGTTGACTGTGACAGTTTTTTAATTTATTACGACAAAATGTTTATCAGACTATGGATGCTACGAGGGTGCACGATTTGTGAAAACTTTCTCTCTGTGCAAGTGTATTTTAGAAGCACTGTTGACATTGACCATGTGAAAGTGGAAACATATTTATATGATTTCTATAGACACAATGTAACTAGATATGGTGGTTGGGAAGGATCTTCCAAACCAACTACAGTTTTAATAAACAAGTGTAGATTTTGTGCTAGGAATCCACAAAGGGAAACTCATCTTATGTGTATCTATGAAGCAGAAAAACCAGAATTAGATACTGAAAGCTCTGTTAGTAATGAAACAGACGAACATATTGATGACTTAGTGACTAATTACATCCAAACAAAGGCAAAGTACACAGATATCAGAATGAAGGTTGTTGTGAGAGAAGAGCAACCAACATATTGCGGATAGTAAAGAAAGAAGTTGTTGACAAGTTCATGTGGGGTTTGGTCAAGGAGCTATAGAATCAGGTTTGGTCCAAATACGTGTTTGAAATTTTACAAAATGGCAGTTCTGAAGAAAACTATTGAATTCTTTGGATAAAAATGGTTCAAATGGCTCTGAGCACTATGGGACTTAACTTCTGAGGTCATCAGTCCCCTAGAACTTAAAACTACGTAAACCTAACTAACCTAAGGACATCACACACACTCATGGCCGAGGCAGGATTCGAACCTGCGTCCGTAGCGGAAGCGCGGTTCCAGACTGTAGCGCCTAGAACCGCTCGGGCACCCCGGCCGGCGTTCTTTGGATATATCGTACGGTGTGGACGCATTCGACTCTCTTCTTTAAAACTCTCCAAAACCTAAAACTATTTTACCAAGACAAAATTTCCTCAGACTAATGGGGTACTTTAGGAAATTTATTACACATTGCTCTACATTTGCAAAATCCTCGATTTTACTAAGAAATAATCAGGCAAATAAGTTTGAAGAATGGCAGAAGCGAACATTCCAGAACTTCAGTGCTATCCATTTTCGGATCCTGTTTTAAAAATCTGCAACAAAGATACGATACAGAATTACACACATTGAAGTTGTGTTATTATGAGAATCTCCAGTTGGTGACAAGTTACCTCCAGTCTCTTACATGGCTGAAGAAGTAACATCTGAAGAAGAAAACTATGTGTCAATACGAAACTTCTCCATACAAAGATGATATCGACAAGAATCGTAGGACTACAACAACGTGTTCCAAATTTATGAAATTCTGACCAAGTGATTACGCCTTCTCATCATCTGAGTCGGATGATTCTCAGGATGGCCAAATATGAGATTGGGATGGGACATTTTAAAGTCTCCCTGCCGACGAGACGAATGACTCACCAGAGAAGCCAACTAATATGCAGTAATTTTTGTATGTTAATGGAGAAACGGTAAGGGGCGAACAAAAAGTTTCCATTTATGGTGTTCTGCAGCATATACGCAGCATAGCGTGACTCCGATGCAGGTATATAAGGATCGACATTTCGGTAAGTGATCAGTGTGACATTCGCGTCTTTTCGACATGCGAGTGGTAAACGTGAAAACGTGAACTATGGCGACGTCATTACCAAATACGCCCAAACAGGACCAGCGTGCTGTCATTCTTTTCTTCGCTACAGGAGGATAAACACCGGTTGATATTCATCAGAAAATGAAGAATATATATGGAGCAGTATGTCTGTCGCATACCACAAGAAAGGTTTTACTACAATTTCTCAGATACCAACAAGACACATAAAAACACGAATTTGTAACTTTTGAATTTGTGGATTGGGGTGCTGCTTCACACGACCGCATATCGCAAATGTCGTAACGCAGATGTTACGCCAACGCAATTGGGAGACACTCGAACACCCGCCCTACATTCCTGATTTCTCCCCATGCAATTATCACTCCATTGGTCCCTTAAAAAGGGCCTTGAGGCGTGGGACGAGGATGTAATGCACGCAGTTACCGACATCTTTACGCAGCAGGACTCGGCGTTTTAGCAAATGGTTGTCTTCAACTTGGTGGATCGGTGGGATGATCACTATTGTCTCAACGATCGCGGTTATTTTGCATGAGTGACACACCGATGGCACACCGATTCCACACTGAACGGCCTTCGAACGGAAACTTTTTGTCCGCTCCTTACAGTGTGACGGAGAGGATGCGAATTGCAATTGACTATTATTTTGTTTCTGTCATTGTTAGAGTTTGTAGCTATGAAAGTAAGCAGTAGTTTACATGAAAGTTGGAACCCTTTTTTCCTACAACAACAATAACAATAGTAATGACAGACATTATACTTTTGTTTGGTTAGTTTCTACAAGTAAAAAGTTACATGATCTGGTAAGAAAGTAGGAGATGTTTCATTAATCACTCAGAGTTTTTCTGTATGCGCTGTACATCGACAATATTTGTTTTATATCTTTTATTGGTAGTTGCATTCAACAAACCCTTATCGTCTTCGTAAACACTTGCATAGTGGTGACAATTACACAGAAAGGGAACCATGTTTTTCAGGTAGCGAGGTGATAAACATAGAGTCATGAAAGTTGATAGTGCCAGGTATATTCAACATGGATATTAAATTTATTGATGAAAATTGTATGACAAATTTGACTTATTTGTTAATTCATTTAGTAATCCAATAATTTTGTTTCTTTTGCACTGGAGAGATATGTTAAGATTGTTGAAAACATAGGCTAGTTTCTGTGTGTCTTCAGTTTCGATGCGTTAATGCTGATTGGGTACTGTTGTCGCCAGAACTCCTGCCGCGTTTTTAGAAACGAGACCGCCTCCTCAGCTTCAGCAGCTATGATGTTGGCACCGTTCGGCTGCAGACTGTTTATATCTGCAAAATAAAAGCTTACGTTAATTCGTTGAAACTTTCGTAATAGGAAAAATTAGGACCGACTCCGTCTGTACGTTCGAAACATCTGTCGTGTGATAGCCTTTGTGTATCAAAATTATTGTGTTTGATTTTAAAAGCGCAAAATGTGGAGAGACGCGCCTCCGCAGCCCAAGTCGCTAACGCCGCCTGTGCGGTGGCTCTCGACTCGGAGATAAGCCGGTTCAAATCCTGGTTGTGGAAACTTTTCACTGCCAGTGTTTGGCCGGCTAGGAGAGAAGAGGCGGTGGCGTTAAGTTCCTGATCACCAGACTTTGAACCAATATTATGTTCATCATGTCATTTCTTCTTGACAGAGAGTAGGGAACGATGAGGGAGACCCGCACCGCCGTACTAACAAGGGAACCTCCCCATCGCACCCCCCTCAGATTTAGTTATAAGTTGGCACAGTGGATAGGCCTTGATAAACTGAACACAGATCAATTGAGAAAACAGGAAGAAGTTGTGTGGAACTGTGAAAAAATAAGCAAAATATACAAACTGAGTAGTCCATGGGTCACATAGGCAACATCATGGATCATGTGAGGTCAAGAGCGCCGTGGTCCCGTGGTACCGTGAGCAGGTGTAGGACGAGAAGTCCGTGGTTCAAGTCTTCCCTCGAGTGAAAATTTTACTTTCTTTATTTTTGCATAGTTATTATCTGTCCGTTCGTTCATTGACGTCTCTGTTCACTGTAATAAGTTTAGTGTCTGTGTTTGGGGCCCGCATCGCAAAACCGTGCGATTAGTAGACGAAAGGACGTGCCTCTCCAATGGGAACCGAAAACATTTGATCGCAAGGTCATAGGTCAACCGATTCCTCCACAGGAAAACACATCTGATACATTCTATACGACACTGGTGACGGCATGTGCGTCACATGACAGGAATATGTTGTCGACCCACCTAACTTGTACATTTGGCGAATGGGTAAAAAGATTTTTCTACCTTTCCCGATTTAGGTTTTCTTGTGGATGTGATAATCACTCCCAAAAAAGTGGTGAAAACATAAGAGTTTGTCACATAAACTGAAAATAAAAAATTAAATTTGTCACTCGATGGAAGATTTGAACCAAGGACCTTTCGTTCCACATCTGCTCACGTTACCACGAGACCACGGCGCTCCTGCAGTCCAAGTCTCCTTGATGTTGCATATCTTCACATGACCTACTCAGTTTGTATATTTTGCTTATTTTTTCACAGTTCCACACAACTTCTTCCTGTTTTCTCAATTGATCTGTGTTCAGTTTTTCAAGGCCTATCCACTGTGCCAACTTATAACTAAATCTGAGGAGGGTGCGATGGGGAGGTTCCCTTGTAAGCAAGGTCCTAGTGGAGGTGGTTTGACATTGGGGGATGAATGATGGTGATGAAGACCACACAACACCCAGTCATCTCAAGGCAGGTGAAAATCCCTGACCCCGCCGGGAATCGAACCGGGGACCCTATGCTCGGGAAGCGAGAACGCTACCGCGAGACCACAAGCTGCGGACTGCGCCAATATCCTGGATTAAATTCCAAACTTCCCTGCAATTTCTCATGAAGAGAGGGCTTGTGGTACCGATGATGGTGATCTGTCTGTCGGAAGAGGTCTTAAGGTTGGCGTCCCCATGATGCTATTCCAGGTTATGTGCCGGGCCTGAATTTCACCTTCTCCCTTCTGTTCGTCCATAACAACAGAAAATCTACACTGCACTGCACGCGCACACATCATAGTCATGCACACGACAAAGATACACACTTGACTCCTCGTATCAGGCCAGAGGAAGGCAACGGCAAACCAACTTTACTAGGACCTTGCTACGAACAGTGGTGCAGAATTCCTGCATCTGCTCCCCTATGCTTATTTCCTTAGTATGGTGCTACTTTCATTTGAGATTGTGGAGACAGAATTTGTTATCTCAATGGCTTTGGAGTCTTCGTCATGTCACGAGAAAAAGTAATACGAGATTCTATGCGAAACTGGGAAACTGATCCAATACGATAACTTTAATACAAATTTGAAAATTACACAAATTTCTGTTGTTGAGAAACAGGAGGTTAGTAAATCTACAGAATGTAGCGTTTTCTACTAAATGCATGCTGATGAGCTGTGTCGTAGACGTTCACCATAAGAAGACTGATAACTAGCTGTGGCTGGCCACAGAAAGTGTACTTTTGAAGCACTTTACACGTGACTTAGCTTCTACAGTGATTCTTTGTAGCATTATCAAATCGTTATGTGGCTGTGGCAAGTCAGAAGAATCGTACCAAGTAAGCACTGAATGTGGTGGGATATCAGGAATTACTTACATCATAAGGTCGCTTGGAGAGACTGCCGGTATTAGCATCCATGAATTTTATCTTCGTGCGTAAGTCACTTTCAAAGAAATAGATTATACTATGTAGACTACACAACTCTACACAAACTGTGCCACAGGCAACTCCATCCACTACAGGATGTAAACAAACCAAAGAATCTGACTAAAGCTAATGTTCAAAATTTTGTGTTGTAGGAGATATTTTCTTTGCTCAACTCTCGCATTTTCGAAAGTTGCACATTAATTTTATCGATTTAAATTACATTCATTATTATAAAGGTAACATGTATTCATTATTACATAATTAATATAAGGTATTTATAAAAGCTCTAAAACTAGAGTTCAAGATGATACTCCTACTTGTATATATTTCTTGGTACTGGAATTACGATTAACAGGTATAGTCTCGCTTAACACACATTATATATTGATTGTGAACTTGATATCAGAATGTAGAATGTTGATGGCTTCATTTAATCATAATATTAAGTTATGTGGCGTTTGGGAGGATGGTGTTGGGGTTTGTCTGAGTATCTGCAAAGAGAGAGAGAATTGTGGGTAGCACTGCGAATGAAAGGGGTTTTCTGAGGAAATGCGTGTATGTACCGTCTGAAGATGAGCCGTCAGGCAGCCTGAAACCGCCATAGAAAAATAAAAATTAAACCTTCATAAAAGTTGACTGGTTGCAGTAAATTCTGAAAAATCTTCATTAATCACAGTCGCAGTATTACGCATCCATTACAGATCAAAGTTTTATCCCTTGAGGTTTCCCAGGTAGAGTTGGGCAATTCAGAAACCCATTTCTAACACATGCTTGGTGTTTCCGAGAACTGATATCGAATATTCGAACATCAGGACCAATTGAGGTTTGGCTCATGACAGCAGCACGATTTCAGTGGCCCTATGCGATTAGCGGCCCAGAAGACATGTTGTTCGTTCGACCATGTAACATCGCATGGTCTTGCCACGTACTGTACACTGATTCGTGAAATGGGCTAGTCTACAGCAAGACAATATTCACACGGAGAGGTGTTCTAAGACCCGCGCACGCCAACTCACAGCAGCTACTGCGACTGATGAACTCGGGCATTGCGTTCAATTAGCATGGAATGACACACTTGTACCTTTTATCCATGCTCAGTTTGGCTGGGTTGGAACTGTCGTTGATGCCAGAGGTGGCAGCTCTGTGTACAAAAGTTTGCAAGCCGTACAACCACAAATCACATACCAATTTAATCATCTAGTTTTCCTATTACGCTGTACACGCACAAAAAGTAAATTTATCGTTTGATTCAAATTTATTGACAAGCAGTATAGAACTTACATCAGATCACTATCATCTTTTGTTTTTTATCTTCTTTAAATATTTTATGTTAATGAAGAAATGTTACACAGGCGGTCAGAAACAGCGTGATAAACTTTTAAGGGTGTTGCAGTGTACGTTTTGCTGAGAAATAATTAACAAAAAAATTCAATACGTTCGGCCGTTTCCGAGTTAATAGGGAAGTTAGTAAATCTGGCCGTTGCGCGCGCAAATTCTGCGGCCCGGCAGAGACGGTGTCGTCAAACGTATCTTTCATTTGTTTTCCTAAAAGCGAACAAGAGAGCGATACAGAAACTGGACATGGGGCGTTAGTAAGGATCGAACACGAGCCGAAAGGTGAGCTGTCTCGTGCGCCATCATCTACGTATGAGTACAACCAACACAAATTGTGTCTGGTGAGCCGCTTGAATCTGCCCTCGGAACAGCCTGATTGCCAAACTTGAATGCTAATTGACTCGGAAACGGCCCAGCGTACCGAATTTTTTTCTTGACAGTTACTTCTCAGCACAACATACCCTGCAACACCCTTACAAGCTTTTCAGACTGCCACTGACCACACTGTATAACAAATTGACTGAAGAATGGCAACTCTGTCGTAGCTAGTTCATACCTATCAGGGGGATCGTGCATAACTGTCCATCAGTCCTCCTTGCAAATAATCATAGGGAGGGAATATCTATGGAGAGGGCGTAGCGTACTGCACGTGTCGTCAACATGAAACCAAAATAGTCACACGAATTTGGCATAACGGCGTTGTTTAAATTTTACGCTATGACCGAACAAATATTTGCCCTGTTTTCACACATTTATTTATTAGTAACAGCAATTGCGCTGAACTGTTGCTGTTGCAACTTGAAATTCGTTAAAAGAGGAAAAGTTATGTTTCGTAAATTAGTACTAGAAAGATCTAATGACAGTTATCATAGAAGTAACAGATGCTTTATGTGTTGATTAATGTCGTGACACAGTGTACGGGAAACAAAATATTTTGGCCTTATTTATGAGAGAAATACTGGATGCATTCGGTAGCGTCGGTGTGTACTCTAAGTCAATCCGTTGAAAGTATATGCATTTCGAGCAATGCCCACTTGTAGATAAAATTTGTGTATGACAATCTGCATAATTTACCCTGTTATTCAGTTTTGAAACTAACTGTGTTTATTTTACGGTAATAATAAAGTTCCTACGACATGGCGAACGCTTATGAGTGCTTAATATTTTATCTTCCAAAAGAATGAACAAAAATAGTACCGGGAAATAAAAACAAAAGAAGTTCGTAGCTAAAAATATTTCAAAGTGTGACAAAACTACAATTTGAAGTTTTTCGGAACAGATTCACTTTGGCGTACAAGGAAACCATTTAGAAACGCCACTGAAGCATTATTGAGTAAAATAGCTTCGGGAATGCAACAAACAGCAGTTGAAGAAACATTACTAGTAGCTTTGATAGTTTGAACATAAAGAGCGAGCAGCTTTGTTGTTTAACTTTTCAAATTTCAACTATAAAAACGTGCATATGTCTGAAAGACACAGAAATAAAATTTTACCACTAGCATTTGACACATGTTGTGAATCCTTAAACAGTTGAGTCATACAGGCCCTATTTTTTCATTTGAATTTTAAGCTATATGCAGAGTATTTCAGAATTCTAGTTACGCCCTTCTAGAGGTTGTAGAGGGGACTTAGTAGATCATGTTTTACCTAGGAACTCATATACGGAACGACATTCAAGATCGCTACGGCGCCTGTAAATGTAAGTATATACAGGGTGATTCCGTAATGACGTTACATACTTTCTAGGATGGTGGGGAAGGATAAATGTATCAATCTGGGGTAAGGGTAGCTTTACCGGAAACAAACGAGTCGAACGTCATAAGCTAAACCCCTCTGATGCTTCTGAAAGTGGGATACATGTACTGGTAGTGTTGTTCCTAAGATTGTAGCCTAGGCAACTTCCAGGGGTGTTATATGGAGCAAAACGAGAAAAAAAGTGCAGTAAACATGGGCTCTAATATGCGTATATGAGGAGCTATGAGTACTGGTTCATCTTCGCTACTGTGAAAAACATCTCCCCTATTGAACAACTGCTCATAGATCTTCAGCTATGCATTTTAGAGCCAATGTTTACTGGACATTTTTTTCTGTTCTGGACCGTACTGCCACCTCTGAAAGTTCGCTACCCTACAATCTTAGCAACAACAGTACCATTACACGTATTCCACTGTCAGAAGTATCAGAACAGTTTTAACTTATAACTTTCGACTCGTACGTTTCCGGTACAGGGGAAAAAAAATGGTTCAAATGGCTCTGAGCACTATGGGACTTAACTTCTAAGGTCATCAGTCCCCTAGAACTTAGAACTACTTAAACCTAACTAAGGAAATCACACACATCCATGCCCGAGGCAGAATTCGAATCTGCGACCGTAGCGGTCGCGCGGTTCAAGACTGTAGCGCCTAGAACCGCTCGGCCACTCCGGCCGGCCCGGTACAGGGAAACTTACCTCAGATTGATACGTTTCCCCTTCTCCATCATGCAAGAAAGGTTCTAACATCATTACTGAATCATCCTGTATGTACATACATTTACAGGCGCTGGCGCCTAAACTTTGACGCTCTGTAGCGCCGTTGGATGACGTTTCTGACATAGGATTGTACGTAAAACTTGATCTACTAAGTCCCTTCTACAATCTCTAGGAGTGTGTAACATGAATCGTGAACCTCTCCGTAGAATGTACAGTAATACGAAGTCATTCACTGTCTGGCGCTAGTATTTAAATATAAAAACTATATGGAAGAACAAACTACTTTCCGGCTCGTATTGATCCAAAGGTAACAACAGGGTTAAGCCAGGTACATTCCAGCTATCGAATGCAAATTGTTAAGACTCCTACGAAACGTGTGTACAAAACGGTCGGTAGATATTAGTGATGTTATGGCATTTAAAATCTGCAGAGAGCTTACGGACAGACCTTCCACCAGCCAGCAGTCGGTGTAATTCGGCGACAAAAATTCTGAATGTACACCCCATAAATATTCCCCCTGCAGACACGGACAACGCCATACGGCTGTACTGTACTGAAACAAGTGTCGGACGGCGTGTGGCCGAGGCGCACAGACCGGGGTTCTGCAGCAGCTGCTCCAGGTACTCCTTGTCGACGCAGAGCTCGCCCAGCAGGCGGCGGCCGCTGGGGGACCTGGCGCGCTCCCTAGACCGGCTGCCGCCCCCGCCGCTGGCCCCAGAGCCGGACCTGGAGGCGGGCCCCGTGCTGGTGGCGCCGCTGCCGCCTCCGCCGCCCCCGCTGCTCGCCTCCTCCTCGGACGGCCGCCGGGCCGACTGGCAGCGCAGAGCCCGTCTCGCTTCGGGGCCAGTCAGCGCCTGTCCTGTACGTCACCAACACAAAGTACACTGACGGGAAAGGGAGATGCTACACCGCGAAGCGCCAGTCCGATTCTTATCAGAGTTTGTGGAACTGCTCTCCACATACCGCGTATTAAATGACATGTTCATTCCTTTTGAAACTGACATCGATCATCAACTTAAAAACAGGTGTAACCCCGACAAGCACGAATACAGACAGCCCTGTGTTCATTGTGGCAAACAGTCTCCGAATATCATCTTCAGGAATTTCTTGCCATAAAGTACTTCAAACATATGCTGTTTCAGTTCTTGAATAGTGCTCTGTGGAGGTTGGTATCTTAGTATACGTTTGGCTGACTGATCAGGAGCCTGGGCAGGTCAATCGATGAACGGTACATTCCTCAAGGCATCTGTGGTGTGAACTACAGTGTGCGGTCTTGCATTATCCTACTGGAAAATCCTGTTTGGTACCTTCCACTTCATAGGTTTGACAACAGGGTTTACCATGTGACTTCGTAGGCTTTCCCGACCTAATAATACTTGATAGGTTCCTCGGGTTTGCTGCCGCATCCTAAAATCGGCATGATTCGATCTTTCGGCAATCAATCTATCCACGATCTTGAGGAAAACGTTTCTGCTGCTGAGTCCCGCTGAAAGCTGATGCCAAAGCTGCAAATCGTGGTCCTATGTAGGCTTGCGTACCGTACATGGCGCGTTCGCCGCCCACTACAGTTCCACTTCTCTCAAAGTCCGTAAACTGCACGTGCTCGTCCTCTGTGCATGACGTGGTTGGGTTGGGTTGTTTTGGGGAAGGAGAACAGACAGCGAGGTCATCGGTCTAATCGGATTAGGGAAGGACGGGGAAGGAAGTCGGCCGTGCCCTTTGAAAGGAACCATCCCGGCATTTGCCCGGAGCGATTTAGGGAAATTGCGGAAAACCTAAATCAGGATGACCGGACGCGGGTTTGAACCGTCGTCCTCCCGAATGCGAGTCCAGTGTTTAACCACTGCATGACGTAGTGTCAGCTCCACCAGAAAAGTTCCAGTAACGTTAGTCAGACCCAATAGCCATCATGTACTTATGTTATTCTTCATCTGTAGGACTGACTTTTTCTGTACTGAAAATAAGTCCACCTAAGGATGAAATTTTAAGGAACGTATCCCCAAAGGCATAAAAAAAACAGTCGTATCAGTTTGGTGTTTACGGTGCAACACTTTCCATTTCAGTCAGTGTATGCGTGATTATGTTCATACCACTGTATTAAAGCGCGTGACATAATACACAGTTACTACAGATTTGTTCAATTATGTACTATAGCTGTGCTTTTCGACGTAGTATTTTGAAATTTAACAGCCACATGTTTTGTTGCAGAAGTTTGCGGCTTCTTCTACCAGAGTGCAGCAGTTAGTAAATATGTGGGAAAGGTGCTAAGAAAGCGTATGCTCTGCATGAAATTCATTCATGCCAATCTGTTACACTAATACAACGACACTTCAGAAACAGGTTTCACATGGACGCACCAAAGTGCCAACTCCATTTGGTGACAGTTTGCAGTAGTCTCCAAACAGAGCAAGAAGCGAGCTGGTCACTGTACAAACGACGTTCGGAAGATCTTACAGACAAGATTGAAACAGAACCGCTGCTGACTGGAGTTGCTACAAGCTTTGGAACTCGAGGACAGAATCCGTTTCAGCCCTCTACTCGCATGGAACAGCGTATGGGAGGATGATTTTGGCGAGTAATTTATTTGTAGTAATAAAGCAACTTTCGTGAACGATGTTGTTAACAGACAGAAGGTGAAAATATGGGGCACATTAACGTCTCTCACTTTCGTGCAGTACCCTGGCGACTTACGACAAGTAAATGTGCAGCCCAGGGTTGTTAATCCTATACGCGGATTAGATCCGGCTCTGGTTCACCCCTGTGTCTCGGAAGCTGGCGCACAGTGATTTATGCTATACGAACAGATCTAATAATGTTAGTTTGATACTGATTATGAAAAAAGCTAAAACAGAAAAAAAACGAGGTTGATTGAGGAAATCCTGTTGGATACAAACAACGATCAGTCCCAAAAATACTACTGATTAATCACTACTCAGTGTGCAGAAACAGGAAATAAAACTTAGGAGCCGGCCGCTGGTGGCCGAGCGGTTCTGGCGCTACAGTCTGGAACCGCGCGACCGCTACGGTCGCAGGTTCGAATCCTGCCTCGGGCATGGATGTGTGTGTTGTCCTTAGGTTAGTTAGGTTTAAGTAGTTCTAAGTTCTAGGGGACTTATGACCTCAGCAGTTGCGTCGCATAGTGCTGAGAGCCATTTGAATCATTTTTGAAAACTTAGGAAGCTTATTCAACTTTGATGCCATCTGTAACACTTTCTTTATCTTACAAAAGTTAACATTTTATAATGTTATGGATTTATTGGATTATTTTCACAGCTTCCTTTTTTTAATTTTGACTGGCATAACACAAGTTGAAAAATGTGATTTTTAAGCTAATTTTTGTTGTAGTTAGCGTAAAGTGCAACTCGCAGACATCGTTCTATGAGATGACTGACTGGTTAAACAACTCTTAACAGCCTAGGACTAAACCAAGATGGCCCCTGTCTCCTCAGTTTGAGACGTTATTATGCAACCATGCCAACTGTACTGCACAGTTCATCAATCTACGACTGTATGGTTCAAATGGTTCAAATGGCTCTGAGCACTATCAGACTTAACATCTGAAGTCATCAGTCCCCTAGAACTTAGAACTACTTAAACCTAACTAACCTAAGGACATCACACACATCCATGCCCGAGGCAGGATTCGAACCTGCGTCCGTAGCAGTCGCGCGGTTCCGGACTGAAGTGCCTAGAACCGCTCGGCCACCGCGGCCGGCTACGACTGTATGTTGCGCAGTGTTGCACCCCATGCAGTTTATTTAGGTTACAACTCCTGGAGAGGACATCTTTTCAACCTTGAATTCATATACAGTTTTGCTCTATTCCAGAGGGGAAAACCGCATTTCATCTTTCTGGTAGATGATTTTGGATCCATAGATGAGATAACTGAATACATACACTGTATGCCATGGCCACGTTCTTCAGAGACCGCTACAATCGCTTGACTGTGTAAAACTGAGTGTAGTCTCAGTAAGAATTGACGGGTCTTGTTTGTGCAGAGAAAAATAGTAAACTACGGTGTGATGCAGGGGGGGGGGGGGATGATAATTATGGTCATGATTAATTTGTGTTGGCTGCTGGAACAGCGTTAACGGCTATACGACGAGGTGACAGAGACAACACAAGGCACCCTATTTCGGCAGAGTTCTGTAAGGGTTCGCTTACGCCACGACTGTAAAACAGTAGCGAAAGCGCCGTCGACCGGTATAATTTATCGTGAACGTCCTGAAAAAGTAACACACCCAGGTTACACTGGCTGAAATGGGACGTGCTGAACCGTGAACACACAGATCGGACGCTATCAAATTGATGCTCCACTATTTACATGTCTGTAGGATATGTCGATTGCGATTTAGTCGTTACGCGAGCTTGTTTCCAATACAGAAAAAAAATCGTTTCTGCAGATGAAGAATGGTGTGAGTGGATATTGGATGCCGGGTTTGTCCAACATTACTGGAACGTTTCAGCTGGGGATCGCAGCGCTACATGACTGGAGAACAGGCACGTGCAGCTTATTGCCTTGTTTCAGGTGTTAGAATGGTCGAATCACTGGCATGAGGGACATAGGGACATCATACCGCCAAGTCGCACGGACAAACGACTGCAGTCCACCGACTGCAGAACGAGTGGCGACTAGATGGGATGGGTACAAAGGTGCAGCTAGAACAGTAGGCACGGTACTTCCAGAAGGATTACACCACGGCAATATCGTAGGATTGTTCGACTGGTTCTGAATGAATGACAACAGCTGAAATCCGCCCAGATTTTATGTTCAGAGTGTCGCCACGAATCTTTGGGAACAGATTACTGGAAGCTGGGTCCAGATGTCGAGATGCAGTGAGTCGTTTACAGCCGATACCATACATCAGCCGACGCAGATTTTTATGATAAAGTGCCAGAGTCGATTGGGACACTGAGTAGCATTCTGTGAGACGTCAAGCGATAAGTCAAATTACTGCTTGAGGCAGCGAGATTCACGTTAACGTGCCCTTGAACGATCTGGTGAGAGATCACAGGAAGCAGCAATTCTTGAGAGCCACATCCTCCCAGCTCCAGGAATCATGCTGTGGGGAGCTGTGAGATCTGACAGCAGGACCGATTTGGTAACTGTTGAAGGGAGGCTGTCAATAATAGCAATAATGATAAGCCACGTTGTTCTATCCTCCTTGTCGAGCGTAACATATGCCACATTCCACCAGGATAATGCAAGACCCCATAATGCAGTTCTCAACACAGACGTCTTGAGGAATCCACGCATCCTTGACTGACTTGCCAGGTTCCGAAGTTTTCCACCTATAGAGTATTTCTTGGATTCGAGAGGAAGATGTATAACTTCATATCCACTTCCAGCCAACTATGTTCGTGAACTGTCTCACATGTGTTTCAGGTACGGCAAGAAATTACTCGAGTTGACGTTTAGAGACTGTTTTATTTTCATGCCACAAGCAATACAAGAGTGTATTCGTGCCAGTGTATTCATCCCATATTGACACTGGTGACGAACTTTAATTTCGAATAGAATGGTACTTTAACGTCAGCACGAAGTTCAGTAAAAGTGGGACTGGTGCATCATCTTACATTTCCGTGAGTGGATGCAGAGGGCGGTGAGAAGTGCCAGTATGTATCTTGACTTCGTGCAGTTGAGGAAATAAATGGCTGTTTTATTGGTATCCCTACTTTGAAGCTGACGAAAATAACTGTTCTGATTATTGCCTTGTTTTCATCGTGAAGTAATGGCAGATATGAGCGGACACAGTTACACTAATGAGGAGTGTGGCGTGTGTGGGATGCGCAAATGTCCACACACAGTGCCAAGATTGACAGAGATAATGAGTGTGCTTAGATATCGCATGGTAAGATCCCAAATGGTAAAGCAAACCAGCTTGATTGGGAGAACGTGCTTTTGTTTCAGTCAGTGTCAGAAACACGCTACGTTGTTAACGTAAGAAAACGCGGCTGGAAACCTGTGGTGCCGTCGCTCAGTGAGCGGCCTCCAACGAAATCCATTCGCAAGAGAGCAGCCGTACTTCAAGTATCGTTTTCAACTGTTTACGACCACTTTAGAAAAATATTTCGCAATCAAAGGATTTAGACCAAAGTTTGTCGGTGAATTATTTAAGAATGGCATGGAGTATCGAGCTGAGGAAGTTCTTATTACGTGCAAGAGTTGGAAAGACACTCACCACATGCTTGATATCGGTTGGGATGTCATCTTGATTTCTGTTACGATCATGTTTTTTTAATGATATGTGAATGGGAATTCTTATTTGGACATGAGGTTAACATCTTAGGTCTAAGACAAGCGGATTATGGATTGCGCATTTTAATAGTAAGACGCATGTGCGTCTTGATGCACAGTTATGAGGCCAGTGGACTGGGCGTGCTTAAGCAATGCCTTAAAACCCTTTGAAATTGCTACCGGAAAATCCGGACCGCACCATCTCAGACAACTCGCTATGGGAAATAATCAAGTCCCATGCGGCTCAATGGTGGTTCAAGATAATCAAGTACTGCGCAGAAGTGTTGAGGAAGCCTTTCAAAGCGTAACTACTGAGATACCGCAAAAGGTCTCAAGGAGGCCATGGAATCGCATTGATCTCTCTGTAAAGCATCATTGTGCGCTTACATATCAGCCTGATATAAGTTTCTGTATGAAAGTACTCCAGTATTCAATACAGGGTTATTCATAAGTACCTCTGGAATCTCAGAAGTTGACAGTGTTACAGCTAAAAGATATACAGAAAAGAGATGGACTATCTCTCCAAGCCTTTAACTCGCACTACAGGTGCTCAGCATAGGCACAGTTTGTGATGTAACGAACATTAATACATGAATGAAATTCATTACAGTCATGACATGAATTGCCTGGGAAGGGGCGATGGATGGTCACTTTGGAAATCTGTTTATTGGGTTGCCTATCTGTCGGTGCGAGCTATTTCGGTGCTACAACACAGAAATGATGATTTGTCTACAGAGACTCACTGATCAAAAATATCTCGACAGCCCTATCGAATACAGAACTGACCCTAGATGTCACAAGAGGCAGACTCGCTAGTGTAACAGGTCGCGGGAAGTGTAGCGTTATAACAGCAGAGTGGGTTGGTGAGGTTCAAAATGGCTCTGAGCGCTATGGGACTTAACATCAGTGGTCATCAGTCCCCTAGAACTTAGAACTACTTAAACCTAACTAACCTAAGGACATCACACACATACATGCCCGAGGCAGGATTCGAACCTGCGACCGTAGCAGTCGCGCGGCTCCGGACTGAGCGCCTAGAACCGCGAGACCACCGCGGCCGGCAGGTTGGTGAGGAGAGCTTAGTGATTTCGTACTTGGACTTGTCACTAGACGTCACCTGACTAAGAAAGTGTCAGGGACATTTCAATCGTTCTGAGGCTGATGTAATTGTGAAGTGGGAAGGAGAAAGAACAACCACAGCCGAAGCAAGACTAGACAGGCCTCACGCACTGACAGGCAAGGATTGCCGAGCATTGCGACGGATGGCTGTAAAAAATAGCTTGACATCAGTGGAATGAATAACTCGTTAATTCAAAAATGCTACCATCAGACCAGCTAGCACAGTTGTGTGCGTAGGGATTTAAAGAGAATGGGGTACAATGATCGAGCACTTGCTCATGAGCCACACATTTCTTCTGTGTTAAGCGACACTTTAGTCGGGGTAAAGAGGAACGCCACTGGACAATGAATGACTGGAAACGCATGATTTGCACTGACGAATCACGTTATACTCTGTGGCAATCCAATGGAAAAGTTTGAGTTTAGAGAATGTCTAGAGAATGTTACTTGCGATCATGTGTGGTGGCAACAGGGAAGTATAGAGGAGCTGATGTTTTTCGTGGTTAGGGTGTGGCTCCCTTATTGGATTTAAGAAAACGCTCAATGTGGAAGAATATGAATACATTTCACACAGTTGTGTACTGTGTGCAATAGAGGGACAGTTTGGAGGCGATGCTTGTTTGTATCAGCGTGACAATGTACTCTACCTGCACCTGTGAGGCAATGGTTTGTGGACAACAATGGTTTGTGGACAATAACAGTCTTAAAATGGACTGGTATGCCTAGAGTCCCGACCTAAACCTAATGGAACACCTTTGGGATGAGTCAGAATGTCGACTTCGCTCCAGATCCCAGCATGCATTGCCACTACCTGCTCTGGGTTCGACTCTGAAGAAGAAATGGGCTGCTGTTCTTCGGCAGACATTCAGATACCGCAATGAAACTGACCCCAGCAGAGTTCAAGCCGCCAAGAAGATGAAACGTGGACACACTCCACATTAACCTTCATTGCTAAGTGACCGGATACGTTTGATCATATAGCGTATTCTGAAAGACCCGCCCCCTAGTGCAACTACACTACGGAGCGCATTACGAATAGAAACTCGGAGAGATGCTGTATCTACTGATAAGTGTTATTTGTCTGTATGTTTGTATTTTTTACGCGGTATCTTATGGAGCCTTGGAGGAACTTATAAATGACTCCGACAATGTTTTGACGTAAGGGGACAGAGATTTCTCGACACTCTGCAGTATCTGCTAAAGCCGCAGGGTTTCTTGCCTCATTCAGCCGCTTTAAAAGTTTAAGTAGAATCGTAGACAATCGTTTCTAGAAATGCTTTAGAATTAAGCAAGGAATAAAGAGAGTATCCCAGAGTCACTCCTCCCGCCTTAGCCTATGGTACGGTGGCGTGCAGAATACAGATGAAGGTTCCAGATGTAGGCGAAAGAGGACCTATAAGAGGGAGCAAGGCAGCTCACCGATGGTGTTCTGGATGGCCTGCTGCGTCTTCTGCACGCCCAGCCGGAAGGCGTCGAGCTCTGGGCGCAGGCGCTGTCCGCGGTGGTAGAACATCAGGCTGTGCTCGAAGTCGCCCGTGTTGTACAGCGCCTCCGCCTTCTGGAAGATAGCTGCCACGCCAGGGACACTGGGTCAGCGCTGCTGTCAAGTGCTACCAACTACTTCGTGTGACAGGAAACATATTTCTAGCACCGGGTACGTTAAGAACATGCGTGAATCTGCACGGAATTGTAGTGGCTGGCACTTACGAGGACTGGTAGTGGGGCGATGCGTAGCAACAAGGGGCATTGTACCACGTGACTTTCTAGCCAGTAGCGCCATGGTGCCACACGTGTCTGTAGTGGGGATTTCAGAGTGCGAGGTGTGGAGGAGGCTCCTACCTACTATGATGTTGGTGGCTAGTCTAGAGCAAACAAATCGACTATTGCAATAAGAAGCAACAGCGACAGTTGTCCGACAACATAAATTCTTGCACGGAGAGTGAGAAGCAGATAAAGAGCCTCAATGTGGCTGTTACCCCAACGCTGACAGTTAGCAGGGTAGGCAAAAGATGGGCCGTGTGGAGTGGGTCGGGGACAGAGAGCACACTGGTAGCGGAGCAAAGTATTCTTCGCCTCTAACTGTGCAGAGCGCATCAGCAGCAGCCTTCTTACTTGCGGACGATTATAGTAATATTGCGTTTAAATCGCGGACGCTCTAGCCTGGCAGTTTTAGGAGAGAGTTGTTTTTGAACTGTAATTGCCTTTCTTTAACCATTCCAGGCGTCCTGTACTCCTGATCTCGAATTACGGTAAGCTCCCACTAATCTCAGTAGTATACCCTGTAGCACTATTCCGACTAATGGATTCCCAAGCTGCGATCTGTGGGCCTGTGAAGCTAGCTTCATTAGTCACAAGAGTGCAGCGAGAAATAAATGGAGGCCCACTGTTTGCCCCTGAATGATGTATTACTGGTAATTGTGAGCCTATGCCTGTTGCACTTGGAAATCAAAAACAAAGGAGCCCAGTATTGGTTAAACAGAGGCAATCAAACAGAAGTAGGAAGGATACAGCGGAACCTCGTTTATGCGGCCCTCATTAATCTATACGCAATGGCGGTAACAATCTACGACGGGAATTATTAAAATTAAGTGAAACTAATCGTCACGAACAGATTCGGACCAACTGTCAGTTGTACTGGACAGAACTGTATTGCCTACGTTTGTTCGGAGTATAAAGTGACATCAAAGAGAAAGAAGATGAAAAAAACAGTCAAAAGCATTGCACACCATGAATACAGATAAACAGTTGAAAAACATTGCAGCTGAATTTGATGTTGAGACTTTTGCAAAGATTTGAAGACTCTCAGACATTGGTGTTATAGACGTAAATGACTAGCTGCCAAATGACCATAACGGTGTCTCCGAAATTGTCGCCGTTTATTTGTTTGTAGACATAGACGGTAGGGGTGATGATGACGAAATTGGCGCTCAGTCGCAAGACGTTATTAGACGCACAGAGACTACAACACAGTTGGGCAAAATAATGCTTTAGTTGGAACTCCAAGAGGGAACACCATCCGATCTAATGCTGCTGAAACGCTTCCTTGGTCGTGGTTCACGTAAACGACATAGGAACGTGGCTTAAAGGTAACGTATTGACTATTTCAGTGTATTAAACACACATTTATTCAGTATATGGTTAAGATTTATGTGAATAATGTGATATTAATAATTTATTAAGAGAAAAAAGACGAACCACAAAGGAAATATCCGAATGGGACGGAAAACGGTAGATGTGATGTACATGTACAGACAAAGAAAATGATTTAATTTTTCAAAAACGGGATGATTTATTCAAGAGAAACAGCTTCAGAAACTGAGATAATCAATAACGCGTTGTACACTTATATCCCTTATGCAAGCTGCTATTCGGCTTGCCATTGATTTACAGAGTTCTTGCATGTCCTCCTGGTAGATATCGTGCCAAATTTTCTCGAGCTGGCGCGCTAGATCGTCAAAATCCCGTGATGGTTGACGGGCCGTGTCTATAATGCACCATGAGTTCTCAATTAGGGAGAGATCTGCGACCATGTCGGCCAGGGTAGGGTTTCGCAAACACGAAGACAAGCATTGGAAACTCTCGCCGTGTGCGAGCGGGCAGTACCTTGCTGAAATGTAAGCCCAGGGTGGCTTGCCACAAAGGACAACAAAACGGGCCGTAGAATATCGTCGAAGTACCGCTGTTCTGGGAGGAGGCCGCGGATGACAATCGCAGAGGTCCTGCTATGAAATGAAATGACACCCCATAGCATCACTCCTGGTTGTCGGGCCGTTTGCAGGGCAACAGTTTGATTGGTACCCCATCGCTGTATCGTGCGTCTCCACACACCTCTTCGCTGGTCACTGGAGGTCAATTTGAAGTATGACCCATCAATGAAGACAATTCTACTGTAATCAATGGAATTTCAGGTCGATGACCAAGAAAGTCCACCTGAATTTACTAGAGGGCGTGAGCTTGCAGTTACACCCATTCATACAATCTAGCAATCATTCTTGCTTAAGAAAGGTGGTTAAACGCAATGGCATGCTCAATATCGAACTCAATAAAATAGAAAACATGGATAGAGAAAAGACCCTTTGCAGAATTTGATGAGAAATCACGTGAAAGGTGAGTGGCCTGCTGCCTTTCAATGTAAATTATAGTTGTGACTGAGAAAGTGTGGGCACCAAAGTGCACATATTCCGGGTCTGTGTGCTGTACGAGGACGTAGCGAGTACCTATAGTCAGGTATCAAGGACCTTGGATCCAAAAGCAGCGCTGAGGAACGAGTCGTCCGTGCGCATCTGTAATGGTACAGCAACTGCTGTATCCAGAAGGACCTAGGAGGATTTCAAAAGCCCATCCGCACATCAACAGGCCACCATTCCGTAAAGACGAGTTTCTGTACACATTGAGAGAAGGTACCTGAAGTCTGTGACAACTGAATGGAAATGCACAGTTTTCAAGAGTGTCTACCGCTTGCTGCAAGTGATTACACAAACACGGGTTATAAGAAGTTACAGTGAATAGCGGAATCAAGTGTCACAGTGGAAACGCAGCTGAGGTACTGCCGTACGCCCAAGGAATCCAGCCGACAGTAGATGGCGGCAGCGACAGTTTGAGGGCGCATCCTTTTGTGGAAACAACATTCTGTAGAAACTTCCTGGCATATTAAAACTGTGTGCCGGACTGAGACTCGAACTCGGGACCTTTGCCTTTCGCGGGCAAGTGCTCTACCAACTGAGCTACCCAAGCACGACTCACGACCCGTCCTCACAACTTTACTTCTGCCAGTACCTCGTCTCCTACCTTCTCATTCTGGAAACATTCTGTAGTTTAGATCAACGCCAGTGAATGAACAAGAAAAGTCTACCGATATTACTCATAGAGGCATTAAGATCAGCAGCAGTACTAATAGTTGGTTAAGTGGTTGAGAGTTGATAGCAGTTTTGTAGAGACAGAAAGTAGAAGTTTTTCATATTTCTATCCCTTTGGTGTGTATTAATTTTTATTGCAGTATTAGGTTGTATTAAGGTGTCAACGCTATAAACCTTTATGATGCTGTATTTATTTGTCAATGGTATAACATTTTGAGAAAATAATTGTTTTCATATTTCTTTCGAGTTAATGGTGCTTCCGTAAGGTAATGAAATATTTTTTAAATTTATTTCTAGTTATTTTAAAAATATAGGATATTTGTCAATAGCAATTAAGTACTTCCATTGTTTCAAATATTCATTTATTTTTATGTATAACCATCTTTATTTTCCTGTATATATTTTATGAAACTGAACTGAAAGAGCATGTGTGAAGACGTTTCCTTATTCGCGAGAAAACAAAAAAGAAGAAAATAAAAAGCCGGTTTATGCTTCTCATGCAATTTAAGGCCATAAGTAAAGTATAAGAAATACTACAGCTGCACGAGTGCAGCAGCTAAACTGTTGGGTTCGCTTGGTAGCTGGGAAAAACCCAGTGGCGCTCGGCCATTGGAGAGGAGTGTGGAGGGGCAATCCGCCATGACAGAAGTAACTCAATCCAAGACAGCCAGAAAATAACAAAGCACGTCCACAGAAAAGGAAAAAACAAGACGAGTGAATGCGTGTAAATGCGCTCTAAATCAGATTAGTGGTTTTTCAGTTATCAGTTATCTAAGTTTTGCAAATAAAATTAGTTTTAAAAATTAATATCTTTCCAACGCCTTGGACAATTCTGATAAACTAAGCGTCAATGAATGGAGCTCGAGAAGCCCTATCAGAACATAGCAGTATACTTTTTGTAAATATTTTGAACTATATGCCAGAATATCTCTCACAAAATAATAATAAATTGACCAAAGTAACGACAGTACAGCAAATTAGACTAAGGTATTTATATATACATGTATTTATTTCTAAATATTTATAATTTTTAAACAGTAAAATACTGTATACTAACTTTTATGCTGACAATTTATCAGAAAACTGACTCAGCTAGAAACCAAAGACGTTATTGAAAAGCTGAGAAAAATTTCAGGCCAGTCTGATACTTTGTACATACAATGAATTGGCAAAAGTCATGGAATGTCTCCTAACATTGTGTCAGATCCCATTTTGCTCGGGGTAGTGCAGCAAATCGACGTGGCACGGACTCAACAAATCTTTGGAGGCCCCTGCAGAAATAACGAGCCCTGCCGCCTCTGCAGCCGTCTGTAATAGCGAGAGCGTTGTCGGTGTAGGATTTTGGGCACCAACTGACCCCCCGATTATGTCCTGTAAATGATGAATGGCACTCATGTCAGGAGAACAGCTTACCCAAATCATTCACTCGAATTGTTCGGAATGATCTTCACACTAATTGTGAACAATTGTGAGATGGTGACATGGGGTAATGTCATCCATAAAAACTCCATCATTGTTTTGGAACGTGAAGTTCATGAACGGCTGCAGACTGTCTCCTAGTAGCCGAACACAATCATTTCCAGTCAATGATTGGTTCAGTTGGATCAGAAGACCCAGTCCATTCCATGTAAACACAGCCCACACTATCATGACATCACCACCAGCTTGCAAAGTGCCGTGTAGGCAACTTGGTTTCGTGGGCTCTGCGCCGCACTCGAATCCTGACATCAACTTTTGCCAACTGAAACAGGGCCTCATCTGACTAGTTCACAGTGGATACGGAATCGGATTTTGGGTTAAAAAATCGATTTTAGTTTTATTAACGTATTTTATTCCTCCAAGTTTCCTCTTTAAAATGACGTATCATATATTGCTCTGCTAGAATTATAACTATTTTATTTTTATAGACTTGTGAGATCGGGTATTGCGCTTTAGTTATACACGTCTCTAATGGCTGAACATCAACATTTTGGCAGTACATTTATGTGACATGAATTCAAACATCCTGCTTTCCAGCGACTCTTTATACACTATTTGTCCGAAAATGTTTCCCTCTGGTTTCCTCGAGATACTCTTTGACTTTGTGACGGGATTGTTTGTAAACAGTGTACTATATGGAAGTTGTTGTTGTTGAGTTATTTTTTATTTAGTGCTTCATTTTTCGCAGTGAAAATACCTAGAGCTAGAGCAAAAGTGTTTAAGGAACGTGTGAACTGGCAAAAGAAAAGAAATGATGATTCATTAGCAAAGCAAGGCAGTTCTTCATCCTCACTGTTGGAAAATGTGAGTCCACTTATTACTAATTTGCCGAACGAACTTACTCCAAATGAAAACAGTGCTTCTCACAAGAAACTAAGAATTTGGAAGAGAAATATAATTTACTTGATAAAGGAGAAGAAGTTTTTGAACTCATTGATATGAGTATATTGTGCGAAGCTCTTGAAAACAGTGTGTGCAGCAAAAATGTCAAGGAAACGTTTCTCTGAAAGTAGAACTCCATGTTCACCTGTCTGCCCAGTTTAATTTAGTATGCAGTGTTTGTAAGTGCAGCTGTAAGTTTCTAAGTTCTGTTTCAGTAACTGTAAATAACGGATACAAGAAAACTGAACTTTATAGTGTAAATATTAGCTTAGTTTATGGATTGCGAGCAATTGGCAAGGGCAAAGCAGCTGGTGATATGCTATGTGGTGTTCTAAATCATCCAAGTATACCGTCAAAGTTTGATTCTTACAACTATGTACTAGGATCTGCAGTTGAAGATGTAGCACAGAAGTCAATGCAGGTAGCTGTGGAAGAAACAGTGAAAGAAAATGATGGCAGTCGTGACCACACAGTAGCTTTTGATGGCACGTAGCAAAAAAGGGGTCACAGCTCCAACAATGGTGTTGTAAGAGCAACTAGTGTTGACACTGGCAAGGCTATTGATGCTGCGATAATGTCTATATACTGTAGATGCATGGACAGGCTGACAAATGAACATAAAGATGACTGTGTTGCTAATTATTATGGTAGTAGTGGTGGCATGGAGGTTTATGGGGTGAAAAAAAAATTTTTAATCGCTCTTCAGATTGGTATAATGTTCGCTATGTTAAGTATCTGGGAGATGGTGTCTCTAAAGCATTCAAAGAAGTTTTGGAAAGCAAACCATATGGGTACAGTGTAAATACACTCCTGGAAATTGAAATAAGAACACCGTGAATTCATTGTCCCAGGAAGGGGAAACTTTATTGACACATTCCTGGGGTCAGATACATCACATGATCACACTGACAGAACCACAGGCACATAGACACAGGCAACAGAGCATGCACAATGTCGGCACTAGTACAGTGTATATCCACCTTTCGCAGCAATGCAGGCTGCTATTCTCCCATGGAGACTATCGTAGAGATGCTGGATGTAGTCCTGTGGAACGGCTTGCCATGCCATTTCCACCTGGCGCCTCAGTTGGACCAGCGTTCGTGCTGGACGTGCAGACCGCGTGAGACGACGCTTCATCCAGTCCCAAACATGCTCAATGGGGGACAGATCCGGAGATCTTGCTGGCCAGGGTAGTTGACTTACACCTTCTAGAGCACGTTGGGTGGCACGGGATACATGCGGACGTGCATTGTCCTGTTGGAACAGCAAGTTGCCGGTCTAGGAATGGTAGAACGATGGGTTCGATGACGGTTTGGATGTACCGTGCACTATTCAGTGTCCCCTCGACGATCACCAGTGGTGTACGGCCAGTGTAGGAGATCGCTCCCCACACCATGATGCCGGGTGTTGGCCCTGAGTGCCTCGGTCGTATGCAGTCCTGTTGTGGCGCTCACCTGCACGGCGCCAAACACGCATACGACCATCATTGGCACCAAGGCAGAAGCGACTCTCATCGCTGAAGACGACACGTCTCCATTCGTCCCTCCATTCACGCCTGTCGCGACACCACTGGAGGCGGGCTGCACGATGTTGGGGCGTGAGCGGAAGACGGCCTAACGGTGTGCGGGACCGTAGCCCAGCTTCATGGAGACGGTTGCGAATGGTCCTCGCCGATACCCCAGGAGCAACAGTGTCCCTAATTTGCTGGGAAGTGGCGGTGCGGTCCCCTACGGCACTGCGTAGGATCCTACGGTCTTGGCGTGCATCCGTGCGTCGCTGCGGTCCGGTCCCAGGTCGACGGGCACGTGCACCTTCCGCCGACCACTGGCGACAACATCGATGTACTGTGGAGACCTCACGCCCCACGTGTTGAGCAATTCGGCGGTACGTCCACCCGGCCTCCCGCATGCCCACTACGCCCTCGCTCAAAGTCCGTCAACTGCACATACGGTTCACGTCCACGCTGTCGCGGCATGCTACCAGTGTTAAAGACTGCGATGGAGCTCCGTATGCCACGGCAAACTGGCTGACACTGACGGCGGCGGTGCACAGATGCTGCGCAGCTAGCGCCATTCGACGGCCAACACCGCGGTTCCTGGTGTGTCCGCTGTGCCGTGCGTGTGATAATTGCTTGTACAGCCCTCTCGCAGTGTCCGGAGCAAGTATGGTGGGTCTGACACACCGGTGTCAATGTGTTCTCTTTTCCATTTCCAGGAGTGTATAAGCAAACTTGAATGTATAGGACATGTGCAGAAGATAATGGGTGCCAGGCTGAGAAGGTTAATATCAGTTATGAAAGGGAAAAAACAAGATGATGGGAAAACGTTGCATGGCAAAGAAAGATTGACTGATTCCATAATAGACCACATTCAGAATTGCTATGGCCTTGCAATCAGGCAAAATACAGGCAATCTTGAAGAAATGAGGAAAGCTATATGGGCTTTGTATTTCACATCGCATCCACAGATGAGCATCGAGAACATGATTTGTGCCCCAAAGGTGAAAAGAGCTGGTGTAAATACAATAGGGGACTAACAAATGGAGAGAAATACATTCACCACCACAGTCTACCATTAGCCATCATGGAAGATATAAAGCCCATTTTCAGAGATCTGGCTGACAGAAGCCTTCTGATGAAATGTCTTCATGGAAAAACGCAGAATCCCAACGAGTGCTTGAATAGTGTGATATGGCATCGTCTCCCAAAAACAGTGTTTGTCGGAATTAATACACTACATTTTGCGGTGTATGATGCTGTGGTAACCTTCAATCTTGGGAATATAACAAAATGCCAGGCACTTCAAAAGTTGGGTTTGCGTGTTCGTTCCCGCACAACACGTGCTATGTTGACTTTAGATCAGCACAGACTAAGGCTTGCTGACAATATAATCAAGAAATTAGTGAAAAAAGCGAGACAGCTACAGAGGGGTGCGAAAAGAAGACTTGAAGATGATTACGAAGACTGTGAGGGGGTATTAACTATGCATCGGGAATGTTTTAATCTTCTTTCTCCATTTCCGGTAAGTTTGCTTTTTACTTATTCTGGGAACATTATCTCAGGTACTGGTGAACCTAAAGGTCTGAAATTTTTATGACTTAGTCACATGGGTCTCTTTTACACACTGAAACAACGATTTTTTAATTACTTGATTTACAAAAGACTTAGGGATGATAATCTAGAAAAAAGTGATGGAAAAAATTTACTTAAAAATAAATATAAAATATCCCTGTAAGAAAATACTTTAACAATAAACAGTTGTTTCAATATTGTTATAACATATCAATGCATATTCAGTAAAAATTTTATCTCTCTGTCTCCAGTAGTTTGTGAGAAAATGTTCCCTATGGTAGGCTTATTTTAACATTGCGGGGATATGCGATTCCGTATCCCCTTAAGGCCAAATTTTGCTGCACTGTTCCAAGTTATACATTCGTCGTATGTCCCACATTGATTTCTGCGCTTCTTTCACCCAGTGTTGCTTGTCTCTTAGCACTGAAAACTGTACGCAAACGCTACCGCTCTCGGTCATTAAGTGAAGGCCGTCGACCACTGCGTTGTTTGTGGCGAGAGGTAATGCCTGAAATTTGGTATTCTCGGCGCACTGTGGACACTGTGGATCTCGGAATATTGGATTCCCTAACGATTTCCGAAATGAGATGTCCCATGCTTATAACTCCAACTACTATTACCGAGCGAGGTGGTGCAGTAGTTAGCA
Organism: Schistocerca serialis cubense; assembly: GCF_023864345.2. NCBI lineage: Eukaryota > Metazoa > Arthropoda > Insecta > Orthoptera > Acrididae > Schistocerca > Schistocerca serialis. The sequence continues at coordinate 448,086,863 of NC_064639.1, read as the reverse complement.
CACTGGACTCGCATTCGGGAGGACGACCGTTCAAACCCGCGTCCATCCATACTGATTCAGGTTTTCCGTGCTTTCCCTAAATCGCTTCGGGCAAATGCCGGGATACTTCATTTGAAAAGGCACGGCCGACTTCCTTCCCCATCATTCCCTAATCCGATGGGAGCGATGACCACGCTGTTTGGTCCCCTCGTTCAAATCAACCAACCAGCCAACCAATCCAACTACCTTTCCGCGTTCAAAGTCTGTCAGTTCCAGTCATGCGGCCATAATCACGTCGGAATCCTTTTCACATGAATCACCTGAGTGCAAATGACAGCTCCGCCAATACGCTACCCTTTTATACCTTGTGTACGCGATATTACCGCCATCTCTATATGTACAGTTTTGTCACCTCAGCGTGCGTTTAGCATTACATAAATGTTTGTTGAAATGTATGATAGATAATGTATATGAATTTTAGCGATGACAATACGAGAGCTTAAACAGCCAGCTGGCATTTTGGTCTAAAAACAGCTGAGCTTGAGGGGTAGAGTAAAGTAATGTTGTGTTTGTATTAGAGACGAGTAAGTCGAGGTAAGTACGAGATTGGGCCCGCCAGGGGCTCAGCATTCTTTTGCTGAGTACGGGCTTGGCGACGCCGGGGTCCTGAGCTGGGGACTGGTCAGCGCCGCCAGTCTCCTGTCACCGTAACCCCTGGACATGCTTCAGCGACCACCGCATGGCGCGGCGGTGGAACGTTGTGTGCTGCGGGGAATGGTAATCTTGGCTTGATCGCCTGGATTGCGAGGAAGGTAAACCTCTACAAAAACCCCTCAATCTTACGGTGTGCTGCGCGCCTGTAAGATGCATGGCTGTTGGGGTGGAACAGTCGCAAGCGGGCAACCTCTGGGGCACCTGCCGCGCCCCAGTTGTATAAGGCTTACCTAGGCACGCGGGGCTCTGTCTAGGTGGACTTCTAGTTCCATAGCTGCTCGTGGGACCGAGATGGAACCCTCGAACTTTTGTTCTTCTCCTGCCAGCGGAAAGGGTGGACCGCTGGTGGGTTCTAACACCCAATCCAACAAGAGGGCTCGTGTAGCCAGTCCTCCTGATTCAGGTAGTAGTAACAGAACGCATGCTGCTTCGCAGAATGTGTTTTTCATAATTAAAAGAAAAGATGGGAGTTTTGAAAAAGTTTCGCCATTTTATATACAGAAGGGCTTAGAAGGTATTGCTGGCACATTAAAATCTGTAAAGCGCTTGCGAAATGGCACCATGTTGGTTGAAACATCTAGCTTCCAGCAAGTCCAGAACCTTCAGAAGGCACAATTTCTTGGGGAGTTTGCGATAGAGACTGAATTTCACAACACCTTGAACTACAGCAAGGGTGTTGTGACTTGCAGAGATCTCGTTGACATTCCCCAAGACGAACTGAAGGCTGAATGGTCCCGGGAAGGAATTGTCGACGTGCAACACATTATGAAACGGGTGGATGGTGCTCTCATAAAGACTAACTCATTTATCCTTAGATTTAACACCACCAAATTGCCAGAGCATGTGAAGGTAGGTTTCCTACGTCTCAGTGTACGGCCTTATTACCCCAACCCCATGCGGTGTTTTAAATGCCAACACTTTGGACACACTACTCTCGGCTGTAGAGGGGAAGCCCCTTGCGGGAATTGTGGTAAGGCCGCCCATGAGGGAGTTGGTTGCTCCTCTCCTCCCAAGTGTGTCAACTGCTCTGGGGATCACCCTGTGTGGAGTAGGGAATGCAGAGTTTTCCTTGAGGAACGGAAGATCCAGGAACTAAAAACTACAAAACGCATCCCGTATGGTGAGGCGAAGAAAATCTACAAGTCCCTGCAGCCGCCCACGTTCGCTGCTTCCTTTTCTTCCGTTCTCAAACAGCCAGTCTTGAAAACCGATGCCGCTACACAAACGGAGGTTGCTACTGTCAGCACTAGCACCTGCGCTTGTCAATGTACGTGTGCTGCTGCCGTTCCTGTGAAGCCTGCTGCTCCCCCCTGGCCCCCGGCCTTCTGACCAGGCCGTGGTAGCTGACATCATGGAACTTCCTGCCCCTGCCCGGTCCAGTCTTGTGCACTGCCCAGCGCTGCTACACCCCCTACTGCTTCTGAGGTTTTGGCTCCAATGCCACTTCAGGCCAGAACATCGAAGCCAAAGACAAAGGTGAAGACTCGCCCACTAAAGGAGACTACAGTTATACAGTCTCCTGATTTGGATGTCATTCTCTCTAACGTCTCTCTCGACTCCTCTTCTGAGGCGATGGAGGTTGATGTCAGACTGGGGCAATCATCTCGCCCCAAAACTGAGCCTCCACCTGTTGTGGGCTCTCCTCCCCGACAGAAAGTGAGAATGAAGGTACTCCCACCCTGATAGATGGCTCCCATTATACAGTGGAGCATGAATGGATTCCGGGCACATGTGGAGGAACTGAACCTCCTAGCACGGCAACGCCCCCTGTGCTTGTGTTTACAGGAAACGCATTTAAAACCATCTGATGTTCCTGTACTAAGGGGCTATACGTCATATCGCAAAGATGACCTGACTGGAGAAAGGGCCAAAGGCGGAGTCGCTGTGTTTGTCAATAATGACCACCACTCCTCTGCTCTCCCCCTGGATACTGACCTGCAAGCAGTTGCAGTTGAAATTCATTCACCTCGGAGGCTTACCGTTTGCTCCCTTTATTTACCCCCTCTGGATGCAATGACCTTAGACGCTCTCACAGATCTTATCGACCAACTCCCTCGCCCATTTCTCCTCCTGGGAGACTTCAATGCCCATCATGTCCTGTGGGGCTCCACTTCTCTTTGCGCTCGAGGTCGAATTTTGGAGAGCCTCCTAACATCTCAAGTGTTGTGCATCCTCAACACAGGTACTCCGACTCATTTCTCTACTGCTACAGGGTCATTCTCAGCCATTGACCTATCTTTCTGCTCTCCAACCCTCACCGACTCTGTTCACTGGTAGGTCATTGACGACCTTCATTCCAGCGATCACTTCCCTATCCGCATTCATCTCCTGGATGGTGTATTGCTGGAGCAGCGGCCACCATCGTGGATGATTGGCAGGGCTAACTGGCCACTGTTCACTCGGTTGGCTGTCTTTGACCGCCACAATAACGTACAGGAATGGGTGGATCACATCACGCTTGTGGTCCATCATGCTGCTGACCTGTCCATACCACAGCCTTCTGGCACTCTTAAGCGGCGCCTTGTGCCTTGGTGGACAGAAGAGTGCCGTTCAGCCATCCGGGACAGGCGTGCGGCTCTTCGCCGATTTAAATGCCGCCCAACAGCGGTCAATCTTACCGCCTTTCGAATCGCGAGAGCCAGGGCACGGCGTGTCATTAAAGAGAGCAAGAAAAGGACATGGCAGGAGTTCCTGGACTCCATCAACCGTTCCACTTGTTCCACAAGAGTATGGGAAGCCATCCGGAGGATTTCCGGTAAACATAGCCGTTTACCAATAGCTGCTGTCCTGAACCAGGGATGCCTCCAAACGACACCCAGAGCCATTGCTCAGACGCTGGCAGAGCATTTTGCACAAAGTACTGCCACTGCAAATCAGGATCCAGCGTTTCGTCGCTACCGTGCGACTGTCGAAAGAGCGACCTTGGACTTTCGGTCGAACAGTTCTGAGGCCTACAATTCCCCTTTCTCCATGTGGGAACTTGAATCGGCACTTACTGAGACTTCTGACACTGCACCAGGTTACGACCGCATCCGGTACTCCATGCTTCGACATCTGCCAGCGGCGTCAAAGGAAATTCTCCTCGAATGTTTTAATCTCATATGGCAGACAGGAGTGTTCCCCACCTCGTGGAGGGAGGCAATTCTCATCCCTCTCCTTAAACCAAGAAAGGACCGCACATGTCCCGGTAGTTATCGTAGTATCGCCTTGACAAGCTGTGTCGGAAAGACCCTGGAACGGATGGTTAACCGACGTCTGGTCTGGCTGTTAGAGACCAGACAGCTCCTTAGCCGCTTTCAGTGTGGATTCCGAAAAGTTCGGTCCACGGTCGACAACCTGACCCTCCTAGAGTCGGCTATTCAGCAGGCTTTTCTCCGTCAGCATCACTGTATCGGTATCTTCTTTGATATCAGTAAGGCATATGATACTACTTGTACAAATGCATCAATGGGGCTTTCGTGGCCGCCTCTCGATTTTCATTCGGTCTTTCCTGTCTCAGCGGTTTTTTCGGACCCGCGTTGGTAACATACTGTCTGATCGCTTTGAGCAAGAGAACGGTGTTCCCCAGGGCAGTGTTTTAAGCGTTACCCTCTTTGCCATAGCCATCAACAGTATAACGTCTACAGTGAGGAGTCCAGTACAGTGCTCCTTATTTGTGGACGACTTTGCTGTTTTCTGTTCCTCCTCCAGTGTTGCAACCGTGAGCCGTCAGTTGCAGCTAACAGTGCGGCGGTTAGAGGAGTGGGCTGCAAAGACGGGTTTTCGGTTTTCTGCCGAAAAGTGTGTTTGTGTTCATTTTAATCGTTCTCGCCATCTTTTTACTTTGCCTGCCTTGGATATGGGGGATAATGTACTACATTTTAGAGACACAGTGCGGTTTCTGGGCCTAATTTTTGACTCCAGGTTGTCATGGCTGCCACACCTACGTGACTTGAAAGCCAGAACGCTGAAGGCACTGAACATCCTCAAGTGCCTCAGCCACAGGTCTTGGGGCGCGGACAGGGCGCGTCTCCTACAGTTTTATGGAGCTTTTGTGCGTTCACGGCTGGATTATGGGTGCACAGTATATGGGTCAGCGAGGCCGTCTTATTTGCGGATCCTTGACGCTGTTCACCATGCTGGGATCCGACTGACCACGGGTGCTTATCGGACCAGTCCCGTACCCAGCCTCTGTGCTGAGTCTGGCGAACCGCCACTTACCTTCCGGCGGCAGCTCCTGCTGGTGCGTCAGGCTTGTAAGTTTCTTGCAGCTCCCAGATCGCCTGCTCACCATCCTGTTGCCCATCCACCTCTGGACCGCCTTTTTTCCCGCCGTCCCCGGGCTACATTGCCGTTTGGGATCCGTGTGCAACGTGTATTGGAGTCCCTCGGCGTGGAGTCTATACAACCCCAAATCCAGGGTTTTAACCGCCTGCCACCCTGGTTGCTGAAGAGGCCCGGAGTGATTTTAGATTTATTGCAGTACAAGAGAGATTGCACTCCTGCCACCGTTTTTAATGCAGCATTTTCTGCCATTTTATCTGAGCACCACTACTATGTAGCTGTTTTTACGGATGGGTCGAAACAAGGGGATTCTGTTGGTTGCTCAGTTGTTTTTCCATATCGTGTCCTCAAGGTCCGACTGCCTCAGACTTTTACTGTCTTTGATGCAGAATTGTTTGCGATCTTGCGGGCACTGGAGCACATGAGACATTCTTCCTCTCCTAAATTTCTCGTCTGTTCTGATTCACTCAGTGCCCTTCACTCATTGCAACGTTTGTATCCGGCAGACAAAATTGTCCAGACCATCCAGGATGCCCTCCTCCGACTACAGCGACTGGGGAAGGTTGTAGCTTTCTGCTGGGTTCCGGGGCATGTTGGCATTGCTGGGAATGAAAGGGCAGATCTCGCAGCCAAGGAGGCGTGTCTTGCCCCACAAGTATCTCAGTGTGCTATCCCCTTGCACGCACTCACCTCGCTGTTGAGCTCACGGGTCATGCGTCGGTGGGAGGATGAGTGGCTGGAAGTGACTGACAATAAGCTCCGTATAGTCAAGCCCACAACGCGTGTGTGATGTACTTCCTTTCAGCCCCATCGACGGGACGAGGTTCTCCTCACTCGGCTTCGAATAGGCCACAGCCCTATGACGCATGGCTTCCTACTCCGGCGAGAGGACCCTCCAATGTGTGGTGCTTGCGGCGTCCAGGTCACTGTGCGCCACGTTTTATTGGATTGCGTTTTATTTTCTGACCAGCGGGTCGCGGCTGACTTGCCAGCGGACCTGCCATCTCTTTTAGGCAACACTCGGACAAATGTGGTTAAAGTTTTAAAGTTCTGTGCCCTGTCAAATGTTTTTACAAAGATTTTAGGGAGAGGATTTTAATTTGCTCACTGTGTGACAAGCTCGCCCATATTTTATGTAAGTGGCCAGCCAATAACAATTTCCTGTGACATTCTTGTTGCTATGTTTCCCCTTTCCTTAGGTTTTACTTTCTTATGTAGCATTTTCCTTCTTTTCCTGCTTTCTTTGAGTGTGTGCTTTAGTTTTCTTAGGTCTGTCCACATTCGTTCCTTTTAATGTGGGCGCTGATGATCTCGATGTTGAGCGCCCATAATCCCCAACACACCACACACCACCACCACGAGATTGGGGACTTGTGAAACTTCGCACTTTGGTCGCGAAAACTTAGAAGATTTTGGGAAAAGTTCGAGTGAACATGCAAATTTCTGCTTATTAGCGAGTACTACCAGCTTGTAATAATTGTCGCAACTTGGAGAGTTTTAAACCAACATGTTTGTCCTAGTTAGCGAACATTCTGACTTGTAATAATTTTTTACATCTTGGGAAGAGTTGAATTTGGAATATCTGAGTGAGTTAACACGAATTAAACTTCGATTAATGATTAATTTCACGCTGTTTAGTTAATGTGGAATTTAATGTTTGTATACAAGTGGTTGCATTATGAACAGTATTGGTTGTTTATCGGATCTAAATGTAGTTAATGTGATGCGCTGCTCTGGTCTATAAATTCAAGAAACATTTTTTAAACTCTGTCTGCATTTTTGCATAAACTGTTAAACAGAAGTACGATGATTAGTAGAATGTTGTGACAAATGAATTGATTGTTCCCTACACAATAAACAAAGACAAATAACTTACAGCAACCATGCACCGAAAGCCCTCGATTCTGTTGCAATATTTACTGTACAGTAGCTATAAATATAGCGTTAATTTTAACTTGCACATTAGAATAAAAATCCTACCTTAGTGCCCCTTGTAAGTCTCCGGTTCACGCAGCCTCCGCTAGAGGACTCCCTCGTTCTTTATGCAAAGCGCGTCGAGTCGAGATGGCAATAACACAGCAACAAAATGTGCATTGCTTTCTCCTTTTCAACAGGGTCAATTGAGACAAAATTGCGCGGCGTGATTTTGATCAGTAATCCAGCAATACACATCCTGCAGTTCAAGCATTCGATATGGAACCAGCAGTTTCAAGACACTGGTTGTTTGTGTGAATTCGCCTGATCTTACTGCACGTGTTTTTTTGTTATCATTTTTACATTTTTGAGAAGGTGGGCATTGGAATGAGCACGTCTTTGTGCCTCCCAACAACTTTGGGGGAACTGCATCGCCGTATAGCAAAGCATAGAATGCAGTAACTCCAGACATACAAAAGTTGCAGCATTTCCACTCGAAACTGCATTCGAAAACGTGACGATGTTGACTTGTCGTTACAGCCTAATAGTTCACGTGGGAGTTATGGTTGGTCGCGTTCGTTTCAGGGACATGTCGCAAAAGATTTGTTTATTCTTGTTGTATTTTGTCATCGTTGGTCCCTGTTGTAGAGGATCTCTCGAGGCTGTAGGTCTGTCGATTACACCTGTTATGAATGTAATGAGGATTGAGGATTTTCTAAAGCTGCCGAATGACATCGCAATTTTCAGGGTTGCCAGAACAATTTATTACCATGGTGCAAAGTGAGCCACTACACTTCACCACAATCACATTGTAAATATTATGCACGAAATACAAAAGCACTGTCTCACAATACACATATCAGAGAGACCTTATCGTCCTAACTCTACTTCTGATCAGAGGCCACAGCCGATCAGAGGCCACAAAAGACAACCCTTCCTTTTAAGGGATAGCCGATGGGAGACGAGAAAACCTGTTTCTCTATTTTTCACGTGATCTGCCACGGACCTTCTCTGTCGTCACCCGTTGTCACTCACGTACCCATCGCGTGATCACGACGTATCTCGAAGCAGTTTGTGTTGCCTATGTGGTTTTATGTCACGGCCGATTAGCCATAAATATTACAAAGTACAGGATAAGTCTGACTGCAGTCAGTGCGCATTTGTCGTACTTTGAGTCAAGGGCACACTGACTATCCTTGAGTGATAAATGATAACTTTGGTCCTATACGTAATTGCAAAATGTGCCCCGATGTCATATGTGCATCTATGTGAAAGATACACCCTTGCAAAATGGGATAAATCTTTTGAAAATAAAATTTTGTTGTCCTGTGCGTAAGTTAACCTCCAGTTTTTGTCTTCATTCGTGTACAAGTTAAGGTCAAGTTCTCATTCAAAACAGTCGAAAATTCGATTTTTTGAAAGGTATGTGTGTTTAGACTATTAGGACGAAAAGATTTTTTAGTCCGCGCGTTGCGAAAGCTGCTACAGCCCATTGTTTGAAGCAGTGTCACGTCCGCCGTGACACGCTCTCAACCGGAGACACCCGGCTCGGGTAGAAAATTTGTCGTGCCGTGACGCACGTTCACAAAATTATTTATATTGCAGTACGCATGCAAACATATTCACCGAAACAGCTGACGAACAACGTGTGCACGCTGCCGAACGCAGCGTATTCAGCTCCGCCAGATCGGCTTTTCTCGGCAAGAAGAACTAGGGAATTACTCTCCAGAATTAATTCGAGTTAGAGGAAGGTTTGATGTAAGGTCCTGGAATTTCAGACTAAACGTAAGTAACGAAAACTCTTCTTTTTTGGTTAAATTTTGGTCAAAATTGGTCAAAACATAATTTTTGGTCCGACATATTCGATTATGTTTTTTGAATTTTGAAAATCTAACTTCAGATTTGTGTTTAGTGAGATCAAATATATGTAATAACATGTAGTTTTTGCGCAAATTGAACTAATAATACGTATAAAAGTTTTCACTAAATTTTAAACAGGTTTTTCTCGAAAAATGATACTGCGTGTAGTATAAAATTAAAACGGTTCAATCTGTTAACTTGTACCTTTGACCCACGAAAAGTAAGCACTTTTCTTGGGAACTTACACGTATACGATACGAAATTTGTTAATATTAACTATTTTTGTAAAGCCATAAAGAGTGAAAAAACCCAAAATCAAAAGTTAATGTTAATACCATATCGTTAAATTTAAGGTTATTACATCGTGGTTAGGTATAAGCTCCCATAAATTTAATGTAGTATGGAATGATATTATCCATTTTTGATTTCAGAAAACTCTTGAGCGGCTACATTGCACGAACTCTGCATACTTCAAACTCACAGATCCTTGATAAAACTATAATTAAGGGCGCCATTTTCTTTTTTTTTGTATTGAAAATCTAAAATAAAGTTCAGAGTATGATAAAGCATAATCCCCAAATAGATCCTTTGTATGTCTTTTCACTGTAAAAAAAAAAAATCCAAACTTTGCCTGTTTTTTGCTCATTTGAATTAGAACCTAGACTTAAAGTCTTGAGAAATAGGATGAATCTTTTCGATTCACATAGGAGTTGGGAAACAGTTGCGAAGAAATTACTGAAGTTTGTTAGCTACGTTAATGTACAGATATTAATGCGAGCATCTAGGCGAAAGGAAAACATTTTTATGTATTTTGAAGCATTTTCTTTTAATATAACTTGTACTCCAAGCGAAACTTTATATTTTATCTTAAATACGTTCCATTTTAGAATTTAGGTTTTACAAAAGCGTTAATTACCTTTGACTGCATGCAGCTTTTTTAAAATGTTGCTTGTTACTTTAAGTGACATGCAGGTGTGCAATTCATATCCTGTTGACGTGCACCTGTGAAGCAGAAGAAATAGATGAAAGTAATTATTTTTTTACTATAGGAGAAGTTTGTGGATAGATAGTTATCCAAATTTTGAACCAACACGTGTACAAACTGTGATACTCAACGGGGATAACCAGTCTGCAGTAGAATCAAATAAAGCTAAGCAGTAATCACGAAATGTTAACAATAAACTGCTTATGTTTTTAATCACTCTTCCTCAGTTTCTAGATAAATGATTTTTACGTTGTAGACAACAATAACTTATCATTTTTGGAAGTGAATTTAGGCTTCAGGTGCAAAGAACGAGTAACAGACATTCTTCGCTGCCAGATAAAGTGTTTAAGATTATTGCGTAGCATATCAGAGACAGCATATTAGGAGTGGTAGGGAGGGACGGTCGATACTTGTCAGTAGTTGTTGGAACGTCATGTCTGTGTCAGCCAAGACCATAATTGATTGCCACACTACTATGCCTCAAAAGATCAACACGTAAATACATTTCAGCCATCAGTACCAAAGGATGGTGCGTAGCAAGATGATCTTTCTGTTGTGTAACAGATAACGAATTGCGGTCATTGTACTTTACGTGGCACCTGGACCCACATTCATACACAACTACTGAATACTGCCACGTCCACTGGGTTACAGCAGTGGTTTGCAACACCACAATTATGTTGATACTGCAATGCGTGCGCTACATTTGTACATGTTGCAAAAGAAAAACATCTCAGCATGATATCTTAACATAAGAAAAATGAAGAATACAAGCAAAACAAATGCACTCACCTTCAAAGTAATCTCTGTTGGCCAAAATGGACTACTAGCGAAGACTATATAGCTGATCTAACCATCAGCGAAGATGTCTTTTGAAATCGAACGATATGCCTCACCATTCTGTGGTGGTTAGTACACTGGACTCACCTTCGGGAGGGCGACGGTTCAAACTCGCGTCCCGCCATCGAGATTTAGGTTTTGCGTGATTTCTCTGAATCGCTTCACGCAAATGCCGGGATGGTTCCTTTGACAAAGGGCATGGCCGATTTCCTTCCCCATTCTTCTCAAACACAAGCTTATGCTCCGGCCTCGTTGTCGAAGGACGTTAAACACTAACCCCTCCTCCTCCTACTAGCATTCTGTATGATCGGTATACCCGCAGACTGACTGTCTTTCAGGAATCCCTTAAACGGGAAAATAAAATAAATCTGCTGGTCCCAAATCCGTGTAGTACGGTGGAGGGGGGGGGGGAGAGAAGAGAAGTGTTGTGGGGCTTCCCCTGTGAACAGCCACGGAGAAGTAAGGGCAGCGCAATTCGACAGATGTAAGCTACACACATAAATGCATACCTAGCGTAACTTGTAAGCTACACATAGCGAGTCCACAAACGATGATGTTAACATGTTATGTAAATGCGACTATACTTTGACAAATGTAGACATTCGAAGTCAACAATTTCTTATTAGAGTAAAGAAAAAGAAATACCTGCATAAAAAATAATCAGCCAAAGTAGAACAAGTCTGATTACACATTTCCAGAAGGAAATCCTCTAAAACAAAAAATGAAATATAAGACGAAGAACACGTGTGACATAAAAGTGATGTTTCACTTGCCTGATTACCAAATTATTACCTAATTATAAAATTATCATCTCCTTCTTCTACGTCTTTCTGGACGTACTTGTAGCTGTGTTTTCCCTCTCTTTTATTCTCTTTACTGTGCGACTGGAATAGTTAGTGGTTCCTGAAATCTTTTAAAGTACGCACTGTAATGAGATTTTAGCTTCTTCCGATATAAATTTAGTGGCATTGCGCCAAATCACACTTGCCTGATTATTAAGAACTTTCGATGGATCTCTGGTGCCAAAGATAGTTACGAGAACGGTGACAAGAACGTGTTTCTGCATCGGGCCACGATCTCATCTACAGTTTCGAAAGCCCGCGCCAACAATGCAGAACTCTCCGACGGCTGACTACGGAACGAGACCTTACACTCGGTGCGTTCGAGTTTCGTCAGCAGGCAAATCTGCTTTACCTCTGTGAGTTACAGCGGCAGGTAACACTCCTTGCTGTCTCGAACACGTCCGTGGAAATGCATGCGCGCCTTTTTAATACAGATTACCGTTTAGACACCCAATCGTCAGCGAAATTTTCGTGTTGATCCTCGCCTTTTCACGACACTACGAGTTCCAGGACACGAACAGCACGGGTAATAACACAGTTTCCTCGAGGATTACTGAAGTTACTTCTACATCTTTTGATAACTTTCCAAAATAACTTGCTGCATCTTCCCTGCCGATAAATCTTAAATCTAGTCACAGTTTTCGTTTGATCCCCGATGTGATTGTACTTCCATTAATAAATGCTGCTGTAGTCAACTGCGTTTCGGAAGTCAAGGAGTACTGCATCCACCATACAGTCTCGATCCATGGCTCTTAGGGCGCCACGTAAGAAAAAGACGAATTGGGTTTCGTATGACCAATGTCTTCGGAGTCCATGCTGATTGTAGGCGGTCGTTCTGTTCGAGATGCCTCATTATCTTTGAGTTCAATATTCTACAAGGGGTGGATATCAAAGACATTTGACAGTAGTTTTGTGGATTACTTCTGTTAGCCTTTTTGAAGATGGATGTGACCTGTGCGTTCTTCCAACTACTGGGCACAATGTTCTGTTCGAAGAATCTACGTCATATTATGGTTAAAAGATGGGCTAACCGTGGCAGAAATTCTTCGTAGAATGTGATAGGGATTCCATCGAGCCCTAGAGCTTCGTATTATTTTTAGCGAGTTTACCTGTTTCTGAATGTCAGTGGCACATGTAACTACATCACTCATCTTTGTAAAGGTGTGAGAGTTAAGCAGGACAATGCTTCCGGAATCTACTTTGTAAAGAAAAATTTGAAACGTATTTCATTCCATCTATATTTGCTCTGCTCTCCTCAATTTCAGAGTCTGGACACTCTACGACGAGGAACTTGTGCTATTTCAGAAGAGTCCATGAATATCTATGGAAATGGATCACTTCTCTTGGTGTCGAAGGAAAGAAGGAAGATTAGGTTTTACGTCCCGTCGAAAACGAGGTCATTCGATACAGAGCACAAGCTCTAACTGTTTCTTTAATGATGGGGAAGAAAACCGGCCTTGACCTTCTAAAGGATACATCTCAGCATTTGCCTGGAGGAATTCAGGGAAATCACCGAAAACCTAAATCTGGATGGTCGGATGCCGATTTGGACCGTTGTCCGTCCAGCCTACTGACTACTGCGACTACTCGCTCAGTGTTTGGTAACGGACTTTGATCAGGACTCTACTAAGAGAACATTACCCCTCATACTTCAAGAACAGACAGCAAAAAGTCACTCTCCACAGCAGTGAGGCTGATAATGAAGGATGTAGAGTGCAATATAGACAATGTATGAAACAGTGCAGTTAAAGACATAAGTTCATGGCTTGCAAAAAGTAAATTGACTCTAAATCACAGTGAGGCTCCATTTTTATTTTCTAACACACAATTCAAATAAAACTGTCATTTTGATAGCAGACAATGGGCATGTGATTAGAGAGTCTGAACAGTTCAAATTTCTAGGTGTTCAGATAGATGGCAGATGACATGGAAAGCCTGTGTTGTGGGTATTGTTCAAAAATTGAATGCTTCTATATATGGAACTAGTTGTAGTCGGCCGCGCGTTGCAGTGGCCCAGTCTGGTTAGATGGAAAAGTAAGAAAAGAGAAAGGACATGTTTCTAATATGTAAGAGAATTGGATATACGTCCTCATCTCCTTCTCCCTCCTCTCTCTGTCCTTGTCCTCCTCTCCCCGTCTTTGTCCTCCCCTTCCTCTTTCACCTAGCTCTGTCCATCACGTCCTCCTTTTTTCTCCGTTCATCTTCTCCTCCCCCTCCCTCTCTCCATCTCAAAAAAAGTTCAAATGTGCGTGAAAGCCTATGGGACTCAACTGCTAAGGTCATCAGTCCCTAAGCTCACACACTACTTAATCTAAATTATCCTAAGGACAAACACACACACCCATGGCCGAGGGAGGACTCGAACCTCCGGTGGGACCAGCCGCTCTCCATCTCATTCTGTCCCCCCTTCCTCCCGCTCTCTCTGTCCATCACCTCCTTCCCCCTTTCTCTATGTTCTCCTCCCCCCTCACTCTCCATCTCTTTCAGCAGTTTCTCTCTGACCATTATTTCCTCCCCATTTCTCTGTCCATCCCCTCCTCCCCCATCTCTCCATCTCCACCTGTCCCCTCTCTCTGTCCATCTCCTTCTTTCCCATTTCTACATCCGTTTCCTCTAACCCCTGCACTCCTCTCTTCTTCACCGCTCTCTCTGACATTGAGCCTTCTTTATTGTTATTATAAATTCAGATTCTGCGGTAATATTCTAATCGTAAGCCGATAAACCACAAATAAAACTTTCCTGTCTGCTGAGAAACTTTCACTATACACGTGTCCAAACGTTTATTACAGTATCAGGTAAAAATTTGAAGTAAATCGGTCGAGTATCTGCTGACATTTAAATCGGTCGAGTATCTGTTGACATTTTTGGTAACAGTATTTCCCCTTTACACATTACATGTACATTTATATATCATATAGCTTAAAGATATATAACCTATGTTGGTGTGAATGTGCGTTAGGGTATTGTGTAAAAATTTGAAGTAACTTAGGCAAGAACTTTTGAAAATTTTTGTTAATAACCTTTACCCTTTATTAATTAAAAGTTTATTTATATATTACACGTATTAAAATTAGGTATACAAAAACAAGCTGGCATTCGAACGCAAAGTTTTGTCAAAATTTGAAAGCAATTGATGGAGAACTTTCGGAGATATACGATTTTGAACAAACTAATATTTACATTTTTATTTATATAGAACAGAACAGTACATACAATAAGTAGCAGTGCAACACGAAAATTAGTCTACTTTACTTATTTTCATTCGCTCATAACATGCGACATTGTAATTTGGGGTAACTCTTCCCATTTGCAACGGCTATTTTTGGCTTAGAAACGGGCAGTTAGAGGAGTATGTGATGTCAGTTCGCGAGCGTCCTGCCGACCCTTGTTCAGGAACCTGGGCATTTTGATATTGGCCTCTCAATATAGTGTAGTGTAGTTTGTTATTAACAACATGAGCTAATTCCTGAGAATTAACAGCTTTCACTTAGTTAATACTAGGCAGAAAGTCAATCTGCCTGTGGATCGATCTCCTTGACTCATGTGCAGGAAAGCATGCAGTATTTTGCTGCGTCTATTTCCAGTAAGCACCATAAGAATTTAAAAATGTTAGCGGTTGTCCTCGCTCTTTCAAGGCTAAACTCTCAATCTTATTCTGTCGAAGAGTTCCTGGAGAAATTGTTGGTTATGCTAATACCTACTCGCAGCCTATCGTCTGCGTAGGATTCGTGTAATTTTATTTTGTCTAATCGTTTCTGATGTTACATTCATGTACGGACTCGTTCGATGACCGTGGTGCTACAGGAGTAGACGTGCAAAATAAAAAAAAATCAAAGGAATCGCAGCATTGGAAAGTGGTTGTGGCAACGGTAAGAATGTGCAGTGGAAAAGGAGCTGTAGCCACTACGAATGGGAGGATGACGTCTGGGATACTCTGATGGCCAGCACAAGTCATTACGAGAGCCAGTCGCAAAGTTTTAATTGTCGCCTCGAAAAACTCAAACTGTGACCTTGTAATTTGATGTGATGTTATTCTTCTCTCCATATTCACCTTTGAACGGTGCAGTTTTTTTGGAAAGGATGGATAACCTGACGCAGACTTTTCTTGCAGAAGCCTGTATTTTGGCTGTTGAGGGAATGTTACACGTCGAAACTCACCTTTTCGTCATTCTGGAAATGCCTGCCATGCACTGGTTGCTTCATCCGAAAGAAGAGGAAGAAGTCACTGGATACAAGGCCAGGGGAGTGAAGGGGGTGTGAGGCAAAATTTGATTGTCCAGAGAAGCAGCATATATGACTGTGTCTTGTTGCAGACTGTCAGGAACGTTATTATGGATCAAAACATCCCTTTAGACAGCTTTCTGTGACGCTTCGTCTAGACACTCTCCCCTAACCTCTGCAGAAAACTTCGGTGGCATGTTTCTCTAATAGCTTATTTCTTACGAGTAATATCCGTCACCATCACACCACGACAGTCTCAGCATCACCTTTCTCGATGATGGTTGGATCTTCGTCAAGTTCGGCGGATGTGAGTCGACTTGTTTCCACTGGTTGGTTTGCACAAAAATGGCTCAAATAGCTCTAAGCACTATGGGACTTAACATCTGAGGTCATCAGTCCCATAGACTTAGAACTATTTAAACCTAACTAACCCAAGGACATCAATAACATCCATGCCCGAGGCAGGATTCGAACCTGCGACCGTAGCAGCAGCGCGGCTCCAGTCTGAAGTACCTAGAACCGCTCGGCCAGATCGGTTTGTTTTTTTTGTCTCGGGGTCATGGTGATACACTCAGCACCTGTAAGCGATGATTAGGCAGCTAAACAAGTAATCTAGATAGGCCCGACAGAGCTGCAAGAATTGCACTGCTGCGTCTTTTCAGCAGATTTTTTCAACGGACCTGAGTAATCGCTGAACCCAGCGAACGGGACGTCTGTCATGTCGCAAATGTGGAAAACGTCGGAAACTGATGCACGACTGATTTTTCGAGTGTTCCACTATCGCTCCGAGTATTCTACGGCGGTCTTTGATATCTCGGCCTCCACTTCTCTTGCATTTCCCGGTTCTTCTCAGAGAGATGGCCTGTCACCTCATTCTACACCACTAAAGACTCGTTTGACCACACTGGAAGCGTCTGCGTTACTGACTGTGTGAGTTTACTGCGCATTTTTGCTATACGCTTCCACCAACTCAGCACTAGTTTGTTGCAATGTTACTTCAAATGTGACAATGAAATCACCGCACGACGCTCCACTTTTTATAGGTGCTCTGATGGTGCGCTCCGGTACTGTGGCGCAGAGATTTCAGAGTGTACGAGGGCTGCTGAAACTTTCGGCAAAGAAAGAAAACCACGAATTACGTAATTTTATTTTTTCGAGGTGACAATTACAACTTATCGACTGCCCCTGGCACAGCAGAGCGGGCTGCAGACAGGTCGTGCGGTTACCCTTGACGAAGTTCTTGTCGATGCGCAGCGCGGCCTCTGCGTCGTGCAGCGCCAGCTGCGGCTCGCCCATCAGCAGGTGGCACTTGCTGCGGCACACCAGCGCGTTCTTGTCGCGCGGGTTCAGCTCCAGCGCCTGCCGGCACCACACACCGACGCCTCACACACCGCCACGTACTCCTCGTCTCTGCATTTCTTGTGACACACAAAATAAGAGCACAATGTTCCCTCAGCTTGTACAGGGCTATACACTACTGGCCATTAAAATTGCTAAGCCACGAAGATGTGCTACAGAGGCGAAATTTAACCGACAGGAAGAAGATGCTGCGTTATGCAAATGATTAGCTTTACAGAGCATTCACACAAGGTTGGCGCCGGTGGCGACACCTATAACGTGCTGACCTGAGGAAAGTTTCCAACCGATTTCTCATACACAAACAGCAGTTGACCGGCGTTGCCTGGTGAAACGTTGTTGTGATGCCTCGTGTAAGGAGGAGAAATGCGTACCATCACGTTTCCGACTTTGATAAAGGCCGGATTGTAGCCTATCGCGACTGCGGTTTATCGTATCGCGACATTGCTGCTCGCGTTGGTTCAGATCCAATGACTGTTAACAGAATATGGAATCGGTGCGTTCAGGAGGGTAATACGGAACGCCGTGCTGGATCCCAACGGCCTCGCATCACTAGCAGTCGAGATGACAGGCATCTTATCCGCATGGCTGTAACGGATCGTGCGGCCACGTCTCGATCCGTGAGTCAACAGATGGGGACGTTTGCAAAACAACAACCATCTGCACGAACAGTTCGACGACGTTTGCAGCAGCATGGACTATCAGCTCGGAGACCGTGGCTGTGGTTACCATTGACGCTGCGTCACAGACAGGAGCGCCTGCGATTGTGTACTGAACGACGAACCTGGGTGCACGAATGGCAAAACGTCATTTTTTCGGATGAATCCAGGTTTTGTTTACAGCATCATGATGGTCGCATCCGTGTTTGGCGACATCGCGGTGAACGCACATTGCAAGCGTGTATTCGTCATCGCCATATTGGCGTATCGCCCGGCGTGACGGTATGGGGTGCCATTGGTTACACGTCTCGGTCACCTCTTGTTCGCATTAACGGCACTTTGAACAGTGGACGTTACACTTCAGATGTGTTACGACCCGTGGCTCTACCCTTTATTCGATCGCTGCGAAACCCTGCGTTTCAGCAGGATAATGCACGACTGCATGTTGCAGGTCCTGTACGGGCCTTTATGCATACAGAAAATATTCGACTGCTGCCCTGGCCACCACATTCTCCAGATCTCTCACCAATTGAAAACGTCTGGTCAATGGTGGCCGAGAAACTGGCTCGTCACAATACGCCAGTCACTACTCTTGATGAACTGTGGTATAGTGTTGAAGCTGCACGGGCAGCTGTACCTGTACACGCCATCCAAGCTCTGTTTGACTCAATGCCCAGGCGTATCAAGGCCGTTATTACGGCCAGAGGTGGTTGTTCTGGATACTGATTTCTCAGGATCTATGCACCCAAAATGCGTGAAAATGTAATCACATGTCAGTTCTAGTATAATATACTTGTCCAATGAATATCCGTTTAGCATCTGCATTTCTTCTTGGTGTAGCAATTTTAATGGCCAGGAGTGTACATAAGTACCTCTGGGGTTCCAGAACACGTCAGTGCAGAAACTACAAGACACACAGGAAATAGACGCATATGAATGGAAAAAGCAACTCTACAAGTTTTGAACTCGCATTACAGGTACACAGCATTGACACCATACGTGATTTGGCCAACGTCAGTACGATAGTCAAACTCATGCCATACACATTCCAACATGTCACGGTAGATACCAGCGATTGTATTAATTATTATTCCTTGTAACTTTTCCTGATGACGTGTGAGTGGAAGCAGGAATACACTATCTTCGACATAGCCCTATCATAGAAATCACATGGTGTTAAGTCACGTAACCATTGGGATCACTTAGGGCCATCCTATACTGAAGAACTTCAGTTATGAGATAATCATGAAGGTTTGAACAAAGCTATGGTGGATTACCGTCTTGTTGCAGAATGAATTCTCCACTGCCTTGTTATAATTCTGGCACGTGCGTTTACCACAGCATATCCACACTCGTGAAACACGCACATTATGACAATTCACTTCTCAGACAACTGAAACTTGGCTTCGTTACTGAATACCAGCTTTTGCGAAAGGTCGTCTTCCTTCATCAGCCAACACAAATCCGGCAAAAGTTAAAACGAAGTTCATTGTCCAAAATAGTCAACGCATTTAGCAATGGCAGCAGGCATACTTTTACAAATAGACGTTTGCGTAGAATCATCCAGACATTTGACTGCAGTATCTGCAGTTCTCTAGCTCGCAAGTGTCGTCCATTGCTTTGGACTCCTGAAGACTAATTCCAACACACGCTCCACCTTCTCTACTGGCTGCCCTGCCTCTCCCGTTTGCCTTGCACCACAAGGGCAGCCAGTCTGACGGAATTTGTTGCACCAGTCGTGGATTGTTTCGTGTGCTGGAGCTTTCACCCGATGTTTGGCATCAAAATGTCGCTGAACCGTTATATTTGACTCATATTTAGGGAAGTCAGGGAGACCAAACGCACGTATCGACTAATTACACGCCGTGTTTTGATATGCCTGCCCGCTACTGGAGCGCCCAGTAACTGTGCCACGGCGCGTATTACCAATAGAAACTTTGTACTCTTCCTGTATATCTTGTACTTTTCGCGCAGTTGTCTTCTGCAACGCCAGAGGTTATTACGAATAACACTGTATAAATTGGGAACACTAGAACATTACCTTCTCACCGTCTTGTACATCAGCAAAAGCCATATCAGTTCCAAATTTCGTCTGGAAATGTCACCTGGATATCTACATCCTCAAAATCCCACAAACCTCTTCAAATCCTTGAATGCCATCCACTCCATCTCACTTTCTGCATTTGCCTAGCCTCTCAACACGAATCCTACACCACATTATCCGTACTGAAGTACATAATGTTGTTTACCAGTCCAGTTAACTTGATACCAACCACACCGTTGTTTCTACCTTCATCTCTTGATAAGCTCACTACACGCTGTAGTTGTGCTGAACTGGTGATAGGCGGTAATGTCAACCTCAACTGCTGACTTGTGTCATGGAGTGAAGTGTAATAGCAAGTCGGTTTTATGGAATCTGCGCAGTAAGGTGCATCGACCAGCAGACGTCATAGACTGGTAGTAAAGAACTACCGTGTATGGCTGTACCCATAACCACACCGGTAATGAAGCTGCCCCTCTTGTTGGTGAACTACTCACAGCCAGTTACACGGCGTAAGAAGCGTAATGGTACGACGAACTTCAAAATTAAGTTACACATTATAATGTAGACCAAATAACTTTTATTGAATGCTGCACTACACTTAAAAAGGGATACACACACATGACACTATTTTTCAACGCAGTCAGTAAGTTTCCACATACAGTGGTTGGAACGTTCTACGAACTGCTCAATTACTCGACGTTATAAATCCTCTTCTTGGTCATTGAACCATTCATAACTGCTGTGCGAATGTTTTTATAGTTGGAAAATCTGTTTCCCCCCCCCCCCCCCCCCCCCATGTTCTTACAGCTTTCCGGCAAGATGAAAATATTTTAGTGTACAACTCACGTCTGTGCGGCCTTGGTCAAATTATTGACACCATTTCAACACGACTGGACGCAAGTGTTACCAGTGAGAACCGCCGCCACGCTGTCTGTGTTCTGCATGAAGAGAACAGGAGTTAACACACCATTCGTCGGTGACTGAAAATTATGCCAGAAACTGTGTGAGGCAGTAGACAACAGCAGATCCCCACCAGCTCCACCACAGGGATCAATTACAATTAAGTTTCCCAATTCTTTTCCCACAAGAGACTAACAATATAAACTTTTTTAAAAAATTGTGACGGAATGTCATTCTCAGTACAGCAGTCATGACAAACTGTAGTGGACTCTGTTGTAACCATGGGCGAAGCGTTGGTTTCATCAGTGACAGTTATTTGTAATATGACGCGGTGACATACCCGGAAAACTTTTATTTGACTTTGGCCGCAGAGGCCCACGCTGAGTAGAGATGTCTGTACATTTACTGTTTTACCTTCCGATCAAGGTACATAGTTCTTCATATCTCTCCTTCATCCAAAGGCTCTTAGCTGAACAGCACGGCAAGATCACTTGCGCCCATTAGAGCAGAAAGCCTTTCCGTCTCCTTCAGTCAAACAGCTGTCTTTTCCAAATCAAGTTGACCTACTCTTGATGTATCTTCCTCATAATACCATGGGGCTTACAGTTACAGCTTCAGAAGAACCTAATGACTTATCGATTAGAAAACAACATTGTTTTCTCTCGATTTGAAAGTCACACTTCACCCTGTTACAAATAATTACCACGTTTTACCATCGGACATTCTCCCGTGCCCAAGCCCCCTGATGAATCAGTGTATCTGCATTCCTCTTTCTTAAAACTCAGTAATTCCATATGGATATTTTTTCTTCGATCCGTGTCATCTTTCCTTTACCATTATCTACAGTTACTATTATAACTTTTATTATTATTATTATGATAATTATTATTATCATTATTATTATCCCAAACAACATTAATTGTTGCACTGATACGTGAAAGGACACAAGATATCAGAGGATAGTCAGTATGACTTTCGAAAGTACTCGGATGGACATAAAAGTGCCTACATCTACAGTGCAAGCCATTAATATTGCAACATGTTATTTGACTTGAAGTATTATAACTGAAGATATGATGCCTGAAGACACCGTGACAATTTTTAGTGGAATGAAGAAAGGAAGACACATTCTAAGTTAGGATAAATGAACGTAGAGAATGACACACGGTGTCTGTGTTTCTTCATCGCACGAACTGTACTATGTGATTGGATACGCAGCTATTTAGCACATCAGGGCAATCCCACAAAGTATGTAGGAGGGACAGTATCTACGTTCTGTATGCAGAATAAAATATTGCACAGTGAATATTTCTTTCCGAAATCTTGTTTGAATGTGGTTTGTTTGATAGAAGATCGTGTAAGAATGACAAACATCTTGTAGCACGCGTTGGAGGTCGACAGCAGCAGGATCGTTGTCTATGAAGAGAGCAATTTCTCTTTTCACAATACTGCTGCTCGAGTTGGTCGGGAGCACAGGTCTGGTATGTGGGTATGGAATATTGATGAGTTCACAACGATCCCAGCTCACGCCATACAGCGTCTAAATGGCCCAATGCAACTAACATCCTAGAGAACAGGCACATTGTTCGCTCAGTATTGCAGGATGGTACAGTCACGCGGTACATCACAAGTGAAGATGTGGAATTTTTTTGTAGAAAAACAAATGTCCAAACGGAGTACGCAATAATGTCTGAAGCGCTACAACCCGTCCTCAGCGAGGCCACCGTTGTGGCTTCACTCGACGGGCACCAGACTGAAGCCTGCCGACAAGTGGTGCGCAAGAGCCCAATGCTGGACACAGTAGTCGCACCACGCCATGTTTTCCGATGAGTCCCACATCGGCGTACAGTGTCGTGATAGAAGAATCCGCATGTGGAGGCTCTGAGGAGAGTGAATGTTGGCAGACTGCATTCACACGCGCACAGCATCTGGCCTGACGGAATGGAGTGCCACTGACTATATAAAACCATCGCCTTTTGTTAGCATAGCTGGTAATTTGTACAGCAAGGGCTTGTTTTCTGACGTGTTAAGGTCTGCGTGAGTGCGCTATTTTCGAGATCTCCGTGACGTATTCCCTCAACGAGATTACAGGAGATAGTATGTTGCCTGTGCTGACTTGACTTATCGCCATAGAGATGATGTTCGGCTTTTGCCCTGGCCAGACGTTCCCCAGATCCTTCACCAACTGAGAACGTCTGACCAAGGATTGGCTAGTGACTGGAAATCTACCACTCGCCTCCGACTAGGATTGATGAGGTGTGGCGTACAGTCTAAGCGCTTGCAATGACCTAACCATGTATGATATCTGAGCTCATTTTGAGTTGATACCCAGCTGGGTTAGAGCTATTGCTGCTGCCAGAAATGGCAGTCCTGCACACTAAATTTTGTACCTTGTATTCAACCGAATCACTTACGTATTCTTCCTGCTATACTGTGCACGCACAATATGTACAATTCCGTTATTACCTGTCCTTTCTGACATTGGAATCTTAATGGCAGCAGTAGAGGGTTACTAAAAAGTATCGGCGGGATTTTACAAGACGAATTCGTGAAAAACACATTACGTATCAGAAAATAAAAACATAATACGGATAGAGCATCTGACCAAGTTTTTGACTCACATTACGGGTGCTCAGTGTGGACAGCAGTTGTGATGGAGCAAACATCAATATTTGCTCGAAATTTATTCAAGTCACTGACACGAATTACGGGAGAAGGCGCTAGTACAGCTCACTTGGGAAATCACTTCAATGCGTCGCCCATCATCAGGTGTGAACTAACTGGATGCGAAAGTACGGAGCATATAATTTGGCTACAAGTTCTGACAAACCTGTCCCCTAGTGGCGACTTCTGTAACTACGTCACGTCTTGTATTACGAATCGAAACTCGAAAAGATGCTCTGTCGATTTGTATATGTCATGTATCTATATGTCTGGTAGAGTTCGTAGAATCATCTTCTGAATTCGAGTAGGTACTAAAGCTTTCGGCACACGGACCGTGTATTGTGAACGTCAACGTTGAGCGTGCCGAATTCAACGTACTACTGAACGCTCACAAACGATGCGACTTGTACACACGGTACGTGGGACCCAACGTGGTGTCCGCGATCCCAACGCACTCCTGCGACAGTTGCGGGATGTTTTTAGTTCGAAAATCACACTGTTTACCAAACGGGCGCGCGTAAAATTCCTACATTAGCTCTATTAAAACGCACATTTCCTTCACTGTCCATATGCTAGTCACGTTGTTCTATATGTATTATACACAAACAAAAACTCCAATGTCCATGTACACGTTTTCAGACAAAAAGGAAAGTACGATTTCCAATCAATAAGTATGCAGGCTTAGAAAAGTACCACTACAAACAGTGCGACAGAAATTTGCAATAGTTCTCCACATGAGATAAACATTATTTTATCATTCCCACATTTTCGTGAAATCCTAAAATCATTCTTACTCGATCACTCTTCCTACCCAGAAGCAGGATCTTCACAAAATGTGAACCGCGAAACTTAAAAGAAAAAGGAACAAAATATCTTTAGGCAGATAGCGCAAACTGTCCTATAGATTAACCCAACCGGACAAACTCACTTCTCAAAAAAAGGTGAATTTATATGTACATAACATAAAATATTGTAGTATATACTTACATTAAACTAATAATAAAGCAGCAGAACCTATTAAAAACGGGAATGTTAGGAAAAAATATTTTGATGTGGCGGGACGCGAACCACCACCACATGCCGCAACACGTTTTAAGTCAATTACGCTACTCACTTTTTTTTTTAAATCTCATTTTGTTCGCTTTCGTTCGTTGCATCTGCTGGGGGCGGACGTCGAAGGAAATCCCTTTAAGTTCGTTGTTGATCGATTAACTCAGTTTTTTTTTTTTTTTTTTTTTTTTTTAATACGGAGGGCTGCTAACCCTCTGACAGAGCACGCTGAGCTACCGTCCCGGCAAACACTGCACCAAACAGATAACAGATTTGCTATCGCCAATGCTAACGTGTTTCGAAATCCTAGAAGCTTTAATCTTAGCTATGTTACTAACTGAAATTTAGTTACATCAAATTGTTCCAAAAACAATGTGTTTTTGGTAGATCCTCAGAGTGTCACTGTCTTAAAATGGCGTACTCTCATAATACGTAAGTCACAGTAATTCTTTTGTCACGAATATGATGTTTCTCATTATTTTTTTGCAACGAATCGCACAGTTAAAAACCGGTTTTTCGAGTGACTCTCAAGTTGCTGGTGCTCAGAAACGGCATATATACATATAGGCTTCAAATGAATGCCAATATGGCGCCTCACAATTCTGTGCTGAAGGGAGGTGGCGTGCATGTGACGTAGGTGGCGTAGCGCCACCTCATTGGTCAACGCTCAGAAGCACGCTCACAATATCTGACATGCTAGATATTGCCCTGCACGTTCGGAAAGACTCCCGAACGTGCTATTCCACGCTAAGACGTCAGAAACTCGCCACGCTCAACGCTCAACGTTCGGATACACGGTCCGTGTGCCGTCGGCTTAAGGAATAAGCGTGTGTATAAAAGCACGCGCAGCCGCGCTTCGCGTCGGACCTTGTGGACGAATCCGATGGCGGTGCGCAGGTTGCCGCGCCGCATCTCGCGGCTGCCCAGCGCGAGCAGCGCACCGGGCCGCGCTTCCTCGGGTATCTGCAGCGCGCGGCTGCGCTCCTGCTTGCGCTTCAGCCGCAGCGACTGCTTGATGTCGCGGGAGCCCATGTTGGCGGCCGCGGCGCGGTCCTTGTCCGTGTACTCCTCCTCCTGCACCACGCGCCGCGACCTGCCCGCAAAGCACACCGCAGCTCCAGCCACGTAGCAGGCACTAGGCTGGCGTAGAGAACATTGTTACAGAATAAAGCTAGAAAAGCCAATATACTGACATATTGCCATTAGTTCCACGAGGAGCAATGAGACCTGCGTACATCTACTAAGGTAGCTGTCTCCCAAAATGGGCACACTCACAGTTCCATTTGTATACCTCTCAGTGACTACGAGAGCATGGTAGTATAGAACAACCAATGTAAATCAACTTTATTTCAACTGAACTTTGAATTTTTTTTCTAGAAGTACCCACATCAGTAGCTATATATTAAAAATAAATAAATGAAATAAAACAAATGAACAACATCAGGCATTAAAAATCCCTCCAATATCAGCACAGCACTTCCATAAGAAATAATGAGTCAGAGTTCTTAAAGTTCTACTATATGTACGAAAATATTTATATGAACGTGCTGACTACTGTAAATATGACATTTAATAATGAAATAATATTCGTTGCATTGGATAAAAGCAAAGCAGTCTGCGTTCTAATTCTATAGGCAGCATGTGGGAACCAAAACAAAAAGGTAAATAAATGATCCAGACCGCGCAGAAAATTTTCTGACTGAGAATTTTTCAACTATTCCAGAGAACCTATAACAAAAATTCGTATAAGGAAATATAACACAGGTAAATAATTGTACACTAAATACAATGATCTTGTTACCTACTACAGAGCATAAAGTCAGTAAAACTAGAGGAAACATTAAAAACAGAAATTCAGCAGCCTGGATTGAAGTATCAATCCGTTTGCTGAAGCAATGCATTCAGCGCATACAAACTACCTTGATAAACATAATAAATGAGTCATACATATCCACAGTATTCAAAACAGGTAAGTGTTGTGTGTCTGCTAAAGAAAGACTATGTAAAAGACAGAAAATTACACACCCATTTCCTCACTGTCAACACTGTCAAAAATTGTAGAATCTGTTATCAAAGACAGCTTAATGATCTGCGTCAAAAAATACAACCATTTACGTGAATCATAGTTTTCCTTTTGAAGCGATGTAAGTATGTTGTCATCCACAGTAGAATTAAAAGAGGATGAGTGGGGTACAAGTATATCCATAAATGTTTCGATACTGCTGACAATACGATCATTAAGAATAAGGGGTGTACCTAATGACTGGATCCGACCATACCTAGCAGATACAGTTCAAGAACAACGTTGTAGGATGTAAGGTCCTCCAGTTACGCAAAACACCGTTTTTTCCAAGTTCCAAAACATGTTTAGCACCACTGTGCCATCATCAGTGGCCTCCCGTTTTATTTAATCTATAATGTGAACATTTTTATTAAATGATTACAAATTCATGTGGATGTTTAGTTCAAACAATAATTCGTTTCTTTTTGTTAATACCTTTACATTTGGTGTGTATGATTATTCAGGACGACTTGTGTATTACTTATTACAGGTAGCTTGTCATCTGCAACCAAACGATGTCGATGAGAAATTTTGTTGGGAGTTGACCTATCATCTAAACGCATTTTGTTTGTCGCGATATTTTGCGCCTGTATTCGTTTTTACTTACGTTTACGTGTGGCAAGACCTTTCATTCTCAGCATCATGGTGAGGTGTCGTGATGCATACGTAAATATAACACGTATTTCACAAATAAGGCCGTAAAAGCACTTTGCACTTCACCAAAACACAGTTTTATTGTGGTTGTTGTGTGTCCCAGCCCAGTCAGTGTTCATTTGTTCACCAGTCAGTTTGGCGCCGAATTTGAATTTTGTGTACATTTTATCTTTGTATATGTGTGTGTTTTCTGTGCGCTTCTTAGCTGTTTCTGTTGCTTTTTGCCTGGTGTTCCATTTGTCTGTAAAACGGTGAGTCTTTGCATAGTGTATCCATTTTTCGTGTGTGTGTGTGTGTGTGTGTGTGTGTGTGTGTGTGTGTGTGTGTGTGTGGGTGTGGGTGGGTAGACTTTATATGTTTGTGTTGTCTTTTTTGTAAAGTTCCTTTAATGTGTCAAATAGTGTGCCCCTGCAGAGTGTAGCGTATTCATTTATGACCTGAGTTCCTTCTGCTATTGCCTTCTGTATGTGGAAGTTTCCCCAATTGGTCAGTTTGCTGTATAGGCTGTGGCTGGGTTTCAGTATTCTTGAGTCTTTTTCTCTTGTAGTTGGGTGGTGCTTGTGGGCTATAAGGTGGTCAGCAAATCTTTTATGGGAGCTATTGCTTTTTAAAACTCTGAGATGTTCTGAATATCTGGTTTTGAAGTTTCTGCATGTTTGTCCTATGTACACTGACTGGCAAGTGTTGCACGTGAGTTCATGTATTCCTGATCTGTTAAATTTATCCGTGGGTGTTTCTTGTGTTCTGATGTTTTTCCGTGTTGTGTTCTCTGTCCTGTATCATATTTGGAATCCCTGTTTCTTTAATATGTTACCCATTCTGTGAACAATTTTGTTATTGTAGGTGAGTATGTGCCATTTCGTTCTGTGTGTGGGTTGTTGCTCTGTTGTGTATTGTGTGTGGTCATTGTTTATGTTTTGTGTTGTTCTGGGTCGGGTGAGGATTTATGTGTGTGGTATGTTTATTTTTGTACTGTTTACATATTTTTTGATTTAACTTGTCTACCTTATGGGTATCATAACCATTTTTACTGCTATTTGTTTTGTCGTGTTTAGTTCTTGTGTGTAATTCTGTTTGTTCATGGGTGTTCTGTTTAATCTATGGAGCATGAATGTCAACCTTGCTTGCTTATGTGTCAGTGGGTGGTTTGATAGGTTGTGAATGGTGCTGCTCATGGTTGTCAGTTTCCTGAATGTTGTGAAGTTGTGTGTGTTGCTTGTTTTTTGTATGGTGAGATCTAGAAAATGTAGTGAGTTGTTAGTTTTTGTTTCTAATGTGAAGTTAACTTTTGGGTGTAAGTTGTTTATTTAATTGTGTAGCTGTTCTATGTGTGTATGAGGTTCATCAATCAGGCATATTATGTCAGCGACATAACAGTACCAGTAAATAATTTTGTAGTTTTGTGGTTTTATTATGTATCTGAAGATTGTGTTCTCCATGTTGTTCATAAATTTTAGCTGGGAGGCCACAAATTGGTTATCCCATCGGCAGTCCTTCATGTTGAGAATAAAATTCTTTGTTGAACACAAAATAATTTTGTGATGTTATGGTCTTGAGTGTGGTTGTTATTTCATTGATGTGTATGTTCATTGTGTTTCCTAGTTGTTGTAGTCTTTGTGTGATGATGTTGATTGTTTCGTTTAGTGGAATAAAAGTGTACAGTGATGTGATGTCAAATGATATGAGGGTTGCTATGTCTAGCATGTGTATGTTCTTGGTTCTGTCAGTTAATTCCTTTGTGTTTTCCATTATCAAAGGAGTACATTTTTTTTAGTTGTGTATGTGTCTGTTGGGCTAGGTGATAGGATGGAGCGTTTCAGAAGTTGATGATGGGCCTATGGTAGAGAATTTAGGGTGGGTCCTCTGGAAGGGCACACTGTTTAACACATTAATGGAATTTTACAAAAAAGACAACACAAACAGATGAAGTCCACCCACCCACACAAACACACACACACACACACACACACACACACACACACACACACACACACACATGCTTCTTAGCTGTTTGTGTTGCTTTTCGCCTGGTGTTACATTTGTCTGTAAAATGGTGAATCTTTGCAGAGTGTGGTGTATCAATTTTTCGTGTGTGTGTGCATGTGTGTGTGTGTGTGTGTGTGTGTGTGTGTGTGTGTGTGTGTGTGTGTGTGTGTGTGTGTGTGTGTGTGTTTGTTTGTTTGTTTGTTTGTGAGTGTGTACTTTGTATTTGTCAAGAAAGAACAAACAGAAGCTAAAAATGGAATTTTATACCAAGGAATAAAACTGTTCAACAAATCGTCCAAGGATATTAAAGGCATTGTTCAAACAATTAAAAAATACTTGTTGTGTCATACATTCTACACAGTGAAGGATTAGTGTATTACTTAGTAACAAAGAGCAGAATTTTTGTAAATAAATGTAACGCAAGTTGATAGTAATGATAATAATAATAAAACATCTCCTTCATTTCACTTAAGACATTGCCACTGCAATTCTTTTTTCTCTGCAAACCTTATCCCCAGTACTCTGCAATGTGAAAGAACAGTGCCTTATTCTTCTGAGTTCAACATCAACTCATTATAGAGGGAAGCTGACTCAATATTTCAGGCAAACAAATGGGAAACTACAGTACACAAAATAGAAACCAAACACTGTCACTATCGTCCTGACTTCAACTGGTAGTGTGTGTAGTGTTACATAGTGTATGACGTGATCAGTAGTGAGAAATGAATGGACAGTGTGAATCTACAATTTTGCATTAATAAGTGACTTCTCTGAAAACAGTAGTGTACACTAGGTATAAATCGAATGAGGTTGAGCTGTTGTAAACAGACTGGTCTTGTATTTCGAAGGACGGAGACTCCAATCTCCATACAGGCATCCTGACATGGGTTTTTGTGGTTTTCTGGAATTACTTTAGAAAATATTGAGATGATTCCTACTATACAGCCATGGTTGATTATGTGTCCCACCCTTGTCAAAAAAGAACTGTGTGTATGTGTAATGCCAATATACATGAACTATGATTTATTTCTTATCTTAAATTGTAATATGAAGATTTGTCCAGTATCATTTTAAAAGTAATCCATGAATGAGTAAAACAACAACAACAATAAGCAACTTCTTCTTCTTCTACTACTACTACTACTACTGTCACCTCAATATTACATTTATTAAAGTTTTTATGTTTTTATGACACCACTGTCCTCAAATCAAATTTGACAGACCATAGAACCAATCTCATTCCATGTTGTTATTTTGATCTTTCTCAGATTTTCTTTTGGGTGAATTACAGGTTAATCAAGTATCTCTATACCCTTCCAGTAAAACAAAAAATAAAACCTTTGTTTGATTTCTGACAGATCGCCAGAATCTGCATAAAAATGCACGCTTTCTCTCCTATACAAATGGTCCATTTGCTCCCATCAGTGATCGTATCTCATTGTCCCTTCAGTCATACATATTTTCCCACAACCATGCCATCATATGACCCACTACATCATACTTTCTGTGGGATCTTTCATAGTTTGTCTGTCCACCTCTTTGTCTCACATAGTGGTAGGTCTCTTCTACAACTGACAAGACACTTTCATTGGTGAAGCATACAGGATGAAAGGAATAAGGCACCACTACCAGCTGTTGTGTTACAGAGTTCCAAAGTAATACAAACAATGAAAAGGATTTTTCTACTTTCTGTAATCATAAAACTAAATTGCATTAATAAACATTTTTTATATTACAAAACAATTGAAATCTTTGAAAGAACACATAACTTCTGCCATGGAAGATGTAATATTACTGTTCTTTCAAGCTAGCCTTTATTTCAAACTGATGTTGAGTAATTCCCTTTGTTAGGAAATATCTTAATCACAGCTGACACATTGTCTTTGCTTGGATCAGTGGTTATATACTTTTGAGTGCTAAGTATAAGAATCTCACGTCTTCTCTCCATTCTAGAAGTTTAAATCATTTATTTGGCCACCATTTCCAGGTTTTTAAAATTCTCTTTATTGATATTTGTGAAATACCTAATTTTTTGGCTATTGATTGTTGTGTGTAAGTCTTTTCAGTAAGGAAACCCCTTACTCTTCCTCTTTTTCTTGGAGAACGAACACACTTCTTCCCATAACCTCAAAATATTTGGCACAGTGTTGCAGAACACTATTGTATCCTCATGAAAAGAAATCTGATACAGCACTTCGAAATAACTTCTACCTCAGATATATTACAGAATAAATTTATAAATTGGAGTATAAAATATCAGAAGCACAGAAGCTATGAACAGCTGACAATAGACACCTTGGCTGGAAAACACAGCTTAGCAACACATGGATATCATCATTCATTTGTTCCTCATTCTTGCCAACTGTTGTCAAAAAAAGTTGCCTAGAAGCACAAACATACCAAATACCATTATGCATATCAGAATTAATCAACTAGTTGCCTATCTAAGGGCATGTTTAGAAATCTTAAGCACCTCAGAGGTTAAACTGAAATTTATTCTAGGAACATGTCTACAAGTGTAAAATTTCTATTTTTGGGTATAGCTCATTTGGTGAATGTGAGATGGTGCCATGATTTAAGATCTTAACTTGGCTAGAAGTATATAAAACTTACTGCATATCAAACTTTTGTTAGTTATACACTCAATAATTAAAAGTTGCATTGGTATGTGAAAGGTAACCATACTTCATTAGTATAAGCAAAGCACAATTTTTGATATCAGTATTGTGGGTATTGTTTTTGATTTAACAGCTTGAAATTGGATCCTCATATCCAGCGAGTTTTATAGTAAAAGTATAAGATATTAACAGAAAATTTGTTTATATACTATAATTTTACAAGAATAATGAAAATTAATTATCTGAAAAGGAAAGAAAAATTAAGCTAGTAGAAGAAGAAATCCATTCGATTTCATTGATAACTTACATTTGTTCTGTTTTATGAATAATATGCACTGAATAGTTATGTGACAAATTTTATTGTCTATCTAAGTCACATATATTTTAAATTTTCGACCGATTTAGGATCCGTTGTGTCATCTTCAATTTGAAGAAAATTCTGAACCAGTGGTTATAACACAAATTTTTTTGTATATACTTTCTCAAACTGAGAGATATTCGAAAGCTATATCTTATTCTTTATGTCAGCTACAGTACACTGATGTTAATTTGATGCATGAAAAAGAACATATTTTCTTTGCTCCTCATAAATTATTAATAGTGCATAAATTACTGATTAGAAATGAATAGTTGAGAAAATATTCCATTCCGGGCACAGTTCTTTTATAACAATTTTACTTTGAATTCCCTTGCTTGGAGCGAAGAAAACTCATTGATTATGTCATTGGAGTTAAGTTCAGCAGTTGTGTCTTATTCTGTTGATAAGACCATCTGTCTTCACCCATACTGGACCACACAAGCTATTTATCATCTTTAGTTTGCTGGTCAAACTGGCAACAGAACATACACTTATTTACATAAAGGTTCAACTCAAATGAACGGAATATAGCTATCTATGGATAATCACCTTGCCTCAGGTTTCTTTCTATTTTGCTTTGACCATTTTATGGAGGAGAAAATGTTATACGGCTTGAGTAATTTGGTATTATATTCTTTCTACTAACATCAAACAGAAGTATATGTGATAATACATGTTCAGTTTTAGCTGGCGAATATTTCTAGCCAATTTTGTGGGTCTGTTTGTTGCATTCTAACACATTGTCTCTCTTTTCAGAGTCTTGACTCCCTTATGTAAAGGACATGGTCACCAAATACTTATGAAGTTAAGTGTAAACGCCCAACAACCCAGTGCAGTTGTATCTCCAGATATCATAGGTGTCTAATGAACTAATGAAAAATATTTGTGCACTAGTCTATTAATAACTATCATACTTGTTCAGAAATAATGTTGTTGCAATAAACGAAATTTGGAAAAGTGGGAAGAAAGACAGAGAATAGAGTTGAAAGTGAATTTAAATTTAAAATCAAATTCGAATAATTAGAAAGATGTAGCATGACAGGATAGTGTAAAGTCATTAACTTAGACTGCACATTTGTTTGCAGAAGTCATACCGAAAGTTTCTATGTGAATGATGATTCCAAGAGCATACCTACCACTTTATGGAGGGAACTTTTACAAAATTGATTCAGTTTAAACACACCAGCACATGAACTCCCATAATATTACTAATTAATCACAGAACTCTTATTCTTGAACACTTTTTCTTTACGCTACAGATAGTATCGCTCGAAACTTCGGAGCAGCAGTACTGGCCCGAGCAATAGGTAAATTACAAATTCCCTACACCACTTTTCCTGACTTACTCTACTGTCGCATCTTGCTATAGTTCTCAGTTGGCAGAAACCGGCAAAAATAGAAAGCCTTCTGTCAAACAGAAAATCTGCCTCAGCATCCGCTCGCCGTCCCTTGTGACCTTATAATACCGTAGCGAAGGAACAGCAAGAACTCCACTGTAGTACAACGCGAGCTGTGGAGGCATCCGCTGTTTGAATCAAGCGCACTGCTGCCACATGAACCATGTTAGCGAAAGACTTCTGTTCAATAGCAGTCGTTTGTTTATGACGTTGTTTGTACGACATGCCACTGTGACAACAGTGTTCGTTTACGGTAGTGGGTCGACAAAAAGGCTTCTTCTCATAGTCAGAAGATAGAAAGAAATGGGATAGAACCCACGACCTCTACGGGTTAATTCTCAACCCTTCTCTTTTTATCGTATTTTTTGGTCAGTTTTGTGCCCATTCTGGGTCTGCGTCTTTGGCGGGTGGGTATCTCAGCACCTTCGCAGTACAGTCATGTGTTCTTCAAAGTCTTATACTACCATTCTCCAGTGTAAAACTGAATATACTTTCAGCAAACCTTGATAGTTATTCTTTGTCTACAGAGGAATATTAAACATTTGTTGTAATTACCTTGTGCAGCAGGGGAAGTGGGTGTCGTTTAGGGCATCTAAGACAGGTGTCGTGCACTTATAGTACATCCAAGTTTACTTTGTGCTCGGCGTTGGAACGACTCCTTCATGCAGCTTGGTAAGGCTTATATGAGGCAGCGACAGAGAGAAGCGTGGGACTGCCAGCAGGCTGACAACCAAACAAATACGATTTACTATATGTTGGTTGCTAAAGTCACAGTGCTTCTTGTTCCAACAGTCGATGTTAAGCCTGCGTTACAGTAGGATTCACCGACAATCATATTTAGAAATACGTGAGAATTCGGGATTGAATAAAAAGTCTGTACGCAACATTCTAGAGAGCGAGGGCCACCTCTTGCACCTTTCTCTCCCATCCTCATACCCTGCACCAGATACGTGTCTCCATCCTCAAGTAATGCGCCATTTTGCTTCTTCTTTCTTCTTCATTTTTCTTTTTTTCCGCTGATGCATTAGCTTCAGTTTGGAACTGCCCTTAATTTCCGTCTGACATAAGCCGATATAGCTGATTCATAGCGCAGTACACACACAGCCGTTGCTATCTCATATTTTCTCCGTACTTCAAACTCTACGACATAGCTGCGATTTTTAGCGTACACATAACTCCGTCTTACCCATCAAATTCGTTTTCCTTCCACTACAGAGATCCTTCATCATCTCATTAATGTCTCATCCCTCCACTCTCACACTCAACATCTCCTCATATCCCGCAGTAAGTGAGCACCCAACTCCAATAATCCCATCGTTTCACCTCTAATTCCCAACTCTGGTTTGCTGGCCGTATATACCATCACATTTTATTAAACCTACACGTATAAAGCATGCACACCCTGTTCTAATGAGAATTCAACAGGGTTCTTCTCCAAGACAAATTTACCCCTATGTTCACCTTCTTGTCAGCATTAGCTCTTGCATCCATAAGTATGCTATTTCGCATCAGAACTCTCCTCCTTTGCTTTGTCCTTTCTTCTTCATAGGGTCACCAATAAAGTATTAGTCATTCCGATTAAACAGCACACTGGTCGCATTGGTGCGCTGTAGGTGTTGTAAAACTGCTACCAGACGTACATCATGGCAGTAAAGTCATAAGTGATGTGTGTTTGCCAAGCGTTTGTGGTTTGTATGGAATCAGTGCAGTGAGGTGAGAGGAGGAGAAGAAGTATCAGAATAGCAGAAAGAAGCCATCACGTTTGCGTATAATTATTAGCGCACCCTGAACGAAGTTGCAGGATTAGTACGTGTGTCAACGCAGACTGTCAAAAGTGTCTACAATATATAGTGTACCACTTTAGCCACGTAACACGAAGTAAGAACATTGGTTGCTAAAATGTCCCAATCGACAGTGACCGGAGACGGCTGTTATACCTTCTCAATGAAGATCAGTTTCAGACGAGACTGATGTTGTTGCTGTCAGGGCCATCTCAACCAAGTGCCCAGCGGCAAACCTCAGAAAACGTCACTTATCAGAGCGGTACATGAAGCTGCAAGTATTCAATGGGCCAAACATCACAGAAACTGGAAATTAGCTGACTGGAGGCGTGTAGTCCGGTCCAACGCGTCAAATGATGCAAGGCGTCGACTACACTGACGGCCAGGGCCGCTTTAAGGAGAGAGAGACACAAGCGGCCGTTTGGGGTGCCAAACTGTGGAGACTGCCAGAGGCGTCCGAGTGCAAATTTTTAAAAGTCTGAGAAAAAGCACAAGGGCAGGCTACTCGTCAGAGGGGGAGGGGGGGGGGGGAGACGAATACTATGTCACTTGTGTGTGTAAAATGTTCTCGAACTGGCCCTGCAGACAGCCCAGCACAGTCCAATGTTGCACTGATCCCGCAATTTGTACAGGATATATAGTTCAAGCTGAAGGTGGTTCTATCATGTTGATGATGATGAGGTCCCATACTCCGAGGAGCGTAGTCGACGATGCGGGAGACCCGCACCGCTGTAATGGGCAAGGTCCTAGTGCAGGTGGTTGGCCATTGCCTTCCTCCGACCGGAATGGGGATGAATGATGATGAAGACGACACAACAACACCCAGTCATCTCGAGGCAGGAAAAATTCCTGACCCCCCCGGTAATCGAACCCGGGACCACGTGCGCGGGAAGCGAGAACGCTACCGCAAGACCAAGAGCTGCGGACTCTATGAAGTTAAGGGGGTGTTTTCCGTACCATGAGTTAGGCCCACTCGTTCAGGTTACCATCAATATGAACCAGTTTATTTATTTCACCATTCTTGGTGATCTTTCTTCTAAATAGACAGGATGGGTATGCTGTCGACGCTTTCATCTTCCAAGATGACAACGATCGTGTTGATAGCGATGCGCGCATAGATTCCTGGTTGGACGTACACCTACATTTCCTACAGCATCTCAGCTAGGCCTCTAAATTCTCACTGAAATAGATTGGGACTATTTGGAAAAGAGAGTGAAGTATAGCAATCAATATCCCTCTAACTTGTTAGCTCTACATGATCTAATTACCAGGGAACTATTTCAGCTGCATATTGAATTTCAGAAGAACTTCTGACCTCTGTTCCTCGCCCTTTTGAGGCCCTTATCAAGCATACACGCGGTTTCGCATGGCATTAGCATGGTGTCTCCTGCGGGTCCTATGTGCTCAATACATCCCATTCTATACACTAGTGTCTCAGTTCATTTCTCTCTCCTGCAGTCACCGACCCTCCCTTCTACACCTACCTTAATCCCCACTCTACAACACCTGAATCTCTTTTCTAATTATCACATTATTTCATCAGTCAGTCTAATGTTACCATTATATTATCATAGAAATTTCCGTACCTGGCCGTTCAGCTAACGCGACCGTTATTACCCAATGAGTTCCGGATCAGTACTACGTTTCACCTTTAGATTTCATATCAGGGTCTTTACTACGATGGCGTGATGAAGAGTACTGCCACCGAATTTTTATGTTAAACCTCTTAGAGATTTTTAAACATAACAAACGTCATTAACATTGTACATTTTTGGTCTTCATGTCTACATAATTATTTCTCAATTTAGTCACCTCGAGCGACGAATACATTTGTCCTAACAAGATGCCAGTTTGTTAGTACCGTCACTGTAGAGTCTTTGACTTCATCGACGGAGCCACGGCCTCGCCTCTGTTTGCACCGCCTCATCACTATCGATATGAAGTCCTCGAAGGCGTTCTTTAAGTTTTGGAAACGGATGTAAATCATATGAGACCAAGTCGGGACTTTATGGAGGATGATCGATGACTGTGAACCCAAGCCGTCGGATTGTTGCAGATATCGCAGCGCTCGATGTGTGGTCTGGCATTGTTATGCTGAATGAGAGGGTGCTCCTTGTGTGGACGAACTCTCAGAATTCGAAACTCCATTATAGCACGCTCTTTCTCACGCACTGATATACTTACGTTACACACCGCCATGATCGGAGCCATCTATCTGCAGAGCTCTGCAGATATGTAGACATGAAGAACAAAGATGTAGATTGTTAATAACGCTAGTTTTATTTAAAGGGTTTTCACATAAAAATTAGGACGCATTACTTTTCAGAGTGCCCTCGTGCATCTATAATTTTCGTTCCACCCGACACTTAAGATTTTCAGTACTGTCCACAATATTCGTACTTCTAGCATTTCATGCCTTATACCGCAGAATGGGCCCGTAAGTTTCATTCGCTCTCCTCTTGACAACTCCCTCTCGAGCTGTTACTAGCCTGAAAACCCATTAGAAATTACACGCGTCAGAACAATAGAGGTTGAAAGGAAGGGTAGCAATTCACATAGAGAAAATGTTAATTCGCTCTTATATAGTGATAAACACTAGGAGTTACACTATAAGTTACCTGAATATAGAGCGTAGGTGCAATTATTTTGCTGTCTATATGATCCAAGACTTTAAAAAACAGCTTTTGTATCGGTCAGTCACATAAAGGAGACCCAAATTAGCCGTAATTACTCTCCCTTAATACGGTGTTTGCTGATCACAACTGGCACCTCTGCTTCGTGCCTGTGTGGCGTGGGTTAGGTGAGATTGTTAAGAACTACCTCCGAAAAAGCCGTCTGATATGATGATCTGACCTGGCTGCACAGCATCTTCCAAATTAATCCTAACCAGTTGAAAGGATTTAAATCTGAAGAGTGCACCAGGAACAGAAAAGGTGTCCACACTAGACAGCAGAATGCCTCTAAGAGCGAACATTTTTGGTTATACATTACCGTGACTGCTATTGATATCGATTGAAACTAAAAGTTTACGTAGGTTCTTATACAGATTGTGGAACACTTGGTAACTATTCCGCAAGTGTGGTAATGGTTTTGATGAAAATGTCTCAGCACCTGTTGTGCTGTTCTGTTTCTTTAAAGCAGTCAACCTCCTGTGCCCTCTGAGGACGCCTGACTTATACTTCTACATAACTGCTTTGGGAACCGAAACCGGTCGTGGTTTAAAAAGAAAAGAAAAGTACAACTGGTGCTGTCATTTTCTTCAGAATACAAGTTCACTGTTACCAATCGCATGGGTATGATCAATGTTTTCGATCTCCATGTTCTGCTTGTTATGACGATGCATGCGGGATGGGAGCGTGTGTCGTATCTATATCGAATCGGATCGGTGGGTAGACAACTCCAGGTCTAGTACTTTGGT
Source organism: Schistocerca serialis cubense (assembly GCF_023864345.2). Classification (NCBI taxonomy): domain Eukaryota; kingdom Metazoa; phylum Arthropoda; class Insecta; order Orthoptera; family Acrididae; genus Schistocerca; species Schistocerca serialis. Next base: position 448,048,298 of record NC_064639.1, on the reverse strand, counting down.
CATCCTGAATGTGGCCTCTAAGTAGTTTTCCACGCCGTTTTACGCAAATGGTAGCCTGGTGCCCAAACTCCGCTTCATAAAATTCACAAACAGTTAGAACACAATAACATACAGAACAAAGTTTACATGAGTCGCAGACAGATGACGCAAACAAGTTCCCTCCCTTAGACTAACTGACAACTGGGCCGCCATAAAGGTTGCCCAATGCAGAAGTTGACAAATTATCAGAAATAAATTGTGGTTAAGGAAGGGTACAGCCTTCTGGTAAAGAGATCTGCGGTAAATTATGCTTAATATTGGAGTTAATTCACACGTCAGTTCTTCATAGAATCTGAGATGGACTCCTTCGGGACTTGAGGCCCTGTATAACTATAGCGGGGACCTCAACTTTTGAATGTTTTTGGTCCCATTTACTTCCTCATGTGTATAGTAGTAGAAGTGAATGCTGGCAACACTGTTTGATTTCCCCTTGCGGAGTTTTGTTTCAAGGCGGAGTTTAGTAAACACAACGGACAAAAAATCACGCTGATACCCTGTAATAACACCTCTGGCTACGATAATGGCTTTATTTAGGCAAGGAAGAGAGTCTGTTCAGTCGACGCCTTGCGTCATTTGAAAAGGGGCAAAATCGCGACTCACAGGACCATAAGACGCGCTTCCCGTTAGCTAATGCCTGATGTGTGTATTGTGTGGACCCCTGGAGAAGTGCAGCTTTATACGCCGCTGTGAGAAGTCGCCTTTTGCGAGGTATCCGACTCCAAATGTCCAGAGAAAGCCATTCCCTTCGTAGCGTTCGCTGGAAAACTAGCTGAGATCGACCAGCATTCACTGACGGGAGCAACTGCTGTCGGCGTTGAAACTTATTTTCATGGTCAATGTTGACCCTCGTCTACCATCCCTGTCACGTAGGAACTTTCTACATGACGTATTACATGGCTGCGAGTGACAGTTCATTCTTGTGTCACTGGGAAGTCCACCAATATTCACCAGTATCTGGGGCAACTTCATTCACGGTGAGGTCGTGGCCACGTCGAAACACGATAGCTTCTTTGTGCCACTCTATAATGTCTCGACGTCGACCCACAGTTCTGCGCTGATTCCATTATGCAGCCTGGCACATATAAAACTCTTCAGCACAACGGCTTTGACGCTGAACCGTCACCTGGCACCAGCTCTACATCAACTACAGTGCTCCGAAGCGTCTAGTTTGCTCCTTTTCAGTCTAATATTTCATCCACTGATCTTATTGGCTGTAACGGATAGGACAGGTGGTAAATCATACGCTTTGGAAGACATCTACAGACATTTCTGTCACACAAATGTATTGGTTTTCTGATCCTCTTAGAAACAGACGAGGCTGTAAATTAGCAGTAGCTGTCTACGAGGCTGAGGAACTACTGACGCCTAGACTAGTGCAGAAGAAAGGTAACAGGAAGCACTGACCTCCTGGAGCGCGAGGCGCGCGAGTTGGCGGCGTTGCGCTTCATCTTGATCTCCCGCATGATCTGCTGGAAGGGCGACAGCTTCTTCCCGCCCTCCATGGGCACCGGCAGCGGCTGCGAGCGGGGGCGGCGTCTCGACGCTGGTGCGGCCGAGCCAGCCTACCAACAACACACTACACATTGCCTGCCTACTACGTCATTTCCTTTTCCACCCAAGCCGACCAGCTGACAGCCCAGTCCACTGAAATACCTCCCTCTGCCGTCCTCCCAGAGCTGATGATATTGGCCTCTTCGCCACAATACATTCATCTTTTCCAACGTCCTCACAACAACTTTCCCTAGCATCTCAGTCTGTATTCCACCTAACAAGGCACACTTCATATTTAACTGCCTACCCACCCTAATTTGATCTACCCACTCTTACATCCTACCCTATCTACTTCGACGACCTGGAAACAGAGAACATTTCCTGATCACCCATGGAACCCACTGATTCTATCAATCATGTCCTTCCCTCAGCCATCCTACCCATTGAACATTCCAACCCTTACCTATACTCAACAAAACCCACCCGTGACGTGACACCACCAATCCATCTATTCAATCCCTTTACACGTACACTCCCTTGTTCAGAAACCTCTGGAACAATTCTGTCCGCACCTGGAGCACTCACATCCCCATCATCACATATCATAAAACTAGACACATCGTGATTGCATCAAACATTTATTATGTTTAAAAAGGGACGTTTATCTTGTCAAATTAATATAATCTTTGGATGAAGAGCGGAATGTCGGACCTCTGCGAGTCCATCCCCACCCGTGAGGGTCAAGTATGTGAAATAACAAGAAAGAATAATAAAAAAAATGTACCATGCATACTGTAACGACGTGCAACGTATCAGTTTTACGAAACCTCCTTGCACGTGGTCTGAATATATGACAGTTCCGAGGCAAGCGAAGAGAATAAAGAAGGAAGAAACTATACTGTACCAGTTCGTGGTTCTGCTGGTTTTCTTCTTGCACGGCATGTAACTATCCATGAAACCTCTTTTGTGGAACCGATGTGCTCGTAAACCACATTCAAAATCTACTTGAACGCAGTAAGAAGCAAAGATTGTGTGATCTTTGTCTACCTATTTATGTCGATAATTTCATATATAAAATGAAAGGAGCAGACGTAAAGAATTAAAACAGAATTGCTACCTGATACACATTAACATTCATGTCGTAAGTGGTCACAATTTACTGACCGCATTATTAATTTCTTTCTAAATAACATGAAAATATAACGAAAAGCACTAAACATCAGTTACTGCCATTTCGCATTGGTTTGCGGTCGTCATCAATGATAAACGTCCAGTTTTACTACATTCTCTAATGATAATTGTTGATTGGTTGTATGAACTGAGAGTCCAACACTGAGGTCATGAACACCCTTACTAAAATAATTTAAGACGAATGTCCCTAAAAAGTTTAAATTTGCGATCTAAAAGGAAAAATATGATTCCCGAAATCTGATGCACTGCCCTCCATTCTCATTCAACATGACTAACATATTTGTTAGTCATAAAACTATTTAACACCACAGATTTAGATGAGGAATATAAAAACATGAAAAAGATCAGAACTAGACAGCATACAATCAGAAGCTCTGCTGAAACAAAATATTGTTTTTTATTTTAATATAAAATCCTATATAAACGTTATAGATGAGGAAACCCCTAGTATCTATGAGGACTTATCTTCATTTAAAGTAAAATGTCACACAGTAATCTATGAAGTGCAGTAAAATGCATATTTACCGCCTAGGTACTATCACAACTGGTGACATAAGTAGTTGTCAAGCATCAAAAAACAACTTGACGCAAAACCCAACGGCAGACAACATATCAAGAAAAAAACAGCATGCGAAGAGCACGCTAAGAATATTCACAAACACCTTATCGGCTTAGGTTATACAATAAATCGAAATAAAAATATATGATTTGGTATCCTTTATATCACTTAACACTTCGGCGCCCGTCCCGTTAGCTGTGCGGTCTAACGCCCTACTTTCCGGTCGGGAAGGCGTTTCGGTCCCCGGCACGAATCCTCCCGGCGGATTAGTGAGGTCCTGTGTGCCGGCCGCTCTGTGGATGGTTTTAAGGCGGTTTTCCATCTCCCTCGTCGAATACGGGCTGGTTCCACTTATTCCGCATTAGTTACACTATGTCGGCGATTGCTGCGCAAACACCTTTTTCAAATACGCGTACACCATAGTTACTATACCACGCAAAATTGGGGTTACACTCATCATGTGTGAAAAGTTTTCGGGGAGATGGGGGGGGGGGGGAGGTCCACTGGGGGGGCGGAACCGCACAATAACCCTGGGTTCGGTGTGGGAAGCCGGTGGGATGGGTGGACTGCTGTAGCGTGTTGTGGGGTTGTGAACCACTGAGGGACGAAGCCTCTCCGTCGTTTCTAGGTCCCCAGTTCAATACTATACAACACGTCGGCATTGCCACTGTGAAACAAACCAACAAGGATCTGAAATCCTCCTTAGCTAACGGCAGTCCTCCAAGTTCTCAGCCGACAATGTCATACTATTTCCTCGGGAGTGTAAGGAAGTATCCATAGATAACGAACCCCTCTAAACAGTAAGACATAGCAAGTTGTGTCGCGATAGGTAACGTGGGTACGGAAAAAGCTAAAAGACAAGTGAGTGTGCGAAGACCACCATTTCATATCAGTAAATGAGTAACGTATTTGCGTGCCGAAGCGGCACCAATTCTGCGCGAAAAAGAGTTTATTAGCTGCAACTGTATTATAAAGTACTTGTGGAGTGAACAACACTACTCAAAGCATGGCCAGTATCTGAGTAGCCCAAAGCAATAGCAGAAGGTGTTAGTGCCAGGCTAAATATGTACAGAGTCTCAAGTCGATTATGTTAGTTATAAAATTAATTATAAAATTTTCGAGTTTATGGGCTACCACTGTGGGACATAATCGTCCTCAGTTAATAAACTCCTTCTCGGGCACAATCGGTGCCCGTTTGGCATGCAAATACTCATCTAGTGGGAGTCATCTTTGACAATATATTCCTTGGCCCTGTTCCAGATAATCATTTTCTAATGCTTTCTTTGGAACTCTCAAACCTAAAATCTATTGTTGAAACAGTTGTGAAATCAGATCATTAGATGACAGATGTTAGACAGTATAACGTTACAATGAAATAGTAACTGCTTCAATAATGATGTTAGAAAGATAGTCGTGGAATAGTGCAGGGAGTGGACAAATATGTGGAGACACAAAACATTACCAAGCCTAATACGGTCTAGGAAAAACGCCGGCATTGAAAACAGCTTCCAGTCGTCTCGGAGTGGATAAATACCTGTCATGTATGATCCTCAAGGGAATCTTACAGCATTACTCCTGAAAAAAAGTGGCTAGTTCACGTAACAATGATGGAGATGGATAGCGATCGCGCACTCTTTTCTCCAACGTAGACCACAAAGGCTCAATGAAATTGAGATCTGGTGAAATTGGTGGCCTGGGGAGATGCGACAACTCATCCACGTGTTCACAAAACTATGCGAGCTGTATGAACAGGGGCCCTGTCTTCTTGGAGGACAGCATCACCATGGGGGAACAAATATTGTACCAAGGGTGGGTCTGATCAGCAAAAATGGATACGCAATCGCTGACAGTAATGCGCCCTTGCAAAGTACTCATGGGACCCATGGAACACCACGACATGTCTGCCCAAGTCATCGCCGAATGCCTACCCTATTTCACTCTTGGAACGTAAACTCGGCCAGAAGCTGGAAACAGTGTGAAAGAAGACTCATCCTACCAAGTGACATTTTTCTGTTGTTCCATAGTCCAGTTTTTGTGGCTTCGGCACCACGTTTCCCCGTTACAGGCACTTGCATCAGTTATATGTTGTTGTTGTTGTGGTCTTCAGTCCTGAGACTGGTTTGATGCAGCTCTCCATGCTACTCTATCCTGTGCAAGCTTTTTCATCTCCCAGTACCTACTGCAACCTACATCCTTCTGAATCTGCTTAGTGTATTCATCTCTTGGTCTCCCTCTACGATTTTTACCCTCCACGCTGCCCTCCAATACTAAATTGGTGATCCCTTGATGCCTCAGAACATGTCCTACCAACCGATCCCTTCTTCTGGTCAAGTTGTGCCACAAACTTCTCTTCTCCCCAATCCTATTCAATACTTCCTCATTAGTTATGTGATCTACCCATCTAATCTTCAGCATTCTTCTGTAGCACCACATTTCGAAAGCTTCTATTCTCTTCTTGTCCAAACTATTTATCGTCCATGTTTCACTTCCATACATGGCTACACTCCATACGAATACTTTCAGAAATGACTTCCTGACACTTAAATCAATACTGGATGTTAACAAATTTCTCTTCTTCAGAAACGCTTTCCTTGCCATTGCCAGCCTACATTTTATATCCTCTCTACTTCGACCATCATCAGTTATTTTGCTCCCCAAATAGCAAAACTCCTTTACTACTTTAATCATCTCATTTCCTAATCTAATTCCCTCAGCATCACCCGACTTAATTAGACTACATTCCATTATCCTTGTTTTGCTTTTGTTGATGTTCATCTTATATCCTCCTTTCAAGACACTGTCCATTCCATTCAACTGCTCTTCCAAGTCCTTTGCTGTCTCTGACAGAATTACAATGTCATCGGCGAACCTCAAAGTTTTTATTTCTTCTCCATGAATTTTAATACCTACTCCGAATTTTTCTTTTGTTTCCTTTACTGCTTGCTCAATATACAGATTGAACAACATCGGGGAGAGGCTACAACCCTGTCTTACTCCCTTCCCAACCACTGCTTCCCTTTCATGTCCCTCGACTCTTATAACTGCCATCTGGTTTCTGTACAAATTGTAAATAGCCTTTCGCTCCCTGTATTTTACCCCTGCCACCTTTAGAATTTGAAAGAGAGTATTCCAGTCAACATTGTCAAAAGCTTTCTCTAAGTCTACAAATGCTAGAAACGTAGGTTTGCCTTTCCTTAATCTTTCTTCTAAGATAAGTCGTAAGGTCAGTATTGCCTCACGTGTTCCAGTGTTTCTACGGAATCCAAACTGATCTTCCCCGAGGTTGGCTTCTACTAGTTTTTCCATTCGTCTGTAAAGAATTCGTGTTAGTATTTTGCAGCTGTGACTTATTAAGCTGATAGTTCGGTAATTTTCACATCTGTCAACACCTGCTTTCTTTGGGATTGGAATTATTATATTCTTCTTGAAGTCTGAGGGTATTTCGCCTGTTTCATACATCTTGCTCACCATATGGTAGAGTTTTGTCAGGACTGGCTCTCCCACGGCCGTCAGTAGTTCCAATGGAATATTGTCTACTCCGGGGGCCTTGTTTCGACTCAGGTCTTTCAGTGCTCTGTCAAACTCTTCACGCAGTATCATATCTCCAATTTCATCTTCATCTACATCCTCTTCCATTTCCATAATATTGTCCTCAAGTACATCGCCCTTGTATAGACCCTCTATATACTCCTTCCACCTTTCTGCTTTCCCTTCTTTGCTTAGAACTGGGTTTCCATCTGAGCTCTTGATATTCATACAAGTCGTTCTCTTATCTCCAAAGGTCTCTTTAATTTTCCTATAGGCGGTATCTATCTTACCCCTAGTGAGGTAAGCCTCTACATCCTTACATTTGTCCTCTAGCCATCCCTGCTTAGCCATTTTGCACTTCCTGTCGATCTCATTTTTGAGACGTTTGTATTCCTTTTTGCATGTTTCACTTACTGCATTTTTATATTTTCTCCTTTCATCAAGTAAATTCAATATTTCTTCTGTTACCCAAGGATTTCTACTAGCCCTCGTCTTTTTACCTACTTGATCCTCTGCTGCCTTCACTACTTCACCCCTCAAAGCTACCCATTCTTCTTCTACTGTATTTATTTCCCCCATCCCTGTCAATTGCTCCCTTATGCTCTCCCTGAATCTCTGTACAACCTCTGGTTCTTTTAGTTTATCCAGGTCCCATCTCCTTAAATTCCCACCTTTTTGCAGTTTCTTCAGTTTTAATCTACAGGTCATAACCAATAGATTGTGGTCAGAGTCCACATCTGCCCCTGGAAATGTCTTACAATTTAAAACCTGGTTCCTAAATCTCTGTCTTACCATTATATAATCTATCTGATACCTTTTAGTATCTCCAGGGTTCTTCCATGTATACAACCTTCTTTCATGATTCTTAAACCAAGTGTTAGTTATGATTATGTTGTGCTCTGTGCAAAATTCGACCAGGCGGCTTCCTCTTTCATTTCTGTCCCCCAATCCATATTCACCTACTATGTTTCCTTCTCTCCCTTTTCCTACACTCGAATTCCAGTCACCCATGACTATTAAGTTTTCGTCTCCCTTCACAATCTGAGTAATTTCTTTTATGTCATCATACATTTCTTCAATTTCTTCGTCATCTGCAGAGCTAGTTGGCATATAAACTTGTACTACTGTAGTAGGCGTGGGCTTCGTATCTATCTTGGCCACAATAATGCGTTCACTATGCTGTTTGTAGTAGCTTACCCGCATTCCTATTTTCCTATTCATTATTAAACCTACTCCTGCATTACCCCTATTTGATTTTGTGTTTATAACCCTGTTGTCACCTGACCAGAAGTCTTGTTCCTCCTGCCACCGAACTTCACTAATTCCCACTATATCTAACTTCAACCTATCCATTTCCCTTTTTAAATTTTCTAACCTACCTGCCCGATTAAGGGATCTGACATTCCACGCTCCGATCCGTAGAACGCCAGTTTTCTTTTTCCTGATAACGACATCCTCTTGAGTAGTCCCCGCCCGGAGATCCGAATGGGGGACTATTTTACCTCCGGAATATTTTACCCAAGAGGACGCCATCATCATGTAATCATACAGTAAAGCTGCATGCCCTCGGGAAAAATTACGGCTGTAGTTTCCCCTTGCTTTCAGCCGTTCGCAGTACCAGCACAGCAAGGCCGTTTTGGTTATTGTTACAAGGCCAGATCAGTCAATCATCCAGACTGTTGCCCTTGCAACTACTGAAAAGGCTGCTGCCCCTCTTCAGGAACCACACGTTTGTCTGGCCTCTCAACAGATACCCCTCCGTTGTGGTTGCACCTACGGTACGGCTATATGTATCGCTGAGGCACGCAAGCCTCCCCACCAACGGCAAGGTCCATGGTTCATGGGGGGGGGATCAGTTATATATGTTTCTGAGGGAGCTCCGTAAGCAGGGTACTGCGGGAACACCCAGGCATTTCAGAATCAGTTATATATGTTTCTGAAATGCCTGGGTGTTCCCGCAGTACCCTGCTTACGGAGCTCCCTTCATGTTGTTTTGATGCTGACCGGGTTCGTGAGAGGGACATTTAGTTCTACATTGATTTTTGTAGCTATCGTCCTCTTATTTTTCGTCAGAATCTTCTTTAGTGACCATCGTCACGATCACTCAACACACACACTTATCCACGTTTGACTTAACGATTGATGTTCTTCCTGTTCCCCTGTATGCGGTATAAATTTTCACTACGGTGCCTCTTGAAACACCAAATACTTTGTCTACCATGGTTACGGATGCACCCACCATACGAGCAACAACAAATTGTCCCCATTCGAATGCACTCATCTCCGACATAACGCACTCACATCTACACAGAACACCGTTATGACCACTACTGACACTTAACAACGTATTGAGTATATTGAGGACATTGCAAAGGTACCGTACATGGTCAAATACAACACCGCAACCTGCAGCCTTGGTTAGCATCTGCATTTATGTTCAAGCATGTATTTCTCGCGGTGTTTCCACACTTTTGTTCAACGACTTAATGAATCGTTGACTTAGATACCCACTTCGTCTATGGTATGTTCTTATTGAGGACTTCTGTTCGCTGGAGGGGCGTCAGTAGGTTCAACATATGTTTTGTGGAGATTCAAGTACAGCGATGTTCTCTGTGCTAACAGTTTCAGTTCCTCTACAAATTTTCTCAACCTGTTCATGCTCCTCTGAACAGGAGCAATTTTTGACTGAGGTTTCTGTCTCTCTCTTTCTCTACTACTTCTTGGAGAATGCAGTTCAAAAGGGAGAGACCTTGACGATTCGCTGAAGCAAATATCAATGTGCATGACCGAGGCATCGTCATCTTAGTCCTGAGACATCTTATGGTCTCCTTTCTTTCAGTTTTCCTGGTATTACGTTAGTCTTTAGTTTTCTCCTTCGGATGTGATGAAGCCCATTTAAGATGAAGCACAACATTTTTCAGTACTTTTCTATCCAATACTGATTATACGTCAGTGGTCTACGCGCTACGATCTTTGTTTCTACTGTAAAAACGAGGACACGTTAGCAGCTAAATCTCGTCCTTCGCGGAAGACAAAAACGTCTGGTGACAGAGCGCAAGTGCACAAAATTCAACTTTAGCTAATCGTGACTCGGGCAAGCCACACAGACAGTTAACTGATCTCCGTATATTATAGGGGGTAGTTCGAAATGGCGGGCTCACACGTTGTCCAGGCTGTTTCGACTACGTTGCGGAAGTTTCGCTTGAAAGCCCGTACACATCCTCCGTGTAGTCCCCACACGCGAATTCCATATTTTTGCAGCTCTGAAGAAAGACATACGTGGCCATCGATTTGCTTCAGACGAAGAGGCGCAAGCCTAGGAATAATCACGGTTGTTGTAGGGAACAGCAAAAATGTTTTCATGAAGGCACTGACCGTCTTGTTTCACAATGGGATAGATGAATTAACAGTTATGGCGATTATTTTTCAAATAATAAACAGTTCATTTATTTAATTTCCATCTGTCTCGTTTTCATTTGACTGCCCGTTATATATTGTAGCACACTTGGGTGTGTCCTTTTATGATCTGTTGGTTTTATATTTGAGGGTGCCTGCTCAGAAATCTAATTTGATGTATTACACAGAAATGATGAGCTTAAAAATGTAATGAAACATACATTCTTTGTTAAATGGCTGTTCGTTATTTCCAACGGAGCTCCCAATCTTCTGGAAGCGAGTTTTGAGAATTTATGAATGTGATGTAGGGTGGCCCTAATTTTTCAGATTTCATTTTTCCTTCGTGCTACACCATAATTTGGTTCTATTGCACTAGAAAATGACTTGTATATAATTAAAACTGTATAGCAAAATGTGAAATCGTGCTCCTAGGCCCCAACACGAAAAAAAGTGAAAAAATCATATAAAATTTCATTTACCTTTAATCTGAAAATATCATATTGAAGTTGTTGATAAAACAGTACCTTTCAACTTAATTATGATGTTTGTAGTATTACCTTCAAGAATTAATTGTGTAACTACTGCAAACAGTATTTGTGAGTCAAATATTATGAAATACTTCTTTTTCTCTCAAAAACCATTAGTCTTTGATAAAGTCACATATTTGTGTTTTGGAAACTTAGGGCGATACTCGGATACAACCTGAAACTCATATTGCTCAGTTTATGTAAATCATGCATTGCAGCCCTCCATGAGCTTGATACCGCTTCCTTCCAAGGTTATTTACAACCTTCAGTTTAATGACTTCACGTAGAGCGGCGATGAAATGTTTATTTTCATCTCTCTTATGTAACTCAAGTCAAAATTTGTACAAAATAGTCTTGTTTTGTTAGAAACAAATGGTCCGATTCCATTGCTGACGAAATCGGGGTTCTGTTGACTGCTGCTTGAACTCTTTTAGTTTTCACTTGATGGTTCTGTCTCATGGTTCAAGTCACTGCCCTTTCCCATTTTTCAAACAAAAGACAGATTTCGATCAAAGAATGCAGAGAGGACCCATTCAGGAAACCGATAAGATAAATGACTTTCAGTTTTGGAGAGCTACATGAGATACATCAAAAAGTCAACCTTTGAAAGAATGTTGAAATCCACTCGTCAATACTTTATAATTCCATCTAGGTTGCTATTCCCTCAAACTATTTCAAAAAGTTAGCTATACAGGCTGCACAAATTTCATACAAGTGTTTCTTGGCTTTTAAGTACTGAGTTCCAGCTCGGAATTAATTAACACCACAGATCAAGCATTTAGAAATTTTTTTAAAGATTTTTACTTTCAGACTTGTGTTTCTGCAGTGAGTATTTTCCTCAAAAGTACTTTTTCAGAATGATTCCACATATGTTATGCCAGCAAGACAAATACAAGAGGTCTTGTTTCTGTAAAAGGGTATCAATCGCAACATATGAATATCTAAAATTTCCGTATTTGATACTGTTGTGTCAAAAACTAATGTTGTAATATAGAGCTGAAGACTTTATTCAATAAAACTTTCAAACACAGCTGTAGACTGCTGTTTTCCAATCGCAGGTCACAATGCAGGCACTCCAAGAAGTTGCTCAGTACCAGAATTTGAAACAATGGAAGTCCTTTTACCGTATTGTTACCTGTTAATGCTGGCAGTAATTTTCCATTCCAATGGGCAATAGCAGCCTGCAAATTCTTACTCCTAAATTTATTCTTGACTTCAATAATCTTTTCCTCCGAGAGTTTTTCTGGGAACTTGTGAACAGAACTGTTCACTGAAAAATCATCTACGAGGGTTGTCCAGAAAGTAAGTTCCGATCGGCCGCGAAATGGAAACCGCAGTGAAAACCAGAAACGTTTTATTTGCAACAGTTAGGTACACCTTCCACCTACTCTCTATATAATCGCCGCTCCACCTTCGAGTTTTGCCGTAGTGTTGTATCAGCTTTCCAATATCCTCGTCTTAGAAAGCAGCTGCCTGTGATTTGGGCCAGTTATCTGCACTGGTCTGCAGCTCGTTGTCTGTGGAAAAGTTTTGTCTTTATAGCCAGCGGTTCTTGTGAGCAGAGACGGCGCTCAGGGGGAGCGAATTACGGACTGTATTGTGGATGATCAAACACTTCTCATCAGAAACGCTGCAGGAGCGTCTTCATTGTCCCTGCAGTGTGCGGCCAAGAATTGGCATGAAGAAGGAACTGCTCGACAGTTGTGTTATGTGGGCTGCGTGACACAGACGAAATCTCTAGCCAGGCCCTCATACTTGGCGGGAGACGCTATTCCCTACGCATCTTTACGTGCTCACTGTTCACTCAAAACTGGAAAAAGCGACGCGAGACGATCGACGGGCATACTAGAGACATTGCTCAACACATGTGTACAAAGCTTTAGCGGATTTTCCCGGTGGTTTCCATTTAGCGACCGATCGGAACTTACTTTCTGGACAACCTTCGTATATGTAGACCTAGAGCTTTGATTGTAGCTATCAGGATGTGAACTGCTTTCTTGTCACTGATTCCATACGTATCAATGGCAGCAGGAAGCTTCTGAGTCATTACTGCTTGACGTCCTCTTCTCTTTTTTGCTTGTGGGATTTTTGACTCAATATTACCAGTAGATGTTCCTGGAGCTCTCTCGAATTCAACTAACTGCTTGAACTTGACGACACCTATTCGGCAAACTGGTCTAAGAAAAATGATAAGAATGATCTGGTCTGAACTATAGTAAGTTAAACGACTGAAATAAGAGTACATTCTTAGCGTTCAACGAGGAATAGATACTTCCTTTATTTAATTTTCAAACGTACGTAAGTAAAAAATTTCAGTTGTAAACTCATATAGGTGAATAAATGACTTGCAAAACTGTTGATTTTCGCTTTGTTGTCGTCTCTTTGCAGCTGCCTCTGCTCATTTCTTTCCTCGGAACTCTCTCATAGCAGAGAGAAGATCGACCTCCCAAATGAAAGCGCTCATCATGCAGTTGCGTAAAATTATTTATTCGCCATATGTACAGGGACTGGACGGAGACACGGAGAGTGATGTATGCATGATCATAAATGCAGTCGCTAGCCAATCCTGCAAGTTTCACTGTTGTATACGACCTAGAACGTCACCATTGCAGTGTCCGCTATATATTGGAATAGTGTTCTGTGTAGCTGCGAGTCATTATGTCATAGCCAAGTGAATTTGAACGTGGGCAAATTATTGGTATTCGAATGGTGATTGCATCCGTAATCAAGAGCACCTAAGCGTTTGGTGTTTCATGTGGCACTGTATCGAATATTTATGCTGCATAGAGGGAAAGCGGGGAAACATTACCCGCTAAATCACAACGCGGACGAAGTTGTTTGTGAAGTGATCGTGAGAGGCGGTCACCGTATAGGATTGTGGCGAAAAATAGGCGGACGACAGTCGCAAAAGTCACTGCAGAACTACATGCCGTACTCGCAAACTCTGTCAGCACCGGATGCACACGAAAGCAACGTTATAAGCTGGGAATTACAGGGCGCTCTGGAATGCCACAACCACTCCTCAGTGATGCAAATGCCCGTAACAGGAAAACGTGGTGCTAAGCCATTAAACCTAGACTACGGCGCAATGGAAGAAAGTCGTTTTGTCGGATGAGTTTTGTTTCCCACAATTTCCAAGTTCTGGCAGAATTTACGTCCCAAGACAGGAACATGGTTGATGTTCGGCGATGATTTGGGCAGCCTTAGCCTGATATTACACGGAACCTATGATAAATGTTAGCGCTGTTACAGAGCGAGATGTTAGCACTGGTTCAGAGTGGAACGCTAGAGATATAGGTGAAAGTGGTTCGATGAACCATCTTCCAGGCGCTTAAAAGTGAATTGCAGAATAGTCATTTAGATTGCGAGGCCGCATTACTGTAAATGATTATATGACCACTTTGCCTGATCGCCCCATGGTACAATGTTTGTTCTCCAGTGGTGATGGTGTGTTCCAAGGCGACACATCCCCCTTTTCAAACCGCTCGCATCGTCCAAGACTGGTTTTCTGAGCACGAGGGTGAACTGCCGCATTTCCCCTAGCCGCTGCAGTCATCAGATCTCAATATTATTGTGCCTTGTGGTCTAGCTTGAATGGTGCACGATTGCTATCCATCTTTATCATCGTTAGCTGAACTAGCCTCTATTTTGTTGGAAGAATGGTATAAAATTTCCTTGAAAACAATACAGGACCTGTATTTATCTATCCATAGACGACTGGAAGCGGTTTTGAAAGTCAACACTTTTCCTGCACCATACTAGGCACGGTAATGTGTTGTTGTTTGATGCTTCTATATTTTTGTGTCCCCCCCCCCCCCATACCCCCTCGCCCCCGCTCCTTGTATACAAGGTGATTTTTTCCGCCATGTACAAACTCTTGGGATTGATCGATGAGAGGTTACGGAACCAAAAAGTTCTAATGAATTTATGTCCGGAAATGGATGGTTTCCATGCTAGAGACCATTTACTTAATCATACTTTGTCACACAGACTGTGGCATAATATGTGCTCTACCACGCAGCCATAGTATTAGTTCGCATGGTTTCCTCCTGGAGAGTGGTGTTGTTTCGCATACGTCAAGCCCTAGCGCCCTCCTCTGCTATAGTAATTGGTAATGTTGTGTCCGATTCACTTCTCTTGCTGACTCACCTTGTAGTAGATGTGATACAGCGTTGTACACAGTGGTTCCGTATTCAAAACGAGAGCTTGCCGTCATGGTGTTTACTAACGGAATAGCAAATGGCAACGGACGGCGGGCAGCAAGGTTGTATCAGGAGACCTATCCCCGCCGACAGTCACCACAACATTCAATTTTTACAACAGTGTTTCGCCGTCTGTCTGAGACAGGGTCGTTTCAGGAAGCAGGAAATCATAAAGGACAAACCCGAAATGTTCGGACACCAGACTTGGAGGAAATGTGATTAACTCTGTGGAAGGCGACCGCCGTGTCAGTACCAGGGAGTTGGCCCGCCATTACAGGATAAGCTAGACGACTGTGTGGAACATTCTCAGTGACAATTGTTACTATCCTATCACTTACAGCGTGTGCAGGGCTTACTAGCGACAGACTTTCCACTTTGGGAGCAGTTTTATCACTGATTTCTTCACCAGGCAACCACGATCCTGGGATTTGTGTCATCCGTCTATTCATAGCTGAGGCCACCTTTCACCTTTCATAACAGTTATCTGTGGGACAGTATGCAGAACCCCCATGGTATGGTAAAGGTGAATCATCAGCATTGGTCCTGCCGGAATGTGTGTCCCGGGATAATTGGCGACCGTATTCTGAGACCAGTCTTCCTTCCACGTCGCTTAACATCCTGCAACTATCGATGTTCCTTGTGGTTGACTTTGCCTACCCTACTGGAAGAAGTGCCATTGATGTTTCGAAGGGTTATGTGGCCGCTGCATGATGGTGCTCCAGCCCACTTCGCCGTTAACGTCGGGCACATCACAATCCTGTCTTCCCTGGTCGATGGATGGGACGAGGGGATCCAGTTGCATGGCCTGCTTGTTCACTGGATTTCAGACCGTGCGATTTCTCGTTATGGAGCCATCTCAAAAGTGTACGGTATGCAGAGCCCATTCCAGATGTGGAGACACTGGAGCAGCGTGTTCATGCTGCCTTTGACGCTGTTCGGATGCTGCCTGGCCGATATGAACGTGTGAGACAGAACATGCCACAGCGCGTACACGCATGCGTTGAGGCACATGGAAACCGTTTTCCACACATAATGTAACTGTGGCTGCATGGTACAGCTCGTATTAGACCGCAGTCTCCGTAACAATGTATGATTGACTAAATGGGCTCTAGCATGAAAACCATGCATTTCCGGACATAAGCTCTTTAGACCTGTTTTGTTCCGTATCCTCTCGTCTAACAATGGAAAAAATCACCCTGTATATCCGATCCAACAGAATCATTCTCCTGATTATGCATAGCAGTGAGAATTAAAGTGACGTGTTAAATGGCACGATTTCAGAGACTTTAGTGATCTCATACAGATGTGAGTTTATGTACGAGAGTTGGAATTTAATAATAGCAACTTTTTATTTACAGCTAGTACAAAATAGATACGTGTTTCAAAGTTTTACTGACCTTCAAAGTAGTCACCAGCATTGTGTATAGCCCGTTACAGCGATGTGGAAGTCGTAGGATAGTGTTAGCAGTGCCAGTTGTGTTGACAAAAAAATGGCTCTGAACACTATGGGACTTAACATCTGTGGTCATCAGTCGCGTAGAACTTAGAACTACTTAAACCTAACTAACCTAAGGACATCACACACATCCATGCCCGAGGCAGGATTCGAACCTGCGACCGTAGCAGTCCCGCGGTTCCGGACTGAGCGCCTAGAACCGCTAGACCACCGCGGTTGTTGTTGACAGTTCGTTGCCCGACGAACTTATAGCAGTTCTGAAGCGAGTGCCGTGAAGTGTTTTCTTCACTTTAGAAATCGAGTAGAACTCACGAGGGCTTAAGTCAGGGGAGTGCAGTAGGTGGTATAGCACTTAGCAGCCCCATCAGCCAAACAAATCCGTAACAGCTTGCACTGTACGTGCTTGAGCATTGTCCTGCAAAATGATGGTCAGGTCCTGCAGAAAGTGTCATCACTTGTGCCCCTATGCTGTTCTGTTTTGGAACACAATCTACGACCAGTTTGGAGATAGGAGTGATGACACTTTCTGCAGGATCTGACCATCATTTTGCAGGACAATGCTCAAGCACCTACAGTGCAAGCTGTTACTGATTTGTTTGACTGATGGGGTTGCTACCACCTATCGCACTCCCCTGACTTAAGCCATCGTGAGTTCAACTCGATTTCTAAACTGAAGCAAACACTTCACGGCACTAGATTCAGAACTGCCACAAATTCGTCGGGAAATAGACCGCACCGCTCGAACTGTCAACACAACAGGCACTGCTAAGAGTATCCTACGACTACCTCATCGCTGGCAGCGGATTATTCACAATGCTGGTGACTACTTTGAAGGTCAGTAAAACTTTGAAACATGTGTCTATTTTGTACGAGCTGTAAATAAATAGTTGCCACAATTCAAGTTCCAACCCTCGCATATAGACTGAAGTACCGGGTGAAAATTTATACCAAGGCCGCTTCAGTCTAGATATATAAAGTCATTAATGTAACAATTTATTGAGAGCGATATACAGCGACCAGTGCAATCACGACCGCAGTGACTTAGACGAGCTAAAGAATTTATCAGCCGTTTCGTCAATGATTAATTACCGAGGCGCCGCTATCGTGGTCTCACCCAGTATGCATAGCAACTAGACGCAAGGAGTAGGTGCAGGTGGCGAGTGAAATCCAGACCAAAAGAGCCACGATTTTTTTCCCGCCGTGGAGGCTCTAATCAGCAAGGTGCAGCAGCACGGGGCAGCCGTCTTCCCGGCAGCACGCCCACACACACGCCGGGGTTCGAATCACAATCGCGACGCAGCAGCTGTCACGCAATGCTCGCACCGCTCGCCTTCTCATCAACACCAGGTAGCGATCGCGGAAATAAGGTAAAGACCGCAATATTTTCGACTGATTTAATACATAGCACGACCGAGTCGATAGAAGGGTGTCTTGATTTTGTGGAGCACATGGGTGACGCCATGTGCCACAGAAGGAAAGGGAACAGGTCGCAAAGGAACAATTATTGCCGGGCAGAAAGGAATTGGCGAGAGTTGCACGATTCCTATAGGGAGTTGAAGGAATATCACCAAATACCCAACAATCCCAGGAATCAGCAGCGAAACGAAAATGTGGACGACAGTAGGCATAAAGCCAGTGGGCTGCGAAACGAATCCCAATCGAGGCTGCAGCCGGGAAATTAAAATTCTTGCCGACTGGGGTCAGAGAAGGTAGGAGAACGAATTTGGCAAATAATAGGGCTGCAGAAGAAATGAGTAAAACAGGCAGCAGTAACTGTGATAGGCCAGAAAAAGAGGCGCAGATACTAATAATGTAGGCAGTAAAAGGAAATGAGAAATTTTGGAAAGACTGGAGACAGGACAAATGTTCTGGCACCAAAAAGCAGAAGCAGTGAAAAACGTCGGTAGATACAAGTTTGAATTTTTCATTCAGTCACGAAGATGGTTATGATTCTGACTCTGTCGGTTTGGCAGTGCCAGAACTAGAAAACCAAGCTACTGAATCAGTAGCAATAACCGTCGGTAAAGGCGACGTCGATCCCAAAGGGGTGGTGTGGAAAGCGGTTGGTATGGGGCTGTAAATTTTACTTGTTATCGACTACAACATAGAACCTGCGGCCGAAGCTATGAAATGGCGCTTGCATGCGCAACATATATATTAACACTGTACAGTTGGTTTTTGCGATGAACTTAATTGCAGATTCAGTAAGCGGCGCGCTGGAATTTGATCGTCGTGAAAAGATGAAAACATTGTTGGCAGAACTAAATTAAAGCATTCATTGTTGTAGACGTGAAGGAACGACTCGTTATCGACGACGATATTCACACTCGTTGGCTATATGCTGTAGAACAGTAACTGAGGATGGCTGAACTATAGAGGATGTTAGATGCAGACTGACAGCAGCATGAAAAGAATTTCTGAAAAAGACGAATTTGTTGACGCCGAATATAAATTTAAGTGTCAGAATGACTTTTATGAAGGTATTTGTGTCGTGTTGAGCCTTGTACAGAAGAGAAATGTGGACGATAAACAATTCAAACAAGAAGAGAACAGAGCTTTTGGAATATGGTGTTACTGAAGAGAGCTGGAGATTATATAGCTGGAGTGAAGTACTCATTACGAGCTGACGCGCTGAATTGGTGGGTAAGGAAATTTGTGGCATAAATTGTCTAAAATAAGGGATAGGTCGTAGAAAATACCGTGAGACACCAAGGAATCGTCAGTTTGATGCTGGAGGGAAGTGTGAACGGTAAAAATTGTACAAGAAGACTATATTAAGCAGTATCAGACGGATATTGGCTCCAGTAGTTATACAGGGACGAAGAGATTTGCGTAGGAAAATTACCGTGGAGAGATGTGTCAAACTAGTCTCCGGAATGATGACCACATCGACAATAACATCGTCCCCATTACTATGCACAGTTTTTTTTTCAAAAATTATTGCGAGTAGTTGTTTGCCTGTGTCTGTTATTCAGTCATTGCAATGAAATGACTTACAGCCATCCTGATAACCCTTGTCATATGACTGAGGAGTCAGCTGATGGAAATATTTGTCACTTACAGTTTGATTTGCAATCATTTACAGATATTGTAAATTAGTTTCTGGAGTGATACAAAACAATTTTCCTTTTTTATGGCTGAGGTTCATCACTGAGATAAATGTTGACCATTTTCCCCATATAGTGTCCTTTGTATAGCTGTTTCCCAAAATGAATCAGATTTGTTATTTAAAACGAAAAATCGACCACTTCTAGATAATGTGTCTCACGTAAAACAAAGATATAAATTTCAGATAACTTTTCTGATACACTGTATTTTCTTACGAACGAGGACATCTTCTTCTTTGACTCTTAGTTTTTTACATCTAAAACACAGGTTATTAATAGTGACAGTCTCCAACTGACAATGCCCGATGGACTCTTGACAAAAAGTTCGTGGATCTATAACCACGTAAAGCGACTGGAAGCACGAGATGATTTTATTCTGTCATATCGCCGCGAGACTATGCATTGATATTGACTTAACTGAAATTGCCAAAGAGCTGCGAGGTATATGAAGCCTGGATGATAACCTTGAATGGAAATGAAACGTTGGCATGCGATGCAGAAGAAGATAGTGGCAACTTTTGAAATGTGGTGCCATAGAATAATTTTAAAGATTAGATGGATAGATCGACTAAAAACAAAGAGCTGTAGAGTTCGAATTGAGGAAAAAATTTCTTGCAGAAATTGACTAAAAGAAAGGATCGGTTGATGGAACACAACCTGCGACATCAAGAAATTGTTAGTTTGATAAGGGAAGGAAGTATGGGTGGTATAAATTGTTGAGGGAGACCACGGCTCGAACACAGTAAATAGTTTAGCATGGATGTAAGTCGCGGTACTTATACAGAGACGGAGAGGCTTGCACACGATAACTACCATGGAGAGCTGAATCAGGTTCAGACGGAAGACCATAATAACAACAGGACGACAACATCGAAAATAAATTAGGAGGATCAGTTTCATCGTAGTCGTAGAGACCTTCATGATGTGATACAACGTTGGTCAACTTAGGTGACAATATCAAAGTTTTACCAAAAGTGAGATTGCGCTCTGGAAGCACGAGAGGTTCTCGTAAAGTTCCAAATTACTGCGTCGAAAAAGTGAAGCTGCAACCCCGAGATCTGGCGATGGTGTACTTCTCTACATATTCACATTTTAATAGAACAAATTTTTTCCCAACGATGGATGCTTTGGTGGAGATCCTTCTTGTAAAAGACTGAATTTTTGGCCGTTGAGGGAACATTGCACGTCGAAACTCACCTTGTCCTCATTCTGGGTTCTTCATCTGGGAAAAGCGGAAGAAGGCACTAGGTGAGATGTCGGAAGAATACGGGAGGGTAAAGCAAAATTTGACACCTCAAAGAAGCAGTATATGTGACTGTCCTGTGGAGAATGAGCTGGGCCGTTATCGTGAAGCAGAAAAAATCCCTTGGTTAATATCCTTCGCAAACTTGGCAGTTTCCTGTAACCTCATCAGGAGGTTGCGGTAATGTGCTCCAGGGACAGTTATAAGGTTTCTAATTTATTTTTGGTATTCAAGGAATATGACGTAAGCACTATGTTTCCATTCGATGTGTCGTACTTCATATCTGTACTGTGGACATTTTTCAGACAGTAGTCTTCAATTGTCGATATGTTACGCCACAAAAGTTGTGAGTACAAGCACTGTGATCTTTGGTTGCCAGTAGCACTGTCGTTGCTGTAGCATTCTGTAAGAAATTAGTGAGAGAGTCAGGTGTGGTCACACTACTGACATCTCTCAGCTCGAACAGGAATCTGTATTTAAATATTTGTGCACAGACCCACCTCACGTTTCTAACGACGCCAGCGACGCCTGTGTGTTTCTCTTGGCTTGTTCAAAACAGCGCTCGCAGTCTCGGAGGAAGGGGAGGGGTAGCTAGAACGCCAGTCAGTTACGTCAACAAGCAGTTGACATGTTTACTATACGTGTGTCAGTACTATCAGTTTTAAATATCGTGGCATCCAAGTTAAGAAGGCGTTATCCAAAAGAAGAAAGCGTACACAGGATGATGACACTTTCGCAATGTTTTCGGTGAATCTGACTGTTCAGAAACATGAATAGTCATTTGACTGCTCAACTGAAGTTACATTGGACAGAACAGTGGCCGAAGAAAACGACTTAGTAGACGAAAAAGCAATTAATAGCACTCAAGATTTTAGTGCTAATGGCAGCGCCGAACACAGTACTCCCCAGTGAGAAGTTAACAGCTATGATGACTATGAACCTTCGCCAGAAAAGAAATCCAATACTGTTACTATTTTAATAAAATTTTTGGAAGAAGGTCTTGAACGTATTTATGATGACTACCGTGCACCTCCACGTAAAAATGCGTCATGCAGCTCGTCATTGAAGAGACATCTAAAAAAAGCACATCGATCATCAAAGTAATATTTGATTATGCAGAGGAAGAAAGACGTAACGAACATCCATCTCGAGGAAACAAGGCAATCAAAACACTGCAGGTAAAACAACACATTCTGTCCCAATTTGACATACCAAAGAATGAAGGAGAATGAGTCTATTACTGGCATCTGGAGTTTTGCTCATAAGGGAATAACGAAAGTTATTGGTTGACATGGCTTGCACTCAGAAGTTATAGATTTACCACTCCTTTATCAATTCACTAAATAATTTCGTGGGATAATCATATTTGTAAGAAGAAGTAATGAGTTTTTTGTAAAGATGGTTGTAATAGTTAAAGAAGGAAGCAGAGTTGCAATATAATTTTTGAATGCTACTCTCTTTTACATCACTCAGTAAATGCAGAATCCTCCATCGTCTCCCCAAGAAAGTTTGGGTTTTGCATTACGTGTTCCTGCATTGCACTAAGTGGAACACAGTTGCTTAAAAGTGAAGCATGGTATACTTAGAATGGTTACATGTGCTTGCATTGCACTTGCGCAGGCTTTTTTTCTTTATTTGGCTGGTTTGCTGCTGCACTATGCTTTTTGCGTTCATCGCTTGGAGTAGTACCGACTTTCCGTTGCCACAGGTAACCACACAGATTTGTCAGGGCCAGTTTAAAATTACAGTCAGGACACAGTTAAATCATTCACAATGGTGTGTTTTTGGGAAACATTTTTGGTTACTTATTCTTTCAAAATTAGTTTTGTGATTTCATGAAGCATTTTTATTCTGTTAATTTTGCCTGTTGGAATTGCAAATCACATATCATAACCTCACGCATTGTAGCAGTTTACTGCACTGCACAATACAGAGTTTTCAGGACAGCTTTTTAAGATACAGTTTCACGTTCTCTCATTAGTTTGGTAAATATTAGTTCAAATACAGATATACAATTTGAGATAGTTCTGGCAACTCATTCTTATCAGACAGAGTTTCACTTAGTTATGCCACTTGTATTGTCCAGGGTTGCAATGCAGACACGCAAGAAGTAAAAGGTAGACAACCAGTTCAGTCCAGTACAGTTATAGTTCACATCAATCGCTATACTATTTATTTTTATACAAAAAGTTGTACATTTTCCCCTTACGGGCATAAACCCTTAGCACCGGTTCCTGACAGTCGCAGAAACCTATCAGCATTACCTTGCTACATGATGGTTGGTCTTCTCGGTTTTCGGCGTAGGTAACTCCACATGTTTTCTCTGCTTCCTTTGCTCCTTTGTCTCTGGATTATAGTCATGCGCCCAGCGCATGTCCTTGGTCATTAGGCGGCTAAGGAAGTCATCTGGTTATCCTGATACAGCTGCAATGTTTCCGCTACTTACTCGATTAGGCGCGAATTTTGAGTGGATGAGAGCAGTCGCAGAACCAAGCGGGCGGCGACGTTTGTCAGGTTCTAAATGTCGTGTTTAGATGTTGAAAGGTGATTCATGACTGATTTTAGCTTTTCTCATTATCGCCTACATGGCGATACTCCGCTCTTGGGAAAACAGTGCGTCCACTTCTCTTGAGTTTCCCGGTTCTTCACTGGGAGGTGATCTACCACTTCGTTCTTCGTCATCCAAACTCATTTGTCCACAGTGGAAGCTTATAAGCCATCTAACAACTATGTTATATGATCACTTATTGTTGCCGTACACTTCTACCAATTTAGCACGAATCACTGCAGCGCTGTTTCCTTTTGTCTAGGTGATAATTAAAATTTTATGACCACGCGTCGTAGAAATAACAAATAATGTGGCACTAATACAACAGGAATTCAGAAAATTGCGAGAAATAAAAAAAAAATGTAGGCAGAGATTATATTAGGAAATAAGTTTTACATAAAACAAAAAGTTTATAATTTTCAAGGTGTTAAGCTCTCACAGACGTGGTGCAACATGTGGCGTGTTAAGTAGTTATTAGCTGCATAGTAATGCATTCCTTCTCTTCCTTGGAGGCAATTTCAGGCAGCGCCGGCAGCTAATGTGGCCGCCCTATCCTCGTAGACGTGAGTTTCGTGGCAATCGACCACTAAGGGCCGGCCTGGGAGCTGCAGTCGATTGTACGGCTGCGTAGCACGCTTGGTTTGCGCGCAGCAGTGGAGCGAAACCTCGGCTTGTGCGGATAGCTGAAGAAAGTCGGTGAATTATCGTTGAGGACCGACAGAAATAGATCTTCAAAACGTGCTGTGTGAAAGATATTTCGAATTTATCAACCCTACAAGATTAAATAAAGAAAGTAATCAAAACGTGCTGTGTGAAAGATATTTCGAATTTATCAACCCTACAAGATTAAATAAAGAAAGTAATTCGTATTTTCACAACTATTTTAAATTAACTCATTGTAAATAAGACAATTCTTTCCCGCAAATTCCCTCGTTTGTACGCCTTACCTATTCAAGACAGGACATGTGGGCTGGTTAGTTGTTATAACGTGAATCACCTTGAAACTCAATGAGGTCTCTCTTTTAACTTCAAACAAATGTTCAAATGTGTGTGAATTCCTAAGGGGCCAAACTGCTTAGGTCATCTGTCCCTAGACTTACACACTACTTAAAGTAACTTAAACTAACTTATGCTAAGGAGGACACACACACACCCATGCCCGAGGGAGGACTCGAACCTCCGTCGGGAGGGACCGCGCAGTCCGTGACATGATGCCTCAAACCGTGCGGCCACTTCGCGCGGCTAACTTCAAATACCAGTTGCTTACTTTTGGCAGCTGCATACAACGAAAAAACCTTCATAGCAAGAACAACAACTTAAATATACTACATGTTGTATCTGTTATCTGTGGGCCTCTTAAGCATGGAAAAGTTTTAAGACAGTTAAAGTATCTTGAAATCTAAATCAAGTTTGAATATCATAGATCTTTATTTGCTCTTTACATTGCACACAGTTCACATAAAATTGAAAGAGAGCAAAGTTCTGTAAAATTTCTGTATAAATTACACGAAATGACACCAACACGGTGTCTGGGCGAGAGGGGTGGTACCGGAATACATGAAAGACTATATCGAGATACGTAGGAACAATTCCTCATCTGGGCAGATCGCGAATTCAAGGTTAATGAGACGAAACGAAAATTATAATGAAATAGGCAACAGAAATTGTGGGGCAGAACAAGAAAGTTGCGAGATTAGGACACTCGCTATTCCCCAAAATAAGCTAGATTGCGCCAATCAGCACCAGTCGGCGGTGAAGAGACGAACAACTCTGGAACTTCATTCTCGAAAACTCCCAATTTTTTTATAAAAAGAAGAGAGAAAAGAAGAACTCCACATGGAGGGGGCGACTCAATCCTGTTAACAGTCCGACAAACGAAAATGCCGCTTACCTCACGGAAAAGCAGAGGAGTGGAGCAAAAACTCCCGCACCTTAACAGACAAGAGTATGGTACTGGCCCTTGGCACTGGCCCTGAGCAGCGGACCAACGATAGGTCATCCTCTCTGTGCTGAGTACGGTGGCAGCGGCGACTCTTTTGATTGGATACGCCAAAAACTTGTAACAAAAGCAACCGACATTCTTATACTGCTCGGGCGGCGCTACGGCATCCTGTCCTTTGATGTCCATAAAACTGTTCTGTGGAGTCGGCAGTGGCGGCACGGCGGTGTCTGACCTCAGCGAGGACAGACTCTAGCTACTGCCACTAAGAGCACGGAGCGAGCAGCAGCCACACTTCGTCAAACTACTCTATTCCCTGGGGATACTCGTCCCTCCTAACAGGAGTCACTAACCCCCCCCCCCCCCTCCTCCCCCCATGAACCATGGACCTTGCCGTTGGTGGGGAGGCTTGCGTGCCTCAGCGATACAGATAGCCGTACCGTAGGTGCAACCACAATGGAGGGGTATCTGTTGAGAGGCCAGACAAACGTGTGATTCCTGAAGAGAGGCAGCAGCCTTTTCAGTAGATGCAGGGGCAACAGTCTGGACGATTGACTGATCTGGCCTTGTAACACTAACCAAAACATCCTTGCTGTGCTGGTACTGCGAACGGCTGAAAGCAAGGGGAAACTACAGCCGTAATTTTTCCCGAGGCCATGCAGCTTTACTGTATGGTTAAATGATGATGGCGTCCTCCTGAGTAAAATATTCCGGAGGTAAAATAGTCCCCCATTCGGATCTCCGGACGGAGACTACTCCAGAGGACGTCGTTATCATGAGAAAGAAAACTGGCGTTCCACGGATAGGAGCGTGGAATGTCATATCCCTTAATCGGGCAGGTAGATTAGAAAATTTAAAAGGGGAAATGGATAGGTTAATGTTAGATATAGTGGGAATTAGCGAAGTTCGGTGGCAGGAGGAACAAGACTTTCGGTCAGGTGAATACAGCTTTATAAATACAAAATCAAATAGGGGTAATGCAGGAGTAGCTGTAATAATGAATAAAAAAATAGGAGTGCGGGTAAGCTACTTCAAACATCATAGTGAACGCATTATTGTGCCCAAGATAGACCTGAAGCCCACGCCTACTACAGTAGTACAAGTTTATATGCCAACTAGCTCTACAGATGACGAAGAAATTAAAGAAATGTATGATGAGATAAAAGAAATTATTCAGATAGTGAAGGGAGACGAAAGTTTAATAGTCATGGGTAGCTGGAATTCGATAGTAGGAAAAGGAAGAGAAGGAAACGTAGTGGGTGAATATGGACTGCGGATAAGAAATGAAAGAGGAAACCGCCTAGTAGATTTTTGAACACAGCATAACTTAATCATAGCTACCACTTGGTTCAAGAATCATAAAAGAAGTTGTATACATGGAAGAAACCTGGAGATAGTGACAGGTTTCAGATAAATTATATAATGGTAAGACGGAGATTTAGGAACTAGGTTTTAAATTGTAAGACATTTCCAGGGGCAGATGTGGACTCTGACCACAATCTATTGGTTATGAACTGTAGATTAAAACTGAAGAAACCGCAAAAATGTGGCAATTTAAAGAGATGGGACCTGGATAAACTGAATAAACCAGAGATTGTACAGAGTTTCTCGGAGAACATAAGGGAACTATTGACAGGAACGGGGAAAAGAAATACAGAAGAAGAAGAACGGGTAGCTTTGAGGGATGAAGTAGTGAAGGCAGCAGAGGATCATTTAGGTAAAAAGACGAGGGCTAGTAGAAATCCTTGGGTAACAGAAGAGATATTGAAATTAATTGTAGAAAGGAGAAAATATAAAAATGCAGTAAATGAAGCAGGCAAAAAGGAATACAAACGTCTCAAAAATGAGATCAACAGAAAGTGCAAAATGGCTAAACAGGGATGACTAGAGGACCAATGTAAGGATGTAGAGGCATGTATCACTAGGGATAAGATAGATACTGCCTACAAGAAAATTAAAGAGACTTTCGGAGAAAAGAGAACCACTTGTATGAATATCAAGAGCTCAGATGGAAACCCAGTTCTAAGCAAAGAGGGGAAAGCAGAAAGGTGGAAAGAGTAAAGAGGGTCTAAACAAGGGCGATGTACTTGAGGGCAATATTATGGAAATGGAAGAGGATGTAGATGAAGATGAAATGGGAGCTATGATACTGCGTGAAGAGTTTGACAGAGCGCTGAAAGACCTAAATCGAAACAAGGCCCTGGGAGTAGACAACATTCCATTAGAACAACTGACATCCTTGGAAGAACCTGTTCTGACAAAACTCTACCATCTAGTGTGCAAGATGTATGAGACAGGTGAAATACCCTCAGACTTCAAGAAGAATATAATAATTCCAATCCCAAAGAAAGCAGGTGTTGACAGATGTGAAAACTACCGCACTATCAGTTTAATAAGTCACAGCTGCAAAATACTAACGCGAATTCTTTACAGACGAATGGAAAAACTGGTAGAAGCCGACCTCGGAGAAGATCAGTTTGGATTCTGTAGAAATATTGGAACACGTGAGGCAATACTGACCCTACGACTCATCTTAGAAGATAGATTAAGGAAAGGCAAACCTACGTTTCTAGCATTTGTAGACTTAGAGAAAGCTTTTGACAATGTTGACTGGAATACCAAATTCTGAAGGTGGCAGGGGTAAAATACGGGGAGCGAAAGGCTATTTACAATTAGTACAGAAACCAGATGGCAGTTATAAGAGTCGAGGGACATGAAAGAGAAGCAGTGGTTGGGAAGGGAGTGAGACAGGGGTGTAGCATCTCCCCGATGTTATTCAATCTGTATACTGAGCAAGCAGTAAACATCAAAAAAAGCAAAACGAGGGTAATGGAATGTAGTCGAATTAAGTCGGGTGATGCTGAAGGAATTAGATTAGGAAATGAGACACCTAAAGTAGTAAAGGAGCTTTGCTATTTGGGGAGCAAAATAACTGATGATGGTCGAAGTAGAGAGGATATAAAATGTAGAATGTCAATGGCAAGAAAAGCGTTTCTGAAGAAGAGGAATTTGTTAACGTCGAGTATAGATTTAAGTGTCAGGAAGTCGTTTCTGAAAGTATTTGTATGGAGTGTAGCCATGTATGAAAGTGAAAAAATAGTTTGGACAAGAAGAGAATCGAAGCTTTCGAAATGTGATGCTACAGAAGAATGCTGAAGATTAGATTGGTAGATCACATAACTAATGAAGAGGTACTGAATAGAATTGGGGAGAAGAGGAGTTTGTGACACAACTTGAGTACAAGAAGGGATCGGTTGGTAGAACACGTTCTGAGGCATCAAGGGATCACTAATTTAGTATTGGAGGGCAGCGTGGAGGGTAAAAATCATAGAGGGAGACCAAGGATGAATACACTAAGAAGATTCAGAAGGATGTAGGCTGCAGTACGTAGTGGGAGATGAAGCAGCTTGCACAGGATAGAGTAAAATGGAGAGCTGCATCAAACCAGTCTAAGGACTGAAGACCACAACAACAACAACCACCTCCTGCCGACGAACGCGAACTACAGATCACCCTGGGAGCGCACCTTCTCCGTGAGAAAAACGCAAATCTTCCCTCTGAAGAAAATATGTCCAGGATTCTCAATAAAATAACCACGATATAGTGGCAGAAAAACGAAAGACTATCGCACAGCAATATGTGACAGTCATGTTACAACTGCATCAGAACCATCGGATGCAGAAAGATGCTTCCCACAAAGTGTTTGCATCAGTATCGGTTACAAATCAGAGTACGGGGAGACCCACAAGTCCATCAAATTTTGAAAATACACAAAGTCTCAGAATAATTTAGGTAGAGAGGTAAACCACATGGCTGTAAGGACATGTGGTTTTATTGAAACCAAAACCAAATGCAAAAAGCGGTCATCAAATAGCACTGGACATCAACACGTCAGTGACACCGCATGAAAATAGTGTATAAAATGAGCTGTAATAAGAGAGGAAGTGAGATACATTAGCAGTCGCGGCATGTTGACTTTGCCACAAAAGGTATTGTTAGTAAAGCTTAACTACCAGAGTACAGAATCCGCTACTGCAACTTTACTACCCTGTCACCATAAGAAAGGTATTTGAACGGTCAGTCGGCGATCAGACACAAGTACTAATGCTGCTCGGACAGTTCAGGGAGAAATGGAGTCTTTAGTGGGTTCATCTTTGCATGTGAAGACTCTGCATCGTGAAATCAGCGCTCGTGAAATCTCACGCCGCACCGGCATTCCACGCACTAGTGTTCTGAGAGCACTAATGCATACTCTCCAATACAATCCGTATAATGCTATTCGTGCAAAATCCAGCGTCATCGTGAATTGTTAGCCACCGATTTTGTGACATGTAAAGCATCTGCGGTGTAAACACTTCAAAAATGGGCTGTCTAATTTATTTTGGGCCGATGAGGCCCATTTCACACTTCAAGGGTCTGCCAACACCAACAACTGCAGAATTTGGGCTACCGAAAATCCTAGAACTGTAGTGGAAACCACAGCGCATGGCTGGGAAAGTAACGCTGTGGTGTGGATTTATCACATCAATCGTGATTGGACCCTTTTTCTTTTAGGAAATGCTGTGATTTTCCGACTATCAGCGTCACAGGTGCGAAGTATACTGCTATGTCGCAGAATCGCATCACCCGTAGCTAGGCTGATAAACTCCTGCTGGCAGGTGTAAGCTTTATGCAGGATGGCGCTCCACTTAATACTGTTGCACGTGTGAAAGATCTGTTGCATATGTAGCGTGTAGGGGTTTCGTGACACTAGATATTGAGCGTCAGTGATAGAGGGGAGCGAAGGTCATTATGTTGTAAGGAATGGCGGGAAGGAAGCGACGCTTTGTGGGCGGCGGAGTGGGCTCTTTCCTTGGCTCAGTGGGTGAGGTGTGAGTGAAACATTGCTGGTTCCAGTAACAGTCATTTATTGAGACATAAGACCCTTTAAACAGAGTAATACAACGTGTTTTAACTCGCTTAATTCTTCGCGCCTGCGGAGCGTCGGAATCGTAGCGTGCAGATTCCAGTGACCGCTGATACGACGACGCCTCGTGTTGCAACGGCGGAGGTTATTCTTCCATTCAGTACCATACCCGTGACGCACTGCGGCGGCGGTGCGGTCTCCTCCTTGTGAATTCGCTCGTTGTGTTATC
Organism: Schistocerca serialis cubense; assembly: GCF_023864345.2. Classification (NCBI taxonomy): domain Eukaryota; kingdom Metazoa; phylum Arthropoda; class Insecta; order Orthoptera; family Acrididae; genus Schistocerca; species Schistocerca serialis. The sequence continues at coordinate 448,017,937 of NC_064639.1, read as the reverse complement.
AACAAGCGGCTATGTCATGGCGCGGAGTGCTCCGTCCCGGAATCGAACGAGTGACCCTCAGGTTCGGCGTCTTCTGGCTGACTTCATCAACCTCTATGTTCACAGATGACCCATTTGGCGAGACCGCAGTCCCTTTGTCCTCACCGGCCACCTGGGTAAGTACCACACGAACTTCTTCCTGGTAACATATGGGATGGCATCTTCTGCGTTGATCTATTGGCATGATACCGACATCTTCTGCCGAGCAGCGTACCGGCTAAGTCGTTGTAGCGAAGTATGACGTCCGCTGACTAACAATCGGTCCGTCTGTCCAGGCGTCGTTTCTTCCTCTCTCCTTTCTCCTCTCAAAGGACCACGCTACGCCCATTTGTCGGAGGTATTTATACGGCGTTTTTGCTAATGTCGCGACTGACTCTTCGGTCGTTGATCTATACTTCTCATGCTGGGCAGAAACGTGACCAATGGCGACACACGTGCCGACTTTCCATTTTTTTACCTCTATGCTGGCGTAGTCGGGCATTGCCCTGTCGTTCTCCTCTGTATCGCCAGATACGTCAAGCACGTGAGTTCAGTATGGTGACAGTTCCTGGAGCATTGACCGCTGATGTGCCAACTGCGCTGGTCGTTATTCTCCTTGGAAGCATTGCCCGTCTGCTAGTTCGCTGATCTGTCGAAGTGCTGACTAATGCTGCACAAACTCCGTTAGTCATCGGCCTTCTCACGTTGAGCAGAAACGTGACCAATGTCAACACACGTGTCGGCTTTCCTCGTTCGGCTGCTGCTGCTTCCGAGTACTTTGGCTAAACGTGTCAAAGTCTATAAAATGTCCACTTAGCCTATAATAAATCTTTACGTATTTTTCTGCTTTGAACAACCATAAATAACACGTAATTATTACACTTAATTATTGTACACCTTATACATACAACGTTTGGTGAGGATCGCGCGCTGGGCCGCCACGTCCGTCGTGCTTGGCCTCCCAGGTCTCCAGACCTCAATCCGTGTGGTTATTGGTTTTGGTTTTACCTTAAGCCGCAAGTGTGCCATGATCGTTTGATCTCATTAGGGACGTTAAAAGACAACATCCGACCGCAATTTCTCACCATACCTACTGATAAGCTGTACAGTGCTCTTCACATCATTCTCTCTTGGCAACCAAGTATTGTTGATCAATGACTAACGATATCTTGAGCATTCGTTATGAGGAACATCATCTTTGCTCAGAATTAATTGTTATACTAATTATTGCTTTTGTATAATATGAAGCGACTTCTGTTGTTCATTTTGTGCACTTGCTTTGGTTTCAATAAAATCCGAAGTCATTTATAGTATGTGTGTCAGTTTTTACCTTTCTGTCTACGTTATTCCGTGAACGTTTACTTTTCAAATGTTAACGGACTTTTGGGTCAACCTGCACAATGTTGGCCATTAAAATGCCGACATCAGGAAGGATGGCAAATACCGAAACTTTACTTATTGTGCATGCGTAGTATTGTATGAAGAACACATGATTATACAGAGTGTAAACGGTATAAGGCGCCAAAATTATACAAATGGCACATCTCGCAATGTTTGACAAAAAAGTCTAGTAACATGTTTGCGTATTTCCTACGGTTGTCCCAGAAAAAAAAAAAACAGTTCGTCTCACGATAATGGTTTTGGAAAAGTAGATACTTGGCCGTGCACGTACGTAAGCAATCGGTTCCTGTTATTGCCCGCTGCGCGTATTGACATCGCGAGCGTAAATCGTAAACACATAGGCAACTGCGGCCTGAGTGGCTGCGTCACTGTAATACACCGAGCGACGACAGTAGGCGAGTAACCTGTGCAGATGTTATTGCAACTCTGTTAACTGTTGGGATGGAAAGGTTTACTATAGCTGAACTATGCTATATGCATTTAATTTATGGTGAGGCAAAAGGTGTTGCGAGGGCAGCTGTACGCATTTATTGAGAACGCTTCCCACAACGACGACTTGCTGCACGTAAGACATATGCAGCTGTGCACCAAAGGTGTGGGTAATTGTAATTCTCTACTTGTATACGATTATTATGCATTTACATCTGCACCTTTGTAAATTTTCGTCCGTATGCGAAACGTATCTTCTGTTCTGATATGCTTTCCGTTTTTGTTACATCATGACAGAATACAACTGACGAGTACGTATTTAATTTCCTTAGATTGAGAGATACTGGCTCTTTACTGCCCCGCGCAGAAGGCAGAGGCCCGCAACGGGCCGATCGTACATTGGAAGCTGAGGAAAGAATTCTGGACCGCATCCAGGAGGATCCTCCTCAGAGTACTAGAAGCATCTCCCGCCACGTGGGTATATCGTACACTGTCGTTCATCGCACTTTGCAAGAGGAGCGTCTGAGGCCTTACCACATTCAACACGTACAAGCATTGGAAGAACAAGATTTCCCTCCACGACGTGAATTCTCAGAGTGGTTTTTGTTACACAGTGCGCAGCATGATTTTGTCAACAAAATACTCGTCACAGATGAAGCGTGTTTCACTCGCGACGGAACAACTAATTTCCACAACATGCACGCGTGGAGTGTACACAATCCTCATCACGTAGTGGCAACACATTTTCAGCGACGATTTTCCGTAAATGTGTGGGCGCGTGTGCTCGATAATTACGTTATTGGGCCCTATGTTTTACCTGCACGTTTGACAGGTAACTATTACCGAACGTTTCTAGAGGAAACATTGTTACCAACGTTGTTAGAAGACATTCCGTTAGGCATACGTCATTATATGTGGTTGCTCCACGATGTTGCTCCATCCCACATTGATTACAGAGTACGCAGATTTTTGGATAGTCGATTTCCAGGACGATGGATCGGGCGTTCGGGTCCACGTCGATGGCCAGCACGCAGCCCTGATTTAAATCCACTGGATTTTTACTTTTGGGGCCATATGAAGGAACTTGTTTGTGCTGAGCCAGTAAATAATGTGGACGAATTGACGCAGAACATTTTAGATGCTGCCAATACCATAAAGGCCAATCTGTATGACCGAGCGAAGTGGCGCAGTGGTTAGACACTGGACTCGCATTCGGGAGGACGACGGTTCAATCCCGCGTCCGGCCATCCTGATTTAGGTTTTCCGTGATTTCCCTAAATCGCTCCAGGCAAATGCCGGGATGGTTCCTTTCAAAGGGCACGGCCGACTTCCTTCCCCGTCCTTCCCTAATTCGATGAGACCGATGACCTCGCTGTCTGGTCTCCTTCCCCAAAAACCAACCAACCAACCAACCAATCTGCATGTGTGTGAACGAGTGCGACGAAACTGGGTTCGCTGTAATGAAGCATGTGTACAAGCGAATGGTGGTCATATCGAACATTTATTGTAGTATTGGTGTAAGAGGAAACGAAGTAATGGGTTTTCTTTTCGTTACGATGTTGTTGTACAGAAGGAAAATAAAGTGAATTTAGTATTCGTTATGGCATTGCCGTAAAAAGGTGAAACAGTTGATTGTAATTAATGCACAACTATCTACTTAGTGATTGATTGAATTTGTACTAATGGAAATACATTGTGTTTGATATTAGCTTGTCATTACTGCTACGACCTTCGTTATCGACTTGTTGAGAAACAGACTGGTTGTATTCAATTCACGTAAAGTGAATTACACATTTTTGACAACCCAAAAACCGTTTACATTCCTTTTTTCGGTACCACCTGATTACCACACCACGTCGTTGTACACGTCTAATGATTTCAGTCCTCTGGTCGGCTCGTTGCCTTTCTCTGGCCGCTCCGTCATTGAAGGCAATAAGCTCGGTACGCCGTGTACTGTCGGTTGACTACGTAAACAGAAATGCGTATACTATCCATCCTACGAACATTAGGTTTTAATAATACAAAAATAATGTACATGATACAAGAAAATGTAATTAGACTTTTTTGTCAAGCACACCGAGATGTACCATCTGTATAATTTTGGCGCCTTATACCGTTTACACCCTGTATATGTAGCTGGTTTGTGAGTATACATGGTGTGAATACAGAGCTGCCATCACTGGAAGCGACGTTGGTTCCAACCCAGCTGAGAATAGATCCTAACTGAACTTGGATGACAGATACAGGTAAGCCATAACATGCTGCTTCAACCCTATGCCCATGAAACGCAGTGAATGGCAAATGGGGTTGTATCAGTCTCTCGATAACCTACGACCAAATGTTTTCTCCGGGTGAGAGGCCTGGATATCGTCCTGACAAAGACGCAGATAAACATACACTGTCTGAAGGCAGGGCAGGACAACAAGGGCAACATGTGGTCTTGCATTATTTTTTTGGAAGATAACATCCCGAAGACGTGTAAAATAGTGCACAGCCACCGAATTAACTCGTCATAAATATAACGCCTGCTGACCAAATTACTGGCTATTCAGACCAGAGGTGATGGTGTTGTGTAACCAATAGCGTCGATAACATCACGCCATGTGTTGGACCCATATGAAGACGACTAATGCGATCTAACATTCGTTCTCCTTGGAGCCTGCACAAATGGGCACGTCCCTCTTGACTATATAAGCAGATACGGAATTTGTCTGCGATGCCGACATGGAGCACTTCTGTAACAAGTCGTGTCGTTGAACATACCACTACCGGTGCGCCTGTCCCTGCTGCCTCATCAACGGAAGTCGCTACTGCTTTCTCCGTGCTGACAGTCCGTGGCGCATCAGACGTCGCCTCACTGACCGTGTCGATAAAGGTCTAACTGCAAATAGGCCCATTTCCTGACTGCGACATGGCTGTGAGATCCCGCATGATGGAGCGAACAATATCTCTCTCCTCTCAGGCGCTTGTCGCGGGAGGTCGTTGAGACACTGCCTGGTGACGTGAATGGCCCTCCTGAACTGATTCCATATTCGCATAAATGTCGCGGAAACCATAAAAATCACCATTAAAAGGCCACGATTCTTCTACAGTCGTATTTCGACACGTGGTGGAAGACGTTTCTCGTTCTTAAACACAATATTTTCACAAACAACCAACATTCAATTGCGATTTATGGATGAGAAAGGTAGTATGCAATATTTTCTTACCTACAGATTTTACAGGCCGTTACTCCAATCTGCTTTGTGCGGCTGCACTGAAACGTACGTATTAAAATATGCAATACACTTAATGTTAATTTGATGTTACTTACATGCTTCCTTCGTGATGTTGCAATTTTGATGGCCACAAGTATATTTTGGACGCCATTTCACAGCTGTTGTAAGACGTCTACAGTTTCGAAAAGAGATAGGTAACTGAGTTACCTGAAGCCACATGCACCGTTATCACGAATATTTACTCCTGTGCGTATGTTGTGAGTTGATCGTAATTTTAATTAAAACGAACGCTGATTTGAACTAACGCAAGGGAAACACTCCCTGTGATCGAACTCCATTACACTTGGGTTATGTGAACTTAAGGTCATCTTTCAATATTCCACTGTCTTTCACTAGCTTTTCCACTACCTTTTTACGGAGGGATAACGTTTTGGAGGAGAGAAGAAAGTGACATGAGGTAGATTTACTCTCAGTAAACGGATTTCATTAATTCTCAAAGTTTATTGCTGGAAACAACAATCCGCATTGAACATACAGGATTACATTGAACACTTAAATAAAATATCAGTCCTTACTGATAACAATTATTGAAGTGGAGGGGGATGGTAAGCGAAGAAACCTGCTTATGAATCTTATTGCGGGGTTAGGAGAAAGGTGGGCAGGTTCACGGAAAATGGTTCCTGTATTACAAGGGCGTGCTGAAAAGTAATGTCTCCACATTTTTACGTGAGAACTCTTAAAGCTTTTTAAATAAAACCAACGTGATTAACATTTTACATCATTATTCTTCATGTTGACTTATTGGTAACCCTCTTGCCGCTAGAGGGCTCCGAACTGTAACGTGTAACATGGCCATGTGTAACGTAACTACGTCGGTGCGTGAGACACAGCGAGATGTAATCGAGTTTCGAATTCGAAGAGTTCGTCCATACATGGAGTACCCTCATGGATGTTCAGCATGACAATGCCAGACCACACACGAGGGCTAAGACATCTGTAGAAGTCCGATGCCTTGGGTTCACTGTAATCGATCATACTCCATACAGTCCTCGGTCCGGACTCATCCGATTTTCATCTGTTTACAGAACTTAGAGGACACCTTCGAGGACTTCGCTATGATACTGATGAAGCTGAGCAAGCACAGGTGAGGTTGTGGCTTCGTCAAAAATGTCAAACATTTTACCGTGACAATATCAACAAACTGGTCTCTCATTGGGAGAAATGTGTGCGTCGCAAGGGTGACCGTTGAGAAATACAGTAGAACCTCGCTAGTCCGACTTGCGATTGTCCGAATCATCGCTTAGTCCGACCACCCCACTTACGGTGTTTGTTTACGCTGCTCCAACACTTGTTGATGACTGATCGTCTGCGATATGGACCACTATACAGTCGACCACTGCTAGGTGCGATAGTTCGATCAGTTTTAGTATGAAATAACTTTTACTTAAACTGATCAATAAGTATTACTGTGCAACCATTTCTTTTATAAATTAGTGACAGTCTTCTTCTTTCATATTAAAGTGCGCCAAACTCAATTATGGTACCAGGTAAGGGCAAATATGTGACACTGTCTTTACCACCAGATGTTGAACCAATGACGTAAGTGAGCGGATCAGTATAGCTGACGTTGACTGCACAACAGGAGCAGGATTAACTGACGACCAAATTATTGACGCTGTAACTCGAACAATCGAAGAGAACGAGAAAGATGATAACAACGAAGGCAATGAACCTACGGTTCAAGTATCACGGACAGGTGTTGAAAATGTATTGTTATAGCTCTTCAGTACATCAAAAATAGCACTGTGCCTACCCCCAATAGACATTTTGTGGATTAGGAAACGGCGGAACATCGCAGAAAAATCAAGGTTGTCATCTGCTAAGCAAAAGACTGTATTCGTCCTGCTTTATAACAGAACACTTTTTACCGTATGATTCCTCATGTTTTGCACAGTTCAGTGCTAATCACTTGGGTATCAGTGCACTACTGTAATGAGGTATTGTGAAGACATCGTTATTTGCAATAGATATACACTCCTGGAAATGGAAAAAAGAACACATTGACACCGGTGTGTCAGACCCACCATACTTGCTCCGGACACTGCGAGAGGGCTGTACAAGCAATGATCACACGCACGGCACAGCGGACACACCAGGAACCGTGGTGTTGGCCGTCGAATGGCGCTAGCTGCGCAGCATTTGTGCACCGCCGCCGTCAGTGTCAGCCAGTTTGCCGTGGCATACGGAGCTCCATCGCAGTCTTTAACACTGGTAGCATGCCGCGACAGTGTGGACGTGAACCGTATGTGCAGTTGACGGACTTTGAGCGAGGGCATATAGTGGGCATGCGGGAGGCCGGGTGGACGTACCGCCGAATTGCTCAACACGTGGGGCGTGAGGTCTCCACAGTACATCGATGTTGTCGCCAGTGGTCGGCGGAAGGTGCACGTGCCCGTCGACCTGGGACCGGACTGCAGCGACGCACGGATGCACGCCAAGACCGTAGGATCCTACGCAGTGCCGTAGGGGACCGCACCGCCACTTCCCAGCAAATTAGGGACACTGTTGCTCCTGGGGTATCGGCGAGGATCATTCGCAACCGTCTCCATGAAGCTGGGCTACGGTCCCGCACACCGTTAGGCCGTCTTCCGCTCACGCCCCAACATCGTGCAGCCCGCCTCCAGTGGTGTCGCGACAGGCGTGAATGGAGGGACGAATGGAGACGTGTCGTCTTCAGCGATGAGAGTCGCTTCTGCCTTGGTGCCAATGATGGTCGTATGCGTGTTTGGCGCCGTGCAGGTGAGCGCCACAATCAGGACTGCATACGACCGAGGCACACAGGGCCAACACCCGGCACCATGGTGTGGGGAGCGATCTCCTACACTGGCCGTACACCACTGGTGATCGTCGAGGGGACACTGAATAGTGCACGGTACATCCAAACCGTCATCGAACCCATCGTTCTACCATTCCTAGACCGGCAAGGGAACTTGCTGTTCCAACAGGACAATGCACGTCCGCATGTATCCCGTGCCACCCAACGTGCTCTAGAAGGTGTAAGTCAACTACCCTGGCCAGCAAGATCTCCGGATCTGTCCCCCATTGAGCATGTTTGGGACTGGATGAAGCGTCGTCTCACGCGGTCTGCACGTCCAGCACGAACGCTGGTCCAACTGAGGCACCAGGTGGAAATGGCATGGCACGCCGTTTCACAGGACTACATCCAGCATCTCTACGATCGTCTCCATGGGAGAATAGCAGCCTGCATTGCTGCGAAAGGTGGATATACACTGTACTAGTGCCGACATTGTGCATGCTCTGTTGCCTGTGTCTATGTGCCTGTGGGTCTGTCAGTGTGATCATGTGATGTATCTGACCCCAGGAATGTGTCAATAAAGTTTCCCCTTCCTGGGACAATTAATTCACGGTGTTCTTATTTCAATTTCCAGTAGTGTATATTTACCTTGTTTTTTTTCCTTATTTTCCGTCTGTTCATATATCTTTGATGTTGTAGAGCATTTTTAGTTTGTCCTGTAATATAGAGATAAAAGTTGTTTTCTAGATGTAATATGTAACTGGAAATTATTTCTTTTTTGTAAGTAGATAAATATGTTTAGAGTTTATTGATTATGGAAAGCTTTAATTTTTTGTTGTTTATCGTTTACTGTAATAAGTTTGGTAGAAAATAGTTGCGTAAAGATATATGTAATTTACTTTGATGTTGTATAAACTGTGGGCGAGAGTATTGAGAGAGAGAGCAATATCGATAGTCGATCCAACAAAGCGGGCGTGTGTTGTTGGGTAGCTAGAGAGGCGGACACATGTTTCACTGTGGGAGTCGTGACTTTTACGAGCTGGTGAAGATAGAGTTCAGTGGCAAGCGATGTACGTTTTTAATGAATGTTTTATACCAGGACGTGATATGATAATAGTGAGTGTAGAAACTGGGCGAAGTAAATACTGAGACTGTGCCGTGAGACGAAGTAATTATGACAATGCATCCGAGAATGGACGGTATTGTAGCTATGTGTCTGTGAATTGAACTGCGCTTGTATTTTGACTGTGTTTTCGTACACTCAAGTACTGTGAACTTACGTATTTATTCGCGTTTCGATGAACTACCGGACGCCTATAATCAGTAACAGTTGTTCTGAGTGTGAGTACATTCCCGCCCAGGACGGTTTTTCGCGATCGCGGCACTCATAATACGAATTGACTTTCTACAGATTTCGCGGTCGGCAAGTTTTATAAACTGTGTGTGGCATAAGTAAACTTAAATTGTGTGCGCCAGAAACATTAAAACTGTGCACATACGGACATATGTAACAACAATTACATCGACCAGCCTGTGGCCTGGTAAACGCCACTGTAATCAGATTTGCAGCTTAATTAATACCACCGCCCACCCGATTACGAGGAAAAAATCATCAGCTGCAATCACACGACCATGGGAGCAGATCTCAGCGTTTCACCAGGACCAGACAGCTGCCGTCAATATCGCGACTATCGCCACAACACACAAGATAAGATTTAAAAGCAGCGCTCTCCTCTCAAAGACTCAAAATTATTGCAAACAATTTTAATTTGTAATTACTTTTCCTTTTGGCTGACATTCACATTACGTTAGTCTTTAGTGTTCTGGGTAGACAGTGTTGACTTTCATTAGCAGTAGCCATTTCCCTTTTAATTATTCCCATTTTTTTATTTTTTTACATTTTAAATCCGCTGCCGCTGCATGTATATTTTTTATAACTTTTGGAGGGTATGTGTCTAAATTCGTGTGCCGTAACATTTACCAGAAGTATTGTAATGTTTTGCTATTTGGACAAGGGCGCCCGCCATTAATTTCTTAAACGTCGACCAATGACAGTGAAGCTCGCTTGCTATTGGTGCTAACATTCTATAGTGGGTAATTCAAAGGTAAGTAGCTGTCATACCACACGGGTTGTGATTACTTTGAATGAGAGCCGTGTAAAATTGTGGGTTCATCACTCAACTTTGGTATTCTTTTGTTTATTGATATTAGAAGCAAATTTTTTTGTCAATGTCCTTAAATCTTATTTAATATGGTTATTCTATGCTAAACTGAGATAAATGCAGGGTCAGATATTGTGTTGGGAAGTAAAATTTGGAGAAACGTCTATTTAGATACGACTTGATTTTGACTGCATTAGTTAACACGGTACTTTTCGGGTATTTTGGCGATACTTAGTGACAGGGTAGAATCGCAGTCGTCACAGTATGTACACATGTTAAACGTTCACTCACAGTGACAACACCGTATCGTACGACACTGGCGTATTTTACAGAACAGGCACTACTGTACATTACACTTTGGTGTAAATTTTTTTCGCTTGTCGACATTTTCTTTTCGTTTCGTTACTGTTTTAACATGGAACAATGTTTCAAACAGTATTTCCAGGTGAAAACTAAAGTTGTTCTGTACTGTACTGAGATGTTACGGGTTCAATAAAAGTGTTACACTAGTAATCCATCCATTTTTGCTTTCCGATCATGCTCCCGGTTCCATAGCAAACAGATAAGCGGGGTCCTACTGTATTTAGACATGAAGAATAAATATGTAGAATGTTAATAAAGTTTGTTTCATTTAAAACGCTTTAAGTTTTCACATTAATAAGTCGTAGGCATTACTTCTCAGCACGCCCTCGTAATAATCTACCTGATTCATTCATGACTCCAGAGAGGCCTCGAACATGATATTCCTCGCCTTAGGTACTACTTGGGTAAGCTGAGGAGTTCAGAAGCCACGAAACAGAGGTATTTCTATCAGTTGTTAACTTTTATCTATCAGTTTAATCCAGGGGAGTTATTCGAAGTAGAATTCGTTTTGGAACTCACTGAGAAGGACTCATACACAATGGTACTGCCTGCCCGCCTATACTCATGCTTTCGGTAACAAGTGGAAGTGTGTGTGTGTGTGTGTGTGTGTGTGTGTGTGTGTGTGAATTCCTTAGGGACCGAACTGCTGAGGTCATCGGTCCCTAGACTTACACACCACTTAAACTAATTTACGCTAAGAACAACACACACACCCATGCCCCCAGAGAGGACTCGAAACGTCGGCGGGAGGGGTAACGCGATTCGTGAAATGGCACCTGTAACTGTGCGGCCAACACATGGAAGTGACTCTGCTCACACAACCGTTCTTCAAGTTCAAAATACACTTCCGAATTGAGTAACAATTTCATTTGAACTCCAGTTATCACTAAGCACAATGAACTCGAACTGTCAATCGGGCACAGATTCTTTACACGTGGTTCATATGAGCAAACTAAACTAAAGATTGGTCAGAAGCACTGAATACTGTTTCAGATCGGGATACGACTTCTGCAAATTTAACATGTGACACCATAATCAAGTAAACGCAGAATTTTTGTTTTGTTTTGAGATATCAATCTTCTAACTGGCTTCATGAGGCCCGCCACGAATTCCTCTCCTGTGCCAAACTATTCATGTCAGAGCAGCACTTGCAACCTACGTCCTCAATTATTTTCTGGATGTATTCTAATCTCTGTCTTCATCTACAGATTTTACCCTCTACAGCTTCCTCTAACACCCTGGAAGTCATTCCCTGAAGTCTTGACAGATATCCTATCATCTTGTTCTTTCTCCTTGTCAGTGTTTTCCACATATTCCTTTCCTCCCCGATTCTGCGCATCTCAAATGCTTCGATTCTTTTCTGTTCCGGTGTTCCCACAGTCCATGTTTCGCTACCATACAATGCTGTGCTCCAAACGTACATTCTTAGAAATTTCTTCCTCAAATTAAGGCCTATGTTTCATACTAGTAGACTTCTCTTGACAAAGAATGCCCTTTACTGCCAGCGCTAATCTGCTTTTGATGTCCTCTCTACTCTGCCCGTCACTGGGTGTTTTACTGCCTAGGTAGCAGAATTCCTTAACTTCATTGACTTCGTGACCATCAATCCTGATGTTAAGTTCCTCGCTGTTCTCATTTCTGCTACTTCTCATTACTTTCGTTTTTCTTCGATTTACTTTCAGTCCATATTCTGTATTCATTAGACTGTTCATTACTTTCAGAATGTCATGTAATTCTTCTTCACTTTCACTCAGGACAGCAACGCCATCGTCGAATCGTATCATTGATATCCTTTCACCTTGAATTTTAATTCCACTCCTGAACATTTCTTTTATTTCCGTCATTGCTTCTTTGATGTACAGATTGAACAGTAGGGGCGAAAGACTACATCCCTCTCTTACACCCTCTTTAATCCGAGCTCTTCGTTCTTGGTTGTTCACTCTTATTATTCCCTCTTGGCTCTTGAACATATTGTATATTACCCGTCTCTCCCTACAGCTTACCCCTACTTTTCTCAGAATTTCGAACATCTTGCCCCATTTTACATTGTCGAACGCTTTTTCCAGGTCGACAAATCCTATGATCCTCTCTTGATTTTTCTTTAGTCTTGCTTCCATTATTAACCGCAACGTCAGAATTGCCACTCTAGTGCCTTTACCTTTCCTGAAGCCAAACTGGTCGTCATCTAGCGCATCCTCAATTTTCTTTCTCATCCTTCTGTATATTATTCTTGTAAGCAACTTGGATGCATGAGCTGTTAAGCTGATTGAGCGATATTTCTCGCGCTTTTCGGCCATTGCAATCTTCGGAATTTTATGGATGACGTTTTTCCGAAAGTCAGATAGTATGTCGCCAGACTGATACATTCTACACACCAACGTGAATACTCGTTTTGTTGCCACTTCCCACCAATGATTTTACAAATTCTGATGGAATTTTATCTATCCTTTCTGCCTCATTTCACCTTGAGTCCTCCAAAGTTCTCTTAAATTCTGATTCTAATACTGGATCCCCTACCTCTTCTAGATCGACTCCTGCTTCTTCTTCTATCACATCAGACATGTCTTACCCCTCATAGAGGCTCTCAATGTACTCTTGCTACCTGTCCGCTCTCTCCTTTGCATTTAACAATGGATCTCCGATTGCACTCTTTAATGTTACCACCCCTGCTTTTAATGTGACAGAAGGTTATTTTGATTTTCCTATATGCAGATTCAGTCCTTCCCACAATCATTGCTTTTTCGGTTTCTTCACGTTTTTCATGCAGCCATTTCGTCTTAGCTTTCCTACACTTCTATTTTTATTTCATCCCCAGCGACTTGTATTTCTGTATTCCTCAATTTCCGTAAACACTTTTCTACTTCCTTCTTTCATCGATCAACTGAAGTATTTCTTCTGTTACCCAAGGTTTCTTAGCAGTCACCTTCTTTATACGTATGTTTTTCTTCCCAAATTCTGTAACTGCCCTTTTCACAGATGTCCATTCCTCTTCAACTGTACTGGTTACAGAGTTGTTCCTTCTTACTGTATGTATAGCCTTAGAGAGCTTCAAGGGTATCTCGACATTTCTTAGTACTTCCGTATCCCACTTCTTTGCTTATTGAATCTTCCTGACTAATGTCTTAAACTTCAGCCTACTCTTCATCACTACTATATTGTGATCTGGGTCTATGTCTGCTCCTGCTTACGCCTTACAATTCAGTATCTGATTTCGGAATCTCTGTCTGACTATGATGTAATCTAACTGAAATCTTCCCGTATCACCCGTCCTTTTCCAAGTACACCTCTTTTTCTTGTGATTCTTGACCAGAGTATTTGCTCTTACTAGCTGAAATTCATTGCAGAACTCAGTGAATCTTCCTCCCCTCTCTCTCCTTGTTGCAAGCCCATATTCTCCTGTAACCTTTTCTTCCATTTCTTCTCCTACAACTGCATTCCAGTCCCCCATTACTATTAAATTTTCATCTCCCTTTATGTTTCGTATTATCCTTTCGATATCCTGATATATTTTCTTTACCTCTTCATCTTCTGCTTGAGTCGTCGGCATTTATACCTGAACTATCGTTGTCGGTGTCGGTTTGCTGTCGATTCTGATAAGAACAACCCTGAGCTCCCAGTTGGTGCACTTCGACAGCGCAGAAAGATACGTATATAGCTTCTTTTCTGTGTTTACTCCATAGATTCTTACTTAAATTGCGTGTGAGTTTCGTATAGGAGGTGTAATTTCGAGTTTTAGTTACTGTAATCGTAAATTCAGGCAGATTGTAGCGCAGTCGTTAGGCATTTGTTTTGTTTTGGTACGTCAGTGGCACTTGTCTGTCTAGTAGGCTCTCAGAGAGCAGTGTGGCCTGAGCTCCCAGTTGGTGCACATCGACAGCGCAGAAAGATACGTATATAGCTTCTTTTCTGTATTTACTTCGTAGGTTCTTACTTAAATTGCGTGTGAGTTTCGTATAGGAGGTGTAATTTCGAGTTTTAGTTACTGTAATCGTAAATTCAGGCAGATTGTAGCGCAGTCATTAGGCATTTGTACAGGTTAGTTCATACATTCTTTGCGTGTTTCCCTTGCGTTATCTAGGCATGGACTCGTGTTTCAGTAACTGTTGTTCAACATCGATTAGAATGGACTGTGATTGCTGTGTTCAGATGAGGGCTGAGTTGGCATCCCTTCGCTTACAGCTGCAGGCGGTGCTGACTTCGGTCGCACAGCTTGAGGCTGTTGCCAATGGGCCCCACTGAGAGGGAGCCGGACTTGGGTATCACGGGGATGTCAACCTTGTCCCGTCTGTCCCCAGATAGATCTGCCGCTGTGTTTGCCCCGGTTGCTGCCTGCAGTGGGGCTGAGCCCTCGCCTGTGGTTGATAGGGAGGTCGTTCCAAGGCATGGCAGGCAGCGAAAAACGTCCCCGGGGGCTGATCAGAAAGCCTCCCCGTTGTGTCTGACAAACAGGTTACATGTACTGTCTCTGGCTGAGCCAGATGCAGCTGCCTGCCCTGTTTCAGAGGATGATTCTCAGCCTTCAAGGTCCGGGCAATCGCAGAGGGTGGGCTTATTGGTAGTTGGGAGCTCCAATGTTAGACGCGTAATGGGGTCCCTTTGGGATATGGCGGCTAAGGAGGGGAAGAAATCCAGTGTGCACTTCGTGTGCATTCCAGGTGAAGTCATTCCTGATGTGGAAAGGGTCCTTCCGGATGCCATGAAGAGCACAGGGTGCAGCCAGCTGCAGATGGTGGCACATGTCGGCACTAATGACGTGTGTCGCTTTGGATCTGAGGAAATTCTCTCTGGATTCCAGCGGCTATCTGATTTGGTGAAGGCTGCCAGTCTTGGTTACGAGATGAAGGCAGAGCTCACCATCTGCAGCATCGTTGACAGAACCGACTGTGGACCTTTGGTGCAGAGCCGGGTGGAGGGTCTGAATCAGAGGCTCAGACGGTTTTGCGACTGTGTTGGCTGCAGATTCCTTGACTTGCGCCATAGGGTGGTGGGGTTTCGGGTTCCGCTGAATAGGTCAGGAGTTCACTACACTCAGCTGGCGGCTACACGGGTAGCGGAGGCTGTGTGGCGTGGACTGGGCGGTTTTTTAGGTTAGAAGGCCTCGGGAAAGTACGGGGTGGGCTGCAATCTCAAAGGGTGCATGGCAAATACAGGACGTGCTTGGATCAAGGAACAGTCGGAATTGTAGTTGTGCTGGGAAAGTCCCTGAGCTTCAAGCGCTAAGAGAAAGCACAGAAGCTGAAATCGTTATAGGCACAGAAAGCTGGCTAAAGCCTGAAATAAGTTCTGCAGAAATTTTTACGAAGTCTCAGACGGTGTTCAGGAAAGATAGATTAGGCAGAATTGATGGTGGAGTGTTTGTGTCTGTCAGTAGTGGTTTATCCTGTAGTGAAGTCGAAGTAGATACTCCGTGCGAATTGGTATGGGTGGAGGTTATACTTAACAGCCGAGCTAAGTTAATAATTGGCTCCTTCTACCGACCCCCAGACTCCGATGATATATTTGCTGAACAGTTCAGAGAATATTTGAGTCTCGTAACAAATAAATACCCCACTCATACGGTTATAGTTGATGGGGACTTCAACCTTCCCTCGATATGTTGGCAAAAATACTTGTTCAAAACCGGTGGTAGGCAGAAAACATCTTCCGAGATTGTCCTAAATGCTTTCTCCGAAAATTATTTCGAGCAGTTAGCCCACGAACCCACGCGAATTGTAAATGGTTGCGAAAACACACTTGACCTCTTAGCCACAAACAATTCAGAGCTAATAGAGAGCATCATGACCGATACAGGGATTAGTGATCACAAGGTCGTTGTAGCTAGGCTCAATACCGTTTCTTCCAAATCCACCAGAAACAAACGCAAAATAATTTTATTTAAAAAAGCGGATAAAGTGTCACTAGAAGCTTTCCTAAGAGACAATCTCCATTCCTTCCGAACTGACTATGCAAATGTAGACGAGATGTGGCTCAAATTCAAAGATATAGTAGCAACAGTAATTGCGAGATTCATACTTCATAAACTGGTAAGAGATGGAACTGATCCCCCATGGTACACAAAACGGGTCCGAACGCTGTTGCAGAGGCAACGGAAAAAGCATGCAAAGTTTAGAAGAACGCGAAATCCCGAAGATTGGCTAAAATTTACAGACGCGCGAAATCTGGCACGGACTTCAATGCGGGATGCCTTTAATAGGTTCCACAACGAAACATTGTCTCGAAATTTGGTAGAAAATCCGAAGAAATTCTGGTCGTATGTGAAGTACACAAGCAGCAAGACGCAGTCAATACCTTCGCTGCGCAGTGCCGATGGTACTGTTACCGACGACTGTGCCGCTAAAGCGGAGTTATTGAACGCAGTTTTCCGAAATTCCTTCACCAGGGAAGACGAATGGAATATTCCAGAATTTGAAACACGAACAGCTGCTAGCATGAGTATCTTAGAAGTAGATACATTGGGAGTTGCGAAGCAACTCAAATCGCTTGATACGGGCAAGTCTTCAGGTCCAGATTGTATACCGATTAGGTTCCTTTCAGATTACGCTGATACAATAGCTCCCTACTTAGCAATCATATACAACCGCTCGCTCACCGATAGATCTGTACCTACAGATTGGAAAATTGCGCAGGTCTCACCAGTGTTTAAGAAGGGAGGTAGGAGTAATCCATCGAACTACAGACCTATATCATTGACGTCGGTTTGCAGCAGGGTTTTGGAGCATATACTGTATTCAAACATTATGAATCACCTCGAAGGGAACGATCTATTGATACGCAATCAGCGTGGTTTCAGAAAACATCGTTCTTGTGTAACGCAGCTAGCTCGTTATTCACACGAAGTAATGGCCGCTATCGACAGGGGATCTCAAGTTGATTCCGTATTTCTAGATTTCCGGAAAGCTTTTGACACCGTTCCTCAGAAGCGACTTCTAATCAAGTTGCGGGCCTATGGGGTATCGTCTCAGTTGTGCTACTGGATTCGTAATTTCCTGTCAGGAAGGTAGCAGTTCGTAGTAATAGACGGCAAATCATCGAGTAAAACTGAAGTGATATCAGGTGTTCCCCAGGGAAGCGTCCTGGGACCTCTGCTGTTCCTGATCTATATAAATGACCTGGGTGACAATCTGAGCAGTTCTCTTAGGTTGTTCGCAGATGATGCTGTAATTTACGGTCTAGTAAGGTCATCCGAAGACCAGTATCAGTTGCAAAGCGATTTAGAAAAGATTGCTTTATGGTGTGGCAGGTGGCAGTTGACGCTAAATAACGAAAAGTGTGATGTGATCCACATGAGTTCCAAAAGAAATCCGCTGGAATTCGATTACTCGATAAATAGTACAATTCTCAAGGCTGTCAATTCAACTAAGTACCTGGGTGTTCAAATTACGAACAACTTCAGTTGGAAAGACCACATAGATAATATTGTGGGTAAGGCGTGCCAAAGGTTGCGTTTCATTGGCAGGACACTTAGAAGATGCAACAAGTCTACTAAAGAGACATCTTACACTACACTCGTTCGTCCTCTGTTAGAATATTGCTGCGTGATGTGGGATCCTTACCAGGTGGGATTGACGGAGGACATCGAAAGGGTGCAAAAAAGGGCAGCTCGTTTTGTGTTATCACGTAATAGGGGAGAGAGTGTGGCAGATATGATACGCGAGTTGGGATGGAAGTCATTAAAGCAAAGATGTTTTTCGTCGCGGCGAGATCTATTTACGAAATTTCAGTCACCAACTTTCTCTTCCGAATGCGAAAATACTTTGTTGAGCCCAACCTACATAGGTAGGAATGATCATCAAAACAAAATAAGAGAATTCAGAGCTCTAACAGAAAGGTTTAGGTATTCGTTTTTCCCGCGCGCTGTTCGGGAGTGGAATGGTAGAGAGATAGTATGATTGTGGTTCGATGAACCCTCTGCCAAGCACTTAAATGTGAATTGTAGAGTAATCATGTAGATGTAGATGCATGTAGATGTAGATCACTGAACTGCTTACAGTAACACACTCTCTGCCCTACCTTCCTACCCATAACGAATCCTACTCCCGTTATATCATTTTCTGCTGCTGTTGATATTTCCCTATACTCATCTGACCAGAAATCCTTATTTCCATTTCACTCCACTGACCCCTACTATATCTAGATTGAGCCTTTGCATTTCTCTTTTCGGATTTTCTAGTTTCCCTACCACTGTCAAGCTTCTGACATTGCACGCCTCGACTCGTAGAACGTTATGCTTCCATTGATTATTCAATCTTTTTCTCATATTAACCTCCCCCTTGGCAGTTCTTACCACCTGAAATTGGGACTCATCCGACCAGCCCACGGTTTTCCAGTCGCCTAGGTCCTTCGACATGGTCACGAGCCCAGGAGTGGCGGTGCAGGCGATCTTGTGCTGTTAACAAAGGCACTCCCGTCGCTCATCTATTGCCATACCCCATTAATGCCAAATTTTGGTGGATGCTCCTAACGGGGACGTTCGTCGTACGTTCGACACTGATTTCTGCGGTTATTTCACGCTGTATTGCTTGTCTTCTAGCATTGGCGGCTCTACGCGAACGCCACTGCTCTCGGTCGTTAAGTGAAGGCCGTCGACCGCTGCACTGCCCGTGGTGAAAGGTAATGCCTGAAATTTGATATTCTCGGTGTGGTGTCACCGCCAGACACCACACTTGCTAGGTGGTAGCTTAAATCGGCCGCGGTCCATGTAGTACATGTCGGACCCGCGTGTCGCCACTGTGATCGCAGACCTAGCGCCACCACCAAGGCAGGTCTCGTGATACGAGAGAGCACTCGCCCCAGTTGTACGAGAACCTAGCTATCGCCCAGTTGTATGAGAACCTAGCTACCGACCAGATGTACGAAGCTTTTCTCTCTCATTAGCCGAGAGACAGAATAGCCTTCAGCTAAGTTAATAGCGACCACCTAGCAAGGCGCCAGTTGTATCAGTGCCTATAGCTTACGAGTATTCAAGAGAGATGTATTCCAAAGAACAATTAAAAGATAAGTAATAAGCATCTACATACTTTTCTTCTTATTCATTTGTAAGTTCTCATGTTCCAGACTTCACGCCCGTTTGCTTTAGCCGTGCGTGCCCTATCTGCTGCAGCGTTAGTCTAGAGTTCATTTTCAGCCATCTCCACTTCACGGTGTCGGCCCAGCTACCGACACAACATTTATTGGCGACGAGCAAAAGAGTTTGTATTAATTCGTTTACAACATTGGCGACGATTTAAAGTGTTTTCTGATTGCTTACATTTAATTGTGTAATGGCTTCGCCACATTCTCCAGATGTACTGTCCGAATTTTATCGCTTGCAGAATCAGCAGACGCAGGCGTTACTGGATGCCCTTGGACAGCTCGTCCAGGGTCAACGTACCATTCAAAACGATGCGGCCGCCGCCGCTTCTTCGCTACCGCTGCCACTAAACGCTGTTGCACCTCCCTTTCGACCATACGTGGCAGCCGATGAGACCTGGCAAGAGTGGTCTCGCCAGTTCCACTTTCACCTCGCTGCCTACAGAATTCAAGGTAAAGAGCGGCAGCCGTTTTTGCTTTCTTGTGTCGGTGTGTCCACATACCGTGTGATAGTGAAATTGTTTCCCCGACGAGACGTAGCAACTCTGTCCTACGAGGAAATTTTGTCTGCATTAGATGCCTATTTCAAAGAAACAGTTAATGTGGTTGCAAAACGGTATACGTTCTTTCGTACAAAACGTACGGCCGGTCAAACTAATAGGGAGTGGGTCGCAACATTGCAAGGACTTACTAGGGACTGTGCCTTTGAATGTGACTGTGGTCTTTCTTATTCAGATACAATGGTGCGTGATGCAATTGCACAGAACGTTTCTGATGTTCGCATACGGGAGCAAATTTTGAAACTAGTTAATCCCTCCCTTCAACAAGTGATAGACATATTGGATAGACAGGACACACTTGACTGTGCTCAGGAATCTTTTGAAACTTCGCCAGCCGTGTGTAACATTAACCGGCCCGCTGGACGCGCTGCGCGGCCCGGTAACCGGGCCTTGCGCACGTCGACACAGCGACCGCCGCGTGCTAAGCCAGGTGTGCCGCGCCAGCCCACAAATGCAGTGAAATCATGCCCGCGGTGTGCTACTAGACATTCGCGTGAACATTGCCCGTCACGCCAAGCTATTTGCTTTTTCTGCAATAAGAAAGGACATGTTCAAAGTGTTTGCCAGAAAAAGCTCAGATCAGACAATCACAATCATTCCAGGCCCTTTGCTTCGCGCCGGAATCGAACCCAGGACACTCAGGTTCGTGGACCTTCGCCTATGGACATTCATGTCGTTAATTCCGCTTCGTCCAGTGACACTTTCTCTAACAGTAACTGTGATCGTCCCACAAAAACTGTGCGTCGACGTCGCCGGAAATCACGTCAATTAGCAAGTGATTCTGTACCAGTGTCTGTTCCAATTGCACAAAACAGTCGCTCTTGTCGTCAGCAGGACAATAAACTTTTTGTGGACTTAGACTTTGAAGGCAAAGTGATACCATTCCAGCTCGATACCGGAGCTGCAGTTTCATTGCTCAATCACGACACGTACAAACAACTGGGCAAACCTCCGTTGCGTTCCGCAAATGTTCAGCTAACTACATATTCCGGACAGACAATTCCTGTGTTAGGACAGTGCAGCCTTCTTGCAACATACAAGGGACAAACAAAACTTGTGTCATTTTACGTTCTTCGTTCTTCTTCTGCAGTGAACTTGTTTGGTCTCGATTTATTTAAGTTGTTTAACATGTCTATTGTAAATCAGGTCCTATCAGTGAATCAGACTGTGCCTACAGACAGTGTTTCTCGGCTGTGTGACGAATTTGCAGACATTTTTGCACCGGGCTTAGGTTGCGCTAAAAACTATGAAGCACATTTGGAACTGGACGGAAACGCGCAACCGAAATTTTTCAGAGCGCGCAATGTTCCCCACGCATTGCGTCAGGAGGTCGCAAGAACATTGAACAATGTAGAATCACAAGGTGTGAGTGAATGTGCGCAATGCCTCTTCTCTTTCAGCTCCGCTTCATCGCTTACGCCGTACAGGTGTTCCGTTCGTCTGGACGACGGAATGCGAACGCGCCTTTCGCCAGTTGAAATCGGCGTTGCTTTCTAATACTTGCCTTACGCCATTCGATCCCCAGAAACCCCTTTTGTTGATGGTAGATGCCTCGGATTTCGGGATCGGTGCTGTGCTTGCGCACAAAGTTGGCTCGCCTGATCGCCCTATTGCCTTTGCGTCCAAATTGCTCTCGTCTGCGCAAAGAAATTATTCACAGATAGAGAAAGAAGCTTTGGCTCTCGTGTTTGGTGTTACTAAGTTCCATGATTTCTTGTATGGTCGTCACTTTACCATCATCACAGACCACAAACCTTTGACATCGCTTTTTCATCCGACCAAGCCTGTACCTCCACGTACAGCGCAGAAATTCATTCGCTGGTCTATTTTCCTCTCGCAGTACCGCTACGATATCTTGTATCGGTCCACTGCTAAGCACGGAAACGCCGATGCGTTGTCCCGTTTGCCTGTTGCTGAGGATAAAGCATTCGATTCTTCCGAACTTGCTTGCATGTTCATTGATTCGGAAACCGATGAAGTGGTCGAATCGTTTCCGATTGATTTTTGTCGTGTCGCTACAGCCACAGCTGCTGACCCTGTCCTTGCTACTGTTTTACGTTTTGTTGCTACGCAATGGCCTTTGTCAAAGTCTCGGATCGAGGATCCGTTGGTTCGCCGATTTTTTGCTCACAAGGAGAGACTTTTTGTTCGACGTGGTGTTTTGTTGTTGCGTTCTGATAATGATCAGTCCAGAGTCGTGGTCCCACGTTCGTTACAATCCTCTGTTTTACGGCTTCTTCACCAAGGACATTGGGGTATAGTGCGAACGAAACAACTTGCTCGTCAGCACTGTACTTGGTTCGGAATCGATGCTGCGATTACGCATATGTGTTCTTCGTGCCCGGCGTGTGCCGAACAACAGTCCGCACCGCCGCGGAAAGTCTTTGCGTGGCCAAAAGCCACTTCCCCTTGGCAACGCTTGCACATTGATTTTGCTGGTCCATTCTGGAATGCTCGATGGTTGGTTCTGGTCGATGCCTTCAGTAATTTTCTTTTTGTTGTCCGGATGTCTTCCACGACGTCCTCCGCCACCGTCCAAGCGTTGTCTGCTATCTTTTGCATTGAGGGTCTTCCGCAGACTATTGTTTCCGACAATGGCCCACAATTCATGTCCGCAGAATTTCAGTCATTCTGCCAGGCCAATGGTATTCAACATCTGACATCCGCGCCGTTTTCGCCTCAGTCCAACGGTGCCGCTGAACGATTGGTCCGGCCTTTCAAGTCACAGATGTTGAAATTGAAAGAGTCGCATTCTCGGGAGGACGCCTTGTTGCTCTTTTTGTCTTCGTATCGCTCTCAGCCCCGAGATGGTCGCTCGCCGGCTGAGTTGCTCCACGGTCGTCCTCATCGCACCTTGATGTCTTTGCTGCATCCGCCGCATCTGGTTCCTGTGCAGCGGCAGACTCCTGCTTTTGTTCCAGGCGACGTTGTATTTTATCGCAACTATCGAGGTTCACGGCGTTGGCTCGCAGGGCGCATTCTTCGCTGCCTCGGCCGCGCGATGTATTTGGTTTTGGGGGCCTCTGGTGAGGTGCGTCGGCATCTCAATCAGCTGCGCCTCTGTCGTCGCTCGGGTTCTGCCGCTCCCCGTCTGCTTTCAGCGACGGTGCCGTCCGGTCAGAGCCCTGGGGACCCATCTACTGGCTCGCCTCATCCCCAGGTGTTACCGACGCTGCCTTCCATTTTGCCCCATGGCGACGCGCCGCCGCCGCCGCAGCAGCAGCAGCAGCAGCAGCAGCCGCCGCCGCCGCTTGTTCTCCCGCCGGCGCCGCCCGCATTAGACGCTTCGCTGCAGCCGCCAAGCGCCTCCCAGGGTCACGCGCCGCCGATCGCTTCCCGTGACCAGCTGTCCTCCGACATGGAACTCCCGACCGCTCCGGACCACATGACGTCATCGCGCGTCGGCTACCCCGACGCAATGGAGATCGACCCTACGGCCCCTCCTGTCTCATTACGGGCGCATACACCGCATGTTGACGTGCACCCTGGACTAGTTTTGCAGGCGTTTCCTAGCTCCCCTCGGACCGAATGGCCGGGTGCGGGTGGCACGGCCTCGCCTGTTGTTAGGCTCCCCACCTCATCGCATACGTCAACCTGTGGTCCTCCCCACGGCGGGCGGAAGCCTTATCTCACGACCGTTCGCCGATTTGCGGGGGAGGAATGTGGTGTCACCGCCAGACACCACACTTGCTAGGTGGTAGCTTAAATCGGCCGCGGTCCATGTAGTACATGTCGGACCCGCGTGTCGCCACTGTTATCGCAGACCTAGCGCCACCACCAAGGCAGGTCTCGTGATACGAGAGAGCACTCGCCCCAGTTGTACGAGAACCTAGCTATCGCCCAGTTGTATGAGAACCTAGCTACCGACCAGATGTACGAAGCTTTTCTCTCTCATTAGCCGAGAGACAGAATAGCCTTCAGCTAAGTTAATAGCGACCACCTAGCAAGGCGCCAGTTGTATCAGTGCCTATAGCTTACGAGTATTCAAGAGAGATGTATTCCAAAGAACAATTAAAAGATAAGTAATAAGCATCTACATACTTTTCTTCTTATTCATTTGTAAGTTCTCATGTTCCAGACTTCACGCCCGTTTGCTTTAGCCGTGCGTGCCCTATCTGCTGCAGCGTTAGTCTAGAGTTCATTTTCAGCCATCTCCACTTCACGGTGTCGGCCCAGCTACCGACACAACACTCGGCACACTCTTGACACTGTGGACCTCGGAGTACTGAATTCCCTAACGATTTTCGAAACGGAATATTCCATGCGTTTAGCTCCAACTACCATTTTGCGTTCAAAGTCTCTTAATTCCTATCGTGCAGCCATAGTCGAGACGGAAAACTTTTCAGATGAACCACCAGAGCTTCACCAGTGCGCTGCCCTTTTATGCGTTGCGTAAGCGATGCTATCGCCGTCTGTGTATGTGCATATCGCTATCCCTTCAGCGGCGGCTGAACAGAGAAGGCAACAGACGTTGGGCCTCCTCTCTTTTCCGTGGCGGAAGTAGTAGCAGCAGCAGCAGCCATAATAGTTTCTACAATAAATCTTTGTGCACTTTTGTCAGCGAGAGTTAAAGACATTGCTCGTGTTATTTCTCCCAAATCGCCAGCAGTAGAGACTACATCAAATTCGAAAGCTTAACCCCAATGTATAAGGTAGCCTGATGCGCGAATCATATGGCGAGGAAACGAGACTCATGCCAGGCAGGGCAGCCTGCAAACGCTCGGTTGCCGTGTAAACTGATGTCACTGCTAGGAATAGCAGAAGGGGTACAGGCTGTCGTAGCAATCTCTAGCTCTCTCTTACGTTAGTTGTCCTGTGTGCAGGCAATATGAATGAAGCCCAGCCTTGCAGAAGGACTGAGGTCACGTTTTGGAGTGAGGACATCGTTACTTCCTAGTAAGAGCTTTCGTTTTCAAGGAGATGTGAAGCTAACCGACATAAAATTTTGAAGAAAGGACGTCCAAACACCGGCGCTACACCTTCAAAAAGACAAGTGCTTTCCGAAGTTTATGGTATGAGCAGCACAAGTAGTTATGTGTTAGCCCTACAAAACTAAATTACTCTGCTCACCATGTTTGCCCGTAAGCATAAAAAAACCATAAAACTGTGTAATTTGTTGAGGGTTTCGACTATCTGAAGAATCTAGGTTTAGCATGGCTTGCTTCTTCTAAAGATCATGTAAGTAATTTTACTTCATATAAAGAACTATGCAAACAAGTGTTTAGTATTTCAGACCTACTTAATGAACATCATAAACCGATGAAAATCAGACAACAATGAAGTGAAAGTTAACAGAAAGTCATGAAAAATCTGACGTCACTACTCTTTTGTGTAAGCGGGAGGTAGCTTTCAGAGGTCATGATGAGACAGAAGATTCCTTGAATCTCTGAAATTTCAGAGCCATTTTTTAACTTGTGCTAAACAGAAACGAAGATTCGAAAGTAAACTGAAAGAAATTGGGCTATTTCCCGGGATTTAAAAACCTATGCAGGACGAACTGATTGAACGTATTAATAAGAAGATTTGTGAATATATTCATTCAAGTTTGGACTGAACTTCGTTTTATGTCTGCAT
Source organism: Schistocerca serialis cubense (assembly GCF_023864345.2). Classification (NCBI taxonomy): domain Eukaryota; kingdom Metazoa; phylum Arthropoda; class Insecta; order Orthoptera; family Acrididae; genus Schistocerca; species Schistocerca serialis. The sequence continues at coordinate 447,992,328 of NC_064639.1, read as the reverse complement.
TGTGGACGAAGCAACAGACTTTTCAGACAATGCTCTAGTGTTCTGAGACGAGTGGATTCCAACGGCGGCATTCAAGAATATTTTTTTGGTTTTGATGACGTTAATGAGGTTAGCCAAGCTAGGACTGCCGCTGCTTTATTCACTGTAATGAGTGGCGTGTTTCAGAATTGTGATATGAAGAACAAACGGGTGGTCCGAATCTATGATGGTGCTTCCGTTCTAGCAGGAAAATTAAATGACCTGTGAAACTGCCATTCCCCCTCCCCAAGCTCTTTCTACTCACTGTTTTGCACATCGTTTAAATTTAGTTATGCAGGAGCACTTTTCTTGTATAATACCAGTATCTAAGGATTTTTTTATCCATGCTTCAGGGTATTCCTGCTTTCTCCCACCGACCTTCCAAACGTACAGCAGTTGTCGACAGTAATCTTAGTAAAGGCATTCCTTCTGACAGTGAAACGAAATGGAACAGTAACGCCAGTATAATATATGCCATTCAAGAACCGTCCGGGGGTAAGTGAGATTTTAAATGGAGTAATTGACAGTCAAGACTTTAGTGCAACGACTGCATGAGAAGTTTGTGGCTTCGAAACTAGCCTCCTATACTTTGACTTTGTTTTTCTTTTCTCTGGTTTCCAAACTTTTTTAAAAACTGAATTGCTTTTCAACGTTCTTCAGAAAAAAAACAATGATGCACAGTTTTGTAACAATGCTCTCTCAGAATGAATAGCTTACACGAAAAAAACTTAGGAAATGAAGTTAAATTGATCGACTTTGTAAATCCCACGAAACGCTCGGCTGATAAGCAACCTGAAGCTTCGTTGAATAGAAGCGAAGTGATGGATGAATGCACTGGCAGTCCATTGATGTCAAAATACAAACAGGTGTACATCGAGGTATTGGATAATATTGTAACAAAGCTGGGGAAGCAAGACTTTCACATCGTGATAAATTGCTCTTTCATACATTAGGTGATGTTACTCAGTCCGCCAATTATGCCTACTGCGTTTGCCTGTAGGCGGTTTGGATTCATTATAGTGCGTCCTACAGCCGCTCTCGGTTGCGTGTAGAACTAGAGACCATTTTCTTCCCAGCAAAAAGAAACATTTCACTCTGTTAGTTTGGGAGAAAATATCAGAAGAGTGATTGCGAATGAAACCGACCAGATTATTCTAGCAGCTTTCAAACTGTTTTGTCTAACTGCCACCATTCTTGCAACAAGTGTTTCAGGTGAAAGGAATTTTTCTCGTCTTAAAGGCGTAAAAGCGTATTTGAGAAACAGTGCCACCCAGGATCGCTTATCAGCTCGTGCTAGTACCTTAGCTGAGAAGCCACTACTGCGAATACTTGAAAGCCGAGAGAAATAGTACGATGATGTCTTAGAAAGTTAAGGGAAGAAAAGGATCATCGACTAAACTTGTTTTACGAGTAATAACACACAAATGTCCAATATGGTACTTCGTTTGTAAATAAAAGAGAGTATTATTATTATTATCATCAGTAGTAGTAGTAGTAGTCGTGGTAGTTCTGATCGTCGTCTTGGTTCAAAAAATGGTTCAAATGGCTCTGAGCACTATGGGAGCACTATGGGACATCTGATGTCATCAGTCCCCTAGAACTTAGAAGTACTTAAACCTAACTAACCTAAGGACCTCACACACACCATGCCCGAGGCAGGATTCGAACCTGCGACCGTAACGGTCACGTGGTTCCAGACTGAAGCACCTAGAACCGCTCGGCCACAGCGGCCGGCCGTCGTCTTGGTAATAATAGTAGTAGTAGCAGTACTAGTGGTCGTTAGGAGCGCTAGGTACCCGTACATTAAAAGGGAAGGAAAGGAGATTTTCCAGTACATCTCCTCGCTTCCACCTAGAATTTAGCCCCATGATTCTTCCCTGTATTTAATGAATTCTGTCACCTCAGTGTAAATGAGCCACGGCTGTCGCAGGCAACAGCTGCAATGGAGCGTTCCTTAGGGACATCCGGAGGGTATGGAGATTGCGAGACGGAGCTCTGAGGACGACTTTTACAAATACCTCAGTAAGGTGTTCACGTGTGTTCCAGCAGCTCGAAGCGTGTAAATCGTTTGTTTATACATTATATTAGGAGCGTCTATGTTACTAAACCGGTACATGGTCCTATGTTTCATAGACCATGGCCCGCTGCTTAATTACAAGCTGCCTATCTAACGGCTTCCAGCGGTAATATTATGTTTTAAATATTTCATTCTAAAGGTTTAACACAATAGTACAAGTATTACAATTAGAAACTTTGTATGCGTCTTGAAGTACGATAAATCACTAAGCGCAAATTATCCTCACTATATTCATCTAGTATTTGAGATCAGAGCACTTAGCGACTTTTATAAATCTTTAAACATTGTTTAAAACCTTTTTGAAACTATATCACGGTGACAACCTCCCCTTTACGCCACCCCCAAAAGGATGAAGGGGGAGAAGTTTATCGTTTACTACATTTTCGTTGTTCTTGCAGGAGAACTTTAGCATCAGGCACGACATTTCAATTTATTACTTCCTTGCCACCAAATTTATTCGCAACGAATTTTGCAGACAGTATCGTCGTACAACACTGAACGTACCTCCAAAATTATATCATTCTACGGTACATACTTCAAGAGATACGTCATAAACATTGAGATGTGTGAAATACTAGCTTTCGTTAAAAATGGAGCGCAAATTACCCAGACTTTAGTCATCCACTGTTTCATAATGAGAGCGCTTCCAACAACCTTTAAACATAACTTCAAACCCTTTCTAAACTTTTTCTCCCTTACGTGCTTAGCGTCAGATATTTAACATATTAAGTCATTTGAAAAGTAATCAGACGTTTGAAGTTTTTTGTACTTGGGAGTTCCATTCTTTAAAGAATCGGCCCTTTATTGGTCTGAGTAGAAGCGAGTTACTTACTTACCTATGTCTGTGAGCTTCCGTCGTTTAATCTTAAATTTATTGGGTGTTTCTGTAGTTACGAGGTATTGTATCTCGTTTTGGTGACTGTAGCGTAGATTTACTCCGTCTGTAACCAGTTGTTGTATGTTTTGAAAGGGACAGCGGCCACTGTAGACATCTCAGCAAGGGGCTCGCCACCAGTCGTGTATCAGTGTTGATATGATATGTTATGTTGATATGATATGTTTAAAATTACTAAAATTGTAGTTGCAAGAATAAAAGCACGGCAATATGAAGTGGAATTTTTCTCATTGCTATTCATTAACGAAGCGAATGGTGAAAATGTTTTTATTTTTTATGAATCCTTCCAGGGTCCAGCTTGGAACGTATTATTTCCTTAATAGGTATGACTGAAAAACAGTGTTGTTTTATTAATTACGCTAAATAACTCCCATCTCTAATTCGTGTGCCCGCATCTCGTGGTCGTGCGGTAGCGTTCTCGCTTCCCACGCCCGGGTTCCCGGGTTCCATTTCCGGCGGTGTCAGGGATTTTCTCTGCCTCGTGATGGCTGGGTGTTGTGTGCTGTCCTTAGGTTAGTTAGGTTTAAGTAGTTCTAAGTTCTAGGGGACTGATGACCATAGATGTTAAGTCCCATAGTGCTCAGAGCCATTTGAACCATTTTCTAATTCGTGCCACCCTGCTCGTAAACAGTCTTCTGGTGTGCGTCCCTCTGACAGTAGTCTTAGGTGAATACTTCATTATTATTTGCACTTTCTCTGTATTAAAATGACCTCGGTTGAGTAACTAATGACTCAGGTTTAGGCCAAACGCGCAACATTTTCAGAACATATACCTTATGTGATGACAAATGGCCTGGTTATCAAGGTGAACGATGAGGCTCGTCTTCGTGTATCTTGGAATGTTAACAATCAGAAGCTCCGCTGTCGGTTGGATAAAAACCGTTGAGACATGCATGAATGTCCTCATCGTAGTGACAAGTGACAGTATGGTTCAAATCCCTAACTGACAAGTTTTTCGTAATAGTACGTGTCAGATCTGTGCAATTTTTTCTTTTTAAAGAGATATATACTTAGAATCGAGAGGGCATATCAGCTAAGCACAGGCACAGCGAATCTAAAGGGGCTGTACGACTGTACGCCAGGGAATTTCTGAAATATCAAATCTAGCATTGTCCGTGTTTTTGGCAGCTTCGGCAAAAGATTTAAAAAGTAGATACCGCAAAATGGACAAAGAATCTGTACTACAATATGTTGTATCGACAAACATGTTAATCTGTCATATTAATGAAACAGTTATTATGGAGATCTTACTGCAGCACCTCGTATTTACTGTTGATACTTGTGTAAACCGCACTCTGATGTAGAGACGCCAGATGGTAGCACATCGAGGCGCAGAACAACACCAGAAAATTTCCTGGTAGATTAAAGCTGCGTGCCGGATCGGGACTCGAAGCTGAGACCTTTGCCTTCCGAGGGCAAGCTCTCTAGCGGCTGAGCTATCCAAGCACGACTGAGGACCCGCCCCGCAGCTTTACTTCCGCCAGAACGTCGTCTCTTACCTTTCATATTTCACAGTTCTCAACTTTAGCTTGGAGCGCTAACTTTCCTGGAATAAGGGATATAAGTTGTGAAAGTAGGAGATGAGGTACTAGCAGACGTCAGCTTGTGAGGGTGGGTTATGAGTCGTGTTTGGACAGCTCAGTCAACAGAACACTTAACGAGAAAATGGTAAAATTCCAGGTTTGAGTGCCCGTCCGGAACAGTTTGAGTCTGAAAGGAAGTTTTATCGCAGCATGCACTCCGCTGCAGAATGAATATTCATTCCGGAAATTGAATGCTTTATCAGCAAACTGTAGCAGCTGGCCACGAAGACATTTCACGCGATCACTTTCGAGGCTTGTAGTATTTTGAAGTGAAATGTAGTTGTACGTAGTCACACGACAAATTAATTACTGCTACTGCCAGGTGTATAGTTCACTACGTTGAGTAACATAGCCCGTGGCCCATATGGAATATTGCTCGAGACACGGAGTGGGCCGGCTGAAAGCAGCACTGATATTGCCGGAACTCAGAGGTAGGGACTGTGTACTGGCTCCCACAACAGGCGGCGCCACATACTCGCAGTCGGCAGCGAGTATACAGCAAAGTGTCAGAGACACGCCTCCCTTCGCCACTTCACGGCATATGGTGCAATTCTTACGCCTCCGGAGTGGTAAAGAGCTGTCCGCACATTGCCAACTCAGTATAATATTCACTTCAGATTGCTTATCAGATACCCACTGAACACAGACTACGTTTGGTGTTTGCCTCTACATGGATAGCTTTACGATGGACTTGTGCCTAACAGAAAGATTGTAATATTTCACAGAGATCATCTTTTGTGTAGCTACAGACAGACAGAAGCTTTTGAGAAGCGTTAAACTCATAACACTGCGGTTGTGTAAGTGTTGTGCATTATAGGTTTAAAATGATATTCTTGTATTGTGAATGTGCATGTAGATACCAAAACCTGCGGAAAACAGTGCACCATGGTCTCCCTTGTACTACTCAAGCCTTAACTGACCGCCACCTACACCTTCACCTCTATGCCCTGCAGCACAACGGATAAAGTCTACGCTCTGGGTACAGTACGTGGAACGACCTTTTTTTTTTTCTTTTTAGTCTTTTGACTGGTTTGATGCGGCCCGCCACGAATTCCTCTCCTGTGCCACCCTCTTCATCTCAGAGCAGCACCTGCAACCTACGTCCTCAATTATTTGCTGGATGTACTCCACTCTCTCTCTTCCGCTACAGTTTCTACCCTCTACAGCTCCCTCTAGTACCATGGAAATTATTACCTGATGTCTTAACAGATGTCCTACCATCCTGTCCTTTGTCCTTGTCAGCATTTTCGACATGCTTTTTTTATCTCCGATTCTTTGCAGAACCGTCTCATTCCTTACCTTCTCAGTTCACCTGATTTTCAACATTCGTTTATAGAAACACATCCCAAATGCTTCGATTCTCTTCTTTTCCGATTTTTCCACAGTTCATGTTTCACTACCATACAATACTGTGCTCTAAACGAACATTCCCAGAAACTTCTTCCTGAAATTAAGGCCTATGTTTGATACCAGTAGACTTCTCTCGGCCAGGAACGCCCTTTTTGTCAGCGCTAGTCTGGGAATGACATTGGCAGGAACTAATAAAAAAGTGAAGGTAGTCACAGGGTCCCTAACCCATAATAAACAAAGCTAACTCAGGATGACACTGTTATTACTGCAGTTTTCACACCCCACCATCAATGTACTTTGAGTAATATTTTAGAAGCACTGCTCATACATTACGCTAATTATGTGTACTAAAAAGCTGAGGCACGAATAACGTCTGGACAGGTAAAACCAACGCCAATGGAGCAAAGTAATCGATACACAACATCTCGCAAGTGTTGTGCGCCACTGTAACCAAACCCATCCACCATCTCACAAGTGCTGAGGAAGACGTCTTGCACTTACGTTTGTAACGTAGCAAACTATTTCGAGTTGTCACCTTGCAGTGAAAGCGTAGCTTGCCGTGGTGCCGGGAGGAGAGCAGACGTTGGTTCTCACGATCGCACAGCTGACACTGGCTACTGGGCGGGGCGAGCCGTCCACGTGACTATGCTGCGTGCAGTAGGTCACACATACTCTCTATGAATCTGATCAGCAATATTAAATACTAATAGATTTCTTCATACTTAGTGTATCAAATTCTATGGATAACACAACCATACAGCTAAAATTTCAAATCAATAACTTCAATACTTTTGGAGATACAGTTTTTACCTGAAACACACAATAACCGTGTTGGCATTGTGAAACTTAAGCTTGGGACTGTAATGTGTTCGTGTATAATATCAACTGAAACTACAACCAAGAGCATAGGTACACATAATCTAATATTCTGGCATTTTCTTTAGTAATTAAAAATAATCATCTTGGGGTTGAAGCGCTTTTTTTACGTGTTTGCTTTAACAATATGTATGTTTTTGCATAGGGTCCGCCTTTAGCAAAACACAATTTTGTTTTTTAACCCAGACATGTTTCACCGCAGTTGCAACATCTTCAGTGGGCTTTTATTTTTTAATCTGTTAAAGATAAAGAGTGTTCTTTGCTGTTGGTATACACGTAGCTATTAGTTTTTAAATCGTAAATTACAGACATTTGAAAAAAAACACATAAATTATGAATTCATACCTTTTTACCACATGGTGTGGTTTTTCAAATGTCTGTAATTTACGATTTCAAAACTAATAGCTACATGTATACCAACAGCAAAGAACACACTTTATCTTTAACAGAATAAAAATAAAAGCCCACTGAAGATGCTGCAACTGCAGTGAAACATGTTTGGGTTAAAAAACAAAGTTGTGTTTTTCTAAAGACGGAGCCTATACAAAAACATACTCTAATTTAAAATAATTTAGAAAATTACCGTTTCATCGTATTTTGGTTGTGAGTGATTTGGAGATACTGAGAGAGTAAATGGAGGACATAAAATGAAAATGTGATATTGTATTAAAACTATGTAAATGTATGCGTGAGAAAGTTGACGTGCAATAGGGGAATTTGTGACGTACGTCCGAGTGAGCTTGATCTTGTAAAAGGCAGCCAAAAGGGGGGATTTAGTATTAAATTTATTTTGTGGAATAGAATCGTATTTTGTTATCATTATGCGTTCAAATGTTTCAAATGGCTCTAAGCACTTATAGGACTTACCATCTGAGGTCATCAGTCCCCTAGACTTAGAACTACTTAAACATCACTAACCTAAGGACATCGCATACAGCCATGCCCGAGGCAGGATTCGAACCTGCGACCGCAGCAGCAGCGCGGTTCCGGACTGAAGCGCCTAGAACCGTTCGGCCAGCTCATTATATGTTATTTAGTTTCCGAATTACGAGATTTCTATTCTAAACTAGTTGTGGTAATCTGATTGGCTGACATAAGAAGTACCGCGAGTATAGAAGAGCTCGTGATGATCAGATTGGCTGCTTAACGTACTAGTCAATAGGAATTCAGCGTTTCCCGAGCGTTTGAGTAGGTCTTTGTGCCTCAGATCTATGAGCCGAGATAGTGGCTCGGTAGTCATCTTCAAGTAAACACCTATGTTAAACTGCACTGCTCAAATTTGTATCAAAATAAAGAAATTCGCGCGTTTTATTGGTTCTCCTGTAGTTGACGAAAAGCGAGTACTGTATTGAATATTTTGTGAAAATTTGAACCTTGTAAGTGATTTATTTAAGGAGAGATTCGCGTCGTCCATAAACTCCGCGTGGCGTGTTTAGTGCAGATAACGAAACATTTTAACGAGCATCTCCTTACAGGAGGCCTACTGAACGACTGCCTGTGTTCACTCGCAAGCAGTCGTGGGTCAGTGACTGTTTAGGACGTTTAAAATATCGGGTCGGACTAAATAGGCTGTATTCGGATGTGGACTTGTAACAGAGACGTCAGTAACATTACCTAATGATGTAGGGATATTAAATACGCACTTGATAGCCATTATCTGTGTTTTGAAGACAATAAAACAATTTAAAGGAAATTTTAGACCTTTTTTTTTTTCAAATGAGTCATTTAAAACTCCAGAATGCTCGATAGTCTAACTAGCTTTCAGCAACCGCCCATGGAATGGAGTTATGTGAGCTTTGCGTTTTAGGTATTTAGTCGAATTTTCATGAACCACTGCTTTTGTTGGCTAAACCAGTATTTACCATCGCAGAGTGAAATGATAAACCTGAAACCTATCTAGTTAGGTGGATTGATTGCTTAAAGGATGGGGAGAGTCCAACCCGCCCCTCCGCACGTTGCTCACGAGTGTCCAAGACGAAGTAGCTTTTATATTCGGTATCGTTTTCTAAAAAGCTCGCACAAGTTACGTTTGTGCCAGACAATCAGAGGCGGATACGTCCTTACACGCTGCTATAGATTTTAACGTCATTTTACGTTAAATGGCGCTTTGAAAAATTGTGGTAATTATTTTTTCCAGTTGATTCGGTGGGCGACGGACTCTCTTTGCCTGTATGTCTCGAATTCAAAAAGCATCTTATATATTCAACACGCATTACTTAATTTAAACCCAAGGCTGTGATTCATTAGCTCAGTTTGTGGCGCATTCTAGCAAGCCAGCGGCAGTGTTGACTCCTACCCCAAAGTGATCAGACGGTTTCGCCTGGTGCCTGCCAATCGCTGCCCTTCCACTGGCCAGCGTTCCGCCGGACCACACACAGGCTATTCTCGCTGTGCAAATCTTTTGTCGGCATGTATCTGCTTGCCTGCTACGTTCCACTTCTGAATCTGAAGCGACACACACACACACACACACACATATATATATATATATATATATATATATATATATATATGGGTGGTTAGTGTTTAACGTCCCGTCGACAACGAGGTCATTAGAGACGGAGCCCAAGCTCGGGTTAGGGAAGGAAATCGGCCGTGCCCTTTCAAAGGAACCATCCCGGCATTTGCCTGAAATGATTTAGGGAAATCACAGAAAACCTAAATCAGGATGGTTGGAGACGGGATTGAACCGTCGTCCCCCCGAATGCGAGTCCAGTGTGCTAACCACTGCGCCACCTCGCTCGGTATATATTTGTGCTCTGTTCCATTAAATTGTAGCCTGCCCAGGGTAATAACTAGTAAATGTGCTTTTGAATATGTTTTGTCTTGAGCAAACCCAATTTTTATTCTTTTTTACTCGGAAATACCGTGCTGAAATTGTGGCACCTTCAGTGTGTCTTTTTATTTGATTTCCATCAAATAACAGTAACTGTACACACTCGTATAGAGTTTCAGTTTCAAGTAGGATATTCACAAACGGAAAAAATACCTAAGTAACATATGCTGTTGTTTCTGTGGTTTTGTGTACTTTTGATATTCTTTTATACACACATAAAAAAAAAGATTTGCATCACTCCGGTTCCCAGAACTCCTGAAGACAGACGTTGACTGTGGATATTGCATGACAGACACAGTCCGTTTCACTGTTCAGAAATGTCATTAAACCCTCTCAAAGACGTAAGCGACCATGCATGAACAGCGCCTAGTAGATGGAGGGCGTCCGACAACCGATCAGTTCCAGTCATTCCGCCAGGAAGGAGTTACACGGCTCGTGTTGTGTGTAGTTCAACCATGCCTAGATGGTCAATGCCGCGGTTCAGTCGCGTCCGCGTTGTTACTTCGTGCCAGGAAGGGCTCCCAACAAGAGAAGTGTCCAGGCGTCTCGGAGTGAACCGAAGCGATGTTGTTCGGACATGCAGGAGATACAGAGAGACGGGAACTGTCGATGACATGCCTCGTCGGGCCGCCCAAGGGCTACTACTGTGCTGGATGACCGCTACCTAAGGATTATTCCTTGAAGGAACCCTGAGAGCAACGCCACCGTGTTGAATAATGCTTTTCGTACAGCTACAGGACGTCGTGTTACGACTTAAACTGTGCGCAATTGGCTGCATGATGTGAAACTTCACTTCCAACTTCCATAGCGACGTCCATCTTTGCAACCACGACACCATGCAGCGCGGTACAGATGGACCCAACAACATGCCGAATGGACCGCTCAGGATTGGCGTCACCGATGAGTGTCGCATATACCTTCAACCAGACAGTCGTCGGAGACTTGTTTGGAGGTAGCCCGGTCAGGATGGACGCCTAAGACACACTGTCCAGAGAGTCCAGCAAGGTGGAGGTTCCCTGCTGTTTTGGGGTGGCATTATGTGAAGCCGACGTACGCCGCTGTTGGTTATGGAAGGCGCCGTAACGGCTGTACGATACGTGAATGGCATCCTCCGACCGATAGCGCAACCATATCGGCAGCATACTGGATAGGCATTCGTCTTCATGGACGACAATTTGTGCCCCCATCGTGCACATCTTGTGAATGACTTCCTTCAGGATAACGGCATCACTCGACTAGAGTGACCAGCATGTTCTCCAGACATGAACCCCATCGAACATACTTGAGATAGACTAGGAAGGACTGCTTATGGACGACGTGATCCACCAACCACTCTGAAGGATGTACGCCGAATCGCCATTGAGGAGTGGGACAATCTGGACTAACAGTGCCTTGATGAACTTGTGGACAGTATGCCACGACGAATACAGGCATGCATCAATGCAAGAGGACGTTCTACTGGGTATTAGAGGTACCGTTGTGTACAGCAATCTGGACCACCACCTCTGAAGGTCTCGCTGTTTGGTGGCACATCATGCAATGTGTGGTTTTCACGAGCAATAAAAAGGGCGGAAATGATGTTTATGTTGATCCATATTCCAATTTTCTGTATAGGTTCCGGAACTCTCGGAACCGAGGTGATGTAAAACTTTTTTTATGTGTGTAGTTCATTATTTATAACGTTAGAGAACGTAACACATGTCTCCTATTTACATATTGTTTTGACACACACAGATACACCTCTCGAAGCTATAGTCAAAACAGGATTCACAACTCCTACTCAGAATTCATTCACCTGTTCGCAATCTTGTTTTCGTATTTTGTAAACAGTGGTACATTGCAAGTTACACCTGCACCTTCGCAGTTTCAAATTGCAGGGACAACTTTCGGTACAGATAAGATTTTTCTATAAGATTCTCTACGGTTGCAGATAATAAACTAAAAGAATAACAGCTAAATTGTAAAGCACAGAAAGTTACGGAAACAACAGCTTTACTTTTGCCAGTATGTCGTCTCGTACCTTCCAAACGTCAAAGATCTTCAGATAGGGAATGAGGTTCTGGCGGAATCAAATGTCGTGAGGACGGGTCGTGACTTGCGCTTGGGCAGCTCAGTCTCCCCTGAGCAGTAAATAAAGCGAGCACGCCTCTTTTTTAGCCCAGTCGGCAGTCTCCCTTCGGCAGTAAATAAAGCGAGCACGCCTTCTTTGCGCCTCGCTTGTTGTGCTGCTTGCGAGCGAGCGCGTGTTTGTTTACTTCCGCTTGACTTTGTGTTCGTATTCATTGACCATCCCGGCGCTTTCCTACCGCCAAACCACGATTAAATTATCTTTCCCGTTAGATCATGCACGACCAAATATTATGAAGTCGAACGGTTTATACGGGACGAAATGCGTCTCTACCGCAAGATGTTCTCGGGATTAACTTTTAGATCGTCAGTAGCACTGTGTGTATAAAGATGGCGAATGAAGAGCTGTGCACCAACGTTGTGCGGCGCTGTGCTCACGATCTCAAGTTCCGATACTCTGACGGCCGCATAGGGGCTGTAGTGATTGAGCATGCTGGTTTTGGCCTCTGAAGGTTGAGAGTTTTCGAACTGCCGTTTGAGATGCCGTCGGACGTTCGGGTAGCTGCCTTTAAGCTTTACGACAGTATCATCCATTAGATAAAAACTCAAGTTAGGGAACACGTGCCTTCTTGCTTAGTTATTGTCGGCTGCAGGGCTGTCCTCATGTACGATGGCCAGCCACACACTTGTTCAGATTGTAGGTTGGAAGGCCATGCCCTTTTTGAATGCCTTCGACGCAGACTGCTTCAGACACAAATTGGAGACATAGCTCCCCCTTCGGCGCTTACTATGTTACCTCTACCGTACGCGTCCGCAGCGGGGTTTCCTGCTGCATCCATTCTGAATCAGTAGGCACTGGCGTCGACTCTTCTCATCGAGGTGATGAATATTTTGCCTGCCTCTCCTACACTACCGTCAGCGGAAGTACCAATATACGGTGGCCGTCGAGCTGCACCGACCTCCACTTTTCACATGTCGTACGAAAGCCATCCACTATCCGACTCGAAACAGCATCTTAGGAAGAAACGGTCGTTGAGGAAACAGACGAGACAGCGTCATATCCCTTCTCATACCTGCCTTCATTGAATGTGTGCACCGGATGATTATCCTTCTACTGATGGTGCACTGTCCTTCGACGCCCTGGTACCGGACGACGTAACATATCTCTCCATCACTCTTTCTGGCTAGCATCCACCAACGGACACCAGCCTTTGCCTGCCTTCGTCTGACGCAGTTGCCCACCTTCCTGTACCTGATTCTATATGAGGGTACATCTTTGAAACTGTTCCACTGAACCAGCGTGGTGAGACGTCTGCCTCCTGGGGAGACGACGTCGATGCTGAGGATGGACGCTCTCGAGGTGCACAGGATGAGGGAAACCCCTTGATGGGGTCGACTCCATTCCTATCACAGTGATGTACCCTTCTGCCACACGCCCCGTGCTTCCCCTACTGGTGGTGGGGTGGTGATCCTCTCATGTGACGGTATCCTCGTTCACGCAGTTGCCTATCTCCCAGATGCCCGAGGTATGGCACTTACGTTTGATGGCGTCAGGATTATTAACGTCTATGCATCATCTGGTTTGGGTCACCGTCGCGAACATTCCACTTTCTCCTCCGAGATGCTCATGCCTCTCTTCCTGGGTCAGCAGGATGCACTGATCATGGGAGACGACTTCAACACCACCCAGGAGCTAACAGACCAACTGCCACGTCACTCTCCATAGTTGGAGCCAGAGGCAATTGTCCAGAGCCTCAACTTTATGGACTCTTTGGAGCATATTCATGATGATCATCTGAGGTTTAGGCGTTTCACTAGCCATTCTTCCCGTCGCCTCGATCGTCTTTATATCTCCAGCAACGCAGTCGGTGGGATGCAGGCTGCTGAAGTCCAGCCCATTGCGTTTTCTGACCTGACGCCGAAAGCTGTGCCGTCAATCTCTGTCGCCAAAACTTATGGCGCGACCAGAGCCCATGGAAAGTGAACAAAACGTATCTTACTTCACCCAACTGCCTTCTGATCATCGAGAACATGTGGACTGCTTGTCGTTGATGCTGCAATGCATATCAGTCTTCCTTGTCATGGTGGATCCTCTGCACAAAGGCTGCCTCCATAAGGCCTTGATTGGTTATAGAAGGGAGTCGCGGCGTGGCTGTGACAAACCCAGGATTTCTACTCCACCGTTCTCTGGGGATGTACTATGGTGCAGTATTCTCCAGAGCGTCAGCGATGGTAACCTGTGCCAAGACGACACCACTGGAAGACTTTGGATAACGTTTTTACGACTGATGGTGAACGGCATTTAGATAACCAACGTGATAGAGGGCTTGCGCTACACATACATTATGTTACGCTGTACTCTGCGCAACGTCATCAACCCACCACCATTGCGGCAGTTTCCCGACTTTCCTTTGGCTCGTTTTTTTGGGATGCAATAATGGATACGCTGGCCGATGTCAGGGAGCGAAAAATCCGTGATGCTATCACGACGGTTTCTAGCAAGCCGGCCAGTCCTGACGGCCTCCTACTAGAGTTTTACCTGACATTTCGTCCCCCATTGGCGCCGGCATGGACGGAAATTTGTCAACATTTTGTCACCTATCGTGCAGATCCCCGACGATTTCCTCGACGGTCGACGGTTTCCCCATTACCATCCACAAGCCTCGGAGTACATCGTCCCTTGACGTTGCTCAGCAGCGACAGGCATGTCTTTACCCGGCTGTTGACTACACAGCTTAAACGAACGGCGTGGTACGTGGAGTTGAAGCAGCCTCCCATCATCAGTGCTGGTAACATCCGCACTGCCCTCTGTCGCTTTTGGTCGCCCTTTGCTACAGACAGGCTTTCGACTGCGTCGGTCACGACTATCCGGAAGGGGAGCTGCGCAATATGGGAAACTCTGATACTACTGTCGACGTCGTAGTGCGTTTCCTTCACTGGCTCTACAATGGCCACCTCGCTCCTCCCATCTTGATCTATCATTCAGTGCATCAAGGCTGCCCGCTATCAGCACTATCCTATGCTTTTTCCATGGAATTGTTCCTCTGCGGCCTCCATCAATGCTTATCTGGAAAATCTCTTGGTGGTCACGTCTTTTGCTGCCCTCGTTATGTGGATGATCTCGTCCTCGTTCTTCGTAGTGATGCCGAGGTCAGGGGGTCCTTGGCGTGTGTTACCACCTACGGCGAAGCTTCTAGTAGCTGCTTTAATGTCCAAAAATTGACTGCTGTGGCTGTAGGTGCAGGTTTCTTGACGTCAGCGCTGCTCCATTGGGTGCAGCTGCTACTATCCGATTGTTAGTACTCGATTTCGTGGGTGATCTGCGGCGCACAATTGCCCTCAACGGCCGACGCCTACTGTCTCAATTACGAGCTGAGCTCCTACATCATTATTTATGTGCCCTTGATCTTCTGCAAGGGACGCAATATGTTAATGTATATTTGGCATCATGTATGCTCCACATGGCACAGACACTCCCCATTCCACCCTCCATGGTCCGACGCATGCTGGCATCATTAGGTTCGTACGTTTGCCACGGCTTGTTCAACACTCAGTACGAGACCCTCACACTGCCACAGTGCACCGGCGGTTTAGACCTGTATCAAGTCCTTGATAGAGCGATAGCCTTTTTCGTCAGCTCTCAGATGGTGCTGTGGCGACGTTATCCCGCCGGCCGGGGTGGCCGAGCGGTTCTAGGCGCTACAGTCTGGAACCGCGTGACCGCTACGATCGCAGGTTCGAATCCTGCCTCGAGCATGGATGTGTTTTATGTCCTTAGGTTAGTTAGGTTTAAGTAACTCTAAGTTCTAGGGGACTGATGACCTCAGAAGTTAAGTACCATAGTGCTCAGAGCCATTTTTTGACATTGTCCCACAAGCCTCATCACCCCGTTGTGAGACCGTTGCTCCATGCTATCTCTCAGCCTCCACACAGCTTTCAGACGTACCGCTGCCCTCCTTTTATGTCCGCTTTTTTTCCTCGAACGGAGCTATCACTATGAGGTGGTCCTTGACTTTCTTCAGCAGAACATGATACCGAATGTGATTGCGGGTAAGCACACCCACATCGACTCGAGTGCCGTCTGGCGGTAGGTGTGTGTTAGTTATCTTGCCACTGAAGTCTAGTCTGCATGCTAGGTTATGGTGAATGGGAAGCAAGTGTGCTGGTCAGTCCACCATGGGATTCACCTTCCAGACACCACGATGTACGACGCCTGTGATTTTCTGGACACAGAAGAGCAATGCCTGGTGTGTGGGTCGGCGATAGGTGTCTGTTTGTTGGCGCAACACTACTAGCCTTTATACCCGTCGACTCCTGATCAGATACCTCCTCATTTTCTCTTCTTTCCGGATCTGGAATACATCGCATAAACAAGAGGAGATTTATGAAGTGGATTTGTGGACACACAGTTCACTACTTGTGTGCTGATGGCGAAGAAAATGTCCTTGATTTTTGGGAATTCCTTAATGAATGACATTGTGCAGTAATCCACAATCCCAAATATCAGAAAATTTTTCTGTAATTTTGTTTGTAGCGTTTTTGTCAACGCACACCGGAGTTGGGGTGTTATTGCAGTGAGCAGTTGATTGACGAATTTTCTACTCTTAGTACTGATTATTGTCTGGCCCTTGGAATGTTCATCTCTGAAACCATATGCAAGGATAATCCCGCCGAGTGTGCGAATTGACACTCCCTCCCGCACGTTATGTCTGTTTTTTTCTATGCCTGGTGGTGTAGAAAAAATTAAAGAAAATAAAACTTGTGTCCTTGATTTGCTTTGTGCTTCTACTAGTCCTGATTCCCTACGCTTTCCTTGGTTCCAGAGAAAGGGAACGGGAGATGGTGGAAAGATCTCAAGTTGCGACACCTTCCGACTTTGCTCGTGCCTCTCCCTCTGTGCCGGAAAGGTTCCACTGAAAAAAAAAAGTTGGTAGAGGACATACCCGCGAAAGATAAAGGTCTCCGAGTTCGAGTTTTCGTCCGGCATACAGTTTTAATCCTCCAGTATGTCCTATAACTTCTTTGTTCCAGTTTGTAAATACCTTTCTTAAAAGTAAAATTCGTTATGTACAGAGAGCAAAAAGGAATTTTCGTGTTATTTGATAGCATGTAAACAGAAAACTCGCTGAAAATGCTGTAAATTCAGCGAAATGAGTGGGTGGATACGATGCAATCGTATCGACAACGCGGACGCCGGAACAAGATGAAATTGTGTTCACTCAGGGAGCCAACAGCAACCGGTGTTTCCAGGCAGTCATTCGGGCCCGATGTTGCTGAACTTAGGTGATCGGACGAAGCCGGTGTATTCAACATGGTGTGGCCGTTGGCGCCACTATAATCTACTGGCACGCCACAAGGAGCCTTCGGCTAACACCCTAATACATACAATCCGCAACGGTGAGTGCATCGACGGCGAGGCTGAGGTTACGCCCGACACCGCGTCCCAGGAGCGTAGCGATTGCCGAATCAGCAGACCTATTGAAAAACAAATTTTTATGTAAGCAAAAAACGGACATACAAGTGAGCTCCAACCGGAAGATGAGTAGTAGATGTTTGTGTTCGGTCAAATGGATACGAAACACAGTTGGAAGAGGCGCTGGGCGCGACTGCAGCTACGCGTGCTGCGGGACTCACGCGCTTGGAGGCGGCGCCGGGCGGCGGCGCGGAGCTGGTGGGCGAGACGGCGACGGCGGCGGCGGCGGCGCGGCGGAAGGCCCTGGCCGCGGGCCCCGGGCTGTCGCGGCCCGCCTCCGCCTCCCCGTCCGAGTCTGCGCCGCCGATGTCGAAGCGCAGGAAGCTGCGCAGCACCTCGGACTCGCGCTGCATGCTGAGCAGCAGCCGCGCCGCTTGCTGCGACGCCGCGTCGTCGCGCTGCCGGCCCCGCCGCGGCGCTTCGGCCCCCGCGTCGCCCTCCTCGCCCTCCGACGCCGACGCCGCCGTCACCGACAGCGACACAGACCCCAGCTCCGGAGACTCCGGCCGCGACATGGTCGCCACCACCTGTGCAGTACCGCACCCACCGACACCTTACGCTGTAGCATCATCTATTAGCTATTCCTGCCACAGAAATACAGATACTGATACTAAAAATGGGCTAATGTGTAATCTGTATCACCACGGGTGTACTCTCCGAGATGCGATTGCGGACTCCGGCAGCAACACATACGCTACTGGCCATTAAAATTGCTACACCACGAAGATGACGTGCTACAGACGCGAAATTTAACCGACAGGAAGAAGATGCTGTAATATGCAAGCGATTAGCTTTTCAGAGCATTCACACAAGGTTGGTGCCGGTGGCGACATCTACAACGTGCTGCCATGAGGTAAGTTCCTAACTCATACACAAACAGCAGTTGGCCTGCGTTGCCTGGTGAAACGTTGTTGTGATGCCTCGTGTAAGGAGGAGAAATGAGTACCATCACGTTTCCGACTTTGATAAAGGTCGGACTGTAGCCTATCGCGATTGCGGTTTATCGTATCGCGACATTGCTGCTCGCGTTGGTCGAGATCCAATGACTGGTAGCAGAATATCGAATCGATGGGTTCAGGAGGATAATACGGAACGCCGTGCTCGATCCGAACGGCCTCGTATCACTAGCAGTCGAGATGACAGGCATCTTATCCGCATGGCTGTAACGGATCGTGTAGCCACGTCTCGATCCCTCAGTCAACACATGGGGACATTTGCAAGACAGTTCGGCATGGACTATCTTGGAGACCGTGGCTGCGGTTAGCCTTGACGCTGCATCACAGACAGGAGCGCCTGCGATGCTGTACTCAACGACGAACCTGGGTGCACGAATGGCAAAACGTCATTTTTTCGGATGAATCCAGGTTCTGTTTACAGTATCATGACGGTCGCATCCGTGTTTGGCGACATCGCGGTGAACGCACATTGGAAGCGTGTATTCGTCATCGCCATTCTGGCGTATCACCCGGCGTGATGGTATGGGGTGCCATTGGTTACACGTCTCGGTCACCTCTTGTTCGCATTGACGGCACTTTGAACAGTGGACGTTACGTTTCAGATGAGTTACGACCCGTGACTCTACCCTTCATTCGGTCCTTGTGAAACCCTACATTTCAGCAGGATAATGCACGACCCCATGTTGCAGGTCCTGTACGGGCCTTTATGCATACAGAAAATATTCGACTGCTGCCCTGGCCAGCAAATTCTCCAGCTCTCTCACCAATTGAAAACGTCTGGTCAATGGTGGCCGAGCAACTGGCTCGTCACAATACGCCAGTCATTACACTTCATGAACTGCGGTGTCGTGTTGAAGCTGCACAGGCAGCTGTACCTGTACACGCCATCCAAGCTCTGTTTGACTCAATGCCTAGTCGTATCAAGGCCGTTATTACGGCCAGAGGGGGTTGTTCTGGGTACTGATTTCTCAGGATCTATGCACCCAAACTGCGTGAAAATGTAATCACATGTCAGTTCTAGTATAATATATTTGTCCAATGAATACCCGTTTATCATCTGCATTTCTTCTTGGTGTAGCAATTTTAATGACCAGTAATGTACCTTCCACCCCATGGCGTAAGGGGCTACCTGCTGGCTATGCCTGCACACCCACCGCACAGATATCGCTTCGCCGTTGCCGCCGCCACCCCCTCCCCCTCCGCCCCTCGGCAGCGGAACTGATCTCAAAAGTTAGTGTGTATATATTGTCCCGGTTGTCCCGGCTAGTTTTGAACCATTCCCTGCCGTATGGGCCGGGTATAATACATCTCTGAATCACGTTGTGAATCTAGTCGTGTGAACTAGTCAGTTGAAAATGGATCGCGTTTTTCGAGAAATATTTCATACACTTGCAACCATGACGGATCCAAAGACAGTTTTTTTTATTACTCTGGAGTAACATATCAGTTGAGTTCCAGTCTATTTTTACTAATTCGTTTGCCTAAGTGAGTTGATTTAGTTACTTTAGTAGTCTGTATGCATTCGTTGATTCCTTTTGAATCTGTTTGTAAAAAGGTTTGTCAGCTTCCTTCAATAACCCTTGAATGTTCATAGATATTATTGTCTATGTACTAGCTGATTGTGGAATTTAGTAAACACTGGGAATGTCTCGTATATTTCTGTTTTATTGACACTATTAAGTTCTTAAATTTATGAGAGATGGCACCGGAGAATCAATGAAAGGAGAGTTGATCCTAATGTGTATTCTCTCGGTATGATAACAGTCAGTCAGTACTACATTCCTTCGTGTACCTATCACCAAAGCTATGCTTTCCCATGAAACTGTCTTTTGTCATTAATGGCCGATAAATTATGAATATGTCTCTCGGCCTTACATGTCTACGCTTCTCAATTCTTACGACTCGATATTAATTGTGGGTTAGAATCCTTTCAATGTCTGTTCAGCACAAGTTTAATCTTTTAATGGGCACTATTTTTTACTTCTCGTTTATTAGCGGAATCAACTTGACAACGATCGGCAGAGATACTAGTGTGATACGGTCCAACCTATTTTCCGTCCCAATACTCTTTAATAATTCGCATACAGCGAATAAAGTCCTAATTCAACATAAAGGTTTCCGTATTGTCAATAAATCTCTTCACAATCGTAAGTATACGATCGTTGCGTTTCGTTTAACACGTACAATCACCATTCACTTGATTATCAATGTTCGTACACCCAATTACCTCTAATTGACTCCGTCTCTGAATTTATCCCAATATAATCTATTCTCCACCACTCCAATGTCTAATCCAGTTCTAAGAATGCAATTAAATTGGGCATCTAACCCCAAAAGTCGACTACCACAGAAGAACTGCGAACAGACCACCGCTGAAACCAAAACTCAAAAGACCTAACAATGCTGCGCATTGGTTTATCAAATGGTTCAAATGGCTCTGACCACTATGGGACTCAACTTCTGAGGTCATCAGTTCCCTAGAACTTAGAACTACTTAAACCTAACTAACCTAAGGACATCGCACACATCCATGCCCGAAGCAGGATTCGAACCTGCGACCGTAGCGGTCTCGCGGTTCCAGACTGTAGCGCCTATAAGAGCACGGCCACTCCAGCCGGCGCTTTGGTTTATATATTACATTCAAAACAAAACGCAGCTCTGTCATGTCTTCCTTGGATTCCCTTTGTACTACTTTGCGCTATTCTATTTCGAAGATCTACTCTTTGTAAAATTTTAACTAACTATTACTTTGAAAAACTACTACCGTTTTTTGGCTCTTTCGTACTAAAGAATTTAATCTAATACTCGTTTCTGTATAACCACTCTCTAAAGAGCGGTTAGGCAACGGCTTTGCCACAGTGGATACACCGGTTCCCGTGAGATCACGGAAGTTAAACGCTGTCGGGCGTGGCCGGTACTTGGATGGGTGACCATCCAGCCGCCATGCGCTGTTGCCATTTTTCGAGGTGCACTCAGCCTCGTGATGCCAATTAAGGAGCTACTCGACCGAATAGTAGCGGCTCTGGTCAAAGTAAACCATCGTAATGACCGGGAGAGCGGTGTGCTGAGCACACGCCCCTCCTATCCGCATCCTTAACTAAGGATGACACGGTGGTCGGATGGTACCGATGGGCCACTTGTGGCCTGAAGACGGAGTGCTGCTTAAAGAGCGGTTACGTGGTTCAGGTGTATGGTGACGGGACCAAATTCCGTCGGCAGCCGCCGCTGTTTTCCAAGACGCGGTCAGTGGGCAGTCGGCAGCGGGATGGAAAGAAGCACGGCCGAACTGGATATGACTTTCAAATACGTACACTGGTGTCCAAAATTAAAGCAACAAACCGCTGTTTCCCCGTCCTGTGTTTAATTCACGATATAATCATACAAACTGTCAACATACGTCCATACGATAGTTTTCTGCACGGAAGGTGGAATTTCGGTCAACAGAAAACCACGCCATTGATGACGTCAGGGCACCTACCAAACAGAGTAGTGTTTGCCGGGTAGTCCCACATCCACAATCGCTGTGTACATACCCGCAGACGGTGCAGTATGGCACAGACAACACGCCTACCAGGCTCTCTACGGTGGAGGGCCATAGGAAGAATGGAGCAGGAGAGTCGCAAACTCATGTGGCCCGATGGCTTAACGTGAGTCGTTCCGTTGTTTCTCGGATGAGGCGGCAGGTTATAGGGACCAAAACTGTATCCCGATGACCAGGGCAGGGCCAACCACGGGTGACATCAGAAACAGAGGAGCTCCCTACACCGACAAACTCTTTTACGACGATGACATTGATAAATTAGATGCATTTAACGGGCTTCCGAACATACGAACCAGTCTCATTTAATCACGCGAAATAGTCCTGGTACAGACACGTGTGCCAATAGCAGTCGCAAGATATGCAGCTATCTGTCTAGGAGTGAACGGTCCATTCATTTTCGTCCCTTGGGCTACATGTCGGTCGTCTTAGGGTGTAGTGGTCTGTCTATGACCACCTGAATGCTTTCCCGTAGCATTACCACCTTTAGCGGTCTTTTAATCGCAAGATGACACTTTCGGGCACAGCTACTGCTGCGGCCACAGTAGTGACACTCTGACAGGCTTCGCGCCGTTCAGTTTCTCGTTCATGATCGTAAGCACTAAAATGATGTCTTACAGACATATTACGATATCACATGGAATGTCAGACTGATCTGTTCTACAACAACCTTCGTCCAACACCGTACTGCATGATGTATCGAATGCATATAGAGCGTTCGTACACAGGCTTCGCTACATTTAACACATCCTGCCCTCTACATTTCCTTCTACTATCATTAGTCAGCTGTTCCGTAGCAATAGTCGATTGCTCTTTAGGAACTGGCAGTTGTTCCTTAGAAAGTGTCAGCTGTTCTTTAGCAGTTGTCAACCAGTGTACATACACAAACTTTTGTCGTGAGTCAGTCACTCTATTGACTAATAGGTAGAGATAAAGCTTAAGTCTGTGGAGCAAGACCGCGACCAGGCTATTGGCCTGACTACAGGAGGAGTGCAACTTTTGCTAAAAGGATGAGTGGATCCAGAGCCGTCCAGGAGGTAACGGAACGAGGAAAAGCCGCCGCCCCTATCCTGGACTTAACTCGGGACCTCCAAGGCCGCAGTTTAAAGCTCTGGATCACCATGCCCACATTTATGAATGAAAACCTTACCAAGATCCATACAGTAGTTCCTGAGATTAACCTTCACGTACAGACAGAAAAAACGCAACGGGTGATTCTAATTTACAATATGCGTAGATAAATCGAAAGATTACGCACCGAGTTTCTTGTACGTAAATCGTTTTTGAATGCTGGATGAGGAGATCGCTTTATGTCTCACGGTAGGACGAGAAATGTCTACCAGCATATGTTTGACTTTGACATTATCAGTACACGCTGAGGTGACAAAAGGTATACCGTAGCTTTTGTCACGGGACATCTCCCAATACTGTGTCGGGACTCCTTTTGTCTGGCGTAGTGCAGCAGCTCGACGTGGCATGGCGTCAACAAGTCGTTGCAAGTCCTCTGCAGAAATGTTGAGCCATGCTGCCTCTATATTTGTCCACAATTGCGGAAGTGTTGCCGGTGCAGGATGTTGTGCACGATATGACCGTCACGTAAATGTTCAATGAGATTCATGGCGGGCGATCTCGGTGGCCAAATCATGCACTCGAACTGTCCGGAATGTTTTTCGAAGCGATCTTGAACATTTGTGGCCCGGTGACGTACTTTGGAAGATGAAGTCCTTGAATGGCTGCAAGTGCTCTCCAAGTAGCCGAACATAACCATTTCCAGTTAGTGATCGATTCAATTGCACCTCTTTACAGAGCCGTCACCAGCTTGCACAGTGCCTTGTTGATAACTGGAGTCCATGGCTTCGTGGGTCTGCGCCACACTCGTAACCTACCATCATCTCTTCATCTCTTACTAACTGAAATTGGGTCTCATCTGACCAGACCACGGTTTTCAGTCGTTTAGGGTCAAACAGAATGGTCACGAGCCCAGGAGAGGCGCTGCAGACGATATTGTGCTGTTAGCAACGGCACTCGCGTCGGTCGTCTGCTACGATAGTCCATTAACACCAGATTTCGATGCTCTGTCCTAACGAATATGTTCGTCACACGTCCAACATTGATTTCTGCGGTTAATTCATGCAGCTCTGCTTGTCCGTTAGCACTGACAATTGTAGGCAAACCCCGCTGCTTGCAGTCCTCAAGTGAAGCCCGTTAACAACTGCATTGTCCGAGGTGAGAGGTAATGCCTGAAATTTGGTATTCTAGGCACACTCTTGACACTGTGGATCTCGGAATATTGATTTCCGAAATGGAATGTTCCCTGCGTCTCGCTCCAACTACCATTCGTCGTTTAAGGTCTGTTAATTTCCGTGGTGCGACCATAATCAAGTCGGAGACCTTTTCACGTGAATCACTTGAGCACAAGTAACAGCTTTGCCAATGCACTGCGTTTTATACCTGATATACGCTACACAAACACCATTTCTGTATGTGCATATCGCTATCCCATGACTTTTGTCACCTTAGTGTAGTGTCCTAATGACACTACGGGTCCTCCTCCATTCTTTTCTTGTTTAATGACTCCCAACGGAAGAGTTTTATTACTCATAGTAAAATTGTGTTACGGGACGGGACAGCTTCTCTTTCAACTATGTTGAAGTGATGGCGGGAACGAGCTAAGTTGTAACGTGGCAATCAGCACTTTAACGAGAAATTCACGTTACTTGTACGACATCAGCTCCATAGCTATAGCAATGGAATGGCAAAGCAAATAATGCATTACTATCAAAGAATAAAAGTGTAAATTTATACTTGAGTATTGTATTGGGTCGGTGCATAAATTCGTAGCGTTTAATAAACACGAAATATATATTTAACAGAGACTTTAGTCCTCAGCAATATACGAAGGTAAGTCAATTATTATCGCCAAAGTAGTTATAAAATTTTATTGTAATCAAATAGGAAACTTACAAGAACACCATTTTTGGACATAGTTATGCCTGTTTGAGTAGACCAAACAAGTGATAGTCAGAAGGGGCAAGATCGGGACTATTGGAGGATGGTCCAGTACTTCAGATTTGAGTTTCTGGAGCGTTTCAGCAGTGTGGGCAGCCGTATGCGGACGGACATTGTCGTGCAACAACACACCACCTTTTGACAGCAATCCTCGGCGTTTGCTTCGAATTTCAGGCTTTAGTCTCGCAGTAAGCATCTCACTGTAACGTATGCTGTTTATTGTTGTGTCTGTTTCCCCATAATGTTTCAGTATTGGAACTCGTGCGTCCCAAATAACGGTAAGCATCAGTTTTTCTGCGGACGGCTGGGTCTTGAACTTTTCCTTGCACGTCGAATTTGGATGTTTCCATTCCATACTCTGCCGTTTACTCTCCGGCTCGTAATGATGGATCCATGTTTCGTCACCAGTAATGACCCTGTCTAAGAAATTATCACCTTCGTTCCCTTAGCGATCCAAATGTTTTTTGCAGGTGTCCAAGCGCGTTTGTTTATGCAACTGTGTGGGTTGTTTTGGGACCCATCTTGCACAAACTTTATGAAACCCAAGTCGGTTGTCGATAATTTCGTAGGCAGAACCGTGACTAATTTTCAGACAATGTTCCACTTCTTCAATAGTTAATCGTCTGTCTAAGAGAAGCATTTAACGTGAACGCTCAATGGTTTCTTCATTTGTGGCGGTAAACGATCGTCCAGCTCCTTCATCGTGCGTAACACTTGTGCGACCATTTCGGAATTTTTCAATCCATTCGTAGACACTCCGTTGTGGCAAAACACTTTTCCCGTACTTTGGTGTAAATAGACAGTGGAACAGCCATGATTAACAACACGGCAGCGATAATGAAACTAACCTAGCAGTTTGAAAATTGCAAAGATGTAACAACAAATAAACAAAGCATGCGTCATCAACGTAAAACGACAGTGCTACCAAAATAAACAAAAATACAACTAAATTGCGGATAATAATTGACTTACCCTCGTATTATCCTTCACTGTTTACAACAGTCTTTGAACGCTTGTTAACTTTTCAGTTCTGCGACTGTGTAAATCAGGTGTTTTTGAAGCGAAGAGCTCGTCAAGCCATGTTCGGAGTACATTTTTATCCGAAAAGGAAGTTCCTTGCGGTACCATACACCCGATTTTTTAACCTTCCCCACTGCATATATACACTCCTGGAAATGGAAAAAAGAACACATTGACACGGGTGTGTCAGACCCACCATACTTGGTCCGGACACTGCGAGAGGGCTGTACAAGCAATGATCACACGCACGGCACAGCGGACACACCAGGAACCGCGGTGTTGGTCGTCGAATGGCGCTAGCTGCGCAGCATTTGTGCACCGCCGCCGTCAGTGTCAGCCAGTTTGCCGTGGCATACGGAGCTCCATCGCAGTCTTTAACACTGGTAGCATGCCGCGACAGCGTGGACGTGAACCGTATGTGCAGTTGACGGACTTTGAGCGAGGGCGTATAGTGGGCATGCGGGAGGCCGGGTGGACGTACCGCCGAATTGCTCAACACGTGGGGCGTGAGGTCTCCACAGTACATCGATGTTGTCGCCAGTGGTCGGCGGAAGGTGCACGTGCCCGTCGACCTGGGACCGGACCGCAGCGACGCACGGATGCACGCCAAGACCGTAGGATCCTACGCAGTGCCGTAGGGGACCGCACCGCCACTTCCCAGCAAATTAGGGACACTGTTGCTCCTGGGGTATCGGCGAGGACCATTCGCAACCGTCTCCATGAAGCTGGGCTACGGTCCCGCACACCGTTAGGCCGTCTTCCGCTCACGCCCCAACATCGTGCAGCCCGCCTCCAGTGGTGTCGCGACAGGCGTGAATGGAGGGACGAATGGAGACGTCGTCTTCAGCGATGAGAGTCGCTTCTGCCTTGGTGCCAATGATGGTCGTATGCGTGTTTGGCGCCGTGCAGGTGAGCGCCACAATCAGGACTGCATACGACCGTGGCACACAGGGCCAACACCCGGCATCATGGTGTGGGGAGCGATCTCCTACACTGGCCGTACACCACTGGTGATCGTCGAGGGGACACTGAATAGTGCGCGGTACATCCAAACCGTCATCGAACCCATCGTTCTACCATTCCTAGACCGGCAAGGGAACTTGCTGTTCCAACAGGACAATGCACGTCCGCATGTATCCCGTGCCACCCAACGTGCTCTAGAAGGTGTAAGTCAACTACCCTGGCCAGCAAGATCTCCGGATCTGTCCCCCATTGAGCATGTTTGGGACTGGATGAAGCGTCGTCTCACGCGGTCTGCACGTCCAGCACGAACGCTGGTCCAACTGGGGCGCCAGGTGGAAATGGCATGGCAAGCCGTTCCACAGGACTACATCCAGCATCTCTACGATCGTCTCCCTGGGAGAATAGCAGCCTGCATTGCTGCGAAAGGTGGATATACACTGTACTAGTGCCGACATTGTGCATTATCTGTTGCCTGTGTCTATGTGCCTGTGGTTCTGTCAGTGTGATCATGTGATGTATCTGACCCCAGGAATGTGTCAATAAAGTTTCCCCTTCCTGGGACAATGAATTCACGGTGTTCTTATTTCAATTTCCAGGAGTGTATGTCGCACGATGGTGGAATGATCACAGTTCGTCACATATACCAATTCTCAAGTAAAACTGACGTGGATCATTGTGGATTAATGCGTTTAAACGATCTCCATCAAACCCTGAACGTGTACCGTGAATATCAGGAATCCGATAAAGTATCAGATCTCCGACATCGCTGTGGCAGGAAAATTGTCCTGCAAGAACGGGACCAATGAAGACTAAAGAGAATCGTTCAACGTGACAGAAGTGGCTCCCCTGCTGCAGATTTCAGTGCTGGACTATCAACAAGTGTCAGCGTGCGAACCATTCGACGAAACATTATCGATATGAGCTTCCGGAGTTTAAGGTCCCCTCGTGTACCCTTGATAACTGCACGACAGAAAGCTTTACGCCGCGCCTGGGCCCGTCAACACCGACATTGGACCGTTGATGACTGGAAACATATTGCCTGATCGGAAGAGTCTCGTTTCAAATTGTATCGAGCGGATGGAGACAACATAGTGAATCTATGGACCCTGCATGTCAGCAGTTGACTGTTGAACCTGGTGGAGGCTCTGTAATGGTGTGGGGCGTGTGCAGTTGGAGTGATATGGGACCTCTGATACGTCTAGACACTACTCTGACATGTGACGCGTAGTAAGCAACCTGTGTGATCACATTAATCCATTAATGTCTGTTGTGCATTCCGACGGACTTGGGCAATTCCAACAGGACAATGTGATATCCCACACGTCCAGAATTGCTACAGAGAGGCTCCAGGAACACTTTTCCCAGTTTAAACACTTCCGCTGGTCACCAAACTCTCCAGACATCAACATTATTGAGCATATCTGGGATGCCTTGCAACGTGCTGTTCAGAAGAGATATCCACCCCTCGTACTCTTACAGATTTATGTACAACCCTGCAGGATTCATGCTGTCAGTTCTCTCCAGCACCACTTCAGACCTTAGTCGAGTCCATGCCCCGTCATGTTGCGGCACTTCTGCGTCCTCTCGGGGGCCCTACACGATTTAGGCAGATGTACCAGTTTCTTTGGCTCTTCAATGTATTTCAACGTTCTCGGTGACCAAGAGTTACCTTTTCTTCCACATCTTCGTGATGATTATGCTGTGGACACTCCCGGTTTCAGTACTAGAAGAGCCATATTCACAAGGCTGCACTTATAAGCTTTTGGTTTAGCACTAATTCATATCATCACTCCTCGACTGTGTTGTTAAAAGTTACAATAAGCCCACGGAAACGTCTTGGATCTATTTGTAACAGTGGAGGAAACGTAACAATCACCATTCTACATCGACAAAACTACTTTGCAATTCACACTGAAGTGCCTGGCAGAGGTTTCTTCGAACCATCTTCAGACTATTTCCCTACCGTTCCACTCCCTCAAGCACGTGGAAAAAATGAACACACAGATCCTTCCGTATGAGCCTTGATTTCTCTTATTCTTTTACGATGATCGTTTCTTCCTCTTTAGGCTGGCGACAGTAAAATATTTTAGACTTCAGGGGAGAAAGATAGTAATTTAAATTTCGTGAAAAGATCTCGCTGCAACGAAGAACTCAATTCTTTTATAGATCGTTTCCCCAACTCGCTTATCGTATCTGTGACACTCTCTCCTCTGTTTCGCGATGATACAAAACGAGCTGCCCTTCTTTGGACTATCTGGTAAGGAGCAGCGGCACTCTAGCAGATGATTAAGAAGCGTAGTATACGATGTCTCTCTAGTAGACAATAAAACACAGTCTTTGGTTGGCTGCCCCACAACATTATCTACGTGATAGTACCAATTTAAATTGTTCGTAATTGTAATTCCTGGATATTTAGTTGAAGTGAAAGCCTACAGATTCGTGCGATTTATCATGTAACCAAAATTTAACGGTTTTTTTAGTAATCACGTGAATGACCTCACACTTCTACTTACTCAGAGACAACTGTCACTTTTCGCACCCTACAGATATCGTGTCTAAGTCATTTTGCAAATCGTTTCGATCTTCCGATGCTTTTACTTGACGCTAAATGACAACATCAAGAAAGAGCACTGCTCAGATTGTCTCCTAAATCGTTTGTATTTAGGAGCAGCAGAGGGCCTAAAACATTTCCTTGCGAAACGACAGATATCAAACTTCCTGGCAGATTATAACTGTGTGCCGGACCGAGACTCGAACTCAGATGTCACTTCTGTTTTAATCGATGATTTTTCAGTCGCTTGTTACGCACTGTGACCTTTCTGACAGGAAATCAGAATCCAGTTGAACGTCTGGAACGATACTACATAGGCACGCAATTTGATTATGCGTCTCTTGCGAGGAACGGTTTCAAAAACCTTCTGAAAATAAAGAAATATTGAATGTATTTGAGTTACCCTGTCGACAGCACTCATTATTTCGTGCGAATAAAGAGCTAGTTGTGTTTCACAAGAACGATATTTCGTGAACCCCTGGTGACTCTGTGTCAATAGACCGTTACCCCTGAGGTAATCCGTAATGCTGGAAGACAGTATATCTTCCCAATCCTACTGCAGATCGACGTTAGTGATATGGGTCTGTAATTCGTCGGATTACTCTTATTTCCTTTTCTGAGCACTAATGTGACCTGTGCAACTTTCCACTCTTTTGGTACGGATGTTTCGACGAGCGGGCGATTGTATATGATTGCTAAGTATGCAGCTATTGCATCAGCAAACTCTGAAACGAACCTAATTGGTCTGTTTATTTCGTCTTTTTTGGCGAAGGAATTTCGGAAAACTGTGTTTAGAAACTGTGCCTTAGTGGCAGTCGTCATTCGTAGTATTACTACTGCTGTTGTGCAGTGAAGGTACTGATTGAGTCTTTCTGACGGTGTACTTTACACAGGACCAGAATCTCTTTAGATTTTCGGCCAGATGTCGAAACACAGTTTCGTTGTGGAAGCTATTAAAAGCATCTGGCATTGAAGTCTGAGCTAAATTTCGAACTTCAGTAAACAACAAGAATCCTGGGGATTTTGTATTCAATTGCCACGCTTTTTTTCGTTACTTCTGCAACAATGTTCTGGCCTGTTTTATGCACCATAGGCGATCAGTGTAATCTTTTATTCATTTATTTGATATAAATCTCTCAGTTGCCGCCGATGCTATTTCTCTGAATTCGAGCCACATCTGGTCTACGCTTAAACAGTTAGTTTGGAAGGAGCGGAGAGTGTCTCTGAGGAAGACGTGTAGCGAATTTTGATCTGCTTTTTTAAATACATTTTGCGTGCATTTTTGGTGGCTTTGGATGTTGCGGTGCTCAGTCTCGGCTCAAGCTTGAATGACCTTGTGGTCATCAATCACTTTATCGCTCTGATGCACTCTACTTGGCCAGGACTACTTGTTGCTATGACTTCGATTATGTTTTCGCTACCATTTACGCTTCGAGGAGGTTCCTCAAGTAACTGCTCAAAATAATTTTCGGAGAAAATATTTGATACAATTTCTGACGATGTTTTATACCTGACACCGGCTTTGAACATGTCTTTTCACCAAGATAACGACGGTACACTGTAATCACCACTAACTATAACTGTATGAGTGGGTTATCTATTTGAGACGATAATCGACTTTTCTTTGAACAACTATTCAGCATCGATCAAGTTTATCAGGAGGTCGGTAAATTAAACCAAGTATTAATTTAATTTACTCCGGTTGTCAAGTATACCCTGCAAAACATTAATTCACAGGAAATAGCTACTTCAATTTCGTTACAAGATAAAGTACTTCTAGCTGCAATAAACGCACCGTCACCAACTGTATCGTATTTGATCTATTCTTTCTGTACACTTTTAGGTCCTTTGTGAAAATTCCGTCTGCACTTACTTCTGGGTTTAGCCACGTTTCGTTACCTGTAACTACTTGAGCTCCAGCGCTTTCTATTAGCGCCAGGGGCTATGACCTTTTCCCAACAAAGCTACGACAGTTTACAATTACAGTACTCATTTTTGCTATGTCTACACTTGAGCTGTATTTATTTTAGACCCTTTGAACTCCTTTTTGTGCTTTCGAGAGATCCTGTAACTTGAAAATGTTATTTAATAAAACTCACTCACAAATCTAATCCCGTCCTTACAATCCCTATGGAAGCGACACGCAGGGGGTTGAAGTATATTCCTAGAATCATCACTTAAAGCCGGTTCCTGAAACTTAATACGAAAGCTTTTTCGGGATAGTTTATCTTCAAGAGTCTGCCGGTTCAGTTTCTTTGGCAATTCTGTAACGCTTTTCTATAGGTGAATCAAACCTGTGACCATTCGTGCTGCCCTTCTTTTTATATGTTCAATGTCCCTGTTATTCCTATTTAATATGGGTCCCACAGACTTGAGTATCATTCTAGAATGGGTCGCACGAGTAGTCTGTAAGCAATCTCCTTATTAGACTGATTGCGTTTCCCAAATATTCTACCAATAAAACGATGTCTTCTACCCTTCTTGCAGATCGGTCTGATCTGTGCTTTCTTCCAACTATTGGCTACGGCGTTTCTTTCGAGGTATCTAAGATAGGTTATGGTTAAGAGAGGGGCTAACTCAGCTGCACATTCAGTACATAATCCGATAGCGATTCCGTCAGGTCCTGGATCTTTGTTCAGTTTTAAGGAATTCAGCTGTTCCTGAACGACACTGTCAGTGATATTTATTCAATTCATCTTTTCTGTGCAATGAGGATTAAATTGGGACAATACTCCTGGGTTTTTCTTTGTAGCCGGCCGAAGTGGCCGTGCGGTTACAGGCGCTGCAGTCTGGAACCGCAAGACCGCTACGGTCGCAGGTTCGAATCCTGCCTCGGGCATGGATGTTTGTGATGTCCTTAGGTTAGTTAGGTTTAACTAGTTCTAAGTTCTAGGGGACTAATGACCTCAGCAGTTGAGTCCCATAGTGCACAGAGCCATTTTTTCTTTGTAATGGAATATTTGAAAATCGAGTTAAGCATTCCAGCTTTTACTTTGCTGTCCTCCTTTTTAATTCCTCTTTCATCCACTAGTGACTGGACATTAACTTCGGTTTCACCAACAGCCTGTACATACGAAGAGAATTTGTTTGGGTTTTGTGAAAGATTATTTGACAACATTCTGCTACGGTAGTCACTGAAGGCTTCACACATTGCTCTCCAGATAACCAAATGTATTTTCCAGAATGAGATTTTCACTCTGCAGCGGAGTGTACGCTGATATGAAACTTCCTGGCAGATTAAAACTGTGTGCCCGACCGAGACTCTAACTCGGGACCTTTGCCTTTCGCGGGCAAGTGCTCTACCATCTGAGCTACCGAAGCACGACTCACGCCCGGTCCTCATAGCTTTACTTCTGCCAGTATCTCGTCTCCTACCTTCCAAACTTCACAGAAGCTCTCCTGCGAACCTTGCAGAACTAGCACTCCTGAAAGAAAGGATACTGCGGAGACATGGCTTAGCCACAGCCACAGCCATTTTGGAAACATCCCCCAGGCTGTGGCTAAGCACTCCTCAAAAGCAGTGAATCTCACTTCGGTAGCTCAGTTGGTAGAGCACTTGCCCGCGAAAGGCAAAGGTCCCGAGTTCGAGTCTCGGTCGGGCACACAGTTTTAATCTGCCAGGAAGTTTCAAATGTATTTTGTTCAGCATTTCTCTACCTGTGGTAGTATAGTTCGTTTTTCACTTATCATGCAGTAGTCAGTGTTTCTTTAGAAGTTTCTTTGCACTGTCTGTATACCATGAAAGGTCCCTCCCATCATGAATGATCCTCCTGATCACAAAATTATCCCGTGCATGAGCAACTATTACCTTAAACTTGAGCTATAGTTGCTCTACATGCTCGTGTCCTGTGCTAAAAGTTTCTAGTTCCTCATTGAGATATGTCACTACAGCTTTTTTATCTAGTTTACTGAACATATAAATGTTTCTACTTGCTTTAGTTACTCTTCGTACATGGGTAATCATAGCTGCTACAACTGCATCATGGTCACTTATTTTCAATATTGACATCCTCAAAGAGGTCAGGTCTGTTTGTTGCCATTAGATCTCATATATATCTATCATGAATGGGGTTCTGAACCATTTGTCGTAAGTAGTTTTCAGAGAAGGCATTTAGTTATCTTTTAGAGGATGTCTTACCACGCCCACTTTAAACAAAACTATAAGTTTCTCAATCGGTCGTTGATTGTTAAAATATCCACCAATGATTACTGTATGACTAGGGAACTTATATAAAAGGGAACTGAGACTTTGTTTAAAGTTTTCGGTTACATCAAAAGGTGAATTTGGTTCAGTGGGTTTGAGTTTCTTGTCTATTGCGACAAATACACCACTCCCATTCCCCAGTAGCATGTTCCTTTGATATATGGTTCAAATGGCTCTGAGCACTATGGGACTTAACATCTGTGGTCATCAGTCCCCTAGAACTTAGAACTAATTAAACCTAACTAACCTAAGGACATCACACACATCCATGCCCGAGGCAGGATTCGAACCTGCGACCGTAGCAGTCGCGCGGTTCCGGACTGAGCGCCTAGACTTTGATATATGCATTTCCTCAAAAATCTCACTGCTAACAAAATCAGGTTTTAATCAGTTTTCTATACCTCGTGTTATGTGAGATTCACTGCTTTTGAGGAGTGCTTCAAGTTCTGGCCGTTTGTTGCGAATGCTTCGGCATTTTATTACTATGATTTTAATACTCTCGCCTGGGGGGAGAGCTTCTTTTGGATTTCACAATAATACTTCCGTGTCTTCTTCTACAGCTGTCGTTATCTGGAGTACATGGATAGTCACCTAAACTACAAAAAAAAAAAAAAAAAAAAAAAAAAAAAAACAGAACGCTCGAATCTCTGGCTTAATCCTCCCACTGGACTGAGAAAGAACCAGAAATTTAGTAGCTCTACGTGATGTAATCATCAACGTGTGTCTTTCATATCGATGTATGTACGCGAAGAAATTTGTGCACTTCCTTCTGCAACCGATTTAGAAAAAATGGTGCAAATGGCTCTGAGTACCACGGGACTCAACAACTGAGTTCATCAGTCCCCTAGAACTTAGAACTACTTAAACCTAACTAACCTAAGGACATCACACACATACATGTCCGACGCAGGATTCGAACCTGCGACCGTAGCAGCCGCGCGGTTTCAGACTGAAGCGCCTAGAACCGCTCGGCCGCATCGGCCGGCCAACATATTTAGACCCCTGTCAATACTAAAGCCCGTGCTACACGATATCAGTGTGACACGCTTGAGGGTGAATAATTTTTTGCCTACTGCGCTTACTTTCCTGCGTTTCGTCCATTTCTCATATGTACGTCTACTGTTTTATAGAACAAAATGTTAAAAACACGAATTGTTAATCAAAACAAAGCTATACCACTGTGTTACAGATGAGAAGGACATGCAAAATACAGAAAATTAGGGGGAGTTGGACTGAGCAAGAAGTTTAAGACATTTCAGCACCCAACAAGAGTAGAGAAAACTAAACAAAAATATAGAACGCTATTGTGAACGAAATACAGGCGGACAAAGGTGTTAGGTGATGAATTCAGTGGAGTGTTTGCAGAAATAACATTCCTCTCAAGTTTTCTGATGAAGAACGATTCGCACGAAAAAGCTGCGCGTCTGTAATATAACCAAACACTCAGTGCCAGGACCCAAAACAACAAGAATTAACGTGATTACTCAGTGTTATCGAAAAAAGAATTTTAACAAATATTTTGAAACATGTGGAAATTTCTGTTTTAAAATGCGACTTCATACCAAACTGCATATATTCGCACAACAAATATAAAAACGGGATGACGTACGTACTAAAGTTGCGAAATAAGTAAGCTCTAAACTAGACATAGTTACGTACAAGTTAAAAATACGACACTTCCTGCTGATTAGTTATATTACGTAACAACTTCAGGAAGTAAGTTGGACTCGTGGACCCACGCTAAGACCACTATCAACAAGAGTGGTACGTTGTCAGACGAGAGTTGATGTGCAGGATTTACAGCGCACACAGTTCTGCTGTTGTGAGGACAACTGGTGCATCACAGGGTGCGAGTGAAATGGCACAGCAACGGGAAACATACTCCAAAGTTGAAGTACGTGAGGCAGTACGATTTTTATGGAAGGAAACGTCTAAACTGCACACAGATCCACCCTGCGATTCTGGTGATGTATGGACCAAATAGACTGTCTCGTCTAGCCGTAGAGAAACGGTGCTACCTATTAGACTAAGGCCCCACAGGCGTCGGTGGTGCTGATCGGGAATACCAGTTCTTGCACCAAGCAATTTCCATCTTGAAACTTCCTGGCTGATTAAAACTGTGTGCCCGACCGAGACTCGAACTCGGGACCTTTGCCTTTCGCGGGCAAGTGCTCTACCAACTGAGCTACCCAAGCACGACTCACGCGCCGTCCTCACTGATTTACTTCTGCCAGTATCTCGCCTTCTACCTTCCAAACTTTACAGAAATGGCTCATTCTGGAATTTCCATCTTTTCGGCAAGCTGACAAACATCTGGGCGAAAAGAGGTTTTCCAACGATGAGGGCGTTCACAGAGCAATTGTGCAATGGCTCCGTGAACCACGAGCGGATTTCTGTTGTGGAGGAATTGAACGACTGGTAGAAACGTCGTTTGCAGAGACTTCGTCACTATGTGCCAAAATACCGTCGTGCATCTGTATCACTTTCTAGTGTGGTGCAGCATCAATAAAAGTTTTTTGGGCTGCCATACTAATGTTTAACTTACATTCTGAAATCCTTTCGTAAAATTTTAACCTGCCATTATTTCACCATTGGGATGCTTTGCAGTATAAAGGCGGATTCACTACATCCATCGTGGATGACTAACTGGGAGAGTAATCCAAATTTGCGGATTATGTAGGTGTGATATGCACCTATGGCTTTTTGAATTTAATAATTTATTGGACAATCAACTCGTTTCCGAATCACTACACGCTCACCATCAGATGGAGGTGTTACAGGAAAATTATTTTCTGATCATGTTCAGTTACACACTATGGTCATGGTGCTGACGAAAGTGAGGGAAATTTAGACATAACTTAACGAAATGTGTACGAAATAAAAGATAGTGGTGTTTTTGGACAATTTCATTAGATGACATTTTGTTATTCGTGGGAAATTCAATTAGATACTGTACATGTAGCCAGCTTACTGACACACACATGAATTTCTCGTGGATATCAAGATCACATGTAACGCGTCATAAATATAACGATCTTTTTGTTTTGAACACATTTCAGGACTTTATAGCTAAATTTCCTTTATTTTCCCCAGCAACGCTACCCTAACCTGAAACTAAACATGGCGCAGAAAATGATCTTACAATACCTCCATCCGATGATGAGTCTGCGGTCGCTCGAAACTTAGTTAGTGGTGTAACAAATCGTACTGAATTCAGAGAGCGATTGGCTGCGTATCACACCTACATAAACTGCGAACAAAGCCACACATTGCCTACAACACGACTCGGCCGAAGTGTTCGGCCCCTGTGCACGTACCTGCGGCCGGGAGCTCGCGCGCCGACTGTGCGGCCTGCCACCCCGAGCCGGCGCGTGTGTCTGTCGTGACTGCGGCCCGTTTGCAGCGTTCCTCACTCTGCCGTGATGGATGCCTCTCTCCCACCATTACTGATCCACTGTTTTATTGTCGCACTGGCGGCGGGAACAGCTTGGAATACTGTCTGTGCACAAGTCGGGGGAAAAAGAGTACCGAACTTTAGGGCAAAAAATATCTGCTATAACAGCTACTAGAACGTAGTTTGTCGTCCGGCACATAAAACAGGGGAAGGCCTCAAAGCGATTTGAGAATCGCATACTGCTTTTTCTCAATCTACTGTGTAATGCTTATAGCTTATTTTTAGTATTCGATGAGACTGAAGTGAGTTCGCTTTTTATTTCATGAGTCAATCTTCACACTTGTAGATTGGATATTTTTTCAGACAGAAGTCTTTAACAGTCGATATTTTGCGTCACAGAAGTGTTTAGTACAAACATTGTGATCTTTTTGGTCAGTAGTATTGCTGTTGCCTGTGTAGCTTCCGGGAGTATTAAGTGAGAGAGTCTGGTGTTGGACGGGCTGCTGAGCGGTCTCGAAATAACTAGCAGAATACCGAGTGCAAACGCAGAGGATGTTGATTTTTTAGAAATACGGTGTTTTAAAGATTGATTTTAGAAGAGTGAAGATATTCAGGTATCGTTGTCGCTGCATTGTTTGCTCGCGCGTAGTTTATGATGAGTTTGAGAAACGTAAATTTTCGGTGTGCTTTTTCTTGATTGAGTCTTATCGGTTAGTTTGATTGTCGAGATGAGGTTAAGCAAAATTATGTGCTCACATGGCATTCACTCACCGTTCCTTTACCATATCATTAGCTAATTCCGTGGAAGAGTAATATTTCTCATATAAGAAGTCAATTTTGTAAAGGTTATTGTACTAGATAAACTCAGTTTCAGAATAGAATCCGAACGAGGTGGCGCAGTAGTTAGCACACTGGACTCGCATTCGGGAGGACGACGATTCAATCCCGCGTCCGGCCAACCTGATTTAGGTTTTCCGGCATTTCCCTAAATCGCTTCAGCCAAATTCCGGGATGGTTCCTTTGAAAGGGCACGCCCGATTTCCTTCCCCGTCCTTCTCTCATCCGATAAGACCGATTACCTCGCTGTTTGGTCTCTTCACCCAAACAACCCAACCCCCTCCCCTCCATAATAGAATTTTTAAATGATATTATTTTCTATTTAATTCAGTAAGTTGAGTTTCTTCCACCGTACCCTCACTGAAGTTTTATTTTGTAATCGTGTGTCACCGCATTGCACTTAGCTGAACACATTTAATAAAAAACTTAAAGTACTTGGCATAGTTACTTTTCCTTGCATTGCACTTGGGCAATGTTTTTTTAGTTGATCTGCTGCTCTGCAATTTACAATTCACCACTCTCGAGCACTGCCGAGTTTCCATTGCCACTTACGTAAACCCTCGTCGCCAGTTGCCACTGTTGTTAAGGTAGGCCGAGTTTGAGAGTTCCTGAAACGGCTTCTGGTGCAGTACGCCGCTAAGACAGTTTCTCCCTGCCACTATTACACAGCTATGCCCCAGGGTCAGGTAACAGCGCAGGAAAGCGAAGGTTCCACAACACTCCAACGAATTAGTAAAAAAGTCACGCAAATGATTTAAAAACATTTACTTATCTTTGCGACTTGTTGAATGATTAAGTCTGCAACACTACACGTAATATAACACAAAAAGACCCTAAATGGTTAAGTGCAAATAATCGAAGGTAAACCTCACAGTATTTAGCAAATGCAACTGTCTGTTCGCATCTAAGAGTTCACTAAACTACGTTCCCTGTCTAAGTCAGCCCTGGACGTTGATCTATAACCAAGTGGGCGAGAGCTGCTCTTCTAACGAAACCGTAATCGAAATATGAGGGTGCACATGATAGTGATAGGAAGCCAGTAGGGGCTAAACAGTGCACAATGTAAAGGGAATGTAAACCCTATGATTAACTGAAGTATCTGATACCTGTCTATAATTATGATGAATTGAAGTAACTGATACCTGTCAATAACTAATCAGGGAATCTATTATTAACAAAGATGGACAGTAATTTCAAAATATGGTAAATAGTTTTTAAATTCAAGCCCTGCCCGCGACGTAATAACATACTGTTTTCTTTTTCTGTCGAAGTATTAAG
Source organism: Schistocerca serialis cubense (assembly GCF_023864345.2). Taxonomy (NCBI): domain Eukaryota; kingdom Metazoa; phylum Arthropoda; class Insecta; order Orthoptera; family Acrididae; genus Schistocerca; species Schistocerca serialis. The sequence goes on along the minus strand of NC_064639.1, from coordinate 447,953,403 downwards.
ATTTAAAGATAAAATTTAAGCAATAAGTCAATGAGCTGCCCTGGAAGTCAGCGAATATGTACGCCCAGAATAATGTGAGCGGCGTATTATTATCTGTGTTTTGTTCTATGTAAGAAAGCGTGCCCGTCTTTTCTGTCTCTTCTTCTTCTTCTTTAATCGTGCGCCTTTCCGACAGCATCTTACGCTAACAGGCTCCTATTTTCTTTCATTTTGTTCAAATGAACTATACTTGTATTCCTGTAAGGAATTTATTTAATCATTCCATTATTGTCGCCAATTGCGACTTCTGATAGGATCTTATTATGAATACTTTATTCTTTCGGGCCATAGTTAAGCTAAGATCATTGTGATTTCTAAGCATTTCGCCGAAATACAGTACAATTCTTTGTTATGTTGAAAACTGTTGAGATTTATTCACAAAATGTTAGATTTCAGTACAAAAAACTTATTTTGTTAAATAATAATTGTTTTATTGAACATTTCTACTTTCATTTCGTAGTAGCAATCACAAATTCCCAATTTATAAATGTTATAGACGTCGTTTTACTACATTTTTTCTTACGATGACAACGGGATACTCACAACATTAAATTAAATCATTCTGAATCTCTCGCGAGGCGAGAAGCTAGTCAGAAATTTCCTGCAGATTACAAAAACACAAATTAAACAAGTCCACTGACCTTCATTTCAAGCAATAAAGAGTAGAATAAACTATGAAGTGAAGTGATCATCTTATGTATTCGATAGTATCGTGGGCATTTTCTGATAAAAATAATTTTTGTTCTAAAAACTGAAAAGTTGCTTGTGTGAAATACCTAATTCATTTACTTTTAGTTAATGATAAGAAGTTATGCCTCTAATTAATCCACGTCTAATAGTTGTGTGTGATATTTAAGTAATAAAAATAACCAGTCTCATGCTCATATTTAAAAATAAAAAATCAAGAATAATTGGGATACATTAAGTTGAAGAAATTCTGCTTAGTAATCACAAAATGCTAATTTGTAAGAATTACGATATGAAGTTTCAGATTTCGTCAATCTGCTATTTCGAGACACAATTAGTTTGAAATATTTATTCAAATATTGAATTATTACAAATATATAAATATAGTTAAGCTTATTTTACATCCGTTACAATTTACGCTAGCCGAAGCATAAATTTCCACAATTCCATAATCATATCCACCCATATTTATAAAAACGCCGTAGTTAAAGCTTTAGCATACAGTGATGACTGTGTGTTCTTTAGACGGAGGCAAGTTGAGGACTGCAACCAACCTGTCTGCATGCTAGACACGCTGGACCTCCACCTGGGGATATGGTCTGGGGTGGGATTTCGTATGACAGCAGGAGAAATCTCGTGCTTATCCCACCCACCCTGACTGCAAATCTGTACGTCTATCTGGTGATCCGACCTGTCTTGCTGCCATTCATGAACAGCAGTCCAGGGGGTGTTTTGCAACAGGATAACGTTCGCCCAGACACCGCTTTTGTAGCCCAACATACTCTACGGAGTATCGACATGTTGCCTCGTCTTGCTCGATCACCAGATCTGTCTCCAATCGAGCACATACGGTACATCATCGGACGACAACTTAAGCGTTTTCCACAACCAGCATTAACCGTCCCTGTATTTACCGACCAAACGCAAAAGGCATGGAATTCCATCTCACAATCTGACATAAAACACAATGCTGCAATTTGCATGTCTGCATTCAACGTTCTGGCGGTTACACTAGTTATTAATGTATCAGAATTTCCCATTTACAGTGGCTTATCTCGCACTTGTATTTATCCCTGATCTTACAGTGCTAATCACCTACATGTATTACCTGGACAAATGTATTCCCGAAATTTCATTACTCTAAACTATTATTTTTTTGGTGTTGAGTTTTTCCGTCAATGTATTTATTTATTAGTACCGAATTTCTTTTGGTGTTGCGATTTTTTCCATTAGTGAATTTAGTATAAAATAATTACTTAGAAGAAGACAGGCTGCTCCATTGGCGAGATGCTTCCTGAATGTTTAGCAGGGCTTACACTGGAAACACACATTATGTAGGATCACAAAATTCTTGTTTACGGCTAGTGGAAGCTTTAAAAAGCAAGGAACTGCCACCTACAAACTCGGTGAGCCATCCTTAGCAGGTAGCAGTGAGCTTTCGAGCGCCCGGTGCAGGTCGTGTTTCTCATATCCGTACCAAGGTGAGACAAATCTCAGATCCCTAGCGTGGAAAGACCTTGTCAGCAAAAGTGTGTGGACAGACCGAAAGTGTCATGTGACACGACGTGTCATATCTGAATATAGGTGACTAATCGTATGAAACTGTATGGTTCCAGAGATCTTTTGAAGCCTCAAACGTCTATGATGCATGTATGAAAATTGAACTTGGTCTCCTGCTTCCTAGGCCGGTGCAGTAAGTACTGCCCCGTACCACCACAGTCGTTTTGTACAACTGCACGGACTACACTAGCAAGCCTCCCTCCTCAATGCTTGCTGCTGTGCAAAGCCACTTTGCCAAGGTGGCATAGTGGTTAGGGCATCTGCCTTGTGAGCAGGACACTCAGGTTTGAATCCCGACCTCGGTACAAATTTTCATTCGTTGCTTCAGTCTGAAAGGTCTCTGTTGGATTCCTTTCATGTTTAATTTCTTAAATCTGTTGTCATTTATGGAGTAAATTCCTCTTCTAAATTTACTGTGGCGTTTCTGACTATCTGGGAGGAGACTGAGTAGTGGAACGTGTTACTTTTACACGTAAACAAGAACGATCTGTCACACTACTACACTTTAAAACACAGTTTATATGTAATTCATGTCACACAGTCTCATACGGAACCTACATCCGCTTTCTGTTATATACTGTATATGATATGATACTGTCATCCCCCTTCCCTTCTGTGTGAGAGTATGAATGAGCAAATGTATTTGTAGTTGCATGCTTGAGGGTAGCAGACAAGGCTGTCTGCTAGAGAACAGTAGGACCAACGTCGGAACAGGTAGCTACGCTTTCTTAAAGCAGAGAGGTTTCTATCCTTAGTATGGTTCTGTCCGTCCGTTGTCATGTTGGTATAGGAAGCTGCCCCTCTGGCCCCTTCCGTTTGTCTTTGTGAGCCACCCTCAGGAAACACGCTCGGCAGTAGGCAGTTGCAGTCTGGCGGTGGCGAGCGTCTGAAGTGGTAAGATCTCCGGCTAAGCGCGTGTCTGCTAAGTCCGTAGGACAATGGATTTGTTAAGTTCAGCGTAACTGAAAATTTAATCATCTTTATTTCGGGTTTAGCTCTAAAATATCTAAGGTTATCTTAAATTGCAGCGTAGTGTAATTCTCGTGTGAAGTTCATATTATTTTCCGGTTGTTGCTTTGTTACTACTTTGTGAGTAAAGTGGAACCACGTGTTGATGAGTAACTCTAACTAAGTTCATCAATCTTAAATGTGAATGCTTGTGTGATTATAACGTCTCGTCTTGACAATATTTTACAATATAGCAACTTTTCTTTATGCTTTTCTTTATGTTCAACCCACGTGGAGTGTACTTTGCGAGACCAGTACCACGTGCTTATATAACTGTTTGACCCATCAGGTTAATAGTAAGACGTTAGTAACCAGTTCAAGGTTTTGCTTTTGTCAATTGCTTTTCGATCTAATGTATTTTAATTATCAAAATTATTGTGGAGTTGTACGCTTTGTGTAAACCAAGTTGACCACGTGGAGCATGTGGTGTAATCATCAAAGTAGCCCTCAGCTATTCTTTTTGCGAAGACTTCACAAAGAGTTAATATGAATTTAGTATACCAGTGTGTGGTAATTACATGACGGACAGGATTGTGGTATGAACGTAATTTCTTTGGGTAAAAAACTGAATCTGTTGGTTGTGGTTAATTTCTTCTTGCTTATGTTTCAATGTTCTTCGTGAGTTATTTTATGAATGCAGTGTCGTATGCAGTCTCCCACTCTTGGCTCCATATTTTATGTGTTCCGTAAGATTACAATCTCACATTTTTCAATCGTAAATAAGGCACCAGCTCAGTTATAACTCACGTATAATATACTGAAATTTCAATGAACAATCATAAAATAAATTTCCAAATATAAACTGATTTCTTTCTTTTTATTTAAATTCTCTTTTTATATATATATATATATATTACCGGTTTTGTATGACTATTAAAAGATTATCATTAATGTTAGTCTGCTTGGTAAACCTAGACTAAATATCTGATGAAACAGTTGCCCAGTAATCCACGGTTAACTTCTTCCCAGACAGCTCACAGCTTTTAACCCGCTTTTATTCTACTATTAGCACCCGATTACAGCATAGCAAAATTCTTGTAGCAATATTACACATGGCGACCCTGTTCTGTGATTCCGCTAGACTCTGGAATCTCTGAAACGTTAGATTGCGAGCGTGTTATAATCTTAATTTTTTTCCTACAGCGCTCAAACAACTTCTGTGTTGTTTCCGAGCAGACTTTCAAAAGATTCACGGCGTTGTTGATCGGCGTTGCGTTGTTTGTCTTGTTTTGTTTTTTATATTTGTGTGTGTTATATGTCTGTGTGTTTTTTATTCTCGCTTGTAAATTCCACTGTTTCGATCAAAGATAAAAATTTGTTTTGCGTGTGAAAAAGTGTGTACTAGGTTGGGTATCTTTCGTGTGACTGTCGTAATTTTTGGGGGACACATTTATTGTGATTAGTGTGTTGCGTACTGAGTATAAATTGCACTAATGCAAACACGTAACCAAGCTAAAAGTAAGCGGTCCAACAACTTAAGCAACATGGACCAAGGGGATAATTTGATTTCCAATATTAACGCGTCGGGCGGTTCCGAAAATGCAATGGGGAATACTTCAGACGAAATGCAAAACAGCACGAACGGGCTCACAGCAGAGCCAGAAATTAATTTGCCTCCAACTAACCAAATTGATTTAGCAGAACTCATGAAAGCCTTATTGCAACAAAATAAAGAAAACACAGAGAAATCGATCCGCGAGCTAGGCGAACAAATGACGCAGAAATCTGAAAAATCGATCCGAGAGCTAGGCGAACAAATAGACGAAAAACTAATCCAGCAGACAAATAAAGTCGACAAGTCGATGCAGAGAGTGTCCGATGATATCTCACAAAGAATAAACAATCTGGCAAGTGAGATAAAAAGTGATATTATGAAAGAATTAGGCCGTACATTTGAACAAATCGATGATCGTCAGCAAGCCTTAGAACAGAGCAAGCGGAGGGGCGATGCCGAATCTAAAGAAAGCGAAGAACGGCTACTTAGGAATTTCCAAGAGCTGAGGGAAGAATGCCAAAGGGAGCACCAGCAGGTACTCTCGAGGGTCCAAGGGGCAGAAACGCATTGTCCCACGTCCGTTAGCAACACAATAGCGGACAACAGTTTAGCGATCCACGCGTTGGAACAGCAAGTAGAACAATTGAAGCAGACTGGGGCGGAGGACAAGAGACAAATTGATGATAAGATTGCGGCATTAGCGGACATTGTAGGCACGATGAAGCTGACGGAAAGCGAGAACAGTGCTACACCAGTAGCGGCCGCAGAGACCGAAGAAGTGCGTTCGCTTCTGAGATTTCAGAAGGGACAGTTCGAAGTGAACAGGCAAAACAGAGCTGTAACAGGCGAATTACAAGAACGCGTGGCGCATCTGGAAAACCGCATGGCGTGTGATTCCGAACTCGTCAATAGCATTAAAAATAGCCGTACGAACAGTGCAGAGAGGGACTCCGGCCACGAGGGAGATTTTGACGACAGGGAAGAATGTAATTTGAGGGGCAGACATGAGAATAATAGAAACATTCAAGGGCCTCGCCAGGAGGAAATGCGGGGATTTGATTTCAAACATTTCCTTACGGTGAGAAAGTTTGAGATATTCCGAAATTCGCAAAAAGGAATACATCCACGAGCATGGCTCGAGCAATTTGAGTTCTGTCTTCCTCCCGACTGGGCAAGTTCACATAAGATAGAATATATGTGTGGCTATTTGGAAGGCGAACCGGCGATTCACATGAGGTCGGCAGCGCGTCACTGCAACTCCACTCGGGAGTTTCGACAAGCCTTTCTGTCCGCCTATTGGTCGGAAGCGGCACAAGATAGGGTCAAACATGGCATAATTATGCTGCCAAATTTGAACCAGTCTGGTTTCGGCAGCCCTGCACGCCTATTCGACCACATGCTGCAGGCAAATCAATTCCTATACGACCCATACGGGCCTGCGGAACTAATTAGGATATGCATCACCAAATTGCCGATGCACTTGCGGCACGTCATTCTTGCGGGACGATGCAAAGAGGACGTGGAAACGTTTAAGACGCTTCTCCAAGAGTTGGAATACAATACAGGAGAATGCCCGCCTAATCAGGCACAAAGTTATTACGGGGCACAGCAGCGCGACCGCAGTCGTGGCCGTATTACTAATCAACGGCGTGACTGGTCGTCGCGACGCGAACGGAACAATAATCGGGACCGGCCGTATAGAAACTGGGGTGACAGTCGCGAACACAGGTGGAACAACAGAAATGATCGAGGACGTAGACAGAATCGTGAACGGAACAGTTACGGCAACCAGAATCGATACTACGGTGAACACGGTGGGAATAGGACTATAGGCAGAGCACCTCATGATGTTGAAATTCGGCCAGCTAACCCTAGGCATAATCCAGCAAATGGAAATGAACAAAACCGGCAATGACAAACGATCAGCGCAGAAGGCGCCCAATCGGAAACAATGAACGACATGGCAAAGGAGTGCATACGGTATATAGAGAGGGAAGATATTAGAGAGGATTTGTTGCAAGAAACTACGAGTACTAAAATTTCGGGAGTAAATCCAGTCGTGACAGTTGCAGTAAACGAAAAATGTTTTAAGTGTGTCATTGACACTGGAAGCCCTTTCTCGATAGTGAGCGAGGCAGCATTTCAAAAATGCGAAGGGACTGGCACTTGGCCCGTTTTTCAAGTGCGAGGAATTAAGGTGAAGGGCGCAATCTACGGTAAGAGCATAGAAATCCGAAGGCAAACTCGGCTTAATTTCACCTGCCAGGGAAGAGAGTTTGAGTACAACTTCTTTGTGCTCCCAATGCTGAATGTGGCAATGATTTTAGGAAATGACTTCATGAATGCCCACCATGCAGTAATTGACATGGGTGGAGGAGTAATGACAGTTCAAGTTGGGGATCAGCCAATTTGTTTAGAATTTGATGAATGCATATTACGTGCCGAGTCAGAAATTAGTTGCCTAAAATTTCAAGCTCAAACCGAGTCGCAACCCAGACTGGAGCTACTCATGAACTATATAAGTGAGTCGTGCTCTCCGTCTGGTGAGCAGGGGAAAGATGTTGCGTTTGCTGATGCACTGATAAAGAGCATCGCGGGTGTCAGAACCACGGACAGGGAAAAGGAGAAATTGTATTGTCTACTTAGGAATCATGAACGGGTATTTTCTGAGACTCCGGGGGCTATTAAGGGTTTTACGTACCAATTCAGAGTACGTGACCATCAGAAGTTTTCTGTTAGACCATACCCTATTCCCGTGGCGTATAAAGCCCAGGTGGAGAAGGAAATAAACAAGATGTTAGAACAAGGAATAATTGAGCGGGCAGTAAGCTCGTACAATTCACCCTTGCTTGTCGTGCCAAAACGCGACAACTCAGTTCGTTTGGTGCTAGACTCGAGACAGATAAACACAATTATTATGTCGGAAACGGACAGGCCTGAGAGCCTTGAGGAACTCTTACAACGTTTCCACGGAGTAAAGGTACTATCATCTGTCGACCTCCGTTCGAGTTTTTGGCAAATCGTGCTACACCCATCTTGCAGATTATATACAGCGTTCCTGTGTTACGGAAATTGTTTCCAATTCCGGCGTCTCCCGTTCGGACTAAACGTCTCATCAGCTGCTTTTATAAGGGGATTAAATAGTATTTTACCTGATGATTTGAAACAGCGAGTGACAATTTACGTGGATGACATATTAATTGCGGAAAAGTCGTGGGAGGACCATAATGACGTTCTAAACAGACTACTGGATGTTTTTGAGAAGGCAGGTGTAACAGTCAACTTAGATAAGTCACAGTTCGGACGAGAGAACATAAAATTCTTAGGCCATATTGTCTCAGCAAATGGAATACAACCTGACCCAGAGAAAATTGCGGCGATAGCGGAGTGTTCAATGCCGACAAATAAAAAACAGTTGCGAGCATTCTTAGGCCTGTGTAATTTTTATAAGCGATTTATAAATTTTAGTGTACTTGGTACACCCCGTCTATGTGGACTAACAGGGAAGAACGCTTTGTGGGTCTGGGATCAAGAGGCACAGGATGAATTTTATAAATTGAAAAAGGCATTGGTAGAGGCTCCCATCCTCGTGCATCCCGACCTGATACAAGAATTCTGTTTAATGACGGACAGTTCCTTGTCAGGATTAGGTGCGGTACTGTTTCAAACGGAAGGAAATGATGATATTACAACTTGGAAAACAATCTCGTTTGGGAGCAGGGTGCTCTCTCGATGTGAAAAAAATTATTCTGTGACGGAACTCGAAGCACTCGCGATAGTTTGGGCATTCTCAAAATTTAGGTATTTTTTATTTGGGAGGACCACCAAGGTGTACACTGACCATCGTGCACTCCAAGTTCTGATGAGCACAAAAATCACGCATGGGAGACTAGGACGCTGGGCACTATACCTACAGGAATATAACTTCACTGTAGAATACATTCCTGGACAGAAAAATGTAATTGCTGACGCTTTATCGCGCATTCCTATAGGTTTGGTTCACACAGAAGAAAGGGAACTGGGTGAAAATAATTTTAGCATCCTATACTTACAGAATGTAGCGTTCGAGAATTTTGTTACCACCTCTTTAGGGAGTATAGCGGACGAACAGGATATGGACGCAGTATTGAAAGATATAATGACGAAGTGGGAGGACAAGGAGAATGTAGGAATACGCCAGTACTACTTAGTGCGCAATAGAATATTATTCAAGAAACAAGCCCCGGACGACTCCAGATGGGTGTTGGTGATTCCGGAGGAACTCGTAAACAAAATTATATGGTACATACACTTGAGTTATGGTCACTTCGGAGCACAGAAATGTTGTGAAAAACTGAAAGAGACATGCTATTTTAATAACATGCTATGGCGTATTCGTGGTGTACTTAGAGTGTGCGGACCTTGTCAGCGAGCAAAGGCGGCCACAGTGACTTATGCTGCATCATTGCACCCGATAATACCAAGCAAACTTTGTGACCTCGCGGCCGTGGATCTATTTGGGCCACTAATACGATCTAAAGCAGGTTTTGCATATGTTTTCGTAGCGGTGGAGCTAACCTCCAAGTTTGTGTGTCTGACTCCGTTGAAGAGAGCCACAGGAAGGGCAGTGGCAACTGCATTTGCAAAGCAGTTTCTGCATGAAGTTGGGAGCGTGAAAAGGGTTATCTCGGATAATGGACCACAATTTAGATCGCAATACTGGCAGCGGATGCTTCGAAGAAGAAGAATTAAACCTATATATATATCTCTCTTTCACCCCAGCTCGAACCCCAGTGAGCGTATTATGCGTGAATTAGGAAAATTATGTAGGTTATACTGCAGTCGTGATCACCGATCGTGGGACATACACCTAAAAGGATTTCAGAACATAATTAATGAGTTGCCTAATACGTCAACAAAGCTTCCGCCAATCACTGTGCTAAAAAACAAGGAGCCCCCGAGCAAAATCAAAGAGGTGGTGCCTTGGCCACTAGAGCCGAGACTACGCCGGAACGCAATTGTTGACTTAGCTTTACGCAACATCAAGCGTGCAGCAGAAGCCAGAGTCAAGGCGTATAAGAAACACGTGAGAAAAACAGTGTTTCATGTAGGACAAAAAGTTCTTATCAGATCACACAAGCTGTCTAACAAACGGTCAGGTGTCTGCAAGAAATTTTTTAATCTCTTTAACGGCCCGTATCGGATAAGGAAGATTCCCCATGAAAACGCCATAGAAGTGGAAACTCTTCGATCGAAGAAATCAAAAGGGCTACACCATGTGTCAAACGTAAAACCATACATTGAGTAGAAAGGGTAGTGGGGAGTAGAGAGGACGGTGAAGAGAATGAATTGATTAGTTTAAATTTGTGACATGCATTTTGAATAATATGTTGGTAAAAATTAATGATAAAAATGTTTTTATGTGATTGATTGAAGTGATGTTGTTAATTTGTTTTCTTTCCTTGTGCAATTAGGATTTAGTTTGATTCAAACGTAAAGATAAAAGGTTTCCTTGTGAACGAGTGAAATGCTGTTTATGTTTTTTTGTGTGTAAATTGAAAAGAGTCGCTCCTGAGGAAAGCAAGATCGTTGCTGAATTAGTGCATAAACTCAGGGGAATATCCGATCTGTGGGTATTATGGGTCTGGCAAACCCAGGTCCCCAGCTGTTAGTAGCCTTGTTTCCGATTTTCTGCTTTCAGTGCTACTATCTATCTATTACTATTCTATATCTGTCAGTATAAATGAGGATCTCTTACTATAGTATGCGTGCTGTATGAATATTTTAAGACAGGAGAACTCTGAGAAAGGAATGAGTAAATCTGGAATCTTGAAAACAGGACGCGATAATACGATTGTTTAACCATTGGCTTCCCAATATGCGATGATATGTTAATATTGATGATATATGTCTTTTTTGTTCTTTATATCTGAGTACATAAAGTGCTGTCTGTGGATTTCGTAAGTATATTGATTCCCTTCAAGGTGAAAGAAGAATTGTGGTTTGTGTAATTTACGTGGCCCTGAAATATTATTGTGGTAGTCAAATACGAGCAGTTTTTCAGCAAATGGAGAATGGAACAGAAATATGGATCCTTTCTGTACTCTTGATTGATGTTCAGCCAAAGCCTAAAAAAAAAATTATTCTGCGTTAATACTTGTCCTAGAAAAGCGACGTTTATGTGTTTTGCTGATGCTGTGAGCATTACAGCTTACTGTTTTCGCTGGTGCGGGATGCACTGCAGCCTATATGATGTGTACTGAGGAAATTTCCCTCTTGAAGGTAGAGGATGATTAAATAATTTTGATTATGGGAACGAAGGAAAGCTTGGTTTAAGGTAATAAGGATGAAGCAAAACATTTCTCATTTAAACTGCAGGAGGATTCGGATCTTTTGTGTCTGTTGTAAGTTCAATATGTTAAGATGATACTGTTTTACAGAATAGAGGTGACCACAATTTTGCCATTCATGAGAAATGAATCCAGAATAACCACCACAGGCGAAATGACTGATTTGGAAGCGAGAGGTAACTTAAAGAAGGAACGAAATCGCAGCAAAATGGGTAAGAAAATGTAGTATAACCGGTATAGTGCAGACATTTTTACCGTTCTCAGAGCCATCTGTGTGATTAATTCTTGTGATAACGTAATTTGAGATGAAATTTTCTTACTGTTTTATGTGTGAATATATGAGTATGATAAATGTATAATTGCGAGTCTCTTTTCAGGTGTGCGAACTGGTATAAATGTTTTGGTGTGTAAATAACCATTGTTCTTTTTACTGTGTATGTTTAAGGAAAGTTTCTCCATATTTATCATGTGACAAGACGTATGCCGCGAGCGTCAAGAAGAGGACGAATTAGAACAATGTTGTAGTGGTATATACACGGTGTTGAAATAGCACTGAAGTAGCTTATTGGCTTAACTAGTAGTGGATAGAAGTAGAATATTGAGTAATGCATGTTTATGGGTAGTTAGTTTGTAGAATAGACAACAGGTGTGCATGTATGTGTGTGTAAATAACATGTGAATCCTATGCTGTCCTGACCTATACTTGCACAAGGCATAATCCTATTCATTTTAGTGAATTACTAAGTAGCATTGGATTTATTACAACGTAAGTGAACCACATTAGTGATGTGGATTTAAATATTATATTGTCAGTTCATTTAATTTTTTATTTTTTTTACATTGTAAAGTCATTTCACTTTTATTTTTTTTACATTGTCAAGTCATTTAAATTTTATTTTATATTGATCGGCGTTGCGTTGTTTGTCTTGTTTTGTTTTTTATATTTGTGTGTGTTATATGTCTGTGTGTTTTTTATTCTCGCTTGTAAATTCCACTGTTTCGATCAAAGATAAAAATTTGTTTTGCGTGTGAAAAAGTGTGTACTAGGTTGGGTATCTTTCGTGTGACTGTCGTAATTTTTGGGGGACACATTTATTGTGATTAGTGTGTTGCGTACTGAGTATAAATTGCACTAATGCAAACACGTAACCAAGCTAAAAGTAAGCGGTCCAACAACTTAAGCAACATGGACCAAGGGGATAATTTGATTTCCAATATTAACGCGTCGGGCGGTTCCGAAAATGCAATGGGGAATACATCAGACGAAATGCAAAACAGCACGAACGGGCTCACAGCAGAGCCAGAAATTAATTTGCCTCCAACTAACCAAATTGATTTAGCAGAACTCATGAAAGCCTTATTGCAACAAAATAAAGAAAACACAGAGAAATCGATCCGCGAGCTAGGCGAACAAATGACGCAGAAATCTGAAAAATCGATCCGAGAGCTAGGCGAACAAATAGACGAAAAACTAATCCAGCAGACAAATAAAGTCGACAAGTCGATGCAGAGAGTGTCCGATGATATCTCACAAAGAATAAACAATCTGGCAAGTGAGATAAAAAGTGATATTATGAAAGAATTAGGCCGTACATTTGCACAAATCGATGATCGTCTGCAAGCCTTAGAACAGAGCAAGCGGAGGGGCGATGCCGAATCTAAAGAAAGCGAAGAACGGCTACTTAGGAATTTCCAAGAGCTGAGGGAAGAATGCCAAAGGGAGCACCAGCAGGTACTCTCGAGGGTCCAAGGGGCAGAAACGCATTGTCCCACGTCTGTTAGCAACACAATAGCGGACAACAGTTTAGCGATCCACGCGTTGGAACAGCAAGTAGAACAATTGAAGCAGACTGGGGCGGAGGACAAGAGACAAATTGATGATAAGATTGCGGCATTAGCGGACATTGTAGGCACGATGAAGCTGACGGAAAGCGAGAACAGTACTACACCGGTAGCGGCCGCAGAGACCGAAGAAGTGCGTTCGCTTCTGAGATTTCAGAAGGGACAGTTCGAAGTGAACAGGCAAAACAGAGCTGTAACAGGCGAATTACAAGAACGCGTGGCGCATCTGGAAAACCGCATGGCGTGTGATTCCGAACTCGTCAATAGCATTAAAAATAGCTGTACGAACAGTGCAGAGAGGGACTCCGGCCACGAGGGAGATTTTGACGACAGGGAAGAATGTAATTTGAGGGGCAGACATGAGAATAATAGAAACATTCAAGGGCCTCGCCAGGAGGAAATGCGGGGATTTGATTTCAAACATTTCCTTACGGTGAGAAAGTTTGAGATATTCCGAAATTCGCAAAAAGGAATACATCCACGAGCATGGCTCGAGCAATTTGAGTTCTGTCTTCCTCCCGACTGGGCAAGTTCACATAAGATAGAATATATGTGTGGCTATTTGGAAGGCGAACCGGCGATTCGCATGAGGTCGGCAGCGCGTCACTGCAACTCCACTCGGGAGTTTCGACAAGCCTTTCTGTCCGCCTATTGGTCGGAAGCGGCACAAGATAGGGTCAAACATGGCATAATTATGCTGCCAAATTTGAACCAGTCTGGTTTCGGCAGCCCTGCACGCCTATTCGACCACATGCTGCAGGCAAATCAATTCCTATACGACCCATACGGGCCTGCGGAACTAATTAGGATATGCATCACCAAATTGCCGATGCACTTGCGGCACGTCATTCTTGCGGGACGATGCAAAGAGGACGTGGAAACGTTTAAGACGCTTCTCCAAGAGTTGGAATACAATACAGGAGAATGCCCGCCTAATCAGGCACAAAGTTATTACGGGGCACAGCAGCGCGACCGCAGTCGTGGCCGTATTACTAATCAACGGCGTGACTGGTCGTCGCGACGCGAACGGAACAATAATCGGGACCGGCCGTATAGAAACTCGGGTGACAGTCGCGAACACAGGTGGAACAACAGAAATGATCGAGGACGTAGACAGAATCGTGAACGGAATTTTTCCTGAAGCGATTTGGGGAAATCACGAAAAACTTAAATCAGGATGGCCGGAAGCGGGTTTGATCCGTCGTTCTCTCATGGAGGTATCCAAGGACCTCGGCACGTGTCGCTTAGCATCTCGAGACATTTGAAAAATTCCTTCATCTGAACTTCAGTAATTACAATCAAAACCACAGGTGGAAGAGTAACAGACGAAAAACATTATTTCGTTCGCAAAATTAATAATCTGTATCAAGTTTACATACGGTATAAAAACGCAGTAAACTAAAGTCAGCGAAAGCCTGTCTCGCAGAATTGCTCAAAGGATCTGTCCGCTACCTAATATTATAGATCGCAACATCAAGCTGTCACAGGGAAGGTGTCAATGACAAACCAAACCCTCATGATAGCTTACAGTGAACGGACGACTTAATAATCAAACTGACTTCCCTGACGACGACTTTGTCACCTTACAGGACAGAGCCCGCCGCCGTTGGTCGAGAAGACATGGTCTTGGCCGAGCAACAGCAGTAGCTTCCCGACAACTAACAATCCTCGCACTTTTCCCATAAGTGTCGGTGTTGTCAGCATAATCCATTTATGTGTACTACATCCCAGGTGGGACCACATTAATTGATGATCGCACCCAGACGTATGGACAGGACCGCGGACCCGCATTCTGTGTATTCCATGATGAGAAACTAAACGTTTCACAGAGATGGAAGTAGAACTTTTGCGTTGGCCACCATACTGGTAGGAATGTGGAGGGGGCTCCAGTTCTCCAAATTGTGTAGACTTCAAGACAAAATTCCGATATGTTTTCGTATGAAACGAGATCCGGAAGATATGTAACTCCCTATGAAGTTTTTAATACAGGAGAAGAGGTGTTGAAGGAAGCGAGGCTGCGAGAGCGGCTCGTGGGACGTGCCCGGATAACGTATTCGGTAGACCACATACATCTACATCTACATCTACATCCATACTCCGCAAGCCACCTGACGGGGTGTGGCGGAGGGTGTCTTGAGTACCTCTATCGGTTCTCCCTTCTATTCCAGTCTCGTATTGTTCGTGGAAAGAAGGATTGTCGGTATTCCTTTGTGTGGGTTCTAATCTCTCTGATTTTATCCTCATGGTCTCTTCGCGAGATATACGTAGGAGGGAGCAATATACTGCTTGATTCCTCAGTGAAGGTATGTTCTCGAAACTTCAACAAAAGCCCGTACCGAGCTACTGAGCGTCTCTCCTGCAGAGTCTTCCACTGGAGTTTATCTATCACCTCCGTAACACTTTCGCGATTACTAAATGATCCTGTAACGAAGCGCGCTGCTCTCCGTTGGATCTTCTCTATCTCCTCTATCAACCCCATCTGGTACGGATCCCACACTGCTGACCAGTATTCAAGCAGCGGGTGAACAAGCGTACTGTAACCTACTTCCTTTGTTTTCGGATTGCATTTCCTTAGGATTCTTCCAATGAATCTCAGTCTGGCATCTGCTTTACCGACGATCAACTTTATATGATCGTTCCATTTTAAATCACTCCTAATGCGTACTCCCAGATAATTTATGGAATTAACTGCTTCCAGTTGCTGACCTGCTATATTGTAGCTAAATGATATGAGATCTTTCTTTCTATGTATTCGCAGCACATTACACTTGTCTACATTGAGATTCAATTGCCATTCCCTGCACCATGCGTCAATTCGCTGCAGATCCTCCTGCGTTTCAGTACAATTTTCCATTGTTAAAACCTCTCGATATATCACAGCGTCATCCGCAAAAAGCCTCAGTGAACTTCCGATGTCATCCACAAGGTCATTTATGTATATTGTGAATCCGTAAAAACAAGGGTTCTAGGTTCGAGTACCGGTCCGGCACATGGTTTTAATCTACCAGGAACTTCCAAATCAGTTCAGAATACGCTGAAGACTGCAGATTCATTCTGATCACATACATCTTGTTTGCAGTATCATTCACTACTTGAGTTAACGTGACGTTTATTAAGGTTTGGGGTAACCTTTAATATGGTACCCGGCCTGGGCATGCAGCGCTGTCTACGGCAACATTCTGGCGGCGAGTAGCAACACATCATTCAAAGCTATTTCGTGAAAGTCTGCATCTGCATCTACATCTACATCTACAGGACTAATTTGCAATTCACACTTAAGTGCCTGGCAGAGGGTTCATCCAGACACTTTCACACTATTTTTCTACTGTTTCATTCGCTAACAGCACGCGGGAAAACAAACACTTAAATCTTTCCGTGCGAGCTCTGTTTTCTCTTCTTTTATTACAATAATCATTTTTCCCTACGTATGTGGGTGTCAACAAAATATGTTCACATCCTGAGGACAACGTTGGAGACTGAAAACAACTTGAAAAAGATTTTGCTGCAAAGAAACACGCTTTAGTTTTAATGACTGCCGCCCAAATAGCTCTCTCTTCTCTATTTCGCGATGCACAAAACAAGTTGTACTTCTTTGAACTTTTTCGATGTCCTCCGTCAGTCCAATCTGATAAGGAAACCATGCTGCATAGCAGGATCCTAGCAGAATATGGACAAGCATAGTATAGGCAGTCTCTTTAGTAGACATGCTGCATCTTTTAAGTGTTCTGCTAATAAAATACAGTCTTTGGTTTGTCTTCCCACAATATTATCTATGTGACAGTTCCAATTTAAGTTGTTCCTTTATTGTAGTTACTAGGTACTTAACTGAATTAGTCTTTAGAATTGTCTGATTTATCATGTAAGCGAAATTTAACGGCTTCCTTTTAGTACTCATGTCGATGACCTCACATTTTTCGTTATTTGGGGGTCAACTGCAACTTTTCTCACCATACACGTCTCTTGTCTAAATCATTTTGCAATTGGTTTTGATCTTCTAATGACTCTGATAGATGGTGAATGACAGCATTATCTTCAAACAAACTAAGATGGCTGCTCAGTTACCTCTTAAGTCGTTTGCGTAGATTAGGGACAGCAGACGGTCTGTGACGCTTCGTTGGGGAACGTCAGATATCACTTCTGTTTTAGTCGAAGAGTTTCCATCAATTACTGAAGAACTGTGATCATTGCGACAGGAAACCATGAATGCAGTCGCACAGCTGGGGCGATACTCCACAGACAAGAAACTTGATTACGAGCCATTTGTGAGCAGTGGTGTCAAAAGCGTTTTGTAAATCTAGAAGTATGTAGTCAATTTGAGATCCTCTGTCGATAGCACCCATTACTTTGTGAGAATAAAGAGCTGGTTATGTGTCACAGAAACGATATTTCCTGAATGCGAGTTTACTGTGCGTCAACAGATCGTTCTCCTCGAAGTAGTTCATAATTTTTGAAAACAGTATATCTTCCAAAACCTGTTGCTTAACAGGCGTTTCCTGGCTCAGTACGGTTGATTTCGCCGTAACAATTCAAACCTTTTTCGTGTATGCGGTATTCGATCGGCGCAGAAAATATTTAAGACATCCACGTGATAACCCCACCCTCACTCTGCTGGTTCATCTTTTTTTTTTGTCACGCAGTATGGGTTTCAGACAACCGCCATGCTGCAGCATAACCGTTCATTGTGACGAGTTGAAGTATCCAGCGGCCCAGTCAGAGGTAGCTTAAGTGCTCCCTCCTGACCAAGCTTCCTCGTTTTCGTTCTCACTTCGCGTGACCGCCAGCAGTCGAGTAAAATCGTCAACAGCGCGTCTCGCATTAGCCAGGCTTATCTCTCGCTCGCTCTCATTTCCTCCCTGACGGCGGTTTTGGGGACCACACTTCATAGCTACTAGGCTTACAAGCTCGTCAGCATGGTGGTCGCTCACTCTCCCCGGTTACGCCTTGCGCTATTAACGTCTACGTCTACATCTACATCTACATCTACATCTACATGGATGCTCTGCAAATCATATTTAAGTGCCTGGCAGAGGGTTCATCGAATCACCTTCACAATTCTCTATTATTCCAATCTCGTATAGCGCGCGGAAAGAACGAACACCTATATCTCTCCGTACGAGCTCTGATTTCTCTTATTATTTTATCGTGGTGATCGTTTCTCCATATGTAGGACGGTGTCAACAAAATATTTTCGCATTCGCAGGAGAAAGTTGGTGATTGCAATTTCGTGAGAAGATTCCGTCGCAACGAAAAACGCCTTTCTTTTAAAGATGTCCGGCCCAAATCCTGTATCATTTCTATGACACAGTCTCCCATATTTCGCGATAATACGGAACTTGCTGCCTTTCTTCGAACTTTTTCGATGTACTCCGTCGGTCCTATCTGGTAAGGATCCCACACCACGCAGCAGTATTCTAAAAGAGGACGGACAAGCGTAGTGTAGGCAGTCTCCCTAGTAGATCTGTTACATTTTCCAAGTGTCCTGCCAACAAAACGCAGTCTTTGGTTAGCCTTCCCCAAAACATTTTTAATGTGTTCCTACCAATTTAAGTTGTTCGTAATTGTAATACTTAGGTATTTACTTGAATTTACGGCTTTTACATTAGACTGATTACCGTGTAACCGAAGTTTAACGAATTCCTTTTAGCACTCATGTGGATGACCTCACACTTTTCGTTATTTAGGGTCAACTGCCGATTTTCGCACCATTCAGATATCTTTTCTAAACCGTTTTCCAATTTATTTTGATCTTCTGATGACTTTATTAGTCGGTAAACGACAACGTCATTTGCTAACATCCTAAGACGGCTGCTCAGATTGTCTACCAAATCGTTTGTATAGACAAGAAACAGCAAAGGGCCTATAACACTACCTTGAGGAACGCCAGAAATCACTTCTGTTTTACTCGATGACTTTCCGTCAATTACTACGAACTGTGACCTCTCTGACGAAATCACAAATACAGTCACATAACTGAGACGACATTCCATAAGCACGCAATTTCATTACGAGCCGCTTGTGTGGTACAGTGTCAAAAGCCTTCCGGAAATCCAGAAACACGGAATCGATCTGAAATCCCTTGTCAATAGTACTCAACACTTCACGTGAATAAAGAGCTAGTTGTGTTGCACAGGAACGATGTTTCTAAACCCATGTTGACTATGTGTCAATAGACAGTTTTCTTCTAGGTAATTGATAATGTTTGAACACAATATATGTTTCAAAATCCTGATGCATATCGACGTTAACGATATGGGCCTGTAAATTAATGGATTACTCCTACTACCTTTCTTGAATATTGGTGTGACCTGTGTAACTTTCCAGTCTTTGGGTACGGATCTTTCATCGAGTGATTTCTTTGCGGTGCTGGTTTTCCAGCTTGCTGTGGATTAATTTGCCCTGAAGAACTATTACTGTGCCGTTATCCATAGAGTAGTAATATGGCCGGCCGGAATGGCCGATCGGTTCTAGGCGCTACAGTCTGGCACTGCGCGACCGCTTCGGTCGCAGGTTCGAATCCTGCCTCGGGTATGGATGTGTGTGATGTCCTTAGTTTAGTTAGTTTTAAGTAGTTCTAAGTTGTAGGGGACTGATGACCTCAGAAGTTAAGTCCCATAGTGCTCAGAGCCATTCGAACCAAGTAGTAATTTGTATCGAATGAGCGTAGCATACTACCCATGTTACTCATACCTAACTTTGCTTGTTTACACGTTGAGTTAAGACTGAATCTTTAAGTATGTCATGCCACTTAGTTACATGTAGCACATATCATTTCACCGATACTTTTATCGATACGATGTGGGACAGGTCATTTTTCAGGATATATATGCATGATTTATTAACATGATTTTGTCTCTTTATTCATCTCTATTTGTTAGCAGCAGCAGTACTGTATAACTGTTGCCACTATGGATGCAAATCGACTATGTAAGTACAGCAAAGCTCTTGTGTCGTTACTGTCACAGTGTGACGTCACTATCACGTAACACTATGCGATATTATTTCATTTTCTGTGGCTATTTTGAATTTATCTAGTGAGTATGGTGGAGCAGTGTGTCTGAGAAAGCAGTTCTCCGCTCGCTAGGGTGGGCGGTGTGCCGCCGAGAGCGTCTCTATAGCCTCCTCTGTCACCATAATTACAATCGCTGGATCTCTTTAGGTTGAGCAAACGTACAGTGGGGGGAATTGGCAGTTTGTGGAAGTCAGGCAACGACCTGGTCCATGGTTACCGAAAGCTCGTTGACACCCTTGGGATCAGTGTGCGCTATGACTAACCCACAGCCTTCAGAAAATAACTGAGCATGATGTGTTGGGTTGACTTTAAAAACTTGGTTCAGCCAGTAGTGTTCAAAATGGCTCGGAGCGCAATGGGACTTAGCATCTGAGGTCATCAGTCGCCTAGAACTTAGAACTACTTAAACCTAACTAACTTAAGGACATCACACACATCGATGCCCTGGGCAGGATTCGAAACTGCGACCGTAGCAGCAGCGTGGTTCCAGACTGAAGCGCCTAGAACCACTCGGCCACAGCGACTGGCGCCAGTAGTGTTACACCACTATGGACGGAGTTCTTGGTGCGTAAAGCTAACCAAACATGAATACACTGCTTTGGCTGAGTGCCAACCTTTCGTCAAAAATGTGCACCTTGTAGGCAAGAGGAGAGAAGTAACGTGTGACCTGTCGTGCTTCGTCATGAACTTTAACAATTCTTGCCCATCGCATTGGCAACAGCGTCCTTTCCATGTAGAGTCGAGAGTAGAGGGGTGGGAGCGTGGATTCTCAGCATTCCGTTCCAGGACGTCGTGGGGAGAGCATTCTGCTGCAGCCAAACAGAGAGGCTCTGAGCCGTGCGCAAGCGCTAATGTGGGTACTTTCGCTCACGGAACTTACTTCGGTTTCGTTACCTGGCTACGGCTTCTGCGACATCTCGGTAGGTGGTGGTCCGGTGGCGCCTTGGGCGTGATTTAAGCACATGCTCAGCTCACGCTAGAGGTCTGATGGAGGTTGACTGATAGTGAAGGAGTCTGTGGACGACGGACTAAATTTGGTAACCGTGCAGGTCTGCTCGCTGCGTCCGGATGACGGACCTTGGGAAGCGCGCCCACGGCTACTGAAGAGTCGCCACTTCCCTGTGGCTTTCCGGTAGCGGGTTTTACTTTCGAGCTCAACTAGGTCTGTCTCTTGCTGCCTTTGGTTGACGGATGTGGCCACCTACAGAGTCCTTAATTCACCATTGTTCGATGTAGGAACAAACGGTGAGTACTATCTCTTGGGTGCAGTAAAGTGTCTGTTACAGTTCGTCAAAACACACGTGCTTTTGCTACTTGCTTTCTTTCTGTACTCTTACCCTAAGCTTGCCTTGCTTATAGCACTGGCCGTTATTTTAGCCAGTGCCCTCAACGTGAATCAGAATCCCGCTAGTAAAGACGTGCCAGAGTTTAACGTTGATTCCACTGTAAGAGGGCTGCGTATTTTCTAGGTTCAGGTGTCTTTAATACTGTTCACCGTCAGTTAACTTTAAGTACTTGCACATCAGACAGGCTCAGTTGTCTGCCATGATCTTCTCCGTCTTAATTAAAAGGTTCATGCGCATCTTGTTATTTATTTGGCTATGAAAATTTGACTTTGTCAGCCTTAAGTACTTTCATGTCAAACGGGGTTTCGTGTTTGTCATTAACTTGTTATTTAAATTTAATGTTATTCTGTGTGTGTGTTTTACAACCTCTACTGAATCGAGCAACCGTTTGGGACGTATGGCGAACTCACGTTGGTTATCATGTGTTTCGGGAACTTTAGGAACTTTACTTGCTTTGAATTAGTCCTTGATTGCTCTTGTGAATAACTGCCTACGCTTTTTGATTTCCTAATGCTCCCTTTATTATATTTAAAGCCATGTATAAGCCACATAACTGCTACCTTGAAATTTTTTAAATGTTTACGTACCATTCATATTCTGGTTATTGTAATATTGAATTTCAACTAGCAAGGATAGTTCTTAAATACACTGAGTGCCTCTGGGTAGGGGCCGATTTTCTAATGTTCATCAAGTTCAAAGATTTTGTTTTCTTCAAAAATTAAAGAGGGAATTCATAGAGACATTCGAAGGATAGTGATTTAAGTATTGCTGACTTATTGTGGTATTCCTTTGAACTTAATTGTTCCTCATTATTTATGTTAAATTTGGCCGCTGTGCCAAATAAATGTCGTTCATCACTTTTTGTGTTAAATTTGACCTCAGTGGAAAATAAAAATGTTGAAAATAGTTATCTTCTTAATGTTCAGAATCTTACCGCTCCCAGATCCTATGTTAAATTTGGCAGCTGTGCCAAATAAATGTCGTTCATCACTTTTTACTTTAAATTTGACCTCAGTGGAAAATAAAAATGTTGAAAATAGTTATCTTTTCATAATGTTCAGCGCCGGCCGCGGTGGTCTAGCGGTTCTAGGCGCGCAGTCTGGAACCGCGCGACTGCTACGGTCGCAGGTTCGAATCCTGCCTCGGGCATGGATGTGTGTGGTGTCCTTAGGTTAGTTAGGTTTAACTAGTTCTAAGTTCTAGGGGACTGATGACCACAGTAGTTAAGTCCCATAGTGAGCAGAGCCATTTGAACCAGCCATAATGTTCAGAATCTTACCGCTCCCAGATCCAAATTCCCTGCCATTTCAGATGCATTTCATTGTGTCAGCCTTGTCCTTGTGCTCAGTGCTCAGTGGCCTACTAAAAGAGTAACTTACTTATTATCTTGTCCAAGTAACGAGCATTGCATCCGCTTATTTATATCAGTACGACTTAGTTTCTCCCCGTACTTAGTGTCAAAGCAACAAACACTGCACATGCCCAACCTGCATCATCAGTCACAATGGGATAATACTACAGTCGAGTTCCAGTTAAAATACCAGAAAGAGATGTTTTAGGTATCGATTAATATCAGGACATGGTGTAATCAAAACATAAAATCGTACAGCTAATATAGAGGATGATTGAGCTGCCCCTGCCAATGGGTTTGATGCAGGCACAATGCCTTCAAATACTGCATAAAAGATTTTCACATTCTCTTGCTCGCTGCTTGCGAACTGTTAGTTCTACAGAAAAAAATGAACAGAATCTTTTTTGGGAAATTTAACGTAACTAATTTTTGTACTGGGATACGTTTTTGCGAGAGGCCATAATTTTCGAATTATTCAAGATAAACGCAAAAGTGACCATCAAGTGCATTTTTCACCTCCAGCGAAAACGTATCCCAGTACAAAATTTAACAACAATAAATTTCGCTCATAGAAGGTCCTTTTCTTTTTTCCTGTGGGACTAATAATTTAAACGTAGCAAGTAAGAGAATACGAAAATTTTGCACGTGGTTTTTGAATGTGTTGTGGGTTACATAAAACCAAGTGGTAGGGGCTGCTGACTCACCCTGTATGTGATTTCATTGCCATGTATTTATAAGACAAGTGTTAGATAAGTTCAGCAGTTTGAAAGTGTGCTGATAGTCAATTCGCCGAATTTATACATACTTATGAGTAGTATTCACAAGCATGTAAAACATATATTTATACTACAGTCTGAGTCATTTCCTTCGTATTTTTGTTTTAAAAACCACTGTGCTTATTTTACAGTAGTTATAAAGTTCTTACTGTGAGATGAATGTTTATGTGTGGTTAATATTTGTTTCCCTAAAGATGAACAAAGGTTAAAAAGATTGCACCAGAAAGTAAGAATGGAAGACTTTATTTCCTAAAGATATTGAAGTGTGATAAAGCGCTGATTTGGAGCTTGTCATTGCTCCAAATTCGAAGTTTTGTTTCTGAAGTTTCAAACTGACGCACTAGGAAGCATTTTAGAAATGCCAGTACAGTGTAATTTTTTATAATAGAGTTCATAATACGAGACAATACGACAAAGTTCACGACGTAACATAAAGTATAGTCTGTGGCGCAAGGCCGTGACCGAACTGTCAGCCTCCCTGCAAGTAGAGTGCAGTCCTTGTAGCTGCCGCTGCGATAGGAGGAGTCTAGTATTCTGCACGCTACACCACCACGGATTCGATAAAGTTCAGCACAAAACCTACAAGAAATTATAGGTTTCTCTATACAAAAAAGAAAAAATATATCGCTGTCTAAGCAGTGACACTTCGTGCAAACCACCAAATTGTATTGTGCTTATCTCTTCAATGCTTTAAAGTTATTCCCAGATTGCTATTTATTAAGATATCTTCGAGACGCAGATAATTTTGAACGGGGTCAGTCTGTACTAGCAACGTAACGACATTCAAAATCTGTAGGGTGGTTACGGGCAAATTTTACGCTCCATCACTGTCACGTGACTGTTGGAGTCAATGTGTGTTGGTCGCAAAAATTCCGTCCTGCGCATCGGAATGCTCGATTACGAAGACATTCGTCCTTAACGCCGCCGTCTCACTTCAGAGGCAATAAATTAGCACGAGACTAAATCATTTGATACAAGTGCCTCTCTTCTGTTCTGACTGTAAATTAAAGCGGACGAATTCTGTAAAGTGTGTATTATAGATACACGAGCTCCATTCTGAGACAATGAATTATATCTTACAAAAGAGTTAGTAAGAAGGGTAAGTATTACTACTGTGTGTCGTCTTCCTCTTACAAATATGTTGGATTAAATCGCTCAAGCAATTAAATAAACTAGCAGCTAATTCCTAGTTCTGTCGTGTCGAAAAGAGTGTTTTGTTTTCTATAAACTGAAGACGGGTGTGAAATCTGCGCGTCCGATGTGAAACTGAGTCGAGACCGCAATATACTACTTAAGTCATTTTACGTTCTAATTTGTTAATGTTAAACTAGAAAATATCCTGAATCCTATTACTTTCTCAACTTGTGGTTTTAACAGCCGCCAGTTTTGCTCTGAATGTAAATGTGTGTCAGTGCCAAAAATGTAGGTACCTATAGATTCTAAATTGCGCTCTCGATTTGTTTTGTGATTATTGTTTCTGTGGATACTCCATTTGTTCTCCTTAGAAATAACACATTCTGTTAAGTGACGCGGCAGGACCATGCTTCTTATGAATCAAGTGCTCAAGAAATAATTTAATCGACTGCATAATCATTGCCGCCTCTGGAGCTATGGTCAGAGGAACATGCTGGCCCACATAGGAACCGGGGAATAGTGATGTAAAACGTTCATTTTGAAAACTTCCTTTCGAGATTTGGTGGCGGTATGCGCCCTTCTTTCCAAGCAATTAAATCAAACAGTACGTGGCAAATATCTTTCTTACCTCTATAGCATTTCACTGTAGATATATGAGGTAGCCAAAACAAAAATGGTCAGGAAAATACCACATATATTATAAAGATGTACGTGTGATCTCCTAAACGAATAGCCCGATTTCATAGTACTACACGTAGTCCAGGAGGTAGGACATCATAAACACAGAGAGTCTTGAATGGCTGCAGCATCATGCATGGCATTAAAATTTAGTACTTCTTTGGTACTAACTCTGTTCACAACGTAATTGGCAGACACTATCGCCACATGCCGCTGAATGTACACTGAAAAATGAAATGAAGTCCCATGCTTCTTTACAGAGCGTAGGGGAACGATGCGTGAGACCCGCACCGCCTTACTAGGCAAGGTCCTAATGGAGGTGGTTTGCCGTTGCCTTCCTCCGACCGTAATGGGGATGAATGATGATGATGAAGACAACACAACAACACCCAGTCATCTCGAGGCAGGAAAAATCCCTGACCCCGCCGGGAATCGAACCCGGGACCCCGTGCTCGGGAAGCGAGAACGCTACCGCGAGACTGGCCGTTAAAATTGCTACACCAAGAAGAAATGCAGATGATAAACGGGTATTCATTCGACAAATATATTACACTAGAACTGACATGTGATTACATTTTCAGGCAATTTGGGTACATAGATCCTGAGAAATCAGTACCCAGAACAACCTCTGGCCGTAATAACGGCCTTGATACGCCTGGGGATTGAGTCAAACAGAGCTTGGATGGCGTGTACAGGTACAGCTGTCCATGCAACTTCAACACGATACCACAGTTCATCAAGAGTAGCGACTGGCGTATTGTGACGAGTCAGTTGCTCAGCCACCATTGACCAGACGTTTTCAATTGGTGAGAGCTCTGGAGAATGTGCTGGCCAGGGCAGCAGTCGAACATTTTCTATATCCAGAAAGGCCCGTACAGGACCTGCTACATGCGGTCATGCATTATCCTGCTGAAATGCAGGCTTTCGCAGGGATCGAATGAAGGGTAGAGCCACGGTCGTAACACATCTGAAA
Organism: Schistocerca serialis cubense; assembly: GCF_023864345.2. NCBI lineage: Eukaryota > Metazoa > Arthropoda > Insecta > Orthoptera > Acrididae > Schistocerca > Schistocerca serialis. The sequence continues at coordinate 447,927,176 of NC_064639.1, read as the reverse complement.
TGTAACGTCCACTGTTCAAAATGCCGTCAATGCGAACAAGAGGTGACCGAGACGTGTAACCAATGGCACCCCATACCATCACACTGGGTGATACGCCAGTATGGTGATGACGAATACACGCTTCCAATGTGAGTTCACCGCGATGTCGCCAAACACGGATGCGACCATCATGATGCTGTAAACAGAACCTGGATTCATCAGAAAAAAGGATATTTTGCCATTCGTGCACCCAGGTTCGTAGTTGAGTACACCAAAGCAGGCGCTCCTGTCTGTGATACAGCGTCAAGGGTAACCGCAGCCATGGTTTCAGAGATGATACTCCATGCTGCTGCAAACGTCGTCGAACTGTTGGTGCAGATGGTTGTTGTCTTGCAAACGTCCCCATTTGTTGACTGAGGGATCGAGACGTGGCTGCACGATCCGTTACAGTCTTGCGCATAAGATGCCTGTCATCTCGACAGCTAGTGATACAAGGCCGTTGGGATCCAGCATGGCGTTCCGTATTACCCTCCTGAACCCACCGATTCCATATTCTGCTAACAGTCATTGGATCTCGACCACCTCGAGCAGCAATGTCGCGATACGATAAACCGTAATTGCGATAGGCTACAATCCGACCTTTATCAACGTCGGAAACGTGATGGTACGCATTTCTCTTCCTTACACGAGGCATCACAACAACGTTTCACCATGCAACGCCGGTCAGCTGCTGTTTGTGTATGAGAAATCGGTTGGAAACTTTCCTCATGTCAGCACGTTGTAGGTGTCGCCACCGGCGCAAACCTTGTGTGAATGCTCTGAAAAGCTAAATCATTTGCATATCACAGCATCTTCTTCCTGTCGGTTAAATTTCGCGTCTGTAGCAAGTCATCTTCGTGGTGTAGCAATTTTAATGGCCAGTAGTATATATCATCACACGACACATAGTTCGGGAGGTACGATGTCATAAACAATGAACTGCGCGAAAATGAAACTGCCCGCCGAATTCGCTAGAGATACAGGTGAAATATGTGTACAAATACGTGTGAAATGTGCGAAATATATGTGAAATGTATTTGACATGTGCGTACCCGGGCACAGCAACCGGTAAAAAGCTCATTCTAAACCCATGGAACGATTTAAATCAAATTCGGTACGTGTATTAGTTACAAATTGGAAAGAAATACTGAAGAACCACCAGCCTCCTATTGGGGTGGGAGTGATAATTTGGAGAGAGATGGGAGGAGGAAGGAGATGGGCAGAGAGAGGTCTGGGGGAGATGGAGAGAGAGGGGGGGGGGGGCAGAAGGAGATGTACAGAGGGTAGGGGTGCAGTAGGTGGACAAAGCGAGGGGATGGAGGAGATGGACAAGGAGGGGGGAAGAAGGAGATGGGTTAAGATAGGAGAAGGAGGAGATGGACTAATAGAAGACTGGGATAAATACATACCTGGGCAACGCTGGGTACTCAGCTAGTTTACAATAACACTGACGAGGGACTGAGCCTTGTCAATATTCATTGACGGATTTTGTTCAGTACAGAGCCCGGTTCGCGCCATTGTGCCGCTAAGCAGAAACACTTCCAGCGCAAACAGTTCCATACATGTTTTTCACGAGTTATGTTTCGTGTAACATTCGACAACGAACACACACCTGTTTTATCGTGAACACCATTTTGTGTTGCACTCACGTAATCATAAACGCACCTGCTCCTCTCACTCATTCAAACATAATGACATAGCGAAGTACTCGGGACAGAGCACGTGGGAGATGCTTAAGATGGCGCACCAGAATACGGTTTCCGGCATTTTCTGTGACTGCAGTTCTGCATTTCGTTAACAAAACTCTGTTCCACATCAGTCTTATAAATATTTTCCAGACCAGTTTTATTTTTCGCAGCATATATCTGCGTACACATGTAACGAACGGCCTTGCTGGACGATCTTTTCCCATTCTGGGAATCTTAATACGTATTTACGTACAAATCAAATACATGAGTCATGAAAATTCTGTTGTTCTTCAATAGAAAATGAACAGACTATTAAGCTAAATTTTGAGAACATGTCTATTGTCATTGCTAGTACTGAGACAAGATTTTTTTTTTTGCCTCTCTCTTTATAGTAATTATATCTCGAGGATTTCTGGCAACATCAAAGTATACTTTTTAGGAATACTTGCATTTATTGGCTTAGTTTCAATTCTTCTTTTGTTCATAGGCACACTTATTAACGTTCTGACAATACGTTTTGTGTTAATTTTTGCCAATAATTTGACGTGTGAAGTTTCCATAATTGGAGGGGCACAAAACATCTAACTGCGAAGCTGATATAGACATGTAGGGATAAAGACAAGGGCGTAAGAGTCGATCAAGTGAAACTCAACGTGACAGTATCAAAATCGTGGTTCAAGGAAACCGAAAGATTTTTACGCGTGTCTTTACATAGGAAAAGCGTTCGATTTAGTAACACACCAATGCGTGATAAGATATGTAGATTCGTATGCGATATTTAACGGTTTCTGGGGGGCAAGCAGTGTTCAACAGTTCATATTATCTTGAACGGAAAGTCTTCAACAGGTAGAGAAAAAAAATTCAGGTCAGTCTCATTGTCGGCATTCTGTGTGAAGGTATTTGCTTTCCTCTGTTGCCGCCCTTAGTCCAAGTTCTTGCAGTGCAATTACTCAGACTTTGTTAGTGATCTTCAAAAGAAGCGTCTAGCCCCTAGTCGATATAGAATCGCCCACTTCATGGTCACTGGAGAATATCTTTCTGATTTGGCGTCTGTTTTATTAGGTGGTGATGTGTATAGCAGATGTACGTCTGTTATAATGTAACAATGGCCAACATCGACCGCAGCTCGCTGTGAATATTTTGCTCTTCTCCGCAGTTATGCTAGCCACAGTTTGCGAGATGGAGCTATAAAACCACTTCTCCGCTATTATGGTGTCGTTTATTAAACTCGGATAAATCCGCTTGTTTTTCGTGACGCTCAAATACTTTCAACCTCCTGACTACTTGTCCCTGTCACGCCGCACGGGGTTGCCGCACGGTCTTGGGCGCCTTGTCACGGTACGTGCGGCTCCCCCTGTCGGAGGTTCGAGTCCTCCCTCGGGTACAGGTGTGTTTGATGTTCATAGCGTAAGTTAGTTTAAGTAAGATTAAGTAGTGTGTAGGCTTAGGGACCGATGACCTTAGCAGTTTGGTCCCGTATAACCTTACCAAAAAAATTCCAAAATTTCTGTCACTTTGTGTCACAGTGTTGCGTAATGGATATGGCAAATCCTTATGTCAGCTTACTGAAGAGCTTAGAATTCAGAAAGCACTCGATCCTTGTAAATATCCCAATGCAAAATGTAAAAATGAAGACACTTACCAATTTCTTGTCATGATCACAGGATCGTAATTCTACTCACAGAGTGTCTTTTATAACCATTCCAAATTATTCAGTAGCAGCCTCTACCTTCACTGCAGTAGCGTATATGCTATACAGGGTGAATAAGAACTCCATCGGAGTTCGGAGATTGTTGAGGATGTAATTTGGTATAATGAACTCGTGACCTCCGGTGGCTGGTTACAGAGCAATATTGTAATTATGATTTACTCGGTTTGTTAATTCAGTTGCCTTTCCCTCTGTCAAAATACCTTCACAACACTGAAAAACCACGTAATAGGGAATCACGAAAAGTATCAGGAGAGATCAAAAAGGTCCCATTTGAAGGCGTTGCTGAAGCGTATATGCAACGTGGCGCGATTCCGATGCGGGTATATAAGCACCGACATGTAGGCAAGGCATTTGTGTGGCATTCGTGACTTTCCGAAGTGCGTGCTGTAAATGCGGAAACGTGAACTATGGCGGCGTTATTATGAAATGTATAAAAACGGGACAAATGTACTGTTATTGTTTTCTTGTTTGCCGAAGGACAAACAGGGGCAGACATACATTGGGGAATGAAGAATATGTGTGAGGCAGCATGTCAGTCAAGATCCACCGTTGTAGAACGGTGCACCAAGTTCCATGCTGGTCACGATTCGCCACAAAACGCCGGTCGATACGGGAAGACAGCCTCAATTGGAAGACTCAAGTGAAGACATTCGAGCATTTCCTTTATCGTCCTGATCTCTCCCCGTGTGACTATCACGCCTCCGGTTCCTTAAAAATGGCCTTGAAGAGTCGACAGTTCCTGTCGGACGAGGATGTGCAGTAAGCAGTTATGGACTTCTTCACTCCGCAGGAAGCAGTGTTTTACCAAATGGGTACCTTCAACCTGTTGCGTTGGTGGAATGATTGCCTCAGTGCTGACGGCGATCTTGCCTGACTGGCATACCGATTTTGCATTGTACGGCCTTCGAACGAAAATTTTTTGATCACCCCTTATGCAACTGTGGTGTGGTACCCGTCTCTGAGTAACGGTTCTGCGTAGCACCGTTGGGTTTCTCTTCCATTGCATTCAGTGAACCCATACTCGAGGCGCAAAACAGCCACCTCTTCATCAGTAAAAATGGTTCAAATGGCTCTGGGCACTATGTGACTTAACATCTGAGGTCATCAGACCCCTAGAACTTAGAACTACTTAAACCTAACTAACCTAAGGACATCACAAACACCCTTGCCCGAGGCAGGATCGAGCCTGCGACCTTAGCAGCAGCGGGGTTCCGGACTGAAGCGCTTAGAACCGCTCTGTCACAGCGGCCGGCCTTGATCAGTAAACCTACCGGTACTGCTGTGTATCACTGGTACCACAAAAAATTCGGAAAACAAAGCCAAGAGAGAATCGAGCAGTGCTGAATGTACGCATGATGGCTAAGAGCAAATTGGGCATTTTTGTTAGCAACAGCAAGTACCGTGAGTGAATGGAACAAATTGGTTTCCCCACGTACTGATATCTTTCTGTAATTTCTCACATTTCGCACAAATTACCAATCGTGCATATATTCAGATAGTAGTTTATAAAGAAAATGAATTTGGGATGAAGTTAATAAAGCCTTCGCGTTCATAGGAAAACAAACGTGTGAAATAAATGGACTCCAATTACAGTGTACGCCCGCACTGTGTGAGCGTTCTGTGCGATGTGAGTAAAGAATGCGGTGTGCAAGAATAGTAAACTGGCTCCTTTACATTTGATAACAGAACGCAGCATGTCATTCTCAATGGAGAGGAGTCTTCCGAAGAAGTAAGAGTGATTTCAGGTGTGCCGCAGGGGAGTGTCGTAGGACCGTTGCTATTCACAATATATATAAATGACCGTGTGGATAACATGGGAAGTTCACTGAGGCTTTTTACAGATGATGCTGTAGTATATCGAGAGGTTGTAACGATGGAAAATTATATATAAACGCAGGAGAATCTGCAACGAATTGACACATGGTGCAGGGAATGGCAATTGAACCTCAATGTAGACAAGTGTAATGTGCTGCGAATACACAGAAAGAAAGATCCTTTATCATTTAGCTACAATATAGCAGGTCAGCAACCGGAAGCAGTTAATTCCATAAATTATCTGGGAGTAGGCATTGTGAGTGATTTAAATGGAATGACCATATAAAATTAATCGTCGGTAAAGCAGATGCCAGACTGAGATTCAGTGGGAGAATCCTAAGGAAATGCAGTCCGAAAACAAAGGAAGTAGGTTACAGTGCACTTGTTCGGCCGCTGCTTGAATACTGCTCACCGGTGCGGGATCCGTACCAGATAGGGTTGATAGAAGAGATGGAGAAGATCCAACGGAGAGCAGCGCGCTTCGTTACAGGATCATTTAGTAATCGCGAAAACGTTACGGAGTTGATAGATAAACTCCAGTGGTAGACTCTGCAAGAGAGACGCTCAGTATCTCGGTACGGGCTTTTGTTGAAGTTTCGAGAACATACCTCCACTGAGGAGTCAAGTAGTATATTGCTCCCTCCTACGTATATCTCGCGAAGAGACCATGAGGATAAAATCAGAGAGATTAGAACCCACACAGAGGAATACCGACAATCTTTCTTTCCACGAACAATACGAGACTGTAATAGAAGGGAGAACCGATAGAGGTATTCAAGGTACCCTCCGCCACACACCGTCAGGTGGCTTGCGGAGTATGGACGTAGATGTAGATATGTATTCTTCGCAAGCCACGCAACAGTACATGGCGAAGGATACTTCGCGTCAATATTAGCTAATTTTTGCCCTATTACATTTGCCCAATGACTGTCTTTATGCCTCTGTACGCGCACTAATCTCTTTACCGTTCTTTCATGATCCTATGCGAGGTATACGATGGCAACAGCAGAATGGTCACACATTCTTTATCGAATGCAGGTCATCTACATTACCCAAGAGTTTGGTGAAAGTACATCTTTCTTCCAGGGATTCCCATTTAAGTTCGCCGAACATTTCTATTGTACTTGCGTATGGTTTAAAAGACGTTCCAATCCTACCAGCACGTATCTGCATTCGTTCGACGGCTACTATCAACTTGACGAGGGCACCTAACAATGGAACAGTACACTAGAAATGTACACTGCGATTTCCTACTCAGACACCATGGAAGGCACAGGAGTGACGTAAGCATCAAAGTACGTCGCAAGTTTCTTAAGCTGGCAAAGGGATTGTGTTGACTATATGCTACAGTGGCCTGAATCGCGGAACCGGCTTGGGCAAATGCAGACACGCTAGCTGTTGGCCGGCATGCGCTGTCGGAATGTTCGTGCATAGAAAGTAAGGCCGGCGGTAATTGCGCACGTCAGGAAAGCAGCTAGTTTAAATTCTGCTACGAGTTATGGCACGGAGAGCTGAAAATAGACCACTAATAAAACACCGAGATGAAAGTTTAGGGCAATCAATTTTCTTGACGCCGTGAGAAGTAGGACGTGTCTGCAGCGAGCTTCAGAACTTCGGCGCTAACTTCGGAGGCCCGTCGTCCCTGCACGAAGGTTAGGATGGAGTTTCAGAGGTACAAGTGTCCACTGTCACGTTACAACGTGTGCTTAAAACGGACTGAGTGAAAGTGAATTGTTTGGAACCAAGGGATGCGATGATAAAGGTGAATCATTTTAGCAAAACAAACTAATGGCGACTGTAGGCACTTATTCAAGGTGATGACCCAGTTAAGAGAGCCAATGACTTGGAATTTAGCCCATGAAAAATCGGAGGATTCTGACCAGTACTACACAAAGTACTATTTGGAATCAGTGCCAATGAACAAGCTAATCGATTCGTTTCTATATTACTGGTATCAAGAATTCAAGGAGCAAATATTGACCGTAACTTGAAATTTTCTATGTGTGTGGAATCTCTTGAAGAACACTGGCCAGAATAATTGAAAAAGAAAAAGATGTAACGACATTGTGCACAGCAAAGACTAACGGGCTGCCAATACGCACTGAGCAGTAGGTACATAAGAAAAGAGAATTATAAAACAGAATCCAGGCTGTGGAAATGAGATCTGGGACCTTCTAACGGTCACGAGATATTTTTAAGAATCCAAATTAATGAGACTTTAAATTGGAAATACATACATTCCTGAATTCTTAATACAACTCAGTTGATCAACTTTCGCACTTCAAATAACTGAAAATCTTGGGGGGAGACGCATCAGTAAGTTAACAGATTTTGCTTATTTTCATTCTATAATCTCCTATGGAATAATATGCTGAAATTTCTTTAAGGAGAAAGTTTTCAGTGCTGAAACACGTGCTGTAACAATATCATCTAGCAGATATGTATCTGAGTTAGGTATTTCCACTACTCCAGAATGAGATTTTCACTCTGCAGCGGAGTGTGCACTAACACTAAAACTTGCTGGCAGATTAAGACTGTGTGCCGGACCTTTTTTCTTTGTAACTTATATTCATTTAAATTATTAACAACGATACATTTTTAAACGTTTCTTTCTATTAAGCTAGTATATTCCTACAGTTGACTAACATTACTGTCGTTTTTACAGTTTTTCGTTTGTATATTCTTTTTCTTTTTGATTTTTCCCTTATTGTTGCTCCTCGAACCCGTTTCCATGGCTATTTGTCGTCTTTTTTGTGGATAAACCATTGCAGGACAGGCATAATTATTTATATCGAGCGTCAATACATCACTGACTATGAGTTCAGATTTGCCCCAGCCCCAGACTCCAACCCATTTCCACGACCCAAGCGACTGGCGACTCTCTGGATCCTCGCCATGACTGCCCTACCGCAAGTCAGACACGTTGTGCATGCTGTTAGTTGGGACAGTATGAGAGGAGCCATCAGCATGACAAATGGAATAGAAGTGGAAGACACATAATAAAGGAAACCAATCAAATTTTATAACTAATAGACACTTTTCACTAAGTAACGCCTGTATCCTAAAACAAATAATGTGTGCCTGGATGCTATACAGCACTACATGACAAGAAGTAAGTGTTGTCTTTTTTTAACAAACACACCTTTAGAAAACATTGATAGTACTATTGGAAGTGCTTTTGGCTCTCATTTGAATGTGAGCATGACAGATGTTTAGTGGGGAGCACTTTGTAATACCGATTTCACTGAGAAGAAACGCTTTAGACTATTATACTTGACTATTTGAGGCGAGAGGAGAAACACTTCATCTTTTCTGTTGCACTTATTCACTTTCACTGCACACTTCCTTCTTGTGGTGAGTGTGGTGGGGTGGCTGGTGGCGATGCTCAGGGAGGATTCTGCCGATTACTGTCCGCAGTGGAATCTGCAATTCTCAAAGTAAGTACCACGTACCAGGCCGTTGAAATGACATGTTAAGCTGCAACTGCCAACGGAAGCATCTGTTGGTCACATAAGCAGAGTGAAACCGTCCAAAGGAGCTGCTGATGCTTTACCACAATTCCCCTAGTTGCACCAGTCTCGAAAAAAGCGTCCAAAAACGATAGGAAACGAATATCTATCGAAGAGCAAGAGATACGCAACATTATCTTATGGATTCAGATCGAGAAATAAGAAGATATGATCAGGTTTCCTTCGTGGCGCATCGTTTTCTCTGTCTTAGAGTGTATTTATTGACGTGTCAAGTGTGATAGAGTTCAGAAGTTTGTACTGAGTAGGGTTGAGTTTATTTTCTTTTCTTTGCGTGTACACATTTTCGGAAAGGGAAGGAACTTTCTCTTAGGTACCATTTTGGATATGCGGGAAGGTTATCATAGCCCTGACGACGCTTCACTTTCCCAAGGAAAGAGTTCCGAATGCTGTTCAGAACCAGCCTCTCAATTCTGCGTTAGGTATTTTAGACAACCGGATGTACTGTTAACTAGTCATCGGTGGATGTTAAGGATAATCTTCGACGTATGGGAAATACGAAATAAGGCACGCAGGTTACAGGTATTAAGGGGATTACAACAGGAGGCGCAGAAAGAGAACGTTTTGCAGGAAATACAAAACGAATATCACGAGCTATGACTTTCATATGAGAAACTGAGAACACAGCTAAATCAGTTGGCAGAAATAGTACCACAGACGATTATCAGGAAGAAAAGAGGATGGTTGGATGTAGGAGGAAAGTTATTGACAACAGTATTCGGTACGGCGGGCAATGAAGACATACGAAACTTAAACAAATACTGGAACAAACGAGAGAAATAGCGGACCACTAGAATGGCATGCTACTAAGTTAACAAACACAGAACTGAATGTGCTTAATAACACGAAAATGGTGAGAAAATTGTCTACAGAACTGGAGCAGTATACAAAAGGTATCATGCGGACAATGAATGAATGACACCTTGGAAAGAATTCAGACTCAATTCTGTACTTTAGACGGGAGAAGAAGCCTAGCGAGACTGTTGTGTGCATTAGTAGAGAGCTTTACTAACGCAACGATAGAAGCAGCATTACTTCATGCCATGCACGGACATCTGAGTTCCACATTGTTCCCTCCACCACAACTCCAAACAGGTTTAAGTGAAGCACACAAAGAACTCCCTGCAGACTACCAACAAAAAGCAACTGAAGCGAGAGAAACCTACCACACAGCATCCGTTAAAATTAATTCAGACAGAGCAAAAGTACAAGTATCCATTTAGTTTGTGATAGAGGGCATGAATGCACAAACTAGTTTTTTATTTTCACCCTTATTTGTTAAAATGGCAAACTGTAAACAAATGGATCCAAATACAAATGCGAGAGCATCACGATTTGTCCAATCAGACTGATAAAGTCTAACGTACAGTCAGATGAAATACAGTTATTATGAGCGAAAATGGAAGTATGAGAGTGTCAAAGAGAAGTTCCAGCCCCACAGCCATATTTCCAGAGAGTAGGATCACACTGGATTTATTCAGTACTTTCTTAGCGCCCGCTGTTTTTATTTAATCGAATTTTTATGTTGTTCACATATTGTAACACCTTCGAAGCTTTTCACGCTATTTAAGACCATATAAGCATGGTCTTTTCCGAATGTACCTCTGACCAAAAAGCGATTCTCGTCATTGGAGCCCAAAGGTTTTGCTCATCATGCTTTTTGCATTCTTGTGGAGATATTTCCATAGCAGCTTTCATCCCCCAACAAACGAGAAGTAAAATACGAATTATCATAAATTTATTTATAAATTTCTTTTTAATGTAACAAAATATTTTCTTAAAATTTTTTATTCAGTATTGCACTCCCTTAAGGGTTGAATTCCCAGAAACACTGAAACACATATATTTTTTTAAATTTTTAATCAAGAAGTCAAATACCAATGATCATAGATGTAGCCTTAAAATCCTTTAGTAATTCTTTAGCAATTATTTATTTTCAAAAAAATCATTCACCCACTATTTTACCCCCGTAGTGGTTGAATTGAAAAAAATGCTAAAACACATATTTTTATTTTCTGATTTAGAAATCAAATACCAGTTTTCGTAGTTCTAGCTACAAAATTCCATTAATAGCGACAGACTTTCAACGAGCCTTTCATCCCCTGTTTCACCCTCTTAGGAGTGGAATTTCGGGCAGTCCCCTCTTAAACGATACCTGCAGTATACGATCCCAACCCTCTCCAGCTCATCTACATCTACATCTGACGTCCAGCCCAAATCCTGTATCATTTCTGTGACACTCTCTCCTATATTTCGCTATAATACAAAACGTGCTACCCTTCTTTGAACTATTTCGATGTACTCCGTCAGTCCTATCTGATAAGGATCCCACACCGCGCAGCAGTATTCTAAAAGAGGACGGACAAGCGTAGTGTAGGCAGTCTTCATAGTAGCTCTGTTACATTTTCTAAGTGTCCTGCCAATAAAACGCAGTCTTTGATTAGCCTTCCCCACAATATTTTCTATGTGTTCCTTCCAAATTAAGTTGTTCATAATTGTAATACCTAGGTATTTAGTTGCACTTACGGCTTTTAGATTAGATTGATTTATCGTGTAACCGAAGATTAACGAATTCCTTTTAGCAGTCATGTGGATGACCTCACACTTTTCGTTATTTAGGGTCAACTGCCAATTTTCGCACCATTCAGATATCTTTTCTAAATCGTTTTGCAATTTGTTTTGATCTTCTTATGACTTTATTAGTCGATAAACGACAACGTCATCTGCAAACAACCTGAGACGGCTGGTCAGATTGTCTTCCAAATCGTTTATGTAGATAAGGAACAACAAAGGGCCTATAACACTACCTTGGGGAACGGCAGAAATCACTTCTGTTTTGCTCGATGACTTTCCATCAGTTACCACGAACTGTAACCTCTCTGACTGGAAATCACAAATCCAGTCACATAACTGAGACGATATTCCACAAGCACGCAATTTCACTACAAGCCACTTGTGTGGTACAGTCTCAAAAGCCTTCCGGAAATCCAGAAATACGGAATCGATCTGAAATACCTTGTCAGTAGCAGTCAACACTTCATGTGAACAATGAGCTAGTTGTGTTTCACAGGAACGATGTTTTCTAAACCCATGTTGACTATGTGTCAATAGACAGTTTTCTTCGAGGTAATTCATGATGTTTGAACACAATATATGCTCCGAAATCCTCCTGCACATCAACGTTAACGATATGGGCCTGTAATTTAGTGGATTATTCCTACTACCTTTCTTGACTACTGGTGTGACCTGTGCAACTTTCCAGTCTTTGGGTACGGATCTTTCGTCGAGCGAACGGTTGTATATAATTGTTAAGTATGGAGCTAATGCATCAGCATATTCCGAAAGGAACCTAATTGGTACTCAGTCTGGACCACAAGACTTCCTTTTATTAAGTGATTTAAGTAGCTTCACCACTCCGAGGATATTTACTTCTACGTCACTCATGTTGGCAACTGTTCTCGATTCGAATTCTGGACTATTTACTTCGTCTTCTTTTGTGAAGGCATTTCGGAAGGCTGTGCTTAGTAACTCTGCTTTGGCAGCACCGTCTTCGATAGTTATCTCCATTGCTATCGCGCAGAGAAGGCATTGGTTGATTCTTGCCGCTAACATACTTCACATACGACGAGATTCTCTTTGGGTTTTCTGCCAGGTTTCGAGACAAAGATTTGTTGTGGAAACTGTTATAGGCATCTGGCACTGAAGTCCGCGCTCGAGCTTCTGTAAAAGCTCGCCAATCTTGGGGATTTTGCGTCTGTTTAAATTTGGCATGTTTTTTGTTGTTGTTGTTTCCTCAACAGTGTTCAAACCGTTTTGTATACCAAGGAGGATCAGCTCCGTCGCCGATGCTATTTCTTTGAATTCAAGCCACATCTGGTCTACACTTATATTATTAATTTGGAATGAGTGGAGATTGTCTCTCTTGAAGGCGTCAAGTGAATTTTTATCTGCTTTTTTGATTAGGTATATTTTTCTCTTATTTTTGGCGGATTACATTATTCATTCTCGCTACGGCAACCCTGTGTTCACTAATCGGTTTTGATGCTCGTTGTTAACTCAGGATTATTTGTTGCCAAGAGGTCAAGAGTGTTTTCACAACCGTTTACTATTCGGTTGGGCTCATGAACTAACTGCTCGAAATGATTTACAGAGAGTGCATTTAGCACAATTTAGGATGATATTTTATGCCTACCTCCGGAATTAAACATGTATTTTCGCCAACATATCGAGGATAAATTAAAGTCACCACCAACTATCATCGTATGAGTCGGGTACGTGTTTGAATTCAAACTCAAGTTTTCATTGAACCTTTCAGTAACTGTATCATCTGAATTGAGAGGTCGTTAAAAGGATCCTGTTATTATTTTATTCTGGTTGCCAACAATGACCTCTGCCCATACTAACTCACAGGAAGTATCTACTTCAATTTCGCGACAAGTTAAACTACTTCTAACAGCAACAAACACGCCACCGCCAACCGTGTTTAGCCTATCCTTTCGGAACACCGTTAGGTTATTCGCAAAAATTTCGACTGAGCTTATATCCGGCTTTAGCCATCTTTCAGTGCCTATAACGATTTGAGCAACAGTGCGTTCTATTAGCGCTTGGAGCTCTGGTACTTTCCCAACATAGCTACGATAATTTGCAACTGTTATACCAATGGTTCCTGTATCTACGTTCTTCCTGTGTTCAGCCTGCACCCTTTGTGACTGAAGACCGTCTTGTGTTTTCCTGAGACCCTCTAACCTAAAAAACCGCCCAGTCCACGTCACACAGCCCCTGCTACCCGTGTAGCCGCCTCCTGCGTATAGTGGACTCCTGATCTACTCAGCGGAACCGGAAACCCAACCACCCTTTGGCGCAAGTCGAGGAATCTGCAGCCTACACGGTCGCAGAACCGTCTGAGCCTCTGATTCAGACCCTCCACTCGGCTCTGTACCAGAGGTCCGCAATCGGTCCTGTCCACCATGCTGCAAATGGTCAGCTCTGCTTTCATCTTGCAAGCAATTCTGGCAGCCATTACCACTTCTGTTAGCCGCTCGAAACCAGAGAGAATCTCTTCTGATCCAAACTGACACACACCATTGGTACCGACGTGAGCAACCACCTGCAGTTGGCTGAACTCTGTGCTCTTCATGGCATCCGGGAGGACCCTTTCCACATCTGGAATGACTCCACCCGGTATGCACACGGAGTGCACATTGGTTTTCTTTCCCTTCTTGTCAGCCAAGTCCCTAAGGGACCCCATAACGCGCCTAACGTTGGAGCTCCTACACAGCAGCTCACAGTGTATAACAAACTGTAATTTTGTTTTGAATAACTGGCAGTTCATGTCAGTGGCCTGCACCTTCTGACAAACTGCTAGGCTTTAACCAAGAGCTTTTATAACCCTGATTTTCCTGCTCAACCCACCCGGACTGATATGCTTCCTGTCGGGTTTGGTCACTTCTTCAGATTGAAATTCACTTAATTTTAATGCCCATCAAGTCAATCTGTTTGATGGGTCTTTTAGTCCTAATAGACACTTCAGTGCCACATGGTATGTTACATCTTTGAGTTTTTGCCATACAGGTAACAACAAAACTATGTGCTACTATAAATTAAGCTCAATACCTGCTTCTCAGTAGTTAAGTAATTCAATTCCACTTTATTTAATTGCCTTGATCTATAAGCTACCAGGCACTCACTAGCATCTACTTCCATATTCGGGACACGTCCGCCACCTGGTTGCTTGCATCACTAGGCAAGATACACGCTTTTTCATATTAAAGAAGTACTAACACAGGGACAGTTGTTAGTGCCTTTTTCAGTCTTTTGAATGTGGGTTGGCAGTCAGCCATCTACTGAAATTTCACATCCTCCTTCAGCAAATGCATTAATAGTGTAACAATATGAGCAAATCCTTCGGCAAATTTCCTATAATAATTACAAAATCCTAAAATGACTGCAGTTGTTTCCCACTATGAGGTGATGAGAAATCATAGGGTGCACATACCAATCTCGGGTCAGAATTCATGCCATCATGGCTAATTACATAGTTCAAAAAACTCATTTCTGCCAATTTAAATTTAAACTTTTCAGTACTTTATCTCTTAACATAAAACCCCAAGTTATCTCGTTTTTATTATTCTGACAGAAACTTAAAATCCTGAGTATACTCAGGCGACTTTAGAAGAGACCTTCAAAAAAATAAAAAACCGCGTATATCCATTGCAGCACTGATAGTTACATGTTCAGCCTCAGAGAGCATCTGGCACTACGTTTGTAGCCTGGCTGACGTGTTTTGATCGAGGTGGTTGCCAATAGATATCGTCTTTGCTAGGTGCAACTTTGGATAGTTGACAACAAAACACGTGCTTTCAGACTCTCTCCTATCTTGTTGTATAGGCAGGCGTTGTCTAGTCTAAACAACAAGGTATACTACATGTTTATTATAGTGATCCTAAATTTGACACTGAATTTAGCAACTCAGAAAGTGAAGAAGAATGTGACGTTACTTCGTTAGAGACTCAAAAATGATGACAGTTCGTCAGTTGAGCAACAAATACTCATCTGTGCTACTAGATAAATACATCCACAGTGCTACAGCCAGCTCCTCGAAGATTTATGTTCACAGAAAATCATTGTGAAATACATGGTTTGACTTCATAGATACAATGAAACTAAAAAATGACTTCAAGTTCCTAGATATTTTAGCCAAAGTCCAGTGCACGAGTATACTCGGGATTTCATTATTGGTGATCTTCAAAGTTATTCATTATTCTTTATTTTGAGCTTTAAAAGTCATGTTTATGTGTAACATCATTCGAACAAAAATTTTTAAAAAAATCTTTAAGTGTAGGGGCAAATGGTACGTGCGCTGAACACAATCTCTTAAACACTTCTTCGAGCCTCTGCATGTGTTTCTTAAGCTGCTCATCTCGGTAGACCGCCCATTGGAGTAGTTTTAATCCCCTTAACACTCCCTCCAATAATCTCTGAAATGTGGCTGGTCCATTCCGAATCCCAAAAGACATCTGCTGATATTGGTAATACCCTAAAAGGACAATAAAAGCGATCTTCAGCTGGTTCTTTGGCACTATTTGTAACTGGTGGAAACTACTTTACAGATCCATTGTTGAAAAATGCTAACATTCACCCAGCTTGTCCAACGTTTCCGGAACGTTCAGTATCAGATATGCATCCATCACTGTTCTGGCATTCAAGTAATGGTAGCTACATCAGAACATACACTCATGTTGAGGAAAAGAGAGGATATCTTAAACGATTAGAGAAAGGACGTTCATATTCACATGACATGTACGTTAGTATATTTTGCAGAAATGATTAGCATTTGAACTCTGTCGGTACGTGGGTTCAAGGACAACATCGATATCGCACCACATACGAGTAAAATGTGCCTGTGGCTCTTGTTGTCGCTATACACCAAAGGTAATGGATCACTGTGGCTTGAGCAGACATGCAGGACGCCTCGCAGACATATGCGCGAACCGTACCGTCAACTCAGTGAGTTTGAAAGAGGACACATTATCTGCGTGAGAGACTATGATGCATCCATCCGGAAAATTGCTGCTCATGTGGGACGAAGTGTTCCGGGAGTGCAACTGGTGTGTGTAGGATGGTTCATGGAAGATCATAGAACACAATGAGATGGGTCAGGTCACACCATTCAGACCACCCCCCGAGAAGATCGACACGTCATCCGACTGACATTGCAGGACAGATCTTCGTCCTTCTCGGCATTGGCGCAAAGTTGAACAGTGTATACATCGTACACCATCAGGTGTGGCAGTCCATCGCCATTTATTACGGCATGGGTTATGTGAGCATCGTCCACTTCTCTGCCTACCTTTGATGGATGTGCAGAAAGTTGAAAGACGGCAACGGTGTCTGGAACGACATCACCGGGGACAGGAATGGCATCAAATGGTGTTTAGTGTTTTCAGACGAATTCAGGTTCTGTTTGTTTGAAAATGATGGCCCCATTTTGGTTCTCCGCAGACAGGGGGAGTGGCATCACAGCGACTTCCGTCCGCCTCTCCTCGACAAATCGAATGGAAGCAGCCTCAAAAAAAAAAAAAAAAAAACATGTAAGGCTCTCTGCTCCACCTCATAGAGAAAAATTTCGTCCACCACTTCGTTCTGTGTTAACTCATAAGTTTGCGCTTTAATCTTACTAATTCTTTCTGAGAATGTTTTGCACTGAATTGTACCAGTTCTGGGATATGCCATTGAGCTGCCTCCTAAGTACTCTGGTGTAGTACTGTTTCCCATAGCGCTGAATGAGCCCCATTTTAAATTGCCGAAAGGTATGTGCTTTGTTCAGCCTTTCATGGTACATTATGTATATCTTTGCTTAGCTTGTTAACCGTAATTTGGCCATTTGCAAACGTACTTCGTCCGACCAATCATCCAGACTCGCCCCCCCCCCCCCCCCCAGGAGTTCCACAACTCTTTTGGGGATACCTGCGTGGCGAGCATGGGGCCCTGAGCTATTGCAGCCTTCTTTCTCTCCAGGGCTGCATTTCCTTCCCCTTCCCCTCCTTTCCCCTCCTTGCTCCTTTCCAGTCGCCCTCTCCTCTCCCTCTCTTGGTGTCCTTGCTTACGCTGGCCCCCCTATCCTCCTGGTCCTGTTGGTTTTACAATTCGGCTTTGTTGCGTCATCATCTCCTCCTTTTGGCATTCCTTGGTCCCCCTCTGGGGTTTGACCTCCATTACAAAATTTCTCCTCCGTAGTGTGAGCCATTTGGGGAAGAGCACCTTACCTAGTGTCTCTGACGTGCGCCCTCCTAGTACATTCCACCTTTTCTTTCACGTCGTTGTCTGATGCTAGCGTGCATAGCCAGCACGGTAGCCAGCCCGTGTGGTGGGGTCGCTATGTACGCTTTGGTTGAGCCCCCTGAACACACAGGGATCACACTTCTGATACCTGAGCTGTGACCTCCTCATGCATGCCTTGGAGTGGTTGCTCGTCATCCTGGAGCATCGGAACTCCCGGCAATGCCCGCCGTGCCAGACGGCACTTGCTGTGGCTGGGTGGCGCCCGTGAGGAGAGCCCCTGATCGGAGTGGGTGGTATCAGGGCAGACACTGTGCAAATGAAACGCATAAGGGTCCAGAACTCTGGCCGTTCTTCTGCGGCCGTCTCTCTGCGTGGAACTGATTCTTCAAGTGCTGCTTCTCTTGCCCCTTCGGCCTTCCCTTCCATGGCTACCCCCTGGGAAGAGGGTCAGGCCCGTCGGCTAGGGGCGAAACCTTTCCCTCGTTATCTAGTTTGCACCAGGACTGATGGAGATACTTTCACCAATACCAAACCTATATTCTTTGTGAAACACATTGAAGACAAGTTTGGCGAAGTGGACTCCCTGAGCAAGATGCGGTCGGGTTCGTTGCTGATCAAACCTGCTTCAGCTGCCCAATCTGTGGCCCTTCGTACCTGTACCCATCTTGGCACAATTCCTGTGTCCATTACCCCCCACCAGTCTCTAAATATGGTACAAGGTGTGATTTTTCACAGGGACCTCATCCTTCAAACTGATGAGGAACTTCGGGACAATCTCAGATGGCGGGGTGTTCACTTTGTTCGGCGTGTTCAGAAGGGTCCTAAAGACAATCGCATTGATACTGGTGTCTTTATCCTGGCCTTTGAAGGGGATACCCTCCCTGAGAAAGTTAAAATTATGGTTTATCGATGTGATGTGAAGCCGTACATCCCACCTCCTATGAGGTGTTTTAAGTGCTTGCGTTTTGGACACATGTCTTCCCGCTGTTCACAGGCCCCTCTCTGTGGTGACTGTGGACGTCAACTCCATGTGGGGAGTCCCTGTGTTCCCCCTCCTGTGTGTGTAAATTGTCATTCTCCACGTTCACCAGATTGCCCAGTATATAGGAAGGAAAAGAAGATACAGGAGTATCCCTCCATCGTTCAACCTACACAGAGGCCCGTAAGAAATATACACGTCTTCAACCTGTGTCCATGACATCTAGTTACGCCTTGGTTACATCTTCACCCCTTCCTCCCCCTTCCTTACCCCCATCCTGGACCCATCTCCTCCCCCCTCCCCTGCGGCTCCCACACCTTCTCGTCTGGGTGCTGCTCCCCCTCCCCAGCCGGAGAAGTGTCCCACTCCTTCGGCGTGTGCCGGTCAAGGGCACCTCTCCCGGGATGCCCCTTCCCGGCACATTCCAGGCCAAAGGTCTGCTGCCGCGCGACGACCGCGAGAGCCACGGTCTATCGGCCCCCAGGTCGCCCGGTCTCCTTCTGTTCCTGATCTTGCTGCAGCTCGCTCCTTTATGCCACACACCCCTCCTCGATCTCAGCCTGAAAAGAAGAAGAAACATAAGTCCTGGGACAAAGAGCCTCTGGTGTCACCAGAAGCCCCTTCCTCGACTTCACAACCGGATTATGACCTATCGTTCATGGACGTCGCCCCCTCCTTGTCGGTGACGGGTGGGGACCCGGCGGTATGACTGGCTTTAGCGTGTTCAGCCCCCATTTAAATCATCGTTCTGTAGTTCTCCAATGGAACTGTAATGGATAATATCGTCACCTTCCGGAATTGAAATCCCTTCTTTCGTCTTACTCTGCAGCTTGTATGGTTCTCCAGGAATCTCATTTTACTGACTCTCACTCACCGACTCTCCGTGGGTTCCGTGTTTTCTGTCGAAATCGGGTCGGACCCCTGCGGACTTCTGGTGGTGTTTGCACGTTGGTCCGTACAGACATTGCTAGCACATGGATTCCTCTTCAAACTACATTGGAAGCGGTTGCTGTTAGGGTCCACCTAGACTCTGCGGTCACAGTTTGCAATCTTTATCTCCCTCCTGACAGGACTCTTACACCTGCTGCCTTAACTGCTCTTCTTCAGCAACTTCCTCCTCCCTTCTTCCTCCTTGGGGATTTTAATGCTCATCATCCCTTGTGGGGCAGTGCCTTTCCATCCAGACGAGGTCTTCTTATAGACCAGTTTATCGCAGACCACGACTTGTGCCTTCTTAATGATGGCTCCCCTACTCATTTCAGTGCCGGTCATGGTACCTTTTCTATCATTGATCTTTCTCTTTCTTCTCTCTCTCTCCTCCCTTCATTACACTGGTCGCCACACGGCGACCTTTGTGATAGCGACCATTTCCCGTTGATTATCTCGCTCCCTTCCCGCTCCCCGATGGACAGGTTACCTCGTTGGTCTTTCCAACGCGCCGATTGGCCTCTATACACTGCACAGGTCGTGTTTTCTCCCTCTTTGTCGGGTTGCATTCATGACGTCCTACGTGACGTGTCTGACGCGATTGTTCGTGCTGCTAACCTTGCTGTCCCGCGCTCATCTGGACCATTTCGTCGCCGGCAAGTCCCATGGTGGAGTACGGCCATTGCCATCCGTGATCGTCGTCGAGCTTTGCAACACTTTAAGAGGCACCCATCCGTAACCAGCCTTACTACCTTTAAACGCCTCCGCACTAAAGCCCGTTATTTAATCAAACAGAGCAAGCGGATATGTTGGGAACGATTCGTTTCTTCCCTTGGTTCTACTGGCCCTCTGTCATGGGTATGGGCTACACTTCGCTCTCTCCAAGGTTGCCATCGGCAGTCCACCCTCCCAGGCCTTCACCTCCCAGATGGTCTTTGTACGGACCCATTAGTTCTTGCAGAACATCTTGCGACCCATTTTGCGGTGGCATCAGCATCAGCCTCCTATCCAGCTGCTTTCCTTCACCAGAAACAGCGGGCTGAAGCTTCCACCTTATGTTTTACCCCTTGTGAGTCAGAATCTTACAACAAACCTTTTACTGAATGGGAATATCTTTCTGATCTTCTTCTCATGATACGGCCCCTGGCCCAGATTCCATTCATAACCAACTGCTTCAACATCTCAGTGCTCCACAACGGCAACATCTTCTTCGGGTGTGTAACTGTATCTGGCTTCAGGGTGACTTCCCTTCTCAGTAGAGGGATAGCATTGTGGTTCCTGTCCTTAAGCCTGCTAAGAACCCCCTATCTGTTGACAGCTATTGGCCAATTAGTTTGACCAATGTTGTTTGTAAGTTACTTGAACGGATGGTAGCCCGTCGGCTCAATTGGGTCCTCGAATCTCGGGATCTATTGTCCCCTTACCAGTGTGGCTTTTGAGAGGGACAGTCTCCAATCGATCATTTACTTCGCTTGAAATCCGCAGTTCGGCAGGCTTTTTCCCAGCGCCACCATTTGGTTGCAGTGTTTTTTGACCTTCGCAATGCCTATGACACGGCCTGGCGCCATCACATCTTACTTACCCTTCATCAGTGGGGTCTTCGGGGCCCACTCCCGATTATTATCCGCCAGTTCCTGTTCCATCGGCCATTCAGAGTTCGAGTTGGTACTGTTTTTAGTTCTCCACGGACCCACGAGATGGGCATCCCACAGGGTTCTGTCTTGAGTGTCCTTCTTTTCCTCATTGCTATCGATGGACTTATGGCCTCTGTCGGTCCTTTGGTCGCCCCTGCCCTGTATGTGGATGATTTCTGCATTTGGGTTAGTTCCTCTTCGATGGCATCTGCAGAGCGGCAGCTCCAGGGAGCTATACAGCGTGCCTCTGCATGGACCCTCTCACATGGGTTTCAGTTCTCTCCTCTAAAATCGCGGGTGGTCCACTATTGTCGCCGTACTACGATCCACCCTGATCCAGAGCTCTATCTCGATGCCCAACGATTGCCTGTGGTCCCACAGTTTCGTTTCCTGGGTCTTTTTTTTGACAACAAGCTCACTTGGCTGCCCCATATCAGACATCTGAAGGTAGGATGTTTCTGTAAACTCAATGTCCTTCGCTTCCTTGCCCACTCCTCTTGGGGTGCGGACCGTTCCCTCCTCCTCTGTCTTTATCGTGCTCTAGTTCTGTCTCGCTTGGACTATGGTTGTCAAGTTTATGGTTCCGCTGCTCCTTCCACACTGCACGTGCTGGATCCAGTCCACCATCGTGGTATCCATTTGGCCACCGGTGCCTTCCCTACTAGCCCTGTTGATAGTCTCCTGGTTGAAGCTGTGATTCCCCCCCCCCCCCCCCTCTTTCTGTTCGGCGGTCCCAGCTTCTGGTGTCTTATGCACTCACTATCCGTTCCTCTCCCACTCATCTTTCCTATTCTATCCTGTTCCCAGACAATGGACGTCGCCCACCCGACTCCCCCCCTCGGGCGGGTTTACCGGTTGGGCTCCGCCTTGCGTATCTTTGCCGTGATTTTCAGCTTCCTTCTTTGTCCTGCCTTCCTCGCTCCCTCCCCTCCACCCCCCCCCCCCCCTTTGGTTAGTTCCTCGGCCTCGAATTCGGATGGATCTCTGCCGAGGTCCAAAAGATTCCATTCCCCCGGTGGTGTTCTGTTCCTTTTTCCGCCAAATTTTATGGGAGTTTCGGGATGCTGTTGTTTTTTTACACTGATGGCTCTAAATCTGCTGATCATGTGGGGTATGCCTTCATGTCCTATGTTGGAACGGAAAATCATCTGCTGCCACCTACATGTGGGGTGTTTACT
Organism: Schistocerca serialis cubense; assembly: GCF_023864345.2. Lineage (NCBI taxonomy): Eukaryota > Metazoa > Arthropoda > Insecta > Orthoptera > Acrididae > Schistocerca > Schistocerca serialis. Next base: position 447,904,918 of record NC_064639.1, on the reverse strand, counting down.
GCGGAATTGATGGCAATTTCCCAGGCCCTTACCTTTATTAAACAGTCCCAACACAACCGCGTTTTGTTATGTACGGACTCGATGAGTGGCCTTCTTGCTATTGACCGGTATTTTCGCGCCATTCCTTGGTCTCTGCCATCCTTGACCATCTCGCTGATATTCACCATGCTGCTTGTTCCATTGACTTCCTTTGGGTCCCTGGCCATGTGGGTATCCTGGGTAATGAGCTCGCTGATCGTTTGGCTGGGGGAGCAGTCACTTACCCCCCGTTTTCTGTAACCCCTCCTGCAGCGGATTTATGGCTTCACATCAAATCCTACTTCGCACAGTCATGGGCCAATTCTTGGGAGGCTACTCCCCTGTCTAATAAACTTCGTATGATTAAGGTGACACCAGGCCTGTGGCGTTCTTCCTTTCGCCTCTCCCGAAAGGACTCGACCACACTGTGTCGTCTCCGCATTGGCCATACCAGGCTGACCCATGGTTTTCTTTTGCGTGATGAGCCACCCCCACTTTGTGGATGTGGAGCCTTCCAGTCAGTAGCCCACATTTTGGTTGAATGCCCCCTTCTTTTGGCTCTGAGTGCTAAGTACAGACTCCCCCACACTTTACCTTTGATGTTGGCTGACGATTCCTGGATGGTCTCTCTGGTTCTCGGTTTCCTCCGGGAAAGTGGTTTTTATTCTCAGTTTTAAGGTTTTTAATCTCTCTCTGGTATTGGGGCAGGGCGGTGAGTGTTTGGGTGTCTCCCACTGTAAGCAGTGTTTGGAGATTCCTGATTCACCTCCCTGGCCGAAATCCTCTTTTCTTCCCCTTTTACTCTGGTTTTACCTTTTTTTTAAGTATTGGTTAGTCTCCTTTTCCCATACGTACTTCTACATTCTAGCGGTTGTACCTTTTAAGTCACAGGTGTTCTTGCCTATGCTGCTTCAGCATAGCGTTGGGTTCGTTCTCTTGCTGACTTCCCTCGTTTTGTTTTTACCATTGACAACATGACTGCCCCTTTACGATTTTAGCCTTTTCCCTTTTATTGTTCTGACTTTCCTGAGATGTCACATTGGCGGAATGGACCACATTTGAAACAAGGGACTGATGACCTTACTGTTTGGTCCCTTAAACCTCAAACAATCAACCAACCAACCAGACTCGCAGCGGCTTTCAAATTATCAATAATTGCTGCCACATTACCCATTATTACACTCCGAAAAGGATCACTGGATTAACTACATCCGATTTCAAGGAAGGCGTGGGTATATTAAATGAAGTTTTCGTTTCTACCGCCGCAGCAATTTCACCCTGACCACTTGCACGCCTGCCGTCCAAGTACCCATTTGCCTCTGGAAGCAACATTACTTTGCTTCATCTCTGTTACCTAATTTCACCAAGAATTCAGTCGTTTCCTGAGTCGTCATCACTCGTGCTTGCGACCTTGGAATTTGTGCAAATTCTACCTAACAAAGATACAATACAAATAAATCACACAACAATTCGAAGATAACCACTACAAGCACTCAGATATAATAACAAGAAGAAACGCCTTCAATCCTTACGGCGAATAGTTAAACATATCAATTCCATACATACACTACTGGCCATTAAAATTGCTACACCAAGAAGAAATGCAGATGATAAACGGGTATTCATTGGACAAATATATTATACTAGACCTGACATGTGATTACATTTTCACGCAATTTGGGTGCATAGATCCTGAGAAATCAGTACCGAGAACAACCTCCTCTGGCCGTAATAACGGCCTTGTTACGCCTGGGCAATGAGTCAAACAGAGCTTGGATGGCGTGTACAGGTACAGCTGCCCATGCAGCTTCAACACGATACCACAGTTCATCATGAGTAATGACTGGCGCACTGTGACGAGCTAGTTGCTCGGCCACAATTGACCAGACGTTTTCAGTTGGTGAGGGATCTGGAGAATGTGCTGGCCAGAGCAGCAGTCGAAAATTTGCTGTATCCAGAAAGGCCCGTACAGGATCTGCAACATACGGTCGTGCATTATCCTGCTGAAATGTCTACAGACGTTAAAGTAACCTCTGGCGCGACACAGAGGAGTGTTATGGGACCATTGCTTTTCACAATATATATAAATGAACTAGTAGATAGTGTCGGAAGTTCCATGCGGCTTTTCGCGGATGATGCTGTAGTATACAGAGAAGTTGCAGCATTAGAAAATTGTAGCGAAATGCAGGAAGATCTGCAGCGGATAGGCATTTGGTGCAGGGTGTGGCAACTGACCCTTAACATAGACAAATGTAATGTATTGCGAATACGTAGAAAGAAGGATCCTTTATTGTATGATTATATGATAGCGGAACGAACACACGTAGCAGTTACTTCTGTAAAAATTTGGGAGTATGCGTGCGGAACGATTTGAAGTGAAATGATCATATAAAATTAATTGTTGATAAGGCGGGTACCAGGTTGAGATTCATTGGGAGAGTCCTTAGAAAATGTAGTCCATCAATAAAGGAGGTGGCTTACAAAACACTCGTTCGACCTATACTTGAGTATTGCTCATCAGTGTGGGATCCGTACCAGATCGGGTTGACGGAGGAGGTAGAGAAGATCCAAAGAAGAGCGGCGCGTTTCGTCACAGGGTTATTTGTTAACCGTGATAGCATTACGGAGATGTTTAGCAAACTCAAGTGGCAGACTCTGCAAGAGAGGCGCTCTGCATCGCGGTGTAGCTTGCTTGCCAGGTTTCGAGAGGGTGCGTTTCTGGATGAGGTAACGAATATATTGCTTCCCCCTACTTATACTTCCCGAGGAGATCACGAATGTAAAATTAGAGAGATTCGAGCGCGCACGGAGGCTTTCAGACAGTCGTTCTTCCCGCGAACCATACGCGACTGGGACAGAAAAGGGAGGTAATGACAGTGGCACGTAAAGTGCCCTCCGCCACACACCGCTTGCGGAGTATAAATGTAGATGTAGATGTAGATGTAGGTTTCGCAGGGATCGAATGAAGGGTAGAGCCACGGATCGTAACACATCTGAAATGTAACGTCCACTGTTCAAAGTGCCGTCATTGCGAACAAGAGGTGACCGAGACGTGTAAACAGTGGCACCCCATACCAACAGGCCGGGTGATACGCCCGTATGGCGATGACAAATAGACGCTTCCAATGTGCATTCACCGCGATGTCGCAAAACACCGATGCGGCCATGATGATGCTGTAAACAGAACCTGGATTCATCCGAAAAAACGACGTTGTGCCATTCGTGCACCCAGGTTCGTCGTTGAGTACACAATCGCAGGTTCAAATGGCTCTGAGCACTATGGGACTTAACATCTGAGGTCATCAGTCCCCTAGAACTTAGAACTACTTAAACCTAACTAACCTAACGACATCACACACATCCATGCCCGAGGCAGGATTCGAACCTGCGACCGTAGCAGTCGCACGGTTCCGGACTGAAGCGCCTAGAACCGCTCGGCCGCGGCCGGCCACAATCGCAGGCCCTCCTGTCTGTGATGGAGCGTCAAGGGAAACGGCAGCCATGGTCTCCGAGCTGATAGTCCATGCTGCTGCAAAAGTCGTCGAACTGTTCCTGCAAATGGTTGTTGTCTTGCAAACGTCCCCATCTGTTGACTCAGGGATCGAGACGTGGATGCACGATCCCTTACAGCCATGTGGATAAGATGCCTGTCATCTCGACAGCTAGTGATACGACGCCGTTGGGATCCAGCACGGCGTTCCGTATTACCCTCCTGATCGCGATAGACTACAATCCGACCTTTATCAGAGTCGGAAACGTGATGGTACGTATTTCTCCTCCTTACATGAGGCATCACATCAACGTTTCACCAGGCAACGTCGGTCAGCTGCTGTTTGTGTATGAGAAATCGGTTGGAAACTTTCCTCATGTCAGCACGTTGTAGGTGACGCCACCGGCGCCACCCTTGTGTGAATACTCTGAAAAGCTAATCATTTGCATATCACAGCATCTTCTTCCTGTCGGTTAAATTTCTCGTTGTAGGAAGTCATCTTCGTGGTGTAGCAATTTTAATGGCCAGTAGTATAAATGTGCATCGTGCCTATAACAAGTACTACTTGTTTCTGACACTAACTACATACAAGTCATTTCGTGGCCCACCAGATTACACTTCTGGCATCTCACTAGCTATATGTAGTGTTTCCTATAAATCCCCTTAAACTGCGACAAATCTGCAGGTCTTACCAATTACAGAAATCGCACCTGCATATTTCTGTGGCCATAAGATCTCCCTGGCATTGTTGCGCACACGAAGGCAAGAGCCACAAAAGAAGCAAGTCCACTCACCATATTCCTACCATCGAAACTGCACCCACAGTTGGCAATGACGGCTGTTGGTGCTGCAGATAATTCTGACACCAAAGAGACGGGTTGTCATAAACCAATTCCTCATTTCTGGATAGCGGTGAACAACATTGATGCACTTCGGATGGCAGACTGTTAGGGGTGAGAAATGACCCCAGGTGGCAGAGGACTCGGCCATTCATAGGTCAGGAGAAGGTGCAACTTGCTCGCCGGAACGTGGGTTGTAGAGGTGGTGGTGGTTGAAACGACTTGCAAGCCGTTAATTAAGCATCCCTGCTTACCACAGCCATTTATTAGTTTTAGTACAGGGACGGGATTACAGCAGGTGGGAGATTGTTGTCCCTTGTAGATGTCAGTGACTGCACGCGTACTGAGCACGATAGTCAGCAAGTTCCTACTCAGGAGCCAGCACGGCACATACCAGCGGCGATGGGCAGTGATGTCAGCCTCACTGATGGGTCGTGGCCACCGCATACCACGCTGCACTGGATGGTATTCAAACCGTAACATCCAGCATGGCTGGATTTGGTTGTTGTTGGTTGTTTTGGGGAAGGAGACCAGACAGCGTGGTCATCGGTCTCATCGGATTAGGGAAGGATGGGGAAGGAAGTCGGCCGTGCCCTTTCAGAGGAACCATCCCGGCATTTGCCGGGAGTGATTTAGGGAAATCACGGAAAACCTAAATCAGGATGGCCGGACGCGGGATTGAACCGTCGTCATCCCGAATGCGAGTCCAGCATGGCTGGAATCGAAGTTGTATGCCCGTGCTGGACAGTGATCAGACATTATGGAAGCTTTTAGGAACCGGTCTACAGCAACAGAGAGACCGAGCTGCACCCAGGTGACCATCCAGAAGGAGATCCAGCAGTGCATAGGAGCGAAGTCAACTGCATATGAGCCCCAGCTCAGGCAGCTGCCTGTTGATATTGTAGGCAAAGTCGTTGGTAGGTGACCGAGTACTTCATCTGGTACTTCACTGATCTCCGCTTTGAACTTAGCAGCTGAAGGAGATGATGGCGTTCGGCATCACGTACACACCTTGATAAGGTTATGCACAGAGAACATCAGCTAGCGTCTGAGAAAATCTAAGAGAGAAGATTCGATTTGAGGAGGGGGGGGGGGGGGGTGTTTATGAGAGTCTGCTGGCTATTACTTCTCCAACAGCGGCATCCCCATCCTGGAAGATACAACTGGCCGCATCAGTCGTATGTCGCCATTGGATGGCAATAACATCATTCGTTCAGCTTTTCTCGTTTAGTCAGCTGCTGCAGAACGTAGAAAGAAGCGGTAGATCGCCCAACTTCACCTTCCAGAGGCGCTGGCTAACTTTTTACGCTTTATCAGCTTCCTGAATAAGCGGTCTTTTACTCTGAACACACCTTTTTTTGAAGCGGTGTCTGGGCCTCACCCTTAACGTCTGTGTGGCGCCATTTAGCTGAACACTGCAAGAGCAGTTCATCTCACCTGATGGAGTTGTGGTGCAACAATTAATTTCTTTCTAGTGGAACCAATCTCTAGGTGCAACCAAATGAAAATAATCTCTACAGTCGTGTAATTGTTCATATTTAATGTTGATTCTGAGCAAATGTCGACGTCCATAAGTGGAATCTCATAAATTACTAGCAAAAGAGTAATGGCGCTAAGATTAAACCGTGTTTAATGTTGACATTTACTGATTCTTTCTTTTCAGGTAAGTATGAGTGTGGCTTTTAGACGTTTCTCCACATCCCTCTGTACCGATGCTCGGTTGCTCAACTAATCAAAGAAAATTAACGAATGACGACAAAAATTTTCGCAAGAAAATACTTCCAGTATGAGGCAATATATGTCTAAAAAGTAAATAATTAAGTTCTCAAACAATTAAAAAAATGTATACCATGTGCTTTATTTTCCTTACTCAACATTTACCGAAAGAGAATTATCGGTGTCGAGTGCAAACCGGCAGGAAGACAGAGACAGAGTTTAAATAAATTTAAATTAAAAATTAATCGTTTATTTATTTAAACCTACGTTTACAGTCTTGGGAAATGATCTGCTTCAAGGTATTGCCCGAAATTCATTTCTGAAACAGCAATAAGCTGTTTTACGATAAACTTCACTTATGATCAGTTCGCTCATAGCACTCCCACATCGACCTAAGTTCCTTTTATTTTGTTTTTTATTATTTTTACTCTTTCGTTATGTGGGTCGAGCTGAGGATGGTATTAAGAGCGAAACTAGTCAGCATTAAAATTTTAACTTACTGATAAAGCAGCTTAATACTACTCCAAAAATGATTCTCTTTCAGTACGTGTGAGTGGTAAAGATTTTTCAGACCCAGTAATTTCACAAAGCCGTGTTTAAATTACGCTACTAATATGTTGTAAAATTTTCGATAAGTCTAGACACAGTAAAGTGGCACTTCATGCTGCAACAGCATCATCCAACCAATTAATCTACGAGTCTATCGATATTTTCCATTGGCTTTTGACATGATAACAACATGTAGTCTAGAAGGGTGGGACCCAATACATCGCGAGAGTGAGGACTGATTAACTTCGAATGATATATTGTTTCCAGCGATTTCTTTACTTTCAGTTTGGAACTAAGATAGTGCATCCAAGCAGATTCTGAGCAAATGTCGACGTCCATAAATGGAATCTCATAAATTACTAGCAAAAGAGTAATGGCGCTAAGATTAAACCGTGTAAATTCCTACAAAATATCTCTTCCAAATCGGCATTTCAGTTCCTCTGGCAACGTAATGCTGCTTCTTCTTCAGACAGCAGTCGAAATACATTTCAATAAAAAACAGCCGTCGAGTTTTTAAAACGTAAGATGTCAAAGATAACAGTACGAAATGCTTTCTGAAATTGGATGCTGTCGATATAGTAGCCTGGTCATTACGGTGTACTTAGACTGCTGAAATGTGTAAAACGGTGGAGTGAGGCTTATTAGATTAACTTGGATGGATACATTTTCATTTAAGAAGTAATAATAAACTTACTCAAAATATTTAAATTCAGAGTGCACTACGGTGTGTATGAAAATCCTCAGGCTGTTGTAGACATGCATCACAAAACAGAAAGTCAGTTTACGGCATTTATTTATATTGATCACATTCCTTCACTGAAATGTACAGAAGCTAGATTTTGAGTGACAGTCACATTATTTGATACTAATAATATATAAATGTCAATGGATTTACTAAGAAATTCGTCAAGAGAGTGGAAGTAGTTGGTCACTGATTTATACTTTAGAATCCTCTATAATTAAACTTTATGAGTAATTAATTGTTTGTGGTTGTTGGCAAGTAATTGTATGCCGGTGTTTCTGAACAACTAACACCTTTTTGGACCAAAATAAGTGACTTTAATTCTTGGGAAAATGAGTTGTTGATTTGAATAAGAGGTGTATAATTTATTACAAATTTTGTTAAGGAATAAATATATTACAAAGCAGTAGTTAGCATTTCCTGGAAAATTAGACGATGTCTGAAGACTGATATATTAACAATTATGCCTTTTAGTTAACAGGTGCAATCTGGGAACGGGTCTCCCATTCTGTAGTTCTCACAAAGTTTATAACGAAATATTTTGGAAAAATTATGCAGAAAAGCGTATTTGATATAATTTTAACTTTTTGTATTAAAAGAAGTAATTACAATGGGTCACTGCTAGTAAAATAATGTATTTAAAATTCAAATATTTACATAAAGTACTTGGGAGCAAGCTGGCATTAGTGCCACCCAAGCCAAAATTATTACGTTTGTGTTTAGTTCACATGAAGCTCGTTACTATAATATTCATGAATGAGAGGAAAGTATGTAACAAACAAATACTGTAAAACGCTCAAATACTCGGGACCACTCATCGTGTAATTTATTTCCCAATAGATCCATTCTGGGATCCGTGTAGGTCATAAGTGTAGCGAAAAGGATGAAATTTTGTGAAGTAGACGATGTTACCAATGATGTGAGAAATAATAAAATTTCAAGACAATTTAATGAAGCGTCAGGAACGACTGAAAGCTGAACCAAAAAAATTCTCGTCAGTAGAAAACTTTTTCAGTTATTCTGATAAAAATATCTGTAAATTATTCTAACTCCTCCTCATATTCAAGGCATATTTCATTTGCATACCTTCACAATAGTATTATTTGACAACGCACATTGGTTTATCAATCAGCAACAAACAAATGTGGTGAGGTAACTTGGACCACCTGAACAGATATGATGAGAGGTCACAATTAGAATGCATTAGAAGAAAGGCAGCTAATCTCTTGGTAAGATATTTTTAAAAACTCCCAAGTGCTGATTCCCAGAAAATAGTTTGCAAGTATTATTCAGATTAATGTTAATGAGCAAATAGAAAAAAATTAACGAGACTGTAGCATTTTCTGCAGATGACATAAATATTCTAACTAGATCCAGTTATGAACACAGCTTACATGAAACAGTCGTGATACAAAATGTAATAGAATGGTTCAGAACTAACAGGCTTATAATAAATTCGAAAAAAACGGTAGCAATCAATTTTCACGTTACATAGAAATTCCACCCTGCGACACCGATTTTTAGCATTGATGGAAAAACGTTCTCAACGGTAAGGGAGACAAAATTTTTTGGTATATGTATTCAGGAAAACCTGAACTCAGAGGGAGATGCACCTGAAAACAATACACTCGCTTCTGCTGCAAGAAACCTCACGAAAATTGCAAACGATACATCAGTGGTAGCAATGTGGTACGGCAGTATCCAGTCACGACTGATATATGAAATTATGAGAACTGCATAAGTAGTACAAAAACATTTATATAAAAAAAGTCGTTACAGTAATAAAAGAAGCTGAAATAAATATTTAAGAATATCTATACACTACCCCTGTCTTGTTTATATATCCGGAATAAACGAATCTTGACAAGAGGAAGCACGTTATAACAAGAAAATACCTTCAAGCATAATCGACCTTCACTGTTATAATACTGGGCAGAAGCATAAACTACATCTTCATACAGTCAGTATAAATATTTATAAAGGAGTATATCATACTGGCTGTATACTGCATAACCAAAAACCATCCTACTCTGAAAAAGATGGAAATTTACATCTACTTAAAGAGAAACTGAAATAGTCCTTGCATGACTGGTGGTGTCATTGTTGGAGTTTTTGGCGCAATAGTCTAAATGGTTAAAAATTCTTAGCCGTAATTATTGCATTAAATCATGTTATATGGTTTTTGTGCACACATATGAAGTTATTATGTGCACTTATTAAACTATTATTTCAATATCATACTATGTATAAATTGTAATAAGCTGTAGAAATTGTAATACTGTCTCAAACTTCACTTGTCCATTATTGTAAGTCCAAACTGTGTACCAAATAACGAGTTACAGTCACAATAAAGAAATGAATAAACACACAGATACAGTGAAAATAATATTAGATCAAAAATATTGTGCACAACGACATACAAGAAAGCTTTCTTTCCAAGTCCCATCCCTGAGTATAACCGAAAGATCGATATCCCACATCTGAAACAAGGTTTTGATTCGTGTAATTATTTCAGTATGAACAAAAAATAAAGTTCTCAATTTATCGGCGGTACGTATATATACAATTTTATATATACAGTATAATAATTTTATTATATTGTTGTATTATTTTTTGTATATATGTCGTAATTGGGTTGTTTATCAACGGACGCCTTTGCGGAGAACAGTGTGGTATTCCTATATCCCGTGAAAGAATAAAAAAGCTAAAATAATTCACTGTAATGTAATCCGTGAGATTTGGGCGGATTGTTTGCCTAAAACGATCAGTTTAAGCCCTGGATTTCAAGCATACAGGCTCATGTCATAAACGTGAAAATTAGTTTCGTCGATTTTCTCTTCGATAAAAGGAATAAAAATAGCTCTCCGTTTTGAGTGGAGCTACATAAATTTAGTATTGAAGCATGCACCATTTTAATTTCTAAGAATTGCGAGATGAACTGAGTTTAACATGTATGCATATTTCGTGGAAACAGAGATAGTCGAAAAAATGGTGAGTTCTGCATTCGAAATAATCTTAATGTGCTGAACAGTGATTCGCGGATGGAGACGTGTAAAATAGTCTGACACGCTTAGGCTACTTACGTCCTGGAGACTAGAGGAGCGAGCTGTCCAGCGTTGAGGCGCCAGTCAAGTGGCTGCCCTGGAATGCGCCAGTCGATTAGGCGGCAGGCAGAAGCGGGGGTGGCGGAGGCGGCTTCGGCGTCGGCGTCGGCGGCGGCGCTGCGGAGGCGTGTGTGCCGGCGCCCCGGGCGTCAGCCGTCACCCTGGCGACGCCTCAACAGCGAATCAATCCCGACGCCGGCTCCGCCCCCACATTCAACAGATTTCCGTCGCTGCCGGCGGTCGATGCCCGCCGCTTAACTTGGGCTGCGCGTCCAACTGCACTCGTATCTCACGACAGGCGCAATAAACGGGCGACAAACTGTCTGCCGTGTCGTTACCCGCGGCCTTGGCGCTCGCGCACGCGATCCCCCAGCGGGGGCGGACCCATTAAGCGGCGGCTGCGGCTGCGACTGGACAGCGCCGCCTCTGGCGCCCTGCCGTATCGCTGCCCTACTCTGACAAGCTCAGTTCTCTGGGAAACGCAGAGGTCGAAACATAAACAGCAATTAGATACAAAGCTGCTGTCTCCTTCCCCCTTCCCTACAATCATCCACTCTAAAACGACCGTTCTGAAGTTTTTTATGTGGAGATTTATCATTTTGTAGGCAGTATTAATAAATCCACGTGTTCAAGACTATCAGCCACAATGAAACTCTCTGGTAAGTGAAAGTTGATACAAGAACTAAACTGCTTGGAAAAAAAAGAAGAAGGAGAAGCACGCAGAAGATGAGGGGGAAACGAAATGAAACTTCCTCGGTTGCCGCGCGGGATTAGCCGAGCGGTCTGGGGTGCTGCAGTCATGGTCTGTGCGGCTGGTCCCGGCGGAGGTCGAGTCCTCCCTCGGGCATGGCTGTGTGAGTTTGTCCTTAGGATAATTTAGGTTAAGTAGTGTATAAGCTTAGGGACTGATGACCTTAGCAGTTAAGTCCCATAAGATGTCACACACATTTTTTTTTTTCCTGGGTTGAGAGGAGATGTGATGTTATTTCAGTGATTACAATACCGAATCATCTGCAAGGAACTTGACAGTCTGAGCCAATTTACCAGTATCAAGATTCCACCACAACTCATCTTGATGCATGCGCCGATTCGACTGGGAAGGGTGTCATGAAGCCGTTGCATCAGCTCATAAGGCAAGTTGACCCACAAATGTTGTAGCTGGTGTTTGATATTCTGTACGGTGGCACCGCTACAGAGTTCAGGTCCGAGTCCACCCCACACATGTTCTACTGGGAACAGATCTGGGGAGCTTTTTGGACATGCGAGTACCTCGACATTCAGCAGACAGTTCATAGAAGCGTGTGCGATTTGTGAACGAGAATTTTTAAATTGAAAAATGGCACCACAATACCGTCGCATGACGAGTAACACATGAGAACTTGATGTGATTTGATTCCATTTATTGCTCATTTAGAGACCTGATACCTTACATTTTACAGCAGGTCATTCATTTTGCAGCTTTTCATTGAGATTACAAAACATATTCCAGATTACAAACAGCAGTTTTTGTTTTCAGCAAATACAATGGAAGTAATAATAAATTAAAAATACATTAGAAAGTGAAATAAAAAAAACACCAAAAATATTCAAATTTTAAGAAGGTATTATGATAGATGATAGGCTGGATAGTAAGAGAGAGAGAGAGAGAGAGAGAGAGAGAGAGAAATGTTATCCTATCTGAGCCAGCCTGGTCTGAAAGCCTCGCAACTACTTCGAGCCTTGCAGTCCTGGTTCGATACAGTTCTAATTTACGGATTAATATTTCTAGACACTATTTACAAAATCACTATGTACGTTGTTGAAAGCGCAATGGTGTAAGTGTAAAGTATGTTAGTTCTTTGATTTTTAATTAATCTTCAGTTCTTATATTATGTACCTTGAATTTTACCTGTTATGCTGCTTTATATACTAAGCGTTCAGTTACAAATATTACATCCCAACAGCGGTATAACGACTGCGGGATGGACATACCTGCTGTTTGTACTTAACCTATAACAGTTTTACAGGGCTGACTGCAGTACACTGTTTACTCTGATACAGTTTAATTATTTCAGATGTGTAAGGACGTACGTGGTACGTGTTGGTGAAAGTGTTTGTTGTTTGAGTGAGTGTGTGTTTCGGCATTGCTGTCTGTGTTGGTGTACGAATTGGAAGTGCTGTCTTACGTGTTTCGTGTGTGTTGCAGTGTACTGTTACATGGCCGTGTCTGTCTGTCTTCCTCACGTAATGTCCCTGAGACGTCATCAGCGACTTTTTTTACCATTTTCCACTCGTCTTTGTCTCTTATTGCCCGTATCGTGTCATTATTGTACTGTGTTGGTGTCTCTTGTGCTGCTCTGTATCGGCGACAGTGAAAAAGTATGTGTTCTGGGGATCCATGCTCCCCATATGTACAAGTAGCACTCTGGCTGCGGCCTGCGCGGTGTAAGTGCGCAGGTTCAAAAATGGTTCAAATGGCTCTGAGCACTGTGGGACTTAACATCTGTGGTCATCAGTCCCCTAGAACTTAGAACTACTTAAACCTAACTAACCTAAGGACGTCACACACATCCATGCCCGAGGTAGGATTCGAACCTGCGACCGCAACGGTCTCGCGGTTCCAGACTGAAGCGCCTAGAACCACACGCCCACCGTGGCCGGCTAAGTGCGCAACGTAACGGCCTTCACCTGTCAGAAAGTGAACCATACCCCGGTTGGTATTGATATGGCTCAGTCTCTGACGTTCCCTGATGTCGAGGTTCAAATGGTTCTGAAGACTATGGGACTTAACATATGTGGTCATCAGTCCCCTAGAACTTAGAACTACTTAAACCTAACTAACCTAAGGACATCACACACATCCATGCCCGAGGCAGGATTCGAACCTGCGACCGTAGCAGCCGCGCGGTTCCGAACTGCGCGCCTAGAACCGCTAGACCACCGCGGCCGGCTCCCTGATGTCCGGGAGGAATTGATATACCCTACGACCCTTATCGCCTTGTCAGGTATCCACCCGCCAGTTAACGAGTTGGCGCTTCTCGGTGATGCCCTGTCCGGCAATCTCGATTACCTTCTCTCGCCTTCGTCAGCCAGTACATTGCAGCCCGAAACCGTATGGCTACGTCGGTAGGGAAGGTTCCAAGCGGCACGCAGAGTGGTTGCACTGACATGGTGTTAAAAGCTCCTGACAGCCTTACCACGGCCACTTCTCTGCCCTCGCCGCACGATGTTCCGATTCGCGAGCAGACTTACGCGGTGGGCCTATGCATTGGCCGCAAAAGAGATAACAGGCTCAAAGAGCGCACACGAGGACGAAGGATATCTGTGACGTACTACTGTTCCATCAGAGTTCCGTCAGTCACTTTCAGCGGTGACCTGACGTCGTACCCGAGGGCTCCCCACGCCATGACGTCAGCGGTAACACCGCTGCGCTTCCCCAAAACATTAGAAGAATTGGACCTCCCCTCATGTCGTCATCGCACTCGCGTAACAGTCATGCAAGGTAGCATAGAACCGCGATTCATCAATGAACACAGTGCGACGCCACTCATCAGCTGCCCGTGTCTCCAGATAACGGCGCCACTCCAGACACAGCCGTTTCTGTAGTGGTGTTAACGGCAGCCAACGCGTCGAACTGCATTTCCTCGCCTGGCTGCTGCTGGTCTCCGCCGAATGGTGCGTATGAAGGGGTTACGATATACTTGGTGTACAATGCTGGTGTGGCCGAGCGGTTCTAGGCGCTACAGTCTGGAGCCGCGCGACCGCTACAGTCGCAGGTTCGAATCCTGCCTCGGGCATGGATGTGTGTGATGTCCTTAGGTTGGTTAGGTTTAAGTAGTTCTAAGTTCCGGGGGACTGGTGACCTCAGAAGTTAAGTCCCATAGTGCTCAGAGCCATTTGAACCAGCCTTCTTTTTTGATCAGACTTGGTCCACAAGAATCATGACGTAGAGTATGCCTGTCTACATGTTCTTAGGTAGTCCAACATATCGTCACTGTCACATGCGAATGCCCCACAAATCTGGATACTCCGCGATAGGAACAGCCGGCCGAATGGAGGCCCAAAATGAGACGCCTTTCAGGCGATGAAAACGCTGTTTCGTAGGAACACATGACATTTCCTTATCCGTGATGAGGCGACATCTGACTCTGTTCATGCTTCTCACATACGCTACCACGCCTGGTAACAATACCAAACAAGAACAATGCTAATGCACTTTGTTGATATCTGTACCTGTGGCACAGTATAGTGAATCTAGCTTTTGTATCCCGCCTGGAAGGCGGCGCGTGGGTAGGAGCAGGAGCAGGAAAAATACATCGGTACTGCACGTAAGTAAAAGCGGTTTACTGGAGCCTGAATATATACACAGAGGCATACATAACTAGTACAAAGGAGCACAGTCTCAAGCTGAAGCTATGTGTCCCGGCCGTCTGCTCTTGATCAAATGGGGAGAATCTACAGCTATGCTCGTAGAGCTGAACTGCGCCTGCTAGAGGGCGCTGTCGTCGTTGTCTGTCGTAGTGCCATCTTAACTGACAGCTACGCCGTGGCGTCCTTGCTGTCGATACCACACTAGTCATGTGCATACTTATCGATGTTGTGTAGCGCTACGTGTATGAGGTTGCATTCGCATCCAACCATGTCTTCTGCCTCCTTCATTTTATTTAGTGAGGGAGTTATCAACAGAAACTCCTGAGCAGCAAAAGTACTGGTTGGAAGGACAAATAACTCACTTGTCTTCCCAAACCTCTTTGCTTGTTACCTTCTCTGTTGTGTCTCATTCCGCTAGTCAGTTAACAGACATCGTCAAAAAACGAAAGCCTTCGGTTATATAGCATTATTTTCTTCAGGACACGCTTGCCGAACTTCGGGATTCAACAGTGTCGTAAAGAAGTAACAGAAATAACTTCAGTGTTGAACACCAGTGGGCTTTGTAGGTGGCTGCTGTGCGAACCAAGCACACTGTTGTCAGATAAACAATATTACTAATATACAGTGTGGTTAGAAACAGTTTGAAAACTTGTAAGGCTGTTGCAGGGGAGGCTGCGCTGAGGAACAATTGTTAAGACAAAATTCGATACGTTGCGCCGTTTCCAAGTTATTTAGGACTAAAGTTAGCCAATCGGGAGGTGGCGCGCGCAAATTTAAGCACTTGTATGCGCTAAAATGCGATAAGGGCAAAATTCTACAATCATGTTTCAGAATTCGACAGCGGCACTTCCTATCGAATTCATGTCATACTGCATTTTTTACTGCGCTTGCACCAACTGTGATATTTGTTACGAACAGTTATAACAATATTTGTTTACGGTCCATTTAAATCTTTTGCAATTATTTTTTTTTTTTTTGCTTTAAAATTTTCGCATATTGGTACTATATTTTCTGCATATGTAAATTAAAGTGTACTTTTCTGGAGATTGAAGTTCTTTGCATTGTATGTGAGTAATGTAAATAAAATACTATGTAAATTGTTTATTATGTTAAATAATTTTCTGATGATCTTTCGTACTTAAAAATATTTGTGTGTATAAATCGTTCAAGTGAATGTAAGTTTGACAATTAAAAATGGACACGCTTAACAACAATATAAGAAATAGGTGTTATGTAAAAGTCAGTGTGCTTTGGTTTGAAACGAAAGTGATTCTGGGGAGTGGTAAAGGTGGTAACGGCGAATTGGCGCGCTACTTATGTTAGAGCAAGCGCGGGAAGTAAGTCACACAGTCTGTAGGCAGCAGTGTTTGAGGCAACACCTTCGTGGAGAAGGAGAAGCTTTGTCTGCAAATGCGCACAAAATGCCTCGGATGGAGACTGCAAACGGCTTACAGCATAGCTGCAAGTTGTTGGGATAATGTATGTAGAACTGAACGACGTCAAGAAGAGAAATTAAGCCCATACAGCAAGAGACTTCAGACCGTACTGTGGGTAGTGTAGCCGCCATATTTGATCGCCACACTCAAGCCTGCAGCCACCAGATAAGACATTCTTATAGCAAATTTACTTTTGTACAGCGTGAACCATTAATTTAATAATCATTCTTGAACTTCAAAGAAATTCACCCTGTTATTTCATCGTAATCATACACCTGTATGGGGTTCCTTCCTGGTGCTTGATGACTCCAAGTATCTTATTTTACAGACTTATGAAGTGTCAAGTTAATATAAAGAGGCACCATTTGAATTGTTTTTGTGTATTCTTAACAATTGCAAGGTGTTATAGTAGAAGTTTCCTTACGTAAATTTCAGAGTGTAGCCAAGTTACTAGAATCTGGTAAATGACTATACAGAGTTAGCTCAAATAATAATAACTTTTGAAAGTAAATTCCAGTACGAAAGATATTTTCTTGAAATTAAATAATCAGTAATAAATGTGTGTGCTTTAGTATCTAAGTATTTTAGTATTTAAGTTAGTTTATTATAGAAAATGATTTTCTATCCGTTTCCCCTGGTCAAATTTTTTTAGCTTCTCTGAAGTTATCTACTGGTCTTTTCCTCTTTTAAAAACGTACTCTATAAGGCTGTAGGGGTTAAAAAGAAATTTCAGTGTCTGCATCAACATTGTTTACGTGGAGTAATACTTATTTGAAGAACCAAATTAAACAGTAGGAAGAAAGTAGGCAAAAACTCATACTTCTGCTTTACCAATGCTTCACTGTTTCATTGTCCGCCTCCGGTAGCTGAATGGTCAGCGTGACGGATTGTTAATCCTCTGGGCCCGGGTTCGATTCCCGACTGGGTAGGGGGAATTTTCTCCGCCCAGGGACTGGGTGTTGTGCTGTCCTTATCATCATCCTCACCGACTGCAGATCGCCGAACTGGCGTCAAATGGAAAAACCGGTACCCGGAGAACGGCCTGCCCGACGGGGCGCCCTAGCCATATGATTAAATAAATAAAACTGTTTCCTTGTCTGGATAGGATGGCGACCATTAGTAGACGTTTTAAACCACTAAATGAACTTGGAACTGAGTTGTCCTAGCTTCAGTAAAATATTATTCATACTGCGTTTCTATTTAACCGCTGGGTAAAATCTTAGGAAAAGAATTGAATAGTTTGATTTACGTATCCATCACACACAACACACGGTCAAATCCTGTATGAAGGGTAACTCTGTTGATTAGCTTTTCTTATAAACGTACTATCCTCCCATAGTGTACTTTATTTGGAAACTAAACTAAATGTAAGTAAGAGGGTTATACACTTTGTGGTCGAAAGTATCCGGACACCTGGCTGAAAATGACTTACAAGTTCGTGGCGCCGTCCATCGTTAATGCTGGAATTCGATATGGTGTTGGCCCAGCCTTAGCCTTGATGACAGCTTCCACTCTCGCAGGCTTACGTTCAATAAGGTGCTGGAAGGTTTCTGGAGGAATGGCAGCCCATTCTTCACGAAGTGCTGTGATGAGGAGAGGTATCAATGTCTTTCGGTGAGGCCTGGCACAAAGTCGGTGTCCCAAAACATCCCAAAGGTGTTCTATAGGATTCAGGTCAGGATTCTGTGCAGGCCAATCCATTACAGGGATGTTACTGTCGTGTAACCACTCTGCCACAGGCCGTGCATTATGAACAGGTGCTCGATCGAGTTGAAAGATGTAATCGCCATCCCCGAATTTCTCTTCAACAATGGGAAGCAAGAAGGTGCTTAAAACATCAACGTAGACCTGTGCTATGATAGTGCAACGCAAAATAACAAGGGGTGCAAGCCCCCTCCATGAAAACCACGACCACACCATAACACCACCGCTTCCGAATTTTACTGTTGGCACCACACACGCTGGCAGATGACGTTCACTGGGTATTCGCCATACCCACACTCTGCCTTCGGACCGTCACATTGTGTACCGTGATTCATCACTCCACACAACGTTTTCCCACTGTTCAATCGTCCAATGTTTACGTTCGTTACACCAAGCGAGACTTGTTTGGCATTTACCGGCGTGATGTGTGGCTAATGAGCAGTCGCTCGTCCATGAAATCCAAGTTTCCTCACCTCCCGCCTAACTGTCATAGTACTTGCAGTGGATCCCGATGCAGTTTGGATTTCATGTGTGATGGTCTGGATAGATGTCTGCCTGTTACACATTACGACCCTCTTCAACTGTCGGCAGTCTCTGTCAGTCAACAGACGAGGTCGGCCTGTGTGCTTTTGTACTGTGCGTGTCTCTTCTCGTTTCCACTTCACTATCACATCGGAAACAGTGGACCTAGGGATGTTTAGGAGTGTGGAAATCTCGCCTACAGCCGTATGACACAAGTGACACCCAATCACCTGACCACGTTCGAAGTCCGTGAGTTCCACGGAGCGCCCCATTCTGCTCTCTCACGTTGTCTAATGACTACTGAGGTCGCTGATATGGAGTACCTGGCAGTAGGTGGCAGCACAATGCACCTAATATGAAAAACGTATGTTTTAGGGGGTGTCCGAATACTTTTGATCACATAGTGTACGCGGCTTTTCCCGTAACAGGACCATTTGTTCTGTTGGGGTATAGTATACGTGACAACATAGAGACAGGGTTTTCTGTTATTTAGGTAAAAACATACTCAATTACAATAGTAGTGTTAGGGTTATACAGTCAAAAGTAAGAGTAGTAATTACTACGCAAAGTGCTATGTTTTGTTTTTGTAGTTAGCAAAGAACAATGTGTACAGGCTTGTCATGAGAGCAGTGCTCTGTTAAGCCGGAGGGATGTGCATTGATGCACTTCATAACGACCTATCTCTTGAGACTGATGCAGTGGCCGAAATCGTGATTGTGAATAAACACATTTACCTAATAACCAGGAGGAGCCCGCTCGAGTTCAAAAATTGTTCAAATGGCTCTGAGCACTATGGGACTTAACATCTGAGGTCATCAGTCCCCTAGAACTTAGAACTACTTAAACCTAACTAATCTAAGGACATCACACACATCCATGCCCGAGGCAGGATTCGAACCTGCGACCGTAGCGGTCGCGCGGATCCAGACTGAAGCGCCTAGAACCGCCCGGCCACATGGACCGGCCCGCTCGAGTTCGCGAGCGTGTTAACTTGTCACTTCTGGGATACAAGGAAATAAGCCTGCCCCGGATCGAATCCGGCTGTTGCACGACGAGGGCTGGTGAGCTGACCAGCATGGATGTAGTTGTAGGCGGTTTCCCACATCCGGTATGTGAATAGCGGGTTGGTACCATCGTCCAGCCTCAAACACACCGTACGCTAACATTTCGAAAACGTTCTCAGACTTGAACGTACTCAAGGCACAAACAGAAGGGCTACACAGATTCCGTCCCGACGTCAGAAAGGGCATCCACCCACAGATACCACTAACGTTGCTAAAACTTGTGAAGCAATGACGACCCCATTGAGGAACGGGAAAAGGCAAAGAAGAATATCAAGAACAATAAGAGCAGCAAAGCACCAGTTAGAAAAAATGAATTGTTCCGAACGACTTCTAAAGTATGTTTTTGATACCACTTTTTGTGGAAGCACTCGATACATTTGAGAATTTTCAACTATAATGTTTTCCTTATTTGTTCACAAACAATAAGAATATTCTTGCGGGTTACAACTAGTAAACATAAAATCCCAGGAAGATTTACGTCCTATCAATTTCATTTTAAAAGCAGAAAAATATGAGCGGAAACATAATAGGTTCAAATGGCTCTGAGCACTACGGGACTTAACATCTGAGGTCATCAGTCCCCTAGAATTTAGAACTACTTAAACCTAACTAACCTAAGGACATCACACACATCCATGCCCGAGGCAGGATTCGAACCTGCGACCGTAGCAGTCACGCGGTTCCGGACTGAAACGCCTAGAACCGCTCGGCCACAGCGACCGGCGGAAACATAATTCCGAAGATACATGCTGTCATAAGACAATGTCACGTTCTGTCAGACAGTTTGTTTGAAACATACCACATGCTGCACAAATCATGAAATTCTGTTTAGGCTGTCCCCAACTACAATTTCTTATTCATTGTGTAAACATTATCTTTTTATTTATGAAAAACAGTTCCCTATTGCATTACCTGTCTCGTCGTTTCCGTAAACAGCTGATGCTTGTTCGTATTCGCAACTGTGAATACATTTAATGAAAAAGTGCTCGTTTTACGAAAACCATTCTGGACTAATGGAAAACCACTTATTTTCAGACAAACTTTTGCACATGTTATATTCTTAAACCTCTGCTCTTTAATTCGCGATTATTTAAAACATCCGTCGTAATCCATTTCGTTCATAGATTTTTCTACACAAACACACACACACACACACACACACACACACACACACACACACACACACACCTCTACATATACATCTACATGGGTACTCTGCAAATCACATTTAAGTGCCTGACAGAGGATTCATCGAACCACCTTCACAATTCTCTATTATTCCAACCTCGTATAGCGCGAGGAAAGAATGAACACCTATATCTTTCCGTACGAGCTCTTATTTCTCTTATTTTATCGTGGTGATCGTTACTCCCTATGCAGGTCGGTGTAAACAAAATACACTCCTGGAAATGGAAAAAAGAACACATTGACACCGGTGTGTCAGACCCACCATACTTGCTCCGGACACTGCGAGAGGGCTGTACAAGCAATGATCACACGCACGGCACAGCGGACACACCAGGAACCGCGGTGTTGGCCGTCGAATGGCGCTAGCTGCGCAGCATTTGTGCACCGCCGCCGTCGGTGTCAGCCAGTTTGCCGTGGCATACGGAGCTCCATCGCAGTCTTTAACACTGGTAGCATGCCGCGACAGCGTGGACGTGAACCGTATGTGCAGTTGACGGACTTTGAGCGAGGGCGTATAGTGGGCATGCGGGAGGCCGGGTGGACGTACCGCCGAATTGCTCAACACGTGGGGCGTGAGGTCTCCACAGTACATCGATGTTGTCGCCAGTGGTCGGCGGAAGGTGCACGTGCCCGTCGACCTGGGACCGGACCGCAGCGACGCACGGATGCACGCCAAGACCGTAGGATCCTACGCAGTGCCGTAGGGGACCGCACCGCCACTTCCCAGCAAATTAGGGACACTGTTGCTCCTGGGGTATCGGCGAGGACCATTCGCAACCGTCTCCATGAAGCTGGGCTACGGTCCCGCACACCGTTAGGCCGTCTTCCGCTCACGCCCCAACATCGTGCAGCCCGCCTCCAGTGGTGTCGCGACAGGCGTGAATGGAGGGACGAATGGAGACGTGTCGTCTTCAGCGATGAGAGTCGCTTCTGCCTTGGTGCCAATGATGGTCGTATGCGTGTTTGGCGCCGTGCAGGTGAGCGCCACAATCAGGACTGCATACGACCGAGGCACACAGGGCCAACACCCGGCATCATGGTGTGGGGAGCGATCTCCTACACTGGCCGTACACCACTGGTGATCGTCGAGGGGACACTGAATAGTGCACGGTACATCCAAACCGTCATCGAACCCATCGTTCTACCATTCCTAGACTGGCAAGGGAACTTGCTGTTCCAACAGGACAATGCACGTCCGCATGTATCCCGTGCCACCCAACGTGCTCTAGAAGGTGTAAGTCAACTACCCTGGCCAGCAAGATCTCTGGATCTGTCCCCCATTGAGCATGTTTGGGACTGGATGAAGCGTCGTCTCACGCGGCCTGCACGTCCAGCACGAACGCTGGTCCAACTGAGGCGCCAGGTGGAAATGGCATGGCAAGCCGTTCCACAGGACTACATCCAGCATCTCTACGATCGTCTCCATGGGAGAATAGCAGCCTGCATTGCTGCGAAAGGTGGATATACACTGTACCAGTGCCGACATTGTGCATGCTCTGCTGCCTGTGTCTATGTGCCTGTGGTTCTGTCAGTGTGATCATGTGATGTATCTGACCCCAGGAATGTGTCAATAAAGTTTCCCCTTCCTGGGACAATGAATTCACGGTGTTCTTATTTCAATTTCCAGGAGTGTATTTTCGCATTCGAAGGAGAAAGTTGGTGATTGCAATTTCGTGAGAAGATTCCGTCGCAGTCTTTGGTTAGCCTTCCCCACAACATTTTCTATGTGTTCCTTCCAATTTAAGTTGTTCGTAATTGTAATACCTAGGTATATAGTTGAATTTACGGCTTTTAGATTAGATTGATTTATCGTGTAACCGAAGTTTAACGAGTTCCTTTTAGCACTCATCTGATGACTTATTTCGTATCTTTTCTTTATTTAAGGTCAACTGCCACTTTTCGCACCATTCAGATATCTTTTCTAAATCGTTTTGCAGTTTGTTTTGATCTTCTGATGTCTTTATTAGTCGATAAACGACAGCGTCATCTGCAAACAACCGAAGACGGCTGCTCAGATTGTCTCCCAAATCGTTTATATAGATAAGGAACAGCAAAGGGAAACGTCAGAAATTACTGTGTTTTACTCGATGACTTTCCGCCAATTACTACGAACTGTGACCTATCTAACAGAAATCACAAATCTAGTCACATAACTGAGACGATATTCCATAAGCACGCAATTTCACTATGAGCCGCTTGTGTGGTACCGGAAATGCAGAAATACCGAATCTATCTGAAATCCCTTGTCAATAGCGCACACACACACACACACACACACACACACACACACACACACACACACATACAAAATATTAAATAAATATTATTGTGGAACGTTAATACAATATATTCACGTTCTTAAAAATAATTTTGTCTAAATTTTCTCTAATGGGAAAATTAAATATCAGCACAGTAATTAGTGTGACAAAGGATGTTTCCAGGGCGTTATAAATAATAGTCAAAAGAGACCCAGAACACAGTTCGTAGTTTACTTTTCATACAGTGGCACATAGAACAGTCAGAAATGAGTTCGTAATCAATTCGGTTTTAAACTTCTTTGCAACCATTCTGTCGTTATTTTGTACGTACGTCTTTGGCTATTGAAACGCATCAAAACGTGCGAGTTGTATTAGCACCTGCTTGATAACATGTTTTTATAACACAGTGTTTCCCGAAATGCGAGTGCGTGCTGAAAAGTAATGCCTCCGAATCTTTTATTACGTGATTAATGTCGGTTGGGGTAGTATACAATGAAGCGCCACAGAACTGGGACTGGTATAGGCATGCGTATTCAAATACAAACATGAATGTAAACAGGCAGAGTACGGCGCTGCGGTCGGCAACCCCTATATAAGACAAGTGTCTGGCGCAGTTGTTAGATTGGTTACTGCTGCTACAATGGCAGGTTATCAAGATGTGAATGAGTTTGAACGTGGTGTTTCATCTCCGAGGTGGCGATGAAGCGCGGATTTTCCCGTACGACCATTTCATGAGTGTACCGTGAACCGGTAAAACATCAAATCTCCGACATCGCTGCGGCCGGAACAAGATACTGCAAGAGCGGGACCAACGACGACTGAAGAAAATTTTTGAACGTGACAGAAGTGAAACCCTTCCTCAAATTGCTACAGATTTCAGTGCTTGGCATCAACATGTGTCAATGTGCGAACCATTCAACGGGACATCATCGATATGGGCTTTCGGAGCTGAATGCCCACCCGTGTACCCTTGATGACTGCACGATGCTAGCTTTACGCTTCGCCTGGGACCATCGACACCGACATTGGACTGTTGATGACTGGAAACATTTGCCTGGTCGGACGAGTCTCGTTTCAAATTGTATCGACCAGATCGACGTTTACGGGTATGGAGACAACTTCATGAATCCATGGACGCTGCATGTCAGCAGGGGACTGTTCAAGCCGGCGGAGGCTCTATAATGGTACGGGGCGTGTGCAGTTGGAGTGATATGGGACCTCCGATACGTCTAGATACGACTCTGACAGGTGACTCGTACGTGAGCATCCTGTCTGATCACCTGCATCCATTCATGTTCATTGTGCATTCCAGCGGACTTGGGCATTTCCAGCAGGACAATGTGATACCTACACGTCCAAAATTACTACAGAGTGGCTCCAGAAACACTCCTCTGAGTTTAAACACTTGCGCTGGCCACCAAACTCTCCAGGCATGAAAATTATTGAGCGTATCTGGGATGCCTTGCAACGTGCTGTTCGGAAGAGATCTCCATCCCCTCGTACTCTTACGGGTTTATGAACAGCCCTGCAGGATTCATGGTGTCAGTTCCCTCCAGCAGTTCTTCAGACGTTGGTCGAGTCCATGCCACGTCGTGTTGTGGTACTTTTGCGTGCTCGCCTATACGATATAAGGCAGGTGTACCAGTTTCCTTCGCCCTTCAGTGTATGTCATGCGTATTACTCGGTCAACTTCCTCGGTATGATTACGCAGGTTGCAACCACTATGCCGCTAGATGATTCCGAATTGTAGCATGTAACATGGCAATACGTAATGTAACTACATCGGTGTGTGAGAAATAGCATATTGTAGTCGAGTTTCGAATTCGACGAGTTCACACTCTCCTTCAGAATGACGGTGCCACACCACATACGAGCACTGCGACATCTGCAAAAATCCGACGCCTTGGTTTCCCTGTCACCCATCATGCTCCACGCGGTTCCGACTTAGCCCCATCGGATTTTCACCTATTTCCAGCACTTAAAGAACCCATTCGAGGACTTCAGTTTGAAGTGGTGCAAGCAGAGGTGAGGTTGCGGCTCCGTCAACAAAGTCAGACATGCTACAGTGGCGGTATCAAAAAACTGGTCTCTTTTTGGGGAAATGCGTTCGTCGCCAGGGTGACCACGTTGAGAAATAAATATGTAGACATGAGACTAACGATGTAAGATATTAATAACATTTGTTTTCTTAAAAAAAAAAAAAAAAAATCTTAAGACTTTTCACATAAAAAATTAGGAGCAAGGACGTAGACAAAGGGTCGGGGGGGGGGGGGTGTCCAGAGAGTCCGGACACCCTCATCGCCTAAATGAAATTACACGTGACCTAGATGCCATGTAGTGAAACTTAAAGACATTTTGATTTTCAGTCGTTAGAGATAAACTGTCTATACATTCATAGCACTAGCGACTATCGCCGATCCCCATACTGGCCAAGATTGATTGTTGGCCTTGTTTGGTCTCAGTTATTGTTTTGTTAAACAATTAAACCGTTTATTGTTTTTGTGCTGTGCGCTGTTGTGATAGAAACTAATTATAGATAAGTTTGTAACAAGAAAGAAGAGGAAAATAGATTTTGATTCGTCTGCTAGCTTTATGGTAAGTTAAAAATATATACGCACTACTGTAACAACCTAAATACCTGTCTGTATCAGTTTAATGTTAACAGTGTAGTCTTTATTTGGAGGCTGGTAGAACTTTGGGGTTCCAGTATTTCAGTATTTCACAAGGCAATGGAGCGGTAAATATCATAAGAAATAACATGAAATTAAAATCAATGCATAAAAAAGCACCTGGATTTGTCTGTGTCGCACAAAAATCGCGTTGATCAACAAAACTATAGTCCAAGCGGCGTTGGTTGCATTTCTTGAAAAAAAAAAAAAAAAGTCAGCATTCTACCATCAGTAGGCCACACGCGCGGTACTCTATTATGAAAACCAGTTCCGATACGGAACGACGGGGGGAGGTTTGAAGAAAGAGGAAGATGTATGTCCTGACAGCACATTTTAGAGCTCGTTCGTTCCTAAAAGATTTTATCAGTGGACCGACTGCGTCCTGCATGCCTCCCTTCCCCTTTCGTCCAAAATCCATTTACGCTCTTGTGATACGATAATAACTGAAGCCAGCAATTCAATGCACAATTAAATCTTAAAATATGCATGCGTTCATGCGCTATAAAATGCCCAAACACCCTCAATTAATGGTAAAACATGCAGTCTCACAATTCAATCTTTTGTAGCGTTGCGCTGTATTTTATTTCAAAAATAATGTACAACAAACAGTTTTAACAAATTCTACATCGACTAGGGGTAGCTCTGCGTGCTCAGGCAATGAGGTAGCTATCCCATCCCTGGTTCGGAAGGCGAGGTGCTTTGACTCGATCTGCCGACAACCTTGAAAATGGATTTCTGTGGTTCCCATTTTCAATTTAGGCAAATGGCGGGATTGATACCTTACTATAGACCACAATCAATTCCTTCCGAAATCCTTTTTTCCTAACAGATTCCAATCCTCTTAAAGATGCAATCCCTCTGCTTAAATGAAAATAGCTGCATCGAAGGCAAGCCGAGCTTGTCTTTGGACACTCCTGGCACTAACAGCCGTACGATAAATAAATAATAATCCAAATTCTCTTCATTTAGACTCATGCATTCGTCTGTTAGGACAGTCTTTAATGCAGAAAATGATCTTTCTTGCGTTGCAAGAAGTAACAGATGCATACTTAAATGAGCAAATTTGGAGAAGTATAAGGCTGAATAATTGTAGACCCTTTGCATTTTCGCCACCAAAAATGTTTCTAGCTTCCCTGTCGAACAGAGGTCTCTTTATTCCAAAAACCCTATCGGTAACAATTACGATATATATATATATATATATATATATATATATATATATATATATATATATATATAGCACTCTTCAATTCCTTATCACTTCCTCACCTCAAATCCTGACTGAAAGAAGATTAAGTGTAAAATTACCTTGGAGACTGGAATATGACTGTTTCTTACAATAACTGTTTCCCAAAATACAGCACTCACAAGTAATATGATCTCCGCTTGGGGAAAACTCAGACATCATTATCGAATAAAGCGGTTTATCGTTCTTTACGCAAATGTTCAGAATAATTGGAAAACATGAGTCTTTTTACAGTCCGCTTTAATAAATCGGACCCTCTCGCCCTTTTTGACAAAATCCTGGCTACGACCTTGTCAGGGCGCATTACTTTCCAGCATGCCCTCGTATATTCCTTTTGAATTTTCTGAGTGCCCTTATTATGGCAATAGAAGCCAATGCCCGTTTTGAAAGTGAGCGATCTACTTTTGCAACACAGTAGGCCTACACATCAGAGTGGAAAATATGTGTTTTAATCTAAACAAAAATCAGGCCCATTAATAAAATGACGTCGGCAGAAAAATTTCCCGTAGACAGCGCTGCAGAAGATGTCTTTTTAATTATTATTGAATGTATTCTTCTGTAACATTTAAATCAAAGTGCAATGTCAATAGCTACAGCTCTAGAGGTGCACTCACGGATAAACATTTCAATGTAGCATTAATGGAAAAGGTACATTTCACTGTCCAAGCAAAAATGTTATTCCTACAGAAACTAGTGCAGTCAATCAATTGCTGCTGTGTTTTCACTACGAAGGGAACACCGTGCAGTGGACATTTGGGGTCGGCTACCTTAATAAAGGCAACTCGCAGACGATCATGAAAAATGAACGTTTTCAGTGGGTCAAACAAAACACAACTGTACTATAGCTGACTGGAGGCGTATGGCGAGTTGCGATTTTGCCTCTTTTCGAATGGTTCAAGGCGTCGAGTGCACCGGCGGTCGCACGAGACTTTTAAGCCGCCATGCATGGAGAGTGCAGTTCAGACAGGAGTGGGTTCTGTAACGTTTTGGGGGTGTTTTACGTACCGTGGCTAGATCCCAGTCATTTGTGTTACCGTGAACGTGAATCAAGATCGGTATTCCAACATGTTCAGTGGCCAGGTATTGCCTTTTCTTCCACATCTTCATGATGAGTCTGCTGTTGTCACTCACGTCTCCAACGATGATGACAACTGCGTGCACAGAGCTACACGCATACGTTACTGGTTACAGGAGCAGCCAGGCATCCTGTTACACCTCGACTGGCCTCCTAGAACAACCAATGTTTAGTGTTGCTGTTCTAAACAGCCGTTAGAAGGACACTTCTAGTGAAACGAGTGACTGCTTCCCGCTACTGTTAGAGCACAAGTGTAAACCAGAGTTACACATGTATCATACTTCTGTCTCGGTTCTTCTGGCGATAATTTTCGCATTGACAGCATTTCTCTTAAGACACCGCGAAGAAGACGAAGTTCTGGTCACAACGAGCTGTGAAAAATAACAGTTTCCCTCACACGACTACCGGCATAACAATCAATTTACCGACTAACGGAGAATCGTCTTTATAATCTATAGAAATCTTCTCTATCCTATAAACATTACAGTGCACGAATCGACAGAAATTACTTATCCCAGTCAAAATTTCCGATATGACAGGCGGGAGAAAAGACGGATGTCATTGATATTCAATGGGATCGTAACAGCAGCTCTTTCCGGAAAATGGAGGTCGTGCTGAATTTGCCTGACAGGAAGTTCTGTAAAGTGTCTTTTTATATAGCTTCCTTGACTGCTTCTGAATAGGAACGAAGATTTGTTTTCCTTCCTTCGATCGCTATAGCCGAGCGCGTCTAAAAATAAATTTGATGCCTTCTCTGTTCCAGCGCTCCGTCACTGCAGTGCACACAGATTCCTGCTCTAAATATGACCTAACATTTTCAGAAAACACAATTTCTTCGAGAAAATCCAAGGGCCCGTTAATTATCTATCTTTGTGTTATGTCTGTCTGAATTTTCCTCATCGAGCAACAATTTACTTGCGTTTGATCACTCAGGACTTGCACGGTCAAGAATCATGGAAATTTTTCTAAAATTTATACTGAATCACCGGTGTTTTCCTTTGTTATACAGACCTAAACCCTAAATTGATACCACGAATTCTTATTTCTAATAGTTTTTTCACATTTTCTGCAGCGATCGGTAGTGTTTTGTCTCTCGCTGGTGAAGTCACGCAGACTGCAATGCACACTTTCCCTTACTGGCTTCGAGGGCAGCTTCCTCAAACCAAAACAAGAAAAAAATGTTAACTAAACATGGGCTCTAAAATGCGTACCTTAACAGCTATGAGCACTTGCTGATCTTCGATACTGTGAAACACATCTCTGCTATTGAACAAGTACTCGCAGCTCTTAAGGTATGCACTTTACAGCCCACGTTTAGTAAACAATTTTTTATTGTTTTGGCCCTATGGTTACTAGACTATTTTTTTCTTGTTTTGGTCCTTTCCGAAATATGGGAAGCAAACAGATTGCAGTAAAAGATATGTTTCAAAGTATCTAAGATGAGTAACCGCTCATAGCGCTTAAGGTATGCATTTTGGAGGCTATGTTGCTTGGATATAAGGGAAATTAGCTACATGCAATTTTGTCGTATGATGACATAGTTGGAGACCGTGGTTGTTATTTGAAGACAAATGTTGATGGTTTTGAGACAGCAACCAGCCACAAATTTGTTTTCAGTTCCTTTATTCAAAGGGTACCGTTACCGGTCTCGAATCGTTATGATTCATCTTCAGACGGTTCATGCTTTCGTTACATTTTTTACAGATTAATCGTCCTAAAATATAAATAATACATAATTATAAGCACGCCACACTGCTGGTTGCGTTATAGATTTTCATTGCATGTGACTTACGTGAAATGTCGGTTTGGAGTGTTTGTTTTTATTACATTCGTCCAACAGATGTGAATACATTCCCACTGCATTCGTTGCACAAGTAAATTTTTCTCGCTGAACACTTTACATTTCTCACATAAAAGATTTCTAGCACACACCACATGTTTTGATACAATACAAGGTGCTTACAAACACATGAGTGACAAAGATGCCACGATATATCGTAACATCATGAAGATGTTTGGAAAAAGATCATAAATTCGCTTATGCAACTGAAACGATTTTTACACTAGTACAGAGAGACACTGATTTTGTGAGCTTTAGAGCGAATATTATCATATTAATTACAAAGTTGATCCATTTTTTAGTACTGTATAGGTAAGATAGTACATCATTTATTTACATTTAGCATCATGAGAATTTTAGTAACATATAAATTTGCTACTTGATCTGCAGAAAGGCGTAGGAATATTATTTGCTTTGCAGGCTGGAAAATAATTTTTGGAAAATTTTCAGGAAAGGGGTGTTAGCTACCTCGGTTTGTTCATTACAGATATAGCCTGGGGTGCTGTTTTTTGTCTGTGTATTTCAATTTCTTTTGATATATTCATAATGGCTCTTTTTTCTGCTAGATGTAAGATTTTTAAGTTGTTCTCAGTGTTTCTCACTGAATGGTTTTCTTCAGCAATATGAGCTGCAAATGCAGATTTCTTCAAGCCTTAAAGCATCAATGTCTTCTTTGCACCTAACTTCAAAACTTCTGCCTGTCTGTCCAGTGTAGAATTTTTGAACATGTATCGCATTTGAGTTTTTATATTCCTGATTCACCATAGGGACTCTTGGAGGTATTTACATCATGGATTACTTTTTGTTGTAATTTATTATTTGTGGAAAAGCTGATTGTGATATTTTTCTTTTTAAATAAGTTTGCTATTTGGTATGATAGTGGGCCTATGTAAGTGAGAGTAGCATATTTAGGTTTGGCTTCTGTGGCGCACTGATCTAGCTTGGAGTGCATGTTGTGTGGATTGCTGTGAAGTGGATCTGTGGTTTTTGTCTGCATTTTGTTGTGGGGTTTTTCTATTATTATGGGTTTATATCCATTATTGTGAACAACTGTTTTAATTATATTGATTTCATTTTGCTGGTCTGTGTCACTCATTGGAACGTTTTTAATTTGGTGTACCATCACTCTGAAATATGTCATTTTTTGTTGGCGGGGGTGGCAAGATAAGTTGTCAATACTGACATCTGTGGTGGTAGGTTTTCTGTAAATAATACATTGATTTTTGTTATTACTATTGCAAATCTTCAGGTCAAGAAAGTTAATGCTATTATTAGTTACATGTTCAACTGTGAAATTAATATTTTTGTGCATTTTGTTTAGATCTGTTGCTAATGTATCAATTTCATTGTTTGTACCATCAGAAAGCAAGATTGTATCATCAAAATATATTCTGTAGTAGATTATTTTGTTTGAGATGTGCTCATGCTGTAGAATAAGCTACATCTTGTACAAGCCGAATGGAAAATCGCAGAGTAATAGCCAGCGGAATATTCTCGTCCTATTAATCCTGATGCCATATTCTCATTTTACCTGTCCAAACAGATGTGCACAAAACACTGTTCGTGCGTACAATGCACAGAACTGCAGCGAGGCTACCACTACGATAATGACAAACCACTGCCGCACACTGCGCTGTAGTTACTCTGGTGGGCAGCATGTTCATTTTCTCGTCACTGGCCCCGGGAGATACCAATCTAGCCTCTTAAAATCTCGTTACCCATCGCGTACCTTTCCAAGGTTTGTGAAGATGATGGTGTCCACGTGGAACATGAATTTTTAAGCTCAAGAACCATCCCAGACCAAACGGAATCTTTCAGAACATTATTTATAAACAAGGATGTTTTTATTACGATCTGTTTTTGCTTCCTAAAATGATAGCAGACACGCTACTGTTTGAAACAGAAACTCTACTCCAATAATGACGATTGGAATATATTCTTTGACGTTCTGAAAGTAGAAGGAATAAAATTCAGGTATTAAAAGGTCGGACAGATTGTACAGAAACCAGACTGCTGTTACAAGAGTCGACGGACATGAAAGGGAGGCAGCGGATGGTAAGAATGTGAGACAGGGTTGTAGCCTATCCCTGATGTTGATCAAAATGTACGCTGAGGAACCAAAAAAGAAAATCAGGGCAAAAATTGGAGAAAGAATTAAAGTTCAGGGAGAAGAAAAGAAATGTTTGAGATTGCCGATGACATTGTAATACTGTCAGAGACAGTAAACGACTTGCAAGAGCAGTTGGACGAAGTGGATCATGTCTTGAAACGAGGACAAAGATGAACATTAACAAAAGTAGAACAAGGGTAATAGAATGTAGCTGAATTAAAACAAGCAATGCTGAGGGAATTAAATTAGAAAATGGGACACTAGGGCTAGTAGCACGGTTTGTATTTGGGCAGCAAAATACTGATGATGGTCCAAGTTGACAGGATACACAGTGCATACTGACTATAGCAAGGACAGCATTTCTGAAACACGGGAATTTGTTGACATCGAATGCAAAGGAGTTAAGACAAGAAGGAAATAGAAGCTTTTGAAACGTGGGTAGATCGCGTAACTGATAAGGAGGTACTAAATCGAATTGGGAGAAAAGAAATTTTTAGCGCAACTTGACTAAAAGAATGGAATGACTCATAGGATACATTGTGAGGCACCAGGGAATTGTCAGTTTGGTATTCGAGGGAAGAGTGGGAGGTAAAAATTATAGAGGAAGATACAGTAACCAGTTTCAGATAGCTGTAAGTTGCAGTAAATAAGATGGGATAAAGAGGCTTGCACCAGACAGATAAGCTGCATCTTCGGACTGAAGACCAGACAACATCAAGAACAACAATAAAATTAACGTCCTCCAGTCAACAGTAATAAGAAGTTATGTTTCATTTTTTGCTGCGTAAGCGCATTGTAAGTGTTTTGTCCTTCGCGGCATGATTTTCTTACTCCCTTATTGCAAGGTAAGGCAGTATCACTCATTCAATGGATACTTGAATATTTATCGTTGGTCTTCGATCTGCACCTGGTAGGATTGTTAGAGGAAACAAAGAAGATCCAAAGAACAGCAGCACGATTCGTTACAGGTTCCTTTAGTAAACGTGAAAACATCACTGAAGTGCTCAGCCAACTCCTGTGGCAGAAGCTGCAAGTGATGCGTTCTGCACCATGGGTCACGCCACGATGCAGAACATATCTCTTGCAGTTTCTGCGTGTTCTGAGAGGGTATGTTTCTGAAAGGTTCAATCAATATATCCCTTCCTCCCACGTATATGTCACGAGAAGACCGTGAAGATAAAATCAGAGAGATTGTTCACATGGCGGCTTATCAGCAGTCATTCTTCTCATAAACCATTCACGACTGGGAAAGGGAATGGGGGAAGTGAGACTGGTACACAAAGCGTCCTCCATCACACACCGTAAGGTCGATGGTGGGGATTGGCTGTAGATGCAGAAAGCACGTGTGTTTTGATAAGCTAATATGCTAAGCAGCAGTTGACATCAGGAATCAACATTCAGAAACTTTTCGTGCTCTAGCTCTGCTATTCAGTGTGCTGTGATTGGTTTCATAAAGTGGCGTATGGATTTTTTGGAAATGCGACCCATCAGAACAGTTCAGATGACGATTTCGCTACTAATTTCGATTCTGATATGTTTCTGAATGCACTATGTATCATGCATCACCAGTGCCTAACACTGCTAAAGAAATATGAATATACGCATATTTTACTTGATCATATATCCTACAATCTTAGCTAAAATTAAAAAAAAAGCTTATTTATCTCTCTAAACTATATTCCATTTCAACTTGAATGGTATGTAGACTATCCGTAGTGGACAGAGGTGTGCAGTCGTTGTATCTCAGTCCGCAGCTCGTGGTCGTGTGGTAGCGTTCTCGCTTCCCGCGCCCGGGTTCCCGGGTTCGATTCCCGGCGGGGTCAGGGATTTTCTCTGCCTCGTGATGACTGGGTGTTGTGTGATGTCCTTAGGTTAGTTAGGTTTAAGTAGTTCTAAGTTCTAGGGGACTGATGACCATAGATGTTAAGTCCCATGGTGCTCAGAGCCATTTGAGCCATTGTATCTCAGTCAGTGACGTACTTAAACAAAAACAGAGTGATTTCATTACTATTTTACATCCTCACCCACCCCCACCTCAAATTGATAAAGCTATAATGACTGCATTTTTACATGCAAGAAAAACCCATATGATCATTTAGAAAACAATGTCTTGTTTCTTTCCTTTTTCAGCCATCACAATACAGTTTGATAGGAGGAGGTCCTTCAAGCTGACATTCTCCATCCAATTGACAATATTTATCACAACATTTATACTTAGAATAAAAGCATCACTCTGAAATACTCGAAGTAACTTGTGAAATCTGTTTGAAATATTATGTAGCAGTGGCATCAGTCGTTTAGGAAACTATTAACAGCAAATTGTATTCACATTATGGCACCTTTCCATATTTTTTTTTAAACGTTTAGAAGCAGCTTAAACACATTTAAGTCACTCAAAGAAGTGGTGTGGTTTAACACAATCCTTCTCATCGAATCCAAGTCTTCCAGTTGCAGCACTGAGGCATGAAAATTTCTTCCAGATACTTAGGACGACAGGGCTTAATAGGTTTCTCGAAAACACCAGTGCCGTGCAGTTATTATTCTCCTTTTGCAGGAACTTCATGGATGACTTCAAAGTACTGAAAGATGCTTCAGCGTCCGGAACTTGTAGTATAAACTCATCAACATCACTTAAATCACTGAATGATATTAGCCCTGCGTTTATCAGATTTAGCACCAAGTATCATAACTTTATTCATTTTCAACAGTACAAGTGGCAGTAACACAAGTGACAGGGATTGACTGGCTGCAGAGACCAGCGCATTTTCCTTTCATAGGACTGGTAGCAGAAATGATACATGACTATACTTTTTTATGTTTTAAAGTCACACAAGTACATTGAGTATTACTTATACTAGTAACAGCTGAAAAAGTGTTCTCCCAGTCGTGTAAGAACTCTCGAAAGGTGAATATGGCGAATTGTGTAGCGGCAGCGCCGCTCCCATCCTCAATGCAACCGTCATGTATCAGTGACAATGATGACTGTTGTAGAAGAGTGTCGTTGTAAATAATATGTAACTCATTTTATTTTCTTCGTGCAGGTAGGGCAAATCCATCACAACAATCTAATGTGAAAATAATACTATTTAATTAAAAATATGGTACAAACAGTAGTGACAGTAAATGTGTCAACGTGATAATGATGTTGGATTGTTAGTTGTACCAAAGTTGGCTTTTGAAAATCCTTGACATAGAGATAAGAAAGTCGTATTATCTGTGGATGAGTAGGTTCACCTATGTGTAACTTCAGTGCAAAGGAATTTCTCAAAATACCTCAGTTGTATTAGGAGATCATATAGTCTCCACAGGGGACTTTCCAAGAACAGCTAAACATTTTAACGAGAGTGCACTCATCTTGAAGAGCGTACACCAGTTATACGATCCAACACGCTCTGCACCAGTGATAGCCTACTGCCCAGTAGTGGGAATTTCAGTTTCCATAGTGGGGACTGAAGTTTTTAAAAAGTTATCGTTAGATTTTTCCAAGAATTTTGGTATGTTATTATTATTATTATTATTATATGATTTAACTTGAATAATACGTTTTATGAAGTAAAATGTCTTCCCTTCTTTAGAAATAGCTATTACTGTAGAATGGGTGGGCAATTATAAAATTTTACTGCTAACAGTGGTACACAAGAGGGTGGGAGGTAAAAAAGGCTTATTCCCGCTGCTCTAGACAAACGACTGCGCTTCCAGCCATATGTCTACAGATTCTACGAGAAGATATGCACAAATGTCATGCAATTAGTGTGCCAAACTCTGCATACATCAGAAGAAATCATTGCTTACCTTATGACGCTTGCTGTGCATCTACACATACAAATATGTATGAACCAGCTATGCTAGATGTAGGCACAGAACTACATTCTTATTTAGGTATGTATGTATAGCCACCAATTTCTAAGATATTATAAACAAACAAAAGCGTAATAGTTATATGTCTTCGTGTTTTTTGTTCCATATAAAATCCCTTGCATTCTAATGTAAGCATGTAGTCATCACCATGGCCAAGTGGACGAAACATTCTCATCACAAGAACTTGATAGTAACTGACTGGTCCTGCAATGCTACCAAAGACGAGAAGAAGTAGAAGAAGAAGAAAAGGAAGAATGTGACACAGCTAGTGTCTATATTTTCAAAAACATTAATTCAGCCTAAGTACGACCTGTTACAGGAGATATATCATGATACTGATCGTGTAATATACACATCGTTTAGTGAAAGCAGTGATATCCCACCACCACAAAGAGTTATGCCGAACACTTCCTGTATTTGAAACTTCCTGGCAGATTAAAACTGTGTGCCGGAGCGAGACTCGAACTCGGGACCTTAAGAGAAGCGCTCCTTTCTTTCAGGAGTGCTAGT
This sequence comes from Schistocerca serialis cubense, assembly GCF_023864345.2. Classification (NCBI taxonomy): domain Eukaryota; kingdom Metazoa; phylum Arthropoda; class Insecta; order Orthoptera; family Acrididae; genus Schistocerca; species Schistocerca serialis. The sequence continues at coordinate 447,868,630 of NC_064639.1, read as the reverse complement.
TCTGCAATGTTCGCAGGAGAGCCTCTGTAAAGTTTGAAAGGTAGGAGACGAGATACTGGCAGAATAAAACTGTGAGGACGGGGCGAGAGTCATGCTTGGGTAGCTCAGATGGTAGACACTTGCCCGCAGAAGCCAAAGGTCCAGAGTTCGAGTCTCAGTCCGGCACACAGTTTTAATCTGCCAGAAAGTTTCATATCAGCGAACACTCCGCTGCAGAGTGAAAATCTCATTCTGGTAACTTACTATATTTGATAATTTTGCAGAGGAAAACCAGGAGCACATATGGAAATATTTCTGGTTTGGCCATCATATGGGGGTTGATGTCTTTTATTTGAGCCAGACATATTCTAAAATTCCAAATCAGCTGGTAAGGAATAATGTAAACCTTATTATCGTTTTCAAAAATGGCTCTGAGCACTATGGGACTTAACATCCATGGTCATCAGTCCCCTAGAACTTAGAACTACTTAAACCTAACTAACCTAAGGACACCACACAACACCCAGTCATCACGAGGCTATTATCGTTTTCAAACAAGACAATATGAATTTCAGATACATTTACCAAGCACATGTAGGCACTGACAAGTCATTCAATCAGTTTATAACCATATGTTGGGAGTGCTGGAATGACTAACAGTACAAGTCTCTGGTTACTGATAGCCGGCCGTTGTGACCGAGCAATTCTAGGCGCTTCAGTCCAGAACCGCGCTGCTGCTACGGTCTCAGGTTCGAATCCTGCCTCGGGCAGGGATGTGTATGATGTCCTTAGGTTAGTTATGTTTGAGTAGTTCTAAGTTTAGAGGACTGATGACCTCAGATGTTAAGTCCCATAGTGCTTAGAGCCATTTGAACCATTTGGTTACTGATAAATTAGGAAAATTGAGTGAGGGAATGTACAGAACAATCTTCCAAGAGTTATCTTAACATACACAGTAAATAATGAAGTAAATACATCAGTAAACATTACACCTTGGACAAATTCACACGTATTTCAGGCATTCAGCCAAAGAGGAGCAGAATACATAAACAGTATATTCGTCCATACATAATGAGAAAAAAATGAAACTTTTAGACAACATTCTACAGAAATGAAAACGGTCGTAAAGAGTTGCAATGATTGACGAAAATGTAGTAGTCATAATATGGATTCTCGAACATACAGTAATGTTCTCAAAAACTATACTAGTTTGGTTGAACTGATTACTGAAAGAGTTGATGCTGCAAATGCTTGAGATGATATCAATAATATGAATGAGGTAAATTGAGAAATTTGTGATAGTCAAAAAATGTTATGGGATGTAACAATTAGTGATGTTAGAGTCGTTATGAAGTCAATTAAAACATTAAATCCGAAAGTTACACGTACTGAAAAAATTTATACATTGGGAAAACTATATAAATTGTACACTATCTTGATGTCAGTGTAGTAGGTAACAACATGTTGACAAATGTAAAGTCATCTAAGTGTGTAATGCCATTCGATGGAAATTACGATTGCTAAGGTTAGTGTATTTGGAATGGAATCAATCTCACTGAGAAACGTTTAAAACTGTTACTTAATCTCTTGATGAAGATCAAAGAAGGAGAAGATGCCATTGCCAAAATCATCAACTGTCACAACAATGCTAAGATAGGTGAAATATATGGAGATCTATATGTTTAACTGAGCGCAAAGTACAGGTTGATCGTAGAGAATTTGAAAGAATAATTGGTTAACTGAATTTACTGTCCTAAGAGCCACTAGAGCTGAGAATTATTTACTGAAAGATCTAGAAATGTATGTTGAAATACTACATTTGTTCAAAAGAAACTCAATGGAAGATCAAAAATCCCACGCAGTGTGAAATACAAAACCAGTATTAAGCTGGCATTATATGCTAGATGTACCATTGGTGAAGGTATCGACACTGATGTTCTTGGTAATGAGCGTCTAAATACAGTATGCAGTCATACTGAAATGGTGGATCCACACAAACATAAATTTAATGTAGGTGTCTTAGTATGTGTTTCAAAGAACCAGACAGCATTTGCGAAATAATACCTACCAAACTACACAACAGAAATATTTACATTTTTCAAGGTGAAGAGAACAAATCCTAGGCTAACATCCTAAAGAATGGTAACTGTGAAGAAATTATTGGAAGTTTTTACACAAAAGCATCATAGGAAAGCCCTGAATTGGACGTATTTCTGGTAAAGTGCTTTAGTTAAATGGCCTAGCTTCCCCTCAGTGCAAAACAACTGGATGGATGTGAGTGATTTTTTATAAAACAGGATGTGCAAATCCAAACTACCCAGTAGCGCAGCGTATTGCATCAGAGATGGTGATAATTTTTGGAAGAATTACTGGTGTAACTGCACATTGATACATACAATTACAGTCAGTCTAGAACAAAGCTTCAAAAGTGGTTAGTGTGTGGTGATAATGCGATTAATGTGCTGGATAAAATCCACAAGGAACATGATACCACATAATCACAAATAAAGATTTGAAAAATGTCATGCTGCAGATCGAATTTTTTCAATAAAACTGGGGAAATACATGCAAAAAATGGACGTTGATATAGGGTAGTGTATTACGACATCTGCAGTTAATAAAACAATGTACACGAAGCTTGAATTTGGTTTGAGAATAAATTTCTGGCAACCTGTGAACGCCACCTTTTATGCAGAAAGAAGAAGCAAAAATCTTTCAGAAGTTTTAAAAAATGGATCAAATCAGAGATGTCAGCGGCTTAAAGTGACATGAAGCGGAAAGGAGTAACATGAAGAACAAGACCGATTAAAATGCCTAGAGTTGTACTAATACCTAAGACATCTGGTGGCATTCATTTTCTAATTCTCATATTGGTGGATCTTTCAATATTTGACACTTTAGTTGGAAGGGCATCAGCCATTGTCCAAACAGTGAAAGATGTAAATAATGCACAATAGGATGATGCCATCTGTGGCTATCAGAAAAAGCTGTATTTAACACTATACAGGAAAGGCTTTAGACAGTTCGTAAAAATGCCCTAGCAATATTACCCAACATACTACTTACATATACCAGTCTACTTAAACTGTTCAAAACATTCTACAGCCCAAGATTTTTGGAGTGTCTACGTCAAATAGCTACTGATGACATTGTGTGAATCTAAAGAACGCAGGATTGTAAATTTAGGTATTGTGGGAGGACCTGGAACTCAGTGTGTGGCCATATGTTAAAAAATTGGAAGAACACTTCCTATATGGACTTCTTCAGAGAAGTATGCCTACTGGAAGAATTGAACCACTAATTTATCAAAATCCATGTCTTCTACAATTTTTGGTGCTATCAAAATTTCGACACATACTTGTGCAGACATTCATGCCTCATGTTCTTCCTCATGACTGCATAAAAACAGGTATCGAGCATGACACTGTGCCAGTTAAGGTTCAGATGAAATATTGCAGACTCTGACTTTAAAAGAACCGTTGTCTATTTTATGTGTAGATATTTCCACCAACCGGTTTAAGTAGTTGGGATTGGAGTATTGTAGTGACTTGATGGGAGTGTACAATACTGTTCCTAATATCACTGGGGTATCTAGAGTCTGATGGTACGAAAGAAGTCATGGAAATATCTCCTGGCACATATGGTATTGAAGATTTGAACATAGGTTTAAAACAATCTGTAGAAGGTTTTGAGCTATGTGCAAACGCAAAATGTTTAAAAGCGAAATGAGGACAACAAAAGGCAACAATAGACATGGACAGGACCGCTTCTAGATTTCTCAACAAGTCAAGTTTTGGAGAAAAAGTTTGATAAATTTTACAAGTCAGCTCAGTCAGTGGATCTATTACCAGTCAGAACAATTCGCATCAAGCGTAATTTTGCAAAGAACGTGTATCTAAACAACAAATTTATTCCCACAACCTACAGACCCTTTCCTGCTGTTGGCCCAAGATACAAGATCGTTAAGACACCCATCCAATGGCCACCACCCACCAACACCATCTTGGGACCATGGAAGGAAAATCGGTTTTGTGGTAAACCATTTTTAAGAAAATGATTTGCAGTTGGATTTATGAAATGCAGAAAGTTTTTAATAATATGAGCAATTCGAGAAGGAAAATAGATCGAAATTTTGCTCTCAGGCTGCACAAAAAATACGAGACTGCAATTGTCAGGGCAAGGTGTGTACATGGAAACGGAGGTTAGATACAGAAACTTTGTGTATTGACCTTTCAGTCAGGCAAAACATTTGTATAAAGTTATTAATGAATCACTTTGGTAGAATTACTCATTAGCAAATTACCTAGCACACTGAGGCTAAAATTGGTAGGAAAGATATTCAAAAACTTCGAACAACCCTATTATTACACGGGTTACATCATTTAAATATCTAGAACCAGAGTGCAACAGGAAAAAACTGTTCAAAAACTCTGCTCGTTGTCAGGGAAAGAGAATGGTAAGGGTGGTCAGATTCATAACGTTAGTTACAGACAAATGGCACAAAATTCATGTAACCAGGTACACTATGCATGTGGGAATAACAGGTAATACTCTAACACAAGTGAGATGTGGAAGCTAAAGGCCGGCAAGGACATATGTGCTCTGACTGATGCCAAATAAACCAGGACAATAAATGCATCGATAATGTGTCTGGACTATTCAGCAGCTCTGTTAGCAAATCCTGTTCCAACGTCCTCACCCTATGCCCTAGAAGATGCACTCACTTTCAGTGTATCAGATTGGAGAGCATTAAAGGTGGGTCACTGTTGCCTTAAAATTGTAAAAACGGAGACATCCCGACAAAAAAACAAGCGGGTGATGCATCTCAAGATGAAAGATCCACCAGCTGACTGCCCCAGCTATGAACAGGAATTTCATAGTGGAAGTAAAGCTACTACATACCTATCATCTTCACAAAATAAAGATGGATAGATTTGTTCGATGATGAACTAGGTAGGACAAGACAACGACTTTGTCTAAAAGACATGGTCATGATAGGCACATTGAATGTAAGAGGATTGAATAACAAAGAATTAGATCTCAACGTGATGCTGAAGAAACAGAATATAAGTATGCCGCTCGAAAGTGAAACAAAGAAAAACTTAAAGTGGACGGAAAGATCTAGACCACCAAACCATGGCTTTCAGTGGAGTTCCACAAAATAGAAGAGCATGTTGTGGAGAGGCTTTACTCATAAGTAACAAACGGAAAAACAAAATAATGAGCTATGTCAACATTAATAAACGAAAAGTAGCTGTGATTTTCAAAATTAACAGTATCTGTTGAGTTATCACATGAGCATGTGCGCCAGAAGAAACAAGGGAGAGAAATATTGCTCTTTCTAAGACAAATTGCAAATAATAATCAAGAAACTCAATAAAATGCCATTTTTAATGAATACAGATCTGAATGCATGTTTTGGAAATCTGACAATAATGGGCCTGGAGGGAACCTTTGTGGGAAATCAAATCAGTTCACAACATTCGTAAAATTAAAACTACCTAAAACTTTCTTCTGAAAAAAAGACATCCATAAATACTCTTGGAGTACATGGGGATGGAGACAATTTATAGATTATGTAACAGAAAAGGAAAAAAGAAAGCTATATTGCTATCCATCTGGAAAAAATAATAAAAACGTAAACAGCTCAAGAAATATACAAAATACATCTTCTCCAAGGTAGTAGCACAAGGACACTGTATGAAAGTAGGTTAAATCAGTTCCCATAAAAAGTGATAAACAGCAATGTTATCGGTGAAGAGTGCCTTACTATAAGAAAATGCATAGAAAAGTGAGCGAAAGAAGGAGTGAGTAAAGAAAGAAAATTTAGAACTAAAGAAAATCAATTACATTGAATGCAGAATTAGAAGCAGTTATAAAATCAAACCAAAAGGCATATGAAGAGATCCTGCTGAAGAACATACAAAAAGCAGAAAACCACTACAAGGAAAAGTGAAGATATGTTAGACAAGTTGTACAACAGGCTCACCAAAAATCTTGTGACAGATTCGGCAATGGATGAACTACAAAACACGCTACAAAAAATAGGAATCCTTTTGAAATAGATTAAACAAAAGCAGAGTCAGTAACATATGCAGGGAATTTCTTTCATCTCACATTTCTACATGTTATCAACATGTTCTGGCAAAAGAGAAAGTTCAAAAGCTTGTGGAACATGGTAGAAGATGTCTCTCTGCTCAGAAAGGGCAATAGTAGTGAATGAAAAGTACAGAGGCATTAGTCTGTTGAAGGCTGCGTACTAGGTCTACTCGAAAGTCTTGAACTACAGGATAACTGTTCTAGTTAAAGCATTTCTCCTAGAAGATTAATGTTGATTTAGGGCACAACATTCATGTAGTGACTGTTGAAAGGTGTGGACCAAGTAAAATACAATTTTTACTGTGTGTGCTTTAAAAAACAGAATAGTGCTTAACATCTAAGAGTTTATAGAAAAATAAAATATATCTGTAAGGTAGGGTGACATAGTAACATATCAAGTATGTATAGTGTTTTTTTACTTTGTGTCTATGTATGTGTGTTATTACATTCACATAAAGTTACAATAAAATTAAGATAAAAATCACAACAGGTTATGGGCCCAGAGCAATAAGAAAATAGAAATGCTAAAAAGTAGAAGAAATGAATAAGGAAGAGAAACAGTTACAGATGTTTCAAGAAAACGAAGAATTTCGTGGTATACAAGTGCTTAAAGATAGTAGTACATTCAATCTGTGGGTTGTTGAAATTGGAATATTATTTAATACACAAGACCTGTGTGATATTGTGGATGGAACTGAAACACTGGAAAATTGCAAAACTATGGAAAAACAGAAAAAATGGCAGAAAATGGACAGCAAGGCAAAACATTTTATAATGAGAACAATCGATGAAAAGGTAAAGCCACATGTATTGTGTTGTGAAACTTCCAAGGCAATGTATGATAAACTTAAAGAACTTTATAAAAGAGATGCGTCTCAAAGAACTCAGCAGTTGCTTCAAGAATTTTATAGTTGAAGTATGATAAAACCAGAGACATAGCTAGTAGTATAAGTGTACTACAGAATATAATATTTGAACTGAATCGTCTCCAGTCAGAAAAGATGACAGATATAATGATCATACCCAAGATATTGTCTATTTTCCCAGAAGAATACAAACACTTTTCTCCAGCATGGGATTCATTACCCAGTGGTGAGAAGACTATGGAAAATCTAATTGCAAGACTTATAAGAGAAGAGGAACGACTGAAAAACAATAATCAAAAAGAGAGTATTGCCTTTGATGTTGGGTTTAACAAAAATAAAATAAAAGAAAATAAAAGAAAAGAAAAGAAAATTTGTAAAAATTGTGGTGGTCGTGGACATTTTGCAAGAGAATGCAAGAAGCCTAAGAAGAAATAACACTGTTCTATATGCAAGAGGAATAATCACAAAGAAGAAGAGTGTTACTTTAAAAGTAAAAATAAATTGCACAAACCAAAATTGAGATCTTTCAAGCCCTGTCCTCATTGAAAAAAGACTAACCACAAAGAAGAAGATTGTTATTTTAAGAACAAAGACAGCGAAAGAATATCAGTTTGCAGTTTTGAAGGCATAGAAGAAGATCTAGTCACTCAAGAAAACAAGAAACAAGACATTAATGAAGAAAAGAAGATGGAAGACACTGCACATATTGCATATGAATGTAACAAAGAAAAGATTTCACAACAAGCCAATGAGAAAGAAGATATGGTCATGGTTGTTGATAGTGCATGTACAGGACATTTGTGTAATGAAGTGGACACTATGATAGTATTGTAAAAGTTGCCAAACAAGGTGGATCAATGAAAATAATTGCAACAGGAAACTTTGTAGGAGATAACTGTGTTCTAAAAAATGTTATGTATGTTCCTGAACTGAGCCGAAATCTGTTGTCTGTAAAGGCAATCACTGAAAAAGATTGTACACTTGTATTTACTAAACGTTTTGTTCAAATCTATAAAGGTGAAATGCCTGTTTTGAAAGGACAAAAAAAAAGAAATAGGTTGTATGAATTGAACATTAAATCATGAATGCAATCACTACTGACACAAGAAGAAAAACGAGAATGGCATAAGAAACTAGGTCATCCAGGTATAAGCTGTACTTCAAAGATCAAGAGAATGTGTGAAGGAGTTCCTAATAGTTTATGCTCAGCAGAACAATTGTGCGAAGCTTGTGTGAGAGCTAAATTAACAAGAAAACCATTTTCTACTGTGAGAGAAAGAGCAACAAGACCTCTTGAAATCGAACATAACGATATCTGTGGAGAGATAGAACCCCAACATTTAATGGATATAGATACTACATCACAGTCTTAGATGATTTCACTTATTTCTGTGTAACCTACTTAAGATATAAGTCAGCGGCTGAAAGATTTATAAGAAAATGTGTGTTGGAAAGTGAAAATAAGTTCAATACAAAAGTGTCAAAAATAAGATGTGATAAAGGTGGTGAATACACCAGCTGTGAGTTTAAGAATTGGTGTGAAGGAAAAGGAATTGTGCTAGACTATAGTATTCCTTATAGCCCTCAGCTCAATGGGAAAGCAGAGAGACTAAATCTGACAATAATGAACAAGGCAAGAGCTATGATATTCGAAAGAAAACTAAAGAAAGAACAATGGGGAGAGGCAGTGCTCACAGCTACATACTTAATCTATAGAAGCCCAACTATCAATCAAAGTGCCACACCTGCAGAGAAGTGGTTTGGGAAAAGACCAGATCTGTCAACACTTCAAATTCTTGTATCAAGAGTTTTTACCAAAAATTTAGGCTATTTGAAGAAACTAGATGTAAGAAGTAATGTATACATTTTTGTTGGTTATGCACCAGATGGATACATATCGTTTGATGCAGAAAGAAGAAATTTTGTTGTCACAAGAGATGTTGAATTTGAGCAGAAAGTGACAAAAGAAATTCTACTGAAAAATCTTGTTATTGGTGAACTATCAAATGATACTAGCAATCAAGAAAATGAAATAGAAGACCACAAAAATCAAGGAGAATAAAATCAAGAAGTAATAACATACAATGAAGACACAAGAAACTACAAACTTAGGAAATGAACTAGTTTGAAAAAACCTGTAAAATATAATGATTATGAAACAGCTTTACTTACCTATGAGGAATGTATCAGTGGTCCAGACAAAGAAAATTGGTTAAAAACAATTGAAGAAGAAAAGAAATCTCTTCAACAAAATGAAACATGGAAGTTGGTTAGTCCAGAGGAAGCTAAAGGGAAAGAAAGCTTAACAAGCAAATGGATCTTTAAAGTCAAAGATGTTGGACGATATAAGACCAGACTAGTTATCAGAGGTTGTCAACAAGAAAAGGATATAGATTTCAAGGAATTATTCAGTGCAGTAGTAGATATATGTTCACTGAGACTGTTATATGTGCTGTCAGCAGAGAAAAATTTCCATATGAGAGTGTTTGATGTCAAAACAGCATTTCTCTATGGGAAATTGGATGAAGAAATTTTTATGAAGATACCTGAAGGATAAAAAGGAGCTGGAAAAATCTGTGCTTTCAAGAAAGCTCTGTGTGGACTTAAACAAGCCCCATCCAGATGGAATAAAACTTTGACAGATTTCCTAAAATCAGAAGGACTAATTCAATTGAAATCAGATCAGTGCATATTTAAAGATGCAACTGAAGAAATGTACATGGTTATATATGTTGATGAGGGAATCATAATAGGAAAAGACTTGGAGAAAATTGAAAATATACTAAAGAAACTTAAGAAGAAATTTAAAATGGTTGTGGTAGAAAATCCAGGGATACAAATAATGAAGACAGAGGATGGAATATTTTTATGACTGACTGTAAGGCCATGAAGACTCCATTAGTTCCAGAGGGAAAGACAAATGAAGGAAATCAAGAAAACGAACACAGTGAATTTGCATATTGTGAAGCCATAGGAAGCCTTCTTTATTTGTCATGTAAAACCAGATCAGACCTTGGATTTACAATAAATTAAGAGAGCCACTTCACAAAAGACCCCAAGAAAAGGGATTACAGAAATGTAAAAAGAGCTCTTAGATATCTACAAGGTTCCAAGAACTATGGTCTTGTCTATAAGAAAAAAGAAAGTGAAGAAGATGACAATATTCATCTAAATGTTTATTGTGATGCCAATTATGCACAAGATATAAGAGACAGAAAAAGTACATATGCATACATAGTTCTTTATAATGGTGCTCCCATTAGTTGGTGTTCCAAGAAGCAAAGTGTGACAGCTACTTCATCAAGTGAAACAGAATACATTTCAGCAGCAGAATGCACCAAAGAAATAAAACACATCAATACCCTAATACAAGAGTTAATCAGAAGAAAAGTGACAATCATTCTTCATGTAGACAATCAAAGTGCTATCCAAATGATCAAATCAGGACAGTTGGTTAGACAAAGCAAACATATAGATGTAAAATTTCACTATGTTAGCGAACAATACAGAGAAGGTTTGTTTGAGATAAAGTGTTGTAAAGAGAAGAACAATTAGCAGACATACTGACCAAAGTTCTACAAAGATCAAAGTTTGAGAAATTTAGAAATGCTATTATGAAACAATTACCATGACTGTGTGATAACTAAATTTGTGAAGCTTGTGATTTAGAGTCATTAAAAACAAACATTGTATTTTAAGGGGGGATGTTGATAGGTGTGGAGCAAGCAAAATAAATGTTTACTGGGTGTGCTTTAAAAAAAAAAAGAATAGTGCTTAATGTCTAAGAGTTTATAGAAAAATAAAATATATCTGTAAGGTAGGTTGACATAGCAACATATCAAGTGTGTATAGTGTTTTTTTTTACTTTGTGTCTATGTATGTGTATTATTACATTCACATAAAGTTACAACAAAATTAAGATAAAAATCACAGCAGTAATGACACTATTATAATGAAACGACTTAAAGAAAAATAGAGATTTTAATCTTGAAATCCACATTACTTTTAAATATTCTGAACTCGCTTTTGATTGGGATGATTTAAATAATTTACATGATCTACTACATGAAATAAGATAAAAATCAATTAAGGACTGAGATAGGAATTGTCTTTCACTCACTGTAACATTTATATTGACCACTTACTTAAATATTGGAAATCTGGTAATCATCCAAGAATTAAGTTAGACACACACACACACACACACACACACACACACACACACACACACACACACACACACACACACATATATATATATATATATATATATATATATATATGTGTGTGTGTGTGTGTGTGTGTGTGTGTGTGTGTGTGTCTAACTTAATTCTTGGATAATTACCAGATTTCCAATATATATATATATATATATATATATATATATATATATATATATATATATATATATATACAGCATGATTCAAAAAGAATACCACAACTTTAAAAATGTGTATTTAATGAAAGAAACATAATATAACCTTCTGTTATACATCATTACAAAGAGTGTTTAAAAAGGTTTTTTTTCACTCGAAAACAAGTTCAGAGATGTTCAATATGGCCCCCTCCAGACATTCGAGCAATATCAACCCAATACTCCAACTCGTTCCACACTCTCTGTAGCATATCAGGCGTAACAGTTTGGATAGCTGCTGTTATTTCTCGTTTCAAATCATCAATGGTGGCTGGGAGAGGTGGCCGAAACACCATATCCTTAACATACCCCCATAAGAAAAAATCGCAGGGGGTAAGATCAGGGCTTCTTGGAGGCCAGTGATGAAGTGCTCTGTCACGGGCTGCCTGGCGGCCGATCCATCACCTCGGATAGTTGATGTTCAGGTAGTTACGGACAGATAAGTGCCCATGTGGACTCTCCATACAGTTGATTGTGGAATTTGCAGCTCTCTGCTAGCTCTGCGAGTCGATTTTCCTGGGCTGCGAACAAATGCTTGCTGGATGCGTGTTACTTTTTCATCACTCGTTCTCGGCCATCCAGAACTTTTCCCTTTGCACAAACACCCATTCTCTGTAAGCTGTTTATACCAACGTTTAATACACCACCTATCAGGAGGTTTAACACCATACTTCGTTCGAAATGCACGCTGAACAACTGTCGCCGATTCACTTCTGCCGTACTCAATAACACAAAAAGCTTTCTGTTGAGCGGTCGCCATCTTAGCATCAACTGACGCTGACGCCTAGTCGACAGCGCCTCAAGCGAACAAATGTACAACTAAATGAATCTTTATAGCTCCCTTAATTCGCTGACAAATAGTGCTTAGCTCTGCCTTTTGTCGTTGCAGAGTTTTAAATACCTAAAGTTGTGGTATTCTTTTTGAATCACCCTGTATATATATATATATATAGGGTGATTCAAAAAGATATATATATACATGCATAACTAAGAATATTACTATTTGCAGGTGATAAAGTAATAATACAAGAAAGTGACAATGATCTGCAATTAGTAACTCATATACCAAACCAAATGTGTTCATAATACAACCTTAAAATTTCATTACATAAGCTGAAAGTTACCCAGTATGGTCAAAAATAGTAATTAATGATGAAGTAATTGTACAGGTGTCACATTTTTAAGTATCTATGTTCTAATATGTGAAACAATAAACAGGAAAAAGGACTGCAAAACCAGAAAAGATACCCAAATTAAGTTTTGTGATACTATATTGATACCATTACTGTTGAACAGAAGTGAGAGTTGGGTAAATAAAAGAAAGCTGACAGCAAATCGTGGCACATATGAGAATTGTAAGCAGAGAAAAGGATTGCATGAGATGGGATTTGATAAAGAATGATGTGATAAATATACAAGGGTCACTCCAAACGAAATGCACACTATTTTTATAAATACATCTTTTACTCTACATGTTTGAAAGTTTTTCAGTCTGTAGATACATCCTTTAGGAACAATATTTTCATTTCTCCACATAATTTCCATCCCTCTCAACTGCCTTACGCCATCTTGGAACCAGCACCTGTATACCCGCATGGTAAAATTCTGGACCAACCTGTTGGAGCCACTGCTTGGCAGCGTACACAAGGGAGTCATCATCTTCAAACCTCGTCCCACGAAGAGAGTCTTTCAGTTTCCCAAAGGTATGATAGTCACATGGAGCCAGGTCAGGACTGTAAGGCGGGTGTTTCAGTGTTGTCCATCCGAGTTTTGTGATCGCTTCCATGGGTTTTTGACTGACATGTGGCCGTGCATTGTCGTGCAACAGCAAAACATCCTCCTTTTGCCGATGTAGTTGAACACGACTAAGTCGAGCTTGAAGTTTCTTCATTGTCGTCACACATGCATCAGAATTTATGGTGGTTCCACTTGGCATGATGTCCACATGCCTTCGGAATCGAAAAACACCGTAGCCATAACATGTCCAGCAGAAGGTGTGGTTTTGATTTTTTGTATAATGGGACAACATGCTCCTGACGGATAAAAGGACTATTCAGAGTTTACAGCAAAGTTCTATTGGAAGTCCGCTTTCACCTTGAACCACATGTACAGTAGTATTAACAGTAATAATAAGAACAATAGTTATTATTGTATTAATACCACAGTCTAACATAAAAGTCACAACATTATGTCTCGGTTTTATTACACCCAATGACAGCAGCGTCCCCAAGGGACACTTCTGAATACGAAATCGGATGAGTGCGAATATTAATGTTTACAATGATTTGTAACATAGCATTTACAATACGCTGTGTATATAGTGCCATAAAAATCGACGGTAACTAAAAAATTACATCACATCTGTGATTGGTTATTTTCCTAAGGGACCCTGGGAGGTAAGAAATGGCGCATTACAGGAAACTTTATATACGATTCCCTTGTAACGTTAGACGTTTACTGAATAGCGTCGTTTTCCTTTAATAACCAAGCACCGCTAGTGAACACCAGAAGACGTGGCGTTTTACAGAAAAATGTATGTCAGTCCAACAAAGCAGAGTTCTGTTGGGTACACTTTCAGCTAAATCAGTGAATGTGGAACGTAGGAAAATTGGAAATTTGTGGTGAGTTCCTATGGGACCAAACTGCTAAGGTTATCGGTCCCTAGGCTTACACACTACTTAATCTAACTTAAACTATGGAAGGCTAAGGACAACATACACATTCATGCCCGAGGGAAGACGCGAACCTTCGACGGGGCTAGACGCGCGAGCCCTGGCAAGGCGCCTCAGATCGCACGGCTACCCCGCGCGGCATCTATAAGGAATGTACAAAGTAATAACCATGTTATTCAACGTATCAAACAAGCCATCACAACTGTAGCTTAAGCGAATACCGCTCGGATGTGATAATAAACCGTAAAAGGCAATTAAACTGTTTCGCAACACAGGAGACATCAGTTCCACAAATGTTGCTATATCTGAGCCAGAACCACCAACAATCTTTAACACATTCGCTTTTGAAGCAAAAGTAGTTACATTCAAAAATATATTTGTGTATCAGAAAGTCGAGTTAAGTGTATGAAAGGGCGAATCATTGGACTCCATAAAATTTTTTTTTTAAGTATCAAGGAAAGTGATTGTGATAATTACAGCAGACGACAACAGAAATATTGCTTCTCATGCACGAAATGTATTTATATTATTTTGCTTTCAGTGGTATAAGTTGCAAATATAGACATATCCGAAAGTATATCTTCATGAACGAGTTGTAGCTTATGTCACTGTATCAGTGTAATTCGACTATTTTTACATGTATTTCACGATAATTTATGTCTTTTGGTAACTTACTAACGCTTGGAACGCAAAAATATAACCAATGTTCTGTTAATTAAATAGAAAACAATTAAAATAAAACATTATCCTTACGATACATGTATGTTTTCCCACCGCTTGCAGCGCTAGTGTCGTTCCAGCTGTCAAACGGTAAGAACTTTCACACCAGATAGTGCCGTGACTGCATTTATTAGCATGGAGGTAACAAAAGAAGGGAGAGGTCATTACGTTACAAACTTGAAGCCGCTGTCCGTCATCATAACTAGCCCAAAACATTAGGTTCGCCGCTTTGATACTTCCCCATGACGTCACTGTGACGTGCACGTTTCCAGTTTCGACCGTGTTGGGAGCTTTCATTTTCTGCAAACATAGTTGTTTCACCAAAAACGCCAGCTTGCGTTCTTTATGGGTGTACTAATCGACTCGATCGTAATTTAAACTTTAACGGGATCGCATTGTACGTGAAGCAATTCAAACAATATTGTCCTTTGCATACATGAATTATTGTTGCACTCTTTACTTTTATTAAATGGTTTTACTTCTGTCATTTGACTTTAGATTCACCTTACTTTACTCAGTGTCCATTCTTTCCCTTCTCTCCACTGTTTTTCATTGCCTTCCAAGTCGCAAACGCTCTGACATCCGAGCCACACTGTATCAACGGTCTCGTCCCCATACGACACACGACCACGTAATCTCGCTGACTGCGGGGCAGCATGTGATGCACTAAATTCCTCTCGCCATAATTATCATTCATTATACACTGTTTCTCCCCCTTTAAAAAAGATTTTGGCTAGAACAGCCAGAGACAACGGTCATGTGTGCATGAGTTTCGTGTGTATGATTGTATGAATGTATAATACGTGTGCTTTTCTTCTTTTCTGAAGAAGGCTTTGGCTGAAAAATTACAAGGTGTACAACTTTGCTTCCTCCGTTTGCTGATAGGTGACGACAACGGTAAGTAGCGGTCGAAAGAAACAGATCGCAGACGTCAGGCAGTTAGCTTGAACCTCTGTCAACATAACCTCATTCAAACATTAGTCGATTTGTGTCTGTATCATAAAGTGTTCATGATTGAAAATGTCAGTTTACGAGCCTAATTCTCGTCATTTGTGGGAGGTGTTACTGTTTTCTATCAATATGAAGAAAACAGCGGCTGAGTCTCATCAAATGCTCTCAAGTACGTATGGTAAGAACGCTATAAGTGAAAGAACGTGTCGTGAGTGGTTTCAACGCTTCAAGAACAGTGATTTTAACGTCGTAGAACGGCACAGTGGTGCAAGAGAAAATGTTTTCGAAGATGCAGAATTGGAGACATTGCTGAATGAAGACGCGCGTCAAACTCAAGATAAATGTAGATGTCGTGTGACTAGGGCCTCCCGTCAGGTAGACCATTCGTCGTTTGCAAGTCTTTCGATGTGACGCCACTTCGGCGACTTGCGCATCGATGAGATTGGGATGATGATGATTAGGACAACACAACACCCAGTCCCTAAGCGGAGAAAATCTCCAACCCAGCCGGGAATCGAACCCGGACCTTGTGGCTTGACATTCTGTCGCGTTGACCACTCAGATACAGGGGGTGGCCTAACTCAAGAAGTTTTCGCACGATTAGTGTAAGTGACACAGCAAGCCATTTCAAAACGTCTCAAGGCTATGGGCATGATTCAGAAAGAAGGAACTTGGGTCCCGTGTGAGCTGAAACCAAGAGACGTTGAACGGGTGTTTGTATGTTTGTGAACAGTTGCTTCAGAGGCAAAAACGGAAGGGATTTCTGCGTCGCATTGTGACCAGGGACGAAAAATGGGTTCATTACGATAACCCTAAACGTAAAAAATCATGGGGATATCCCTGCCATGCTTCCACGTCGACGGCCAAACCGAATATTCACGGCTCCAAGATCATGCTCTGCATTTGGTGGGGCCGGCTCGGCGTCGTTAAAACCAAGTGAAACAATCACAGGTGCTCGTTATCGAACGCAATTAATGCGTTTGAGCAGAGCATTAAAAGACAAACGGCGGCAATACAGCGAGTGATTTTGCAGCACGACAACTCTCGGCCCCAGGTTGCAGAAGACGTCAAAAGGTACTACGAAACGTTAAAATGGGAAGTCCTACCCCACCCGCTGTATTCTCCAGACATTGCTGCCTCTGACTATCACCTGTTTAGATCAATGGCGCATGGCCTGACTGACCAACACTTCCGATCTCATGAAGGAGTCACAGACTGTATCGATTAGTGGATCACTCCAAAAGATGAACAATTTTTTCGACGCAGGATTCGTACACTGCCCGAAAGCTGGGAGAAAGTAGTGGCCAGCGATGGAAAATACTTTGAATGATACATGTGTAACGATTTTGTTTCATTGAAGCCTCAAATGTTGGAGAAAAAACGGTGGAAGCAAAGTTGTACACCTTGTATGTCAACGCTTTTTCCGTCATGCCTGCCTTGTGCTCGGCGTTTGAGCAGCAATCTATCCTTTTCACGCTGTAGTTATTCCTTCACAAGGTTTGTTGTATATAATTCGCTGCACTTCAACAGGAACAATGATGTACGTAATTACAGTACCAGGAGAAAAAAAAAGACAGTCATTACGACACATTAAGGTTGTCTGTAGCACAAACAGGAATTCACAATTCAGTAAAATTTGAAACTAAACTGAAAACGTTTCTCTCTGATAATTCATCTTATTCCGCTAATGATTATCTATTACTGTAATGTGCAAATGGTGATGGGTAGAAATTACTGACTAACATCTGTCTGTCTTTAATTAAAACTTAAAAACTAATAAGTGATCAGCATGGACGCATATTCACAAAAAAATTTAATGTCAGTACATAATGACAGTTCCATATCATTATGATTTATCATGAAAATATACATGGAACATGAAACTAAGTAACCAACTATTGGTATGTCACAAAGCATGGTCCGAGACAGTTTTAATCTCTCAGGAAGTTTCAAATCAGCGCACACTCCACTGCAGACTGAAAATTTCATTCTGGAAACATCCCCAAGGCTGTGGCAAAGCCATGTCTCCGCAGTATCCTTTCTTCCAGGAGTGCTAGTTCTGCAAGTTTCGCAGGAAAGCTCCTGTGAAGTTTGGAAGGTAAGAGACGAGGTACTGGCGGAAATACAGCTGTGAGGACGGACCGTGAGTCGTGCTTGGGTAGCTCAGATGGTAGAGCACTTGCCCGTGTAAGGTAAAGGTCCCTTGTTCGAGCCTCGGTCTGGCACACAGTTTTAATCTGCCAGGAAGTTTTAAAATCAATCAGTTGATCAAAGTTGATGTACATTCCAGCTGTGCTATGTTTAGTCATTTCTCAAACATTGAGATAGTTACTGACGAGAATTATTCCGAGAAAACAAGCAAATAGGCTACTGTTGGAAAGGGACGCCTACATCATACATAGGTTAGGCTACCTTTACTAAAAAGTTACTCACATGCATGTTAAAGCAAAATATCCGTTTTAAGGGGTCTTTACCATTTGAGACCATTCCCTCAAACAGTTATATCATTTCACAATGCTGGAAGATGTTTAAAAAATTATATCCTTTTTTTTACCCTGTTAAGTTGCTAGTATTGACCACACACTGGATGACGCATCATAGGTAAGATTTCAAAGTAAGAAGATTGGTAAGCTACAGAGAGATTAATGCACTGACGATCTAATAAAACAAGAAGGAGGTATACGTCTAAGCAGTTCTGCTTTTTCGACATTTCAATAATCGTTTACTTGACATGCACATGATACGATAGTATGTCTTGCTTCTTTCCTAATTGTATACCATTAAGGGGCTAGCACAGAGCAAATAGTTCAGATTTTTCGCAAACGTGAACACTACAAATTTTGTGCATACGAGTTGAAAGGTGAAAATGTAACGGACAAGAAACAATAACGATACCAGTAAGCAAACAAACATTGGCTTTGGAGGTCCAGTTTCTTTTACAATCGATACAAATATAGTAAAAATGGAATTAAATGGACTACGAAATCATGCTTTTCACATCACTTCCTTTTGTTTCTGGTTATCCGAAATATAGCTGCAAAAAAAAAAAAAAAACAAAAACAAAAAAAAAACAACTCACGTTAATGAGGCCAAATTTGTCGTATTACTAGAGCAAACACGGACTCAAGAACAGAAAAACGTTCGAAATTGTCTTCCTGACACTATGTTATTCATGTAGGCTCTATAATTTTTAGTATTTAAAACAGTTGGTGCGTGCACACGACAGAAATAATGAATAAGATGCAATGGTAAACAGTAGTTTGCTAATGTTTTGGGTTATTTAAAATGGCGACAGGCCCCGCCCACTCTACCTTCAGAATAACTTCCAGTGTAACTCTGTGGTGCCACCTCCCTCCTTTTTTTACCTCCATGTTTGTTAGACTGTGATTAATACTTTCGCAAGCGTTACGCAATTGTTTCTTCATTCTTCTGTTCGGATTCCTTATGTTTACTCTGTGAAAATGCAAACGTACTATATACATTTGATGCCTTCAAGTAAACAAAGCGAAAGTGGACTAGCAGTAGAACATTGCTATAAACCCCGGACAGTCCTTTTACATATCAGATGCATATTGTCCCATATGACAGTTTCACACGTGCTACAGTACAAAAAGTGTTGTGACCAGGGCTCTAACCTACGACGGTTGGTACAACAAACTAACGCTCTACTAACTTCCCTACGGGAGCTCTACTCAAGAGAGGTTCACAGGTACGGATTTTCTGTGCTCCATAGGTCAAGTGTTGCTTATTACTTACCGTTTCAGCACTTGCTCCTGGACGACAGCACGGAGAACAAATTATATCCGATTTCTGGTTGAGCCTCTGTCGATATACAACGTTTAGTACTGATCTGACTGACTGACAAAAGGATGTATGAATGTAAGTGACTTCAGCACAGGTGAGCCAAAAGATTATCGGAACTTTCCGAGAATGGATGCTTGCTCATTTGAAGTGATTTTGCAATGGTTACTGCTATCGATAACAAAAGACTCATTTGCTGGACGCGTTTCTGTAAATCGGGGCCCCACAATTACCATTCGTTATTTGGCGTCAGGAAATTAATTTAAACACTTAAAATTTGTACATGCGGTATCACCAGAGTCAATAAATAATAGAAATGTGTGCAGCTATTACAGAAATATTAAAACCTTATGTAAAGGTAGTAACAGATATGTATACGAATTTAATGCTAAAATCGTGGTTGTGTTTGAATTAGAAGGGATTGCTTTACACTTGCAAAAAGTTCATGGCATCATGCTAGAGTGTTAGCTCCAATAACTCGCCGCCTCCAGCTCCTCTTTTCGCTGCACTTCCTATTTATTAGTCTGCAGTGAATTTAACTTCTTTACTAATTGTAGTTTAACTACTTCTGGATACATTTCTGTACATTTGGACAATTGATCGTACTGCTCAGTGCTCTTCTGACAGTTGCTATTCTCGTTTGGTTTTACACAACGCAAGGCATGGGCGATTCTAGAAGTCGGTCAAGGGTGGTCTAATGGGGGGTGGGGGGAAGGGGTTTGGGGGAATGGAATATGGCTCAACAAAACGAGAGTTGGGGTCCTCTACCGTCAAACTGATAAAATTTGGTGTTGGTTAAAGTAGTTTTTCGTAACTGTTTTGGAGTTCAGGGTAAAAAATGTGTATTAATAGATAATAAGACACCTATTTTAACTTAAATGATATTTATTGGTTTAGGTAATAAGCTATTTGCCGCTCTTATTCTTTTGTAAAAATGTGTTTGGAATACATTGCAACCTATATTGATACATAATTATAAAAAAATGATTGAATCTGTTGGAGTAATACATTCGTTGATTTTCTGAACTCATTTTATCCAGTGTAATATGATACTCCCTGGGGGGGGGGGGGGGGGGCTTTACCCCCCATAGCCCCCCACCCCTTGTCACCGCCACTTCCGTAAGGCTGGCAAACCCCTTGGGACTAAGTAATTCCTATAAGAAGTGTGTTCCGCTGATTTCTAAGTCATTTCCACAATTCGATTTACATAAAACAGTAGCACTTATTAACAATGAATCGTGTTGTAAGAGAGTAAATGAAACAGTAATTTCAGATGAGATTTCGTACATACTTAATTATTCTTTGACTACTGAGAAGTGGGATCTTTTGAATATCAGAAATGATTTATTGGTAATTTGGTGCAGAGGTATTGATGATGTAAAGATAAAATTTATGTATGTGTCAGTGAGGTGCTACCATCCTTTATGTTCATTCTCCTCTTTTCATTTCAAGTAGTATTCCTATTGCAAGATGCACACAAACTTAATTTATATTTGAGTTTTGTCTTGAGAGCAAACAGCCTAATTAGGAATTTTATTGTTGTTGAAGTTGCTATATTAGACATGAGAATTAAGGTATTAGTTCATAACGAAAATTGCATTCGGCACTGCGTTACGAGCGTCTTAGCCACCTACTACACGTGTGACTAAGAGTGCCTCATCCAAATTGTGGCACAGAGCAGTGGTTACCGTACGGTAAAGTAATTATCAGCCTGAGAGTGGTAATGCTGGCTTGTTGTTATGGTGAAGAGTGTACTCTCTGGATGCATCCAGTTTACATAGTATTCGTACATTTTTCTGTTATTTTACCTCTGTATGTCGTGCTCTGTTACCTCTTAGTAGATACTGGTGCACCCGGGCCAGTGAAACATGTCACTTGGCAGCTCACGTGTGGTTACTACACTCCGATTGCGAGGTTGCAATACGTGCCACTGCACACGCACCCAACTCCGCAGTATGTTTGTAAATGTAAGCTACAATCAACGTTTATACGCAAGTGCAACAAAGCACTTTTTTCTAACAATGGAGAGAACGACGACGGAGACTAAGTGTTTGATAGTATATTAAACCGGGAAATAAAAACACCCGAAGTTAATGACAAAATCTATGAAAAGTTGTTCCAAATTGTTACAGTAATAGCTGCATGTAAAATGTCGTATAATAATGTAAATCTAAGCATCGCTATCCACACCCATAGAAAGAAATAAAGCAAAACATGCATAGCCTACCCGATTGCAGAGAGAAAAAGAATTAATTCTGTATACATTTACACCAGTTTACGTTGTCAAGGCGCAATTCCATCCAGTTCTTCGCTGTCATCGGAATGGGCGCCAAAACCGTTGTCTTCGTCATTATGAGAAATCATTAATTGTTCATTTTCATTTATAATGCCATCTATAGTCTGTACTTCTCTTATCACTTTAGCAACATGGTCTACTTTTTACCTCCATGAGCTAGCGTCTACAGTAGCAAGACCTTCACGTAGCAGTCATTCCACTTCTGTTGTAGGAAAAGTCTTGTTGTTACTTCTAATGTACGCCTTGACTTCACTCCAAACCAATTCAATTGGATTAAAATGACAGTGATGAGGCAGTAGCCTAATTACCGTGTGACCCTGTTCGCTTGCAATTTCATCTACGACGTATTTAGGCGTCAAAGACTTATTTTGTTTCACGAGCGAGTATAACAGAAGCTTTGTCATGCTCATGTCCGCAGCAATGTCATAGTTTCTTTACGGTCACTAGTGGTGGGAGTTTTATCGAAAATCACGGAATGGTAGGCCTACGGTGCATTGTCCATCACTAAGACTGTCGGAACACTAAACTGGAGCAACAAACTTTTAAACCACTATAGAAATAGTGGGTGGTCCATATCCTCATGATAGTCACCTTTTTTTTCGATCGAAAAAGCCTTTTGAAGATCCTGCGTGGGCTACAATTAATCGGGATCCTCTTCCTGTTGGCTGATGACCGCTGCTGTTCGGAGAATCATCTGTCCAGTATTTCTCAACTGACTCTCGAGCGTTGACCCAGGTTTCGTCTAACCATATGACTGAGTGTATGTCTTTTCCTACAATTTTGTGTAAGAAAACGGTACGAGTTGCAACGACATGAGCTTTTTCTAGTAACAATTTTCGTTCATCTAACTTTTTAAAACGGAAGCCCATACTTTTTAATATCGTCTTAAGTGACGTTTTACCTCCTGATAAAAGTTCACTTTCTTTTCAAGAAATTAGCAACTTCGCTATTGTGGGGATTCTTTCCTTTTATAGTATCCGTATATGTGCCGACGAATTGCATCTGATTGGAAAGAATCAATATCTGTAACAGGACGAGGCTGCTTTTTTTTCTTGCCCGGAGTACTTAAAAACACACTGTTTCCTCCACAGGGGCTTTCTTCCACACTGTTTACTTCACTGTCTTGTAAGTCTTGAAGTAGCACCCCTTTCCTTATACCGCAACTGTTCTTTCACTGAGTCCTAGAGTTTTCGAGGTACGCTCTAAAACTTTATCGGCGGGAATCAACGCAAGCCCATGAACACAAACAAATTATTTTCCTTGCTCGTAAAACTCACGCGTCCTCCGTAGCAACTCCAAACAGTGTTGCCAACTCTAAAAAACCCGAGTCGCTAGATTCAATATCAAAAGTCGCTAGAAAGTCGCTAAAACTGCTTTTACTAGGGGTTTACTGAAAATTTCGTGCTGTGAATGGTGCAATAAGCCAGTGGGGGGGGGGGGGGGGGGTAATAAAATATTAATAAAAATTGTCTCACACGTAATTGCTATATCTTAATTAAATGACGCATCGCTTGCAACAACATACATATAAAATACACTAACGTTTAATTAAACATGTTATCATAATTGATGCAACACATAAATTGTTGTTTCAATCACAGTAGTCAAATATACTAGAAATATACAAGTATATTTGTAACAAAAGAAAGCAAGAACTCAAATTAGGTTACAAAATATATACATACCGGTATGTGAGCTATTCATCGTCGTCACTCAGAAGATCGAATAACTTCTGTTTCATGCTCTGACAGAACTGTAGTTGATGTAGAGGGTTGAACGTCGCTCAAAAGATGATGTTGCAGTTCGATTGGTTTTGTCGCAAAAGAGTAACTTTTGTTCGTTGCAATAAGCTCCAATATGTCTGACGGTATGTCAAAAGATGCACAATCTTTATTTTGTTTCTTCAGCTGGTCTCTCAATGTGATCAAAGCATTAATTGTCTTTAACGATAATCTGTTACGTTGTTTAGTTTTTATAATGTTCATACAACTGAATATTCTTTCCACTTCTGCATTTGAATGCGGCAGGCATAGAACAGTCATTGCTATCAGTGAAATCAAAGAATAAGGATTCTCCCCTGCAGCATTTTTATACTGAAAAACCTCAATCCAAAATCGAACAGTGTTAGTAGTGTTATTCCACCTGATGAAGTTGATATTATGCCATTCTTGCAGCATACCGTCTATGAAATCGCCACTAAAACCCAATTTGTTGGCTCCAGCATTATTTTTATTCACTTTGAGTGTTTCTTCAACATTCAGCACTGACATTTTTTTCAGGGTCGTTATGTTACTTGGCAGTCTTTGTTGAATTTCTTTTATGATTTTCAGACTAAACTGAATGCATCTCTTCTTCAAATAAACTTTATTTTCTTCAAACTTGACTCAGACAATTTCTGTTCAAACATAAAGCCAAGGTTCGGATTTCTGTACATACATTCGCTTGGAACTGGTGTTGTCAACAAATCAACAGTTGGAAAAACTGTTTGTCCGAGTGACTGCATGAGAAATACAAGTGTATCTAGTAATTTAGTGGGGTCATTGTCTTCTTCTTCAAAAGCTTTTATTGCTGTTTGTACGTCTTTTAAAGCATGTTTAAGGCAAAACACGTAAAGATGATTTGAGTCGTCACAATATATCTTTTACAAAAGATCAGCAGTGTAACAATTGTCTTGAACCATGGCAAGTGAAAAATGTAGCTTTAGTTCTTCCCACTGCTCCAGAATTCTTTGTATTGCTGGTTCAATTGAAAGACAACGTGTTGCACAGGCCTTCCAAATTTTAGTGGCTGTTTTCCACAATTTATTGTCTCATAAACGTTTTTATATTCCTCTTGCATTTTGGGTGAAATGGAGAACCAATTCTAGGTTTTTCCGTACAAGAAACTCTATGTTTCTAGGTATGGTATTCACTGAGGCGTGCGAAATTGCAAGCTGAAGAGAGTGACAAATGCAACGGATCAATACCAAATGCTTCAAACCATATTCTCTCTTGAGTTGTTCGAAAGCCCATTGTTTATTCCAACCATTGCAGAAGCATTATCTGTGCCAATTCCTACCACATTAGCGATTGGAAGTTTGAGATCTTTCAAATAATTCACAAGAACAGCCAGATTTCTTGCATCTGCAGTTTCTACTACAGAGAGTTTGTCTGCTACCCATTCCATACCAAGAAGTCCCTTCCATACAGCCTAACCACCCATGGTTGTCAAAAAATGTGTGTGTGAATTCCTAAGGGACCAAACTGCTGAGGTCATCAGTCCCTAAACTTACACACTACTTAAACTAACTTATGCTAAGAACAAGACACACACCCATGCCCAAGGGAGAACTCGAACCTCCGGCTGGAGGGGCCGTGCAGTCCGTGACATGGCGCCTCAAACCGCACAGCCACTCCGCTGTCTCAAAATATACCGAGGGTCTTACAGAGGCTTTAACACACTATAATTATCCTCCTAGCCTTGTACAAAAACAGATCTCCTGTGCCTTATCTTTTGAGTCTCCCACAACCTCCCAAAGTCTCACCATCCAGCTACAGATGAACATTCCCCTCATAACCCAGTACCGTCCAGGTCTGGAGCAACTGAATTACATTCTCTGCCAGGGTTTCAACTACCTTTCATTGTGCCCTGCAATGAGAAATGTCCTGCCCACTATCCCTTCCACCCCTTCCTCAGTGGTGTTCCACCGTCTACCGAACCTTCAAAATATACTTGTCCATCCCTACACAACCTCTGCTCCCAGCCACTTACCTCATGGCTGATATGCAAGGAGATGCAAGACCTGTCCCATACATCCTCCCACCAACACCTACTCCAATCTGGTCACAAACATCACCTATCCCATTGAAGGCAGGACTACCTGTGAAATCAGTCAGCTAAGCTGCAACTACTGTGCTGCATTCTATGTGGGCATGACAACCAACAAGCTGTCTGTTTGTATGAATGGCCACTGACAAACTGTGGCCAAGAAACAAGGGGGCCACTCTGTTGCTGTGCATGCTGCCCAACACATCATTTCAATGACTGCTTCACAGCCTGTGCTATACAGATCCTGAATTACACAGGTGAGAACTCTCTCTGCAATATATCCTACATTCCCATAACCCTCCTGCTCTCAATGATCATTAGTCATTTTTCTCAGTCATCCAGCTCCTTCCCTGTTCTCATTCCAGCACTACACAGCCCTCATTCCATCAATGCACTTTGTCTTTTTATTTCTCTTCTTTTCCATTACCCCTCATCACCACCTCTCTCCTGACCCCCGTCTAACCTCCCGGCTGCACGTCATCCTTGCGCAACCCCCAGCAACACTTCACTGTCCCCCACCCACACCATGCTATCCCTTTCCCTGTCCATCCCAGCCCCCTCCTTACCCCCACCCAGCTGCCACTTGCATCATGCACTGCTGCTGTTGCTCACAGTGTGGCTTCAGCTGCCTGAGACCCTGAGACTGCAGTCGTGTGTGTGAGTTGCATTTGCACATGCACGCGTTTGTGTGTGTGTGTGTGTGTGTGTGTGTGTGTGTGTGTGTGTGTGTTTTGACATTTCCTTTTTAGAGTTTCAGCAACTGAAGGAGGTGGAACTTATTCCAAATTCCTGATCTCCATAAGTTTCTTTTCAGTTGAATTGTTATGAACAGAAAAAGGTGTTTGAAGCTCAGCTGAAAACATTGCAAGAGAGTCATACATTTCAACAACAGTAGAAATGTCTACTTCCTTAGCTTACAGTTTTTTCATTGCCTTTCCAGACTGTTGCAGAATACAGTCCCACACAGATGTTATGAATTTTACATCAGTACTACTTAACTTTCTAAGAAGACCTTCAGCTACACATCTAATTCTACCACTATCATTTTCTGTAATTCTTCTTAATGAAGAAACACAAATTTCCAATGTGCATTCAAACTCTTACATGCATCCTCACATGAACACCATCATGTTGTAGTTGGTGACTTCAGTGTTACACTCATAGAATCGGAAAATGTTTCCAAGATGTTCCATCTGCCAGCAGAATCTACAGAGAAATTGCATAAACCTTAAATTAACTCAAAAAGTTGTATTGCAGCTGTGCAGCTTGTGAGCTAACTAGATTCAGTGAATGAGCCCAGTATGGAATGAAGAAAATTAGAGAGTTTCTGTCCTTGAGTCTTGCTTGCAAGCCTAATACACACTAGATATGGTGGCTACATTCCTGTAGGACTACACTCTACCACTGTCAAATTGCAATCCATTTAGCTTTAAAGAATTCAAAACTGCTTCAGAAAGCTTCTCTCCAGTGTGACACAGAAACATCTCTTTTTAGTACATTTCTCCAATATGTAACTTCATGTTGATGCTGGTTGAGCAACCATTTGTCTTTTCTTCTGTTTTTCAATTTTAAGAAGCAGACTTTGTGAGAGGTATAATTTTCATGTACAGCTATTTGTATTCCAGCGTGAGTCCAATCACTGAAACCAGATGTTGCAAATTGATATGTATAACATGCACAAATCAGTGATCCTTGTCTAGGAGAAAAGACAAGATATTCATTGTTGATAATTTCTCCATTCACCAAAATCCTCTAAAACAATTTTTTGCTGCAAAATCCTGAGGTCTGTTAGTGAATGACCATGGGAACATAGAAAAATCAGCATTTTTCTTTTGATCAATACCAATTTTAACCAAATAATCCAGTGTCTGGTCATTGTTTTTCTAATAAAATGGGTCATTATTGGAAACAGGAAAATCCTCTGCTTTAGAGCATGTAGCTTCTTGACATCCTTCTGGAACTTCTTTATTCTGTTTACCATCGAGAACTCCAATTCCCTCTGCACTTACAGAGCTACACCATTCATCATTGCTGTTTTGAACCTCAACTTTATCTGAATGTTCACAGTCTCGCCTTTACCATTAAAATATAACTCCAATTGTGGTATTTTCTGCAAAAGTTTACTATTCCTCTGTCTTTTTTCTTCAGCTTTCTTTCAATATGCAGTACCACTTAACCTAGATCATTCATCCACAACAGTACCATGAAATGAAGGAAAAAAATCTGCGATGTAAGGTGTTGGAAGCTGAACATATGTAGACTCTGAACTATCTGGCCTAGTGTGGTGGAAGGTCAAACTGGACAACAGAAAAACCAGATAGGTTGGAGTTTTATAAATTCTCTCTTCCAACCCCAGCCATATCATTAGAAACATCCTTTTTTATACCAAAACCCAATTTCATTAACAGTTTCTGACTTCCATAACCACTATAAGTTTTTTTTCTTTTATCACTCATTTCAAGCTCTTTAATTATGACATGAAAGATTGCATAAAATAACAATATAACAATGCTTGCAATTTAAGGGCTGTGGGATGTGCAGCTGAAGAAGCCTGAGGAAACAAAGAATATGGGGTAGCCAAGAGATCTGTTCTCTAAGTGTGTTCATTGTTGTTTGTGAGTAATTTCAAGAATAGTTTTTTGAAGAGAGGTTCCCATAATTTATTCAGTACTATGAGTGTGACTCCAGGTGTATTAGAAGCACAAAAGAAGAATAGAACATTTTGAAAGTCCATGTTGCATTGTAGCTGGCTCCTGCTTGCTAAAGCTTTTGAAAAGTACAGTATGTACAACAAATTAATCCTTATTTTATTACAGAGAAGTATCATTTTGAAAATTAATTAAGTAAGTCAGATAGTCCAGAGGCCAGATAGTCATGAGATGATAGTCAAGAGTCTATTGTCCTACCAATTTCATTTGGACCGGTTAGTACTCGAATTACATAACTTAACTTTAAGTTGAAAACTATGTGAAACATTGTATAGTGTATGACGGCAACATGGCAACAGCCTTGCTGCAGTGGATACACTGGTTCCCGTGAGATCACCGAAGTTAAGCGCTGTCGGGTGTGGTAGGCACTTGGATAGGTGTCGATCCAGGCCGCCATGCACTGTTGCCATTTTTCGGGGTGCACTCAGCCTCGTGATGCCAATTGAGGAGCTACTCAACCAAATAATAGCGGCTTCAGTCAAGAATACCATCTTATGACCGGGAGAGCAGTGCGCTGACCCCATGCCCCTCCTATCTGCACCCTCCACCGAGGATGACACAGTGGTCGGATGGTCCCGTTAGGCCACTTGTGGCCTGAAGACGGAGTGCTTTATGATGGCAACATAACCATGAATGGATGAAGAATTGAACAACATACCACATGCAGATATTGTAGGCTACATGATTAGGTGAAGAGTTAGGTGTCTTACAGCTTGTCGCCATCCAACTGTGCTTGCTCCACACACAAGTAGTGGCACATGTCTCCCTTCATGGTATGGGGAGACACCTGCACCCATGAGCAGACAATTCAGAGGCAAGTGTGACCTTGCACTGGTCATGTGCTTCCTTGCCTCTTCATGCAATGGCTGCAAGCATCAAGTATGGAGAGAAAGTCACACAGTTGTAAACACACCTTAGGGCTGTGTCAAACAGAAAATGCTCTCTCTGTGCACTCAGAATGCCCTGTTGCCTGCTGCAGTTGGCTGTGTTCCAATAGAGTGCAGGCAGGACACAGTGATCCATTTGACAAATGGCACTCGTTGGGAGTGAGTCAGTTGCTGTCCAGTAAACATATGTGGCAGTTCTTATGATGATCTTCCGTTACGTCAAGTTGCACTCACTTTGCACAAATGGAGGAATTGGAAATATGAAATTAACACTAAATGACAGGATGACAGAGAATTTAACCATCTTTGCAAGAAACTGTATTCTTTTGAAAATAATTTCTTCAGGTATTATATCACAAACAACTGGAAATGTTACACAAGCTCATTTAACAGCATATCTCAAAAACTGAAATGGACCAGAGGAGGAAAATAGTTTCAGAGGAAAGATTGGTCAAGTTGTTTGAGGCAAGCATATTATTTATGGATTATTTGAGTCTTCTATTGCTGCTTTGTAAAACATTATTTATGACAGAGCATTGCTTATGGTAGGAACCATTTACTTAATTTTATTATTCAGTGTAATTATATATTTAAAAAAAATAATAAAACATGTAACTATACAAATAAAATATAAATTTAAAAATATTGTCAACACTGTGTACAAAGAAGTCTGAGTTGCAGGTCAATCATCAATTGTCTGGATTGTGACAAACTTAATTGCCTTCTCATGTATTTCCCTGATGCTAGAAAAGTCATTAGAAGAAGACCTTGGTTTGGAAGAAGCCCCTTGTTCTAAAATTGTACTGGTGGCTTCATTTTATGATGCAGTACCAGCACTACATTGTGACGCCACTGATCTGGATGATGCAAGGACTGTGGCGGACGGATGTGGTGGTGCTTCATAGTTTAATATCACAAGTTCAATCTCTCCAAATATTGTGCCAGCTGGATTTTTAAGTGAGTTTGTGTTCGAGCTGGGAATGTCTTGAATAAGTGTGCATAATAAAAAAAATAATTACTGTCTCTGGTGTGTTGATAATTTGTGATTCCAGCCACATCTTCATTTATTTCTTTTATTTTTGGCCGTTTTGCCAGATGAACTGACATTATGGTCTCAATTATGCTCTGTTCCCTTTGATTCCCATCATCAGAAAATGGTTCCTCTGACTCTTCAACATTTTATGATGTATGATGTGCCGAGAGTGTGTTGAGAAGATATTCCAAATGACCTGCCCATGGGAAATTCTGATACTTCTTGGATGAACCTGTGCCTCCCTTTATGAATTTTATGTACTTGCTGTACGGGTCTCATAGATTATTGTGATTTACTCAGACAGCATCATCTGTCAGTAAAGCCATATTCAAATTATTTTATTTCACATGATACATTTATTACTAACAAATAGTACATATTGTTACCAATATTGGGCCACCAGTGAGTCACACCACACATCAGTTTTTAATAGTGCATGGGAAGGACAGCTGTCTTCAGCTTAGTCAGATATGTATGTCAAGAACCGCACATTATTTTACAACCACTGTATTTACTTATCTCAACCAGCAGAAGAAATCTGTAAGAAAATTGAGATGGGATTCATGGAACAGTGGCAATTTCCTAACTGCACTGGCAGCATACATGGGAAGCATGTTAGAATGACATGTTCTAAAAACAGTGGCTCAAATTATTTTTGTTACAAAAACTTGTTTTTAGTTGTCCTTCTCGGAGTCATTGATCACGATTATGGCCCCATTGTTATTGATGTGGGCAGAGAAGGTGACAGCATGAGTTTTGAAAACTCTACATTTTTCTGTGAATTCATATAAGGCAAATGTATTCTGCCTCTGGAACCATTGCCAGAGACAATGATGCCCATCCCTCACATGCTGACAGGTGATGAAATGTTTAACTTACAAACCTATCTGATGATCTCTTTACCCAAAACGGCGTTCATGGAAGATCCTTCAAAAGCAATTTTCAATAAACAAATATGCTAGGGCCATTGTATGGTGGAAAATGCCTTTGGTATACTACCTTAAGGGTGATGAGTCTTTTTAAAGCCAACAGACTTACAATTGATAGTGCACAAGCTGTTCCAAAAGTGACATGTTTGTAGCTTAAATTGCACTACAGTGTCACCAGAAGTTTGCAGAAGCACTTTATTATTTTAACTGAACTGTATTTTACACTTCAATATTCATCTGGTACTGATAATGCAATTGCCCATTTATTTATAAGCAAAGAAAACATCTGTTTGACATGCACTTGCATTAATTTTCTTCCTTGTTGCTGTCTTTTCCATCAAATTTTTGCAATCACAGTGTCATATATTGTAGATAAAATACATTTGCATGCATCAACTCAATCAGCCATTCTGTTTCTGCTGCCATCTTGGGCTCACTTGCCCACTATGGATTTTGTAGAAAATCACAACCTGCTTGTCACTGGGACAATGCTGTAGCATAGTGTACAACACAGGATCTGTGGTGGGTGCCTATGCAAGTTTCACGGTCCATGTTGGACAGAGCCTTAAGCACTCGTACATGGAAGACATTATACTGGTGGACAAGTAGTAAAATACAAAGACACACTCAATGGCAGCATTTTGCAGCCTCCAAAATTTTTCTGCCCTGTGCAGCTGCACTTGTTGCACCAGCCTAAATATGGTCCTGCTCATAATGAGAAATATTAATGATTAACAATTTTCTTTAAAACTGTGATCTGCAGAGAGTTAGAATGTATAAAGACACGGAGCTGAGATTGTTACAGAAATGTAACAAGTTAATTGTGATTAGTAGCCTGAGTTGTGTAATCTATGTACAAAGTTAATGTAAAAAGCTGGTTATTGTGATGTCTTCTGCAAGCAATATATATGCAAATAATTCATGTTTAAGTCAACCATGTTGTTTTAGTTACTTAACAATCTGATTAAAAATACAAACAGTTTCATAGACATATGTAAAGATTTCAGTGCTACCAAGGAACTGCAGTCCTTAAACCAATTAGTTAACTCACATACAGTGCCCATTGTGTTACAGTGAAAGAACTCATAAATAAAAAACTGCTTGAAGTAGTCATGACCATGACATACACATGGCACAGTTATCTAAAAACACTAGTGATAAATAATGCATGAATGAGTCACAATGGAAGAGGGAGCTACATTTGGATGACATGTGAAGTGTGAATTCATAAATAACCTGAACTTATGACTAACGAAGTAACTAACTAACTATTCAGAGATGAATCTGTACAAAATCCAAACTAGCTATGACAGCACCATTTTATACATCAAATAATGAAAAATCAGAAATGTCACCACCATATTGGATGACCTTCAACCAATAGGGAAACAAGGAGATAGTCTGATGAGCAGTGACCAATGAGAGATGAGCTGAATATAAACGATGAAGACTAGTGGTTTGAGAAAAATTATTAATTGAAACAGTAGCCAACCCAGAAGAAATTTAAGGTAAAAATGTTTCTGTTATTAATTGTTGTTTTTTATATTTTTAGAATGATTGACAAAGAAGTGGATGATGTTAGTGAACAGGGAATAGAAATTAATGGGAAAAAGTACTGTCTAACAGTGAGCTTTGCAATGATAGCAGGTTTAAAACTTAAATAGTGATCCCTCTTCTATGATAAAGTGAAATAAACAATGAAATTTCAAGAGCTTCACTTACTGTGCACTGCAGTGTTATGAGTAAGGCAAATAATTATAATGTCATGGAAAGGTGTATATTAAATGTGAATTGAATGAAGAAATTCAAGGGATGCAGGTGAATTTGGATGAAACTGACTGTGACATTAGTAGTTTAAAAGTAAAAATTAAAAGTGACATTAAAAATAACATTGATACTTCAGGGGTACTTCAGGGGTGGAAATGAAAAACAGTAACCAAGAAAGTAGAAGAAATGTCAGAATTTACATTATTAATTTAAACTGAAATTTGAATAAAAAGATAGATTTAGGTGAACATTTGTTTGGAAAATAAATAAGAAGATGTAAAAGAAAATTCGGAATTGAAATTAGATGCTTTTGGTAAATAGAAAAATATGGTAGACTATTGGAGAGAAACTGAAAATGAATGTAATAGGCAGATGGAAGTAATTGTTGTTAATCCTTGTCAGTCCAAATTAACAAAATTATGTCAAACTTGTTCTGATGATGATGGTAAAGAACTGATTTCTTATATAAAACTAAGAGGTGCTGTTGATACTAATAATGTTGAAATAGTTGACAAAATTGTTAATACACATCTGATAACTGTGGCAGAATGTGTGCAGGTGGTAAATGAAATTATTGACAAAATTAATGATATTGTGAAGAGTTGTCAGGCTAAAGAAGTATGTAGTGATGGTGAAAAACAACTGAAAAACAACTGAAAAAATAAGGTTAATGAACACAGTTAGTTGAAAAAATATAGATGAAACTAGAAGACAAACTAGAAGGAAAGGGAGTAAAAATTTGGAAAAGTAAAGATTGCTGGAGCAAACAAAACTGTTGTTGAATGAACAGTACTAGATGTACTGTACGCAAAATTCTCAAAAGTAATAGCAAAGCAACTAATGAACACATGGCAACATTCAATGTTAATACAGTGTTCAGTGGCAATGTGTTTGTAAAATGTTGACTGTTCAATGATTTTAACGTACATTTTGGTGTACTTGCAATTGACTTCAATGATACAATTAGAATTTAATTTGGTGTCAATGTAGTTTTGAACAAATGTGTTGGCTGGGAGTTCATTCAACTTTAGTGAACACACTGCATACTTGGTTACCAGCACCTCTGCATCTGGGTGAATTCATTCTGCTTTCTTTTGTTTGTTCCCTTCTTTAGTACAAACTGTGAAAGCAAATGTAATCATCTTCTACTATATTTAGTTTGGATATATATCAGTAATTGAATTTGTGTGTCAGTAGTCTAAGAGGATGGAACTATTGAAATGTAAGCTAAAATTTGTGAAAAATGACTTGTTGTGTCCTTCATATACTAGGCCATAATGTTGAAAACTGCACTGAATAACAAATCTATTTCAGCTGAAACTGAAGTAACAATTGAGAGAAGCCCAAAACGTGAACAAAAAATCAGTGTACGTATCTGAAAATATTGTTGGAAAATTGTAAAAAACTTTAGGTATTCAAAATTGTCTGAAAATGATACTGAAAAACTAAAGTAAGTTGTAAGTATTCAAAAGCAATAGAAATCTATACAACAGCAGCAGCAGAGAAAGATTTCAGACAATAAATTCAGTGTAATTTGTTGTAAGAATGCTAAACAATTTGTTCAATTTAATATGGAAATAAGTTCAGTTGTCGATATGAAGTATCTTTTCAGTAACAGTTTCTCTCACAGTAGCCGTTTTAGACAAAGTAAAGAAAGCTGGAGTGAAGTAAGTTATGTTGCTTGTAGAAATATTTATCAAAAGAAAGGTTTGCCATAGTGTAGATCTTCAGATTGAAATAAAGATGAGTATGTGGTTCACAGTAAAGTAATGCTGAAATTAAACTGGTGTTTTGTCTGCAGTGTAGAGGAAAGTGAGGTTTGTCAATAATATTATTGTTTGTTACTGTGAAGTTGCATTCTTTAAAGTCTTTTTGTACGTAAGGCAAAGCAAGGAACTGATGTATATTGAGGTTGTAATAAAGAAATAATAACACAGTAATGAATTAAAGGGGCATAAAGAAGTAATGCAGTGACAAAGTATATAGTGAAATAATTGTAATAATGAGATAATATGATGTTTAAGAAATGATGACAAAGTATGTGAATCAATAAGGAATACAAGAAGTATTTCGTAATGCAGCAATGGTCAGGGAAGTTGTTAGGGATCCTGTCTTTGCGGTATTTATTTTTGCAATTGCACTTAGTAAGATATTAGTGCAGGGAAACTTATATCAAATATTCACATTACTTTTGACATTCAGAGTAATAAACTCTTCAAACACCAGTATTAAACCAAAACTATTTATTTCACAAAAACTTATTCTTGATACCAAATGAGTATGTACATTTTCTTCTCCTTTGCTTAGCACTCCAGTTACTGTCTTAATTTCCAACCGTAAGATCATTTCAGTCAACATACTAACCTCAATAACCACTTGTAAACTGCCTCTGATCAGCTGCAGACAAACCAAATGCACCCAAAAGACAAAAATAGCTTAGGAAAAATAAATGTTAAGGTGAAAAAAAAAAACCTTCCAGGTAATGAAAATTGCAATCACACAGTTACCCATCAATCATGCACTATTACTTCACTATTTTTGACAATGCATTTATCATATAACGCCTTAAAAAATACTACGCATACATGTGCATCAAATATATACACCATACAGGTGAACTTCAGTGTATCTTGATTTAAACGTACCACAATCTAATAATCAAAATTAACTACAAAGCAAGACAAACTGCTATGAAACATTAATCCCATAATAATTCAGTTATACAAATCCTCTATGCAATGTACAGAAAGTATTCAACTGTGGTGATGCTTGCAGTATGTGTTTACATGTTAAAAGATTTCAACCACATTTGGTACACATACTAGTTAACAAATAAGAATTGACACTGTGGAAGTTAGCACTTCCTAGCTCTCATAGGAGTGGTTACAGGCAAGAAAGTGTTTCTACCCTGGACATGTAGGCTGCCCTCCATGACAGGCCTGTTATGCAAGTAGTATCTGCATGCCTTCCAGGTGCTACACATGCAGATTGGCATGGCTAGGCAAAGGGGGGAGGTGGAAAGTGAGAGAGGGGGAGGATGAGGTGGACATAGAGATGGGCAGAGTAGATAGAGAGAGTAAGGGAGGGGATGGACAGACAGAGGGGGAGGAGGAGGTATAGAGAAAGAGGGGAAGAGGAGATAAAAGAGACATGGGCAGAGAGAGGGCGGAGAAGGGGGAGATGCAGAAGGCAGGTGGAAGGTGGAGAGGAGTAGAGGGCAGTTGGATAAGGCTGCAGTCACCCCAGTGCCTGTTCCTTTAGACATGTGTGCATGTTTGAAGGAAGATTTCATCATATTTCTTACCAACACAGGCGCTGTAATATCATACTTACTGGGTCAGCAACTTCCATTTAAAATGTCTTCCCTGTAAGTGAATTACCTGATGTGTATGAGTGCAGGTCAAGACACATTGATTATGATATATGGAAGTTGGTGTCTGACTATGAGTTGTGCTAGGATAGCTGAAGTGGTTAAGGCAACCATTTGTATAAAGCAGGAGGTCTGGGTTCGAGTTTTTTTCCAGCACAAATTTTCCTTTTTGTATTCCATTACACAGCTATAGGTTGTCCATATTCCAATTGCAAATACATTTCATGTATTTCATCACAGCTGTAGTCAACACAGTGCCTGCTCCTTCAGACATGCATGTATGTCTAAACGAACATTGCATTGTAATTCTTACCATCAGAGTTGCTACAATTTGTGACGAGCAAACTGTTGCATCAAGAGCCTCAGAGACAGAAAGACTGCATGTTACCAGACTACAATGTAAGTGCACTGCTTCTCCCAAAGCGTCAGAGACGGGGGAAAAGCTTGAGGCCAGATTATAAGATGTGAGACAGATGGCATCTACATCTAGACACCCAGAGACATTACAACAGTATGAGGCTTGATTACAAACAATGAGAGACACACTTACGTGCTTGTGAAATTCACATTAGAACTTCACATGAAGTGTTCAGTGTTGTGTACCTTTCAGTTTCTTAATAAGCAGTCCATGGCTTTGCAAAGGTCTGAGAATACACATTATCATGCATTCATCTAGAAGAATGTACTCTTCATGGAGAAATCAATCAACTACAGTAGTTGTACTCTTGATCTTTCCTAAAGCCATCCTGTGTTTCTGTTAGCAATTTGTGTTTTGTAAAATGAGCAGAGACTTGAGAAAGGATAACTGCTTTGAAAACTTTACTAAAGGCAAGGGATCAATGCTACTGTAGAGTAGTTTGGAACCTCTTTTGTATTTCTCTCCTTACACACTAGTTTAAAAACATTTTTAGAATCCTTGGATAAGTGTTTTCTTTAATATTCTAGTTTATGGTTTAAGGTAGTGGTTTGACTATCAGTGGATGTCTGCATTGGATTTCCTGTTGGATGAAACCTTCATGAAAAGGTTACAAACTACTTTTGGGTCCTCTCCTCTATGGTACTGTTATCCGATTTAATGTATATTTGCATCCAATAGTTTTGGAAGTATTTTGATACTTATTAACTCATTTTGTATAGTACATGTAGGCCATGAATATTCTACCTAAGATTAAGTAGGTTGCTTGGAAGTATGCGTTTGTTACTTCTTATAATCTGAGCAAGTGTTAGCACTATTTCTATTTTTTTTTTTCAGTGCGGAGGCAGAAATCAAAGTTTCTCAGTAGTATATTATAAAATCCATCCCATTTGTTATCTGAATCATCTAAACTGTAGACTGTATATCTACTCTCCTCAATTAATTTAATTTTAACAGAGCTGCTGTACAGAACTGCACTTCTGAGATTACATATTCCTGACATGTTATCAGTTGGAAGATTGACCAAAATAATTTGAAAAAGTTACTTGCTTTAATTTGTGGTTGCATTTTTATTCTGTCTACCAGGTACCTGTCCTAGCATGCAACTGATAAGCTCGCTTAAGCAAATAGGAGCATCATACAATAACAATGACTTTCTGATTTCTAAGATTGTTTGAACTTCAGGTATGTATGAAGTCCATGTTAGCAATATTGGAGGTGTTTGCATCAATGTTTCAGTCAACAAGTACAGTAAGATCATTGGGATGTATTATAATATTGAAACTGAAAATGGATTACATCTGCAGATGGTGGTCTTTACATTCCTATCATTTTAAGTTTTACTTAATTGACTCTGTGCTCTTTTAGCTTGATTACAATTCTACTCATTTCTAGTTTTCCCCCTTTATCATATTGCTTAATAAATGTAAGTTTCTTAAACTGAATATATTCACTGACATAGGTTGACACACCAGCACCTGTTTAGTGTTTTCTAGAATTACTGTTTCTCAATATGTAACCATATATTTTATAGCAGCTACTTTCATTTCATTTTAGATAATATACCAACAAAATTCTGCTGTCGACGTCTCTGAAAACTTTATAAATATCCTAAGTAGAGAGCCTTGGCAGAAGAGCTGAAAATATGTATATTCATGGCAAAGTTTGAGATGCACTTTCCAGTGGAGCTGTCAAGAATCAAATTACATGATATCACAAATCCAAGTTCCTCGATCACAGCTGGGTTTAAAAATTCTTACAGAGCTAAAATGAAAATGTCTACAAATCCACAGTTTATAGGACATGTTCAGAATTACAAAACAATGTATCAAATATTAAGGCTAGAATTTATGACTAATTACACTTTGATAAAACAAGATGATAACAAATAAACAGCTGTGAGGGCCATTTCAAAAGTGCTGCACACTGTGCATGCACAGCCATTACAGTGGTGTAATCAAGTTAAAATTTATGTCAGTTGTGAGCAAAGCTTTATGTGTGATGGTCATATAAATGTTTTCTGGTGTACATGGCTGTTTTACGAGTAATTCAGTTTTAAAATTGAAGCTGAAAGTGAGTGAGGCTGGATTGCACATAGTGACTAGTGTTCCTATTTGGAAAGAGCACAATGAAAATACAAAACGCCATGAGAGAGGCATGTGGGAATAATGTAGTGGACTATAGCACAGTATCACAGTGGTCTGCTCCTTTCTGTGTGGGCTGGGTAAGCTCAGAGGACAACCTAATGAGTGGAAGGCCATCAACTGAAATAGACTACACTTCTCAAGTAATTTTTTAACAACATTTTGAGAGTGGATTGATGAAACCTAATGAGTGGAAGGCCATCAACTGAAATAGACTACACTTCTCAAGTAATTTTTTAACAACATTTTGAGAGTGGATTGATGAAAAACATGTGAAGAAATTGCATATAAGGCTAGACTGTCTGTCACTTTAGTTTACAGAATCATAACTGAATGTTAAAGATGAGAAAAGTTGTTGCCAAATGGGTTCCAAATGATCTGAATAAAAGACACAAAGCAGGTCACAAAATAATTGCAGAAGAATTGCTTCAAGGTTATTGAACAGAAGGAGAACGTAATGTTGGAGTGCCTGTGTTGTTAAGAAGGATGACACAGGAGCATTGCTTTGTATTTCTTAAGAGAACATGCAC
This sequence comes from Schistocerca serialis cubense, assembly GCF_023864345.2. Classification (NCBI taxonomy): domain Eukaryota; kingdom Metazoa; phylum Arthropoda; class Insecta; order Orthoptera; family Acrididae; genus Schistocerca; species Schistocerca serialis. Next base: position 447,829,242 of record NC_064639.1, on the reverse strand, counting down.
TGTAGTACAGTATTTATTTGGCAATAGAAGGCAGTAATTTTCAATTAAAATATCCTCACCCTAAACGGGAATTTACATGATGTGTAAAAGTACAAGTTGTGATGCATGAGTAATGGAATATTGAAATTTAGTTCTAGCTATGGGTCTTGCACATAAAGCCAAAATGGTTTATGTGATTATTTGCCCAAACTGGTAAATCTGGATTCGAGTCCCCGTCCAGCACAAATTTTTATTGTTGTCATTCCATTATACAACTCATGGTTGTCCATATTCGCAACTATAAAATGTTTCAAGAAGGAGAAAAAATTCTGAGGAGGACTCTCACACTTTATGAAACCTGGATATGAGATTATGGGCCACAACTAAAGTTTTAAACCATCTCAATGGAAAAGTTCTGACTCTCCATGCCTGAAAAAATTCCGACATCAACAACCAAAAGTGAAACTGATGATACTTGTGAATGACATGAATAGAGTAATAGCCATAAATGGAGTGACTCAGGGGATGTCTGTAACAAGTGCATGCTACAAACTTCTGAAAAATGTTTTGCACTCAAAAATTTGTGAAAGAAGCCCTGTCATGCTTGTGGCTGGTGTTCTCATTTTGGATGATATTGCATGACCATATATAAACCTATCAGTGAGAGAAAAGTTTGACAAATGTAGAGGGGAAATACTTCCCCATCCACCATACAGTCCTGATATGAGCCCAGGAAACTTTGATTTGTTTCCAAAATTGAAGCAATAACTCCATAGAAAACATTTTGATACAACTGCTGAAGCTTCCTGCAAAGTGGCCCAATCAATCAGATAGTTCAACAGTGAAGTTGTTCTGTACAGAATTCAGAAGTTGTCAAAACATTGCAAAGTTGTCATAAGCAAGAATGGACATTATATTGAAGGCCTGTAAAGAAAAAGGTTTGCCAGATTATATGAGATTAGTCCAATGAATGAACATTAATTGTTAAAAGTGATAAAAACCTTAAAGCATGAGTTTCAGCAGGAGCAGATGAGGTGCTTTTGCCTGTCATAATCAAGACAGCCCCACAGATTTTAAGGCTGTTGGTATAAAGTGTCAGCTCAGCATTTAGTAAAGGAGGGTTTCCCAGGATATTGAATATCTCAGAAATTGAGACCATGGTTTAAAAAGTGGGGACAAGAACTAGGTAGAACACTGTTGAATCAACAAATATCTAAGTAGCCACAAGTTACAGAATAGTAATCAATATGGCTTTCAAGCATGTAGGCTCATTAAACATTAAAGTTTTAAACTTTGTAGCTGTAATAGAAACATATGTCCTAAGAACTTTGTAATGATTTGTTTGAATGATACCCATGCTTCTTTCTCATTAAAGATCATTGTGAATTCAAAGTTAACATCAAACATCAATTTTCTAATGTCAGGTCTGACAAAGACGCCTTCTTTTAGTTAGTTTGTCTTCTGAAAGGTGTGGAAACTTTTGGCAGAGATACTTAAAAACACGGTCCATTTTTAGGCAAAGCCTTTACAAACTTTCATTAGGCCTAACTTTATATGTAGAGCTGGTAGCCGTATGTTTTTTGGATCTACTAGGTTTCTTCTCACCAGTTTTGAAACTCCCTCACAGGCCAGTTCTTCCTGCACCAGTGTTGACCACTAGCCCTACAGTCCCATTCACACAAGAAACATGGAAATTTGGTAAAGCAACCTTGCTGACCAAAGAACATGCATGTTACACTTCTCAGCTAGTGGAGCCAATGGTATAAAAAATTTGTAAATTTTTGGTAAGATCTTGTGGGACCAAACTGCTTAGGTCATCGGTCCCTAAGCTTACACACTACTTAATCTAACTTAAACTAACTTAAGCTATTGACAACACATACACCCATGCCCGAGGGAGAGGAGTTGAACCTCCGACAGGTGGAGCTGCACGGACTGTGACAAAACACCTCAGACTGCGCGGCTACCTTGCGCGGCACCAATGGCATTTAATTTGTAAATATAGTAGTGTGACTAGAAGATGTATGCAACAGCAATTGCTCCCTTCAGCTATTGATCAGATTCTCAAGTAAGTCCACTCTTGACTCTTGGTTCAGTGCCAAGAGGTAGACATTTATGTGTAAATAAAACAAATTGCAAGCAGTTCATCTTCTTCTACATCTACATCTGTACTCTGCAAAGAACTGCAAAGTGAATGGCAGAGGTTATTCTAACATTACCCTGTTTACCTTTGCTAATATGCATCCAGTAGCTGTGTTTCCATCAAATCTCATTTACTATAATCTATGCACAGATAAATGGTAAGCCACATACTACACTTTATTGATGTACTATAATGTGATTATTCAAGTGCAGTAACTTCTCATAGGCATACCAATTCACAATAACTAACATGTAGTAAGTAAATTATTAACATAATTACAAGTTCACAGTCAGTCATTAAAAACTGTCACTGAATAAACTCTCAGACATGAAATTTAGATACCGGTAACTCAAGAAACATTTTCGACTTGTATTGTCCAATAATTATGGACACAGACCTTGCTTGTTTCATGACATTCCACAGACTGACTGAAATGGCTCCCAGCAGCCTCCCTTTTATAAAATTACAATAATTAGCAATACATTCAGCTACTGTTGATTGATGCCCTTCAACAAATTACAATTAAACAGTAACTGAACTGTGGAATAAGATTTTTTTGAGTGTGGAGTTTTAGATAAAACAATATTTGCTATTGGATTATACTGTCTAGTTTGCTAAAATGTAGGATTCTACTTTAGTAATAATGCTTAGATAGGATGCTAATTACTATGAAGCTAAATTAGTGCTCAAGTTGCCAACATATTTCCAGCATGAGCTGTCTAGATTCTTCATTTATTTACATATACTTTTGGTCTACTTCATCTGAAAGTTAGCAGTTGAGTATATGTTTGCATACGGACAATGATAACAAAGTTTTATATTACTTGTATTTTGCAGTTAGCACAGTTTCTAGGTAATTTAATTATACTTATGAGTTCCAATTAATTAAGAGAATGTAATGAATAATAAAATTAAGGTAGTTAAGCCTTGAATTAACATTTGAGATGTATGGTACTGTACACTTTTTCATAAAAACAATGCTATTGAAAATAATTGCAAAAAAAAAAAAAAAAATTGGAGTAAGAAAAATGAAATAGCTGAAAAGAATCTATCTGCTTTGTTTCAGTATTCCCATTGTTTCAGTTAACAGGATTTTTCCCTCTTCCATTCATGTATGGAATGTAAGAAGAATGATAGTTTAAATGCTTTTGTACATGCTGTAATTAATCTAATGTTGGCCTCATGATCTCTGTAGGAGTGATATATAGGAGTTGTGGTATATTCCTAGAGTCATCATTCAAAACTGTTTTCTTGAAACTTTGTAAGAATGTTTTTATGGGATAGTTTATATCCATCTTCAAGGGTCTGACAGTTCAGTTTCTTCAGCATCTCTGTGACACTCTCCCACAACTGAAACATACCTTTGAGCATCTGTGCTGCCCTTCTCTGTATATGTTCAATATCCACCTTAGTCCCATATGGTATGGTTCCCACACACTTGAACAATATTCTAGAATGGGTTGCTTAAGTCATTTGCAATCTCCTTTGTAGACTGATTACATTTCCCCAGTATTCTATCAATAAACCAAAAACTTCCACCTGTTTTCCCTTGACTGAGTATATGTGATCATTCCATTTAATATCCCTACAAAGTGATATACTCAGGTATTTGTAAGAGTTGGTCAATTCCAACTGTGACTCATTGATAGTGTAGTCACAAGACAGTAAATTTTCTCATTTTGTAAAGTGCACAGTATCACATTTACGAATGTTTAAAGCAAACAGACATTCTTTGCACTGCTTTGAAATCTTATCAATGTCTGACTGAATATTTGGCCAGCTTGTTTCAAACAGAATTTCAATATAGATAAAATTACAGATAAAATGTCTGAGGTTACTGTTAATGTTGTCCACAAGGTCGTTAATATATAATATGAACAGCAAGGTTCTGAATACACTTCCCTGTGGCATACTTGAAGTTACTTCTACATCAGGTGATGACTCTCCATTCAAGATAACATGAGGCATCTTCCCTAGCAAAAAATTCTCAATCCAGTAAAAAAGTCTGCTTGATACTCTGTATGATCACACTTATGATAAGTGCAGATGTGATACTAAGTCAAAAGATTTTCAGAAATCAAGAAGGACTGCATCTGCCTGACTGCCTTGATCCAAAGCTTACAGAATGTCATGTGAGAAAAGTGTGTGTTGTGTTACACATGATCAATGTTTCTGGAATCCATGTTAGTTGCCATGGAGAAGGTTGTTAGTTTTATGGATCACTTCTGCTACTGTTCTTATAAACAGGTGTGACCTGTGCTTTATTCCAACTCCTGCACACAGTTTTTTGATCAAGGCATCTGTAATATACTGTAGTTAGAGAAGGAGCTAATTCAGCTGCAAATTCAGAATAGAAAGTGATAGGGATTCTATCAGAACCTGAAGTTTTGTTCAGTTTTAACTAAATCCCAACACCACTGACAATAACACTTACTTCACTCATCTTTTCAGTGGTACAAGGATTAAGTAGTATCAATAATCCTGGGTTTTCCTTTGTAAAGGAACATTTGGAAATGGAGTTAAGCATTTTAGATTTTGCTTTGATGTTCTCAATTTCAGTTCCTCTCCCATTTGCAAGTGACTGGATTCTAACTTTGAGCCACTAACAGCCTTTATATATGACCATAATTTATTTGAGTTTTGTGAGAGATCTTTTAACAGTATTCTCTCTCTTGACAGGCAAACTTGCAGCATCTCTTTAGCTAGAGACCTGTAGTAACACTGTTCACGTTTACGTCACACTTCACTTAGCGTAGACTGGGACTGTGTCCTAGGCATGCCCGATGTTAACTGACTGGGCACGGCCCGTGCTGCCGGAGTTGTTGTTGTCATGCCGGCAGAGGTCGCGTCCGAATTCTCGTGTGCCCTCTGGTGGACGGGACTCTACTTGCGGCAACTACCGTCCGTGACGCGCCGTGCCAATGTGCGCCTCCCGCAATCTTTCTGGTGGCTACTACACTCATCCTCCTTCGGGGGGTGAAGCCACTGTGATCCACTGAGTCGGAAGGTGAAGTGTCGGGCAGGAGCGATGACCTCCACATCCATTGGATGGCCGGGGTCGAGGGGATCTGCCAACCCTAGAGCCGGAACCTTTGAATACGACTGGAAGTGACCCACACGAAGAGGCCCCCATCGTCCCACAACCGGAGCCCGGGACAGAACGGGTGACAAGCTGTCAAGCTCCGGATCCTGTTCCACCCCGGGAGGGGCAAGATCCAGTGTCGGGGACGAAGGGGAAGGGACGACCACAGGTGAACCAACCTCCTGAGAAACCTGGCCTGCTAGGGTGGCCGGCTCTCGCTGGGGCATCTTGAACAATGGCGATGCCGGTGCTGGAGCTACTGGAGGCTGCCAAGGCTGAGAACCATCGCAGTGCGGCAGAGGCACAGCGGGGAGAGGAGGCAACATCCCCTGTGAAACCAACACAGGTGCCGGCAATGGGGAAGCCGGTCTCGGAGAGGGCGGAGGGTGGGTGCCCGAACGTGGACGTAGCTGATTTTGGTGATGACGTACCACCCGGTCCCCCACCTGCAAGGTATAGAGCCGGCGGCCATTGCGGCGCAGGACCACCGTTGGTATCCAACGTGGATTGTGACCAAATCCACGGGCCCAGACCGACATACCCAGTGGAAAGCCAGGTACTCTGTTTCGTGAAGACTGGCGAGGACCAGGCCAGAGGAGGTGCAGCAGAGTCCTAGGTTGACGCCCATGGAGGAGCTCTGCGGGGCTGCGTTCTCCCATTGGTGTGGTCCGGTATGCCGTCAAGAAAAATGTCAATGCTTCGTCCGCAGGAAATTCGTGCACATACTTTTTCATCTGCGTCTTAAATGTGCGCACCATGCGCTCGGCTTCCCCATTCGATTGTGGATGGAAGGGGGGAGAGCAAACGTGCCGAATACCAAAGCACCTACAAAAATCCTGGTAGGTCTGCGAAATAAACTGCGGTCCATTGTCCGAGACCAGGGTGATTGGCAGACCTTCCACAGAAAAGATTTTTGCTAGTGCCTGGATTGCAACTTCTGAAGTGGTTGAGGAGCAGCGAACCACATATGGGAATCGGGAATAAGCATCAATGTTAATGAGCCAAAAACCATTGAGAAACGGGCCCGCAAAATCGATGTGAACACGTTCCCATGCTTGGGTTGCCGGCGGCCATGAAGAGAACGCTGCCCTGGGAGATGCTTGTTGGCTCGCACACTGGGAACAGGCGGCCACCAAGTGCTCAATTTCTCTGTCAATACCGGGCCAGTACACATGTCTGTGAGCCAAGGTTTTAGTACGGGAAACACCCCAGTGCCCCGCATGTAATAACGTGAGGACCTCCCGTCGTAAATGTGCAGGAACAACCACGTGAGGAGCTGTATCATCGGTAGCCAGAAGGAGAACACCGTCCAAGACCGAGAGGCGGTCCCTTAGAAGAAAATAATTACGAAGAGGGTCCGAGGCCCGGCCCGGAGGGCGGGATGACCACCCCTGCTGAATGAGGCGAACTACTTGCTGGAGAAGTGGGTCAGCTGCCGTTTCCCTGGCGACTCGAGAACTAGTGATCGGGAAGCCATCAACCGCTTGGCGGGACGCCACATCCAAATGAAAACACATAATCTCCTCTCGATCGAACGTAGTATCCGGGCCCACCGGAAGACGGGAAAGAGCGTCGGCGTTGGCATGCTGTCCTGTAGGGCGAAAATGAATGTCATAATGGTACTTAGAGAGGAACAAGGCCCAGCGCTGTAGTCTGTGGGCCGCCCTATCCGGAATCTGAGAGGTGGGGCCAAATAACGAAATTAACAGCTTATGGTCAGTGATTAACTGAAACTTCGTGCCATACAAGAAAGGGTGAAACTTGGTAACAGCATAGACAATGGCCAAAGCCTCTTTTTCCACCTGGGAGTAATGGGCCTGTGCGAGACTAAGCGTTTTAGACGCCAATGCCAATGGTTGCTCGGAACCATCTGCGTTGCGATGGGCCAGGACCGCCCCATCCCATACTGTGAAGCATCAGTAGCCAGGACCAACGGCTTATGGGGATCAAAAGTAGCCAAACAAGGGGCTGACGTGAGGAGGCCCTTCAATGAGGTGAACGTTCTCTCGCATGCAGGCGACCAATCAAAAGGAACACCCTTGTGCAAAAGGCAGTACAGGGGGTGGGCTATAGTGGAAGCCCTGGGAATGAACCGGTGGTAATAGGCTATCTTGCCTAAAAAGGCTTGTAACTCTTTCAGCGAAGCGGGCCAAGGAAGGTTGATGATACCTTGGACCAAACTTCCTAGCGGCTGGATACCGTGCCGAGAGATGGTGTAGCCCACATACTCAATGGATGGTTGAAAGAAGGTTGACTTTTGCAGGTTGCAACGCAAGCCCACAGACCTGAATTTGAGAAAGAGGGTGCAAAGGTTGTGCAAGTGTTCCTTCGTGCTGCGGCCTGTGACAATTATGCCATCCAGGTAATTAATACAATGAGGAATTGTCGACGTGACATGCTCAAGATAACGCTGGAATATCGCCGGGGCACTGGATATTCCAAAGGCCAACCGCTGGTATTGGTAAAGGCCAAACGGGGTGTTGACGACCGCCAACCGTTTGGAGTCCTCATCAAGTGGTATCTGATGGTAAGCCGCCGACAGATCGATTTTCGAAAAATATTGGCCTCCCACCACGGAGGAGAACAATTCATCAGCACGAGGCAAAGGATAGGTGTCCACCACCAATTGGGAATTAAGGGTGACCTTGAAATCGCCACAAAGACGTAATTTTCCCGAGGGCTTCCTTACAATAACGAGGGGCGAAGCCCACTCGCTGGAAGAAATGGGAAGAACGACCCCTAGGGCTGTCAGCCGGTCTAGCTCTTCCTTTACCTGAGGGCGGAGAGCCAAGGGTATCTGCCTCGCGCGGAGAAAACGCGGGCGAGCCGACGCCTTCAACGTTAAGTGAGCTTCAAAATCTGAAACACGCCCCAGGCCCTCCTCAAAAATATCTGGAAAGTCGGAGATCAAAGATTCCTATGATTGATAGGGAACGTCTTCGGAGACCAACTGTATGGTGTCAACGATACAAAAACCGAAAGCTTGAAAGGCATCCAGGCCAAAAAGGTTAGCTGAGCTCGCATCACTGACAACAATAAAAGTAATAGGCCGAGTGACTGATTTGTAAGTAACGTCGGTAGTGAATTGACCCAGTAGGGGAATGAACTGTTTACCATAACCGCATAGACGCCGGTAAACTGGCGCCAACGGGGGCGATCCAAGGTCGGAATAAGTTTGTGCATTCAACAACGAAACTGCCGCGCCTGTATCGACTTGCAGTTGTAACCGGCGCAACCGAACCAACACCTCGATAAAGAGTTTGCATGCCGATGCGTCGGGAGCCTGGCCCGATGAAACTTCCTGAATGTCAACGTCCATGTCCTCTGTACCTGCTTCCTTCGATTCTTTTGAGGCTGAGCGGCAAACTTTAGCAATGTGACCTTTTCTATTACATTTGTGACAAACGACCCAACGCTGGGGGCACTCTGACCGATCATGATGTATATAGCACGACGCACAGGACGGCAACAGGGGCCGGTGGCCGGAATTCTGTTTACGCGCCGTGCGGGAGCGGCCGTAACTGCCGGATTGTACAGCTCGCACGTCGTCCACCCCTGACACAGTGGACGCGGCCGCGCCACCCTGAACCTCCGCGACGTCGCACCACGCTTCCAGCTGTTGACCTGCTGCGTGAGAGACTTCATACGATTGAGCAATGGACAGGACTTCCGCGAGGGAAGGGTTTTGTAACTGCAGGGCCCGTTGCCGGACCTCCCTATCAGGGGCCGAACGAGCAATGACGTCGCATACCATAACGTGGGCGTACGACTCTCGCGACTGCTCCATGACACTTGCGACTAAGACCGTGCAGGGTAGTGGCCCACGCCCGGTAAGATTGATGGGGCTGTTTCTTGCATTGATAGAACTCGACCCTAGCCGCCACAACATGCGTGCGGCGGCGATAATATGAAGACAGCAATGAACACAATGCGTCAAAAGACAAGGACGAGGGTTCCTGCAATGGCGCTAGCTGCCGCAAATCTTGATACAGCGAGGGAGATATCCAAGACAAGAAGAGAGCACGACATACCTCCGCATCGGCAACATGAAACGCCTGGAAATGCTGCCAAAGGCGATGTTCATATACGTCCCAATCCTCCGCCGTCTCGTCATACGGGGGAAAGGGAGGAGGGAACGGTGCCGGAGCAGACGGCGTGGAGAGCAACGCCGGAAGCACTTGTTTCATGGTGGCCATGAGTTCCGTCTGCTGCGCAACCAAAACTCGCACCAAATCCTCCATGCCGTGGAGAAGCTGCGAAACAGGAACAACGACGCAACACGCGAAAGAACGACCCTATTCGTCACCAATTGTGTAGTAACACTGTTCACGTTTACATCGCACTTCACTTAGCGTAGACTGGGACTGTGTCCTAGGCATGCCCAATGTTAACTGACTGGGCACGGCCCGTGCTGCCGGAGTTGTTGTTGTTGTTGTTGTTGTCATGCCGGCAGAGGTCGCGTCCGAATTCTCGCATGCCCTCTGGTGGACGGGACTCTACTTGCGGCAACTACCGTCTGTGACGCGCCGTGCCAATGTGCACCTCCCGTGATCTTTCTGGTGGCTACTACAAGACCTATGCTTTATTTTGCATTTATTGTGCATTAATCTCTGTTTCTTTAGAAGTTTCTTTACAGTGACTGTATACCATGAAGGGTTTCCCCCATCATGAATTGTTCTACTGGCTACATGTCTCTCCAGTACATCTTCAACTACTTTTTTAAACTGGATCCACAGTTCCTCTACAAACTTCTTTCCTGGGCTGAAGGTTTCAAATTCAGATATGACTCTACTGTTGTTTTTTAAATCTAGTTTACTGAGCATGTATATCATTCAACTTGTTTTAGTTGTCCTCTGTAGTTTGGTAATCACTGTTGCCACAACTTCCTGGTGGTCACTGATATCACTTTTGATGTGGACATCCTCAAAGAGGTAAGGGGTGTTTGTTGCCATTAGGCCTAATATATTTCCATCATGAGTGGGGTTCCAAACTATCTGTTGTAGGTAGTTTGCAGAGAAGGCATTTAGTAATGTTTCACAGGATGTCATGTCATGCCCCACTACTAACAATTTTCTCAATTGACAGTTGGATGATTAAAGTCTTCATTGATGATCACAATATGATTGGGGAACATACATACGAGCAAACTGAGGTTTCCTCTAAAGTTCTAGTTACATCATAAGGTGAGTGTGGTGGGCTACCAATTTATGCCCACCCCTGACACTGAGTCTTGCTCAGACAATCTCAAAAGAAGCTGCAATTTCTAAATTTTTCCCAAAATCCTCATTGCTATCAACCAGCTTTCTGTTCGTAGTTTCCCAGTTAGAGAAAATAAAACAGAATGTAAATTTAGATCTGACATTGGGTAACAAAGTCACAGAAAGAGCAACATCTACAAAACTGCTGTGGATTCATGTTATGTTAACCTACATTTTAACTACCATGTAATAAAACTTTCACTTAAATTCAGTTCAGCATAATTTTCTCTAACAAATATTGCAAACATTCGTACTTCAGGAGGTGCTAGGATGACATTCTTTGATGATTTTCAGACTCTTGCTTATGAAGAGCAAGCTATGAATTTATAATAACAGAAGCATACATGTGTATAAATTTTTATTACCGTGTGTGAATCACTTTGTATTATATTGTACATATCCGTGTAATGATCTAACATACAATTCACATGTACATTTTGACAACATCCATACAATATCTATGTCTGTAGATTAATTCACTGGGTTATTATAATTAAAGTTTCATTTTAAAAATGCTGTAAAAAAAGGACCACTGCTCAGAATGACATGAAATTTTAATGGCATATTATCAGAGAAGTGAGAAATAGTATGGAAACAAAAGAAATTTAACAAAAAATTTATCACTAGATGACCTTACAAAGGGCAGGACATGCAAAATAAAAGACATGGATGTGCAGTAGTTTCTAAGTTTTTGCTCAAGATGATCAGCATGACTGTCTTAATCCAGGATTGTGTACTGCCAGTAAAGCTCTTTTGTGTGTGGAAAAAGATTTTGGTCTGATGTCTCCCAAGGGTGTGGAGATGCAGATAACAGAATATTAAATGGCAGGTTTTGAAGTGCAGTCTGACAGAGGAACGAAAACAATTGATCTGATGTCAGTAGAAAATGTGGCCACCGCATCGCAAGAGGGTTCAAGTAATGGTGTGCAAGCATTCAGTGCATGAGAAGTTGCTCAACTTCAGATGTGCCTTTGAGAAAAGGCTATCCATTTAGGATTTCCTATATTCAGGAGCTGCTTCATGGTGGCCTGCTAGCAAGACAAACATTGTTCTAGAATTTCTTGGTCCTGTGGCAGTGAACAGTGCCTGTATTGCTATCCGTTTAGGATTTCTTATGTTCAGGAGCTGCTTCAAGTTGATGTGCTAGCAAGACAAACATTGTTCTAGAATTTCTTGGTCCCATGGAAGTGAACAGTGAATAGCCATGGGACAATCAGTGGACATACAAAGCCCATTTTCATTTTCAAGGACATGTCAATAGTCAATACACAGAATTGCAGAATATTGTCACAGAAAACCTGCTTTCACATCAACTGATATTGCTTCATTCAGCTAAGGTAACTGCTTGGTTTGGGTTGACAGCATCATTTATCAGAGTGCTCTATTTTTTCAAGGAGATGGTTCTTGTATGTCCTGTTACCTATACCATCAGTGGTAAACATGATGAGAGTCTTTTGCACACCAACATCACTCTAGCCCTTCAACAGTGTGGATGTGTGGGTAGGATCACTTTTATACAATATGGCCTCCACAAATTGCACAGCCAGTGAAGCAGCTGCTGCAGAGGTACTGTGGAAATGCTAGAACTATCAGCTGTCATTTCCCTATGGCCTGGACGTGCAGATCATTTGATCTTAATCCAAGTGACTTCTGGCTGTGGCGTTCTTTGAAAGATGCGGTGTTCAGTGTCCCAATTACAAAGAAACCTAAACTGAAGGTATGCACTGCACAACACATTCTCAATGTGACCCCTGAGACACACTGATGTGTTGTGGAACATGCTGTTACTCAATTTCAACTTGTGGCACAAAACTGCATGCAGCATACTGAACATGTGTTGCACCAGTCTCACACAAATTAAAAACTGATTTCATTCTTCCTTTTTATGCTGTTTTTTCCCACAGGACAATAAGAAACTGATGCCATTGTTGCATTTAATGTGGGTTTTGGTCTTAGGACAATTAAAAACTGATTTTTCCCATTGATTGTACTTGCCATGGTGGATGGGCTTACCTACCTAACAGCACTACAAATGTTGGATGCAAAAATTGTCCAGTTATGCACACTGCACTGTACAGTTGGTGTAATGTGCAATTCACACCATAACTATTGTACTGTGTTTCATTTGTCATTAGTAGCCTAACCGATTTGTGTTATGTCTTTTGTAGTACAATCTATTGGGAAAACTTTCATTAATTTTTTGATTGCCACAATGTATCCCCCTTCTTTGATAATAATTCATACAATTTTACAGCTATCATTACAGTTAGTTTCAAAAATTATAGTTGTAACTCATCTGTAAACAGAAAATGAATCCTATACATGTAGAAAGTAATCACTTTTAATGTCAATCAGTAATTAAATACATTTCCTATAGGCTCATCTTTTGCAGTGAGTTTCAGTTGAACTGCTTGTTCTTTTTAAACAAAAGATGTTTGTTATATGTTTCCTCCTCCAGTTTGCCCCTCATTGTCTCCAACACATACTGAAAACACTCTCTACAGATGCCCTAATTTGTATGCATGTATTGTACTTAATAAAGAGAGTCCTGATTTTGAGAAACGCATTGAGCATCTATATATCTGTTGAAGAAGTTAGTGAAAACTGTTCAAGAGCCTGTTGAGAAAAACTGGTAAGAGTATTTAGGCTCTTAAATCAGAAAAAAATCTTCCTACTTGTTCTTGAGTAGTTCTGCTTCTTCCCTGGTAGTGTCTCTTCCAGCTGTTGTGTGCAGCTACTTACTTCATTTTGTATACTATATTCTAACAATGTGTTACTCATTTCCCTGGCCAGAGCATCATATGTATGCCTTCCACTCATATATCTATGTGCCAAAACTGCCATTTTTCTCTTCAATGTGACTAAATCAAGTCTGTAATCAATAATCCCAATGAATTTTCTGTGACACAATAACATAATGTAGATGAAAAATCAATGAATAGACCTCAAAACTACAAAGAAAGATGCTGAGAACAGTGGTAATATCCACATCAAATTAGAAAATAGATTAAGTAAATAAATAAAATATAAAAATGTGATCCAAAATATGAGAATACCTTTAACCTTTACTCCATACATTGGTGGTAGCTGCCACCAGTTCCACAATCTTAAGTTCACCTTGGATTTGATTTTCCATTATTTAATCATTTGCTTACAGTTCATCTTGCTGTAAATGAGAGGCTTTGGAAAATGAAGACACAAGGGTGCCCATACAGTAGTTTGTGCTGAGGCATAATAAGTATTAATTTATGCAGTCTGGGGTGAAGAGGGAATAACTGAAGAAATATCTTCTTAAGTGGGTTATTGATTGTTTTATATAGTCACTTCTGTTTAAAAATAGTCAGATTTGTTTTCTGGATAAAAATACCTACTCTCAAATATGTCAAGGCAGTATACCATTGTGCATGGACACACATTCAAGGGGTAAGACTGATAAATCATAAATGCTACCCTGTAATAGATAGACCATTATACTGTAACAGTATACATGCATACAGTTGTCACAAAGGTGAATGTTCTAATAGTCTATTACCTGGGTGTTGTTCATTATAAAACAACACAGCAGTTTCAGATGATGTATTAGAATGACAGAAAAGTTGTGTGTACTGCCTTGTACATAAGCTGAATATGTATAATATTTTTGCAAGTACATTAATTGTGGACAAATAATTGAGCTGCAGCACAGTGTGGTAAATTACAGAAACTGTAGAGAGTTGTGTGTAATGAAGATTAAACAATTACTTCTACACCACAATTAATAAGAACTGAACAACACAAAATACTTCTAATCTGATAAATTGTTTTGTATTATTTTCACCAGTATGTTTATATCACAGATGTGACTTATCTGAGTATACTTTACAGATTTTAAGAATCCCACTACATCTCATTTAGGATGTAAGTAGAAGCAACTCAAATGCAGCTAACAGTGACAGCAACTTGCAACCATTGTGAATCAGAACAAATGGGAAGCAAATTAATATATTACCTCTTTATCAAATTTTCCTAGTATTGTGATGTAGTCTGCAAAGATACTAATTCTAGCTGACAGTGGCCTATCATTTGCACAAATATCAGGTAGATCACAATAATGTTCTTTGCATGCTGTATTCACAGGCTATCACATTTCCTAAGGACAAGTGCAACAATGTCTAACACTAATGCTCAGACTCCCCCCATGAACCAAGGAACTTGCCATTGGTGGGCAGGCTTGAATGCCTCAACGATGCAGATAGCCGTACCGTAGGTGCAACCACAATGGAGGGGTATCTGTTGAGAGGCCAGACAAACATGTGGTTCCTGAAGAGGGGCAGCAGCCTTTTCAGTATTTGCAGGGGCAAGAGTCTGGATGATTGACTGATCTGGCCTTGTAATGGTAACCAAAACGGCCTTGCTGTTGTCGTACTGCAAATGGCTGAAAGCAAGGGCAAACTACAGCCGTAATTTTTCCTGAGGGCATACAACGTTACTGTATGATTAAATGATGATGGCATCCTCTTGGGTAAAATATTCTGGAGGTAAAATAGTCCCCTATTTGGATCTCTGGGCTGGGACTACTCCGGAGGACTTCGTTTCAGGAGAAAGAAAACTGGCGTTCTACGGATCGGAGCGTGGAATGTCAGATCCCTTTATCGGGCAGGTAGGTTAGAAAATTTGAAAATGGAAATGGATAGGTCAAAGTTAGATATAGTGGGAATTAGTGAAATTCAGTGGCAGGAGGAACAAGACTTTTGGTCAGGTGAATACAGGTTTATAAATACAAAATCAAATAGGGGTAATGCAGGAGTAGGTTTAATAATGAAGTAGAGAGATAGGAGTGCAGGTAAGCTACTACAAACAGCATAGTGAATGCATTATTGTGGCCAAGATAGACACAAAGCCTATGCCTACTACAGTAGTACAAGTTTTTATATGCCAACTAGCTCTGCAGATGATGAAGAGATTGATGAAATGTATGATGAGATAAAAGTAATTATTCAGGTAGTGAAGGGAGACGAAAATTTAATAGTCATGGGTGACTGGAATTCAACAGTAGGAAAAGGAAGAGAAGGAACCGTAAGAGGTGAATATGGATTAGGGCTAATAAATGAAAGAGGAAGCCGCCTGGTAGAATTTTGCACAGAGCATAACTTAATCATAGCTAACACTTGGTTCAAGAATCATGGAAGAAGGTTGTATACATGGAAGAACCATGGAGATACTAGAAGGTTTCAGATAGATTATATAATGGTAACACAGAGAATTAGGAACCAGGTTTTAAATTGTAAGACATTTCCAGGGGCAGATGTGGACTCTGACCACAATCTATTGGTTATGAACTGTAGATTAAAACTGAAGAAGCTGCAAAAAAGGTGGGAATTTAAGGAGATAGGACCTGGATGAACTGAAAGAACCAGAGGTTGTACAGAGTTTCAGGGAGAGCATAAAGGAACAATGGACAGGAATGGGGGAAAGAAATACAGTAGAAGAAGAATGGGTAGCTTTGAGGGATGAAATAGTGAAGGCAGCAGAGCATCAAGTATGTAAAAAGACGAGGGCTAGTAGAAACCCCTGGGTAACGGAAGAGACACTGAATTTAATTGATGAAAGGAGAAAATACAAAAATGCAGTAAATGAAGTAGGTAAAAACGAATACAAACATCTCAAAAATGATATTGACAGGAAGAGCAAAATGGCTAAGCAGGGATGGCTAGAGGACAAATGTAAGGATGTAGAGGCTTATCTCACGAGGGACAAGATAGATACTGCATACAGGAAAATTAAAGAGACCTTTGGAGAAAAAAGAGCCACTTGCATGAATATCAAGAGCTCAGATGGATACCCAGTTCTAAGCAAAGAAGGGAAAGCAGAAAGGTGGAAGGAGTATGTAAAGGGAAATACAGGGGCGATGTTCTTGAGGAAAATTTAATGGAAATGGAAGAGGATATAGATGAAAATGAAATGGGAGATATGATACTGCGTGAAGAGTTCGACAGAGCACTGAAAGACCTTAGTCGAAACAATGCGCTGAAAGTAGACAACATTCCTTTAAAACTACTGACAGCCTTGGAAGAGCCAGTCCTGACAAAACTCTACCATCTTGTGAGCAAGATGTTTGAGACAGGCAAAATTCCCTCAGACTTCAAGAAGAATATAATAATTACAATCCCAAAGAAAGCAGGAGTTGACAGATGTGAAAATTACCGAACTATCAGTTTAATAAGTCACAGCTGCAAAATACTAACACGAATTCTTTACAGACGAATGGAAAAACTGGTAGAAGCGGACCTCGGGGAAGATCAGTTTGGATTCCGAAGAAATGTTGGAACATGTGAGGCAATACTAACCTTACGACTTATCTTAGAAGAAAGATTAAGAAAAGGTAAACCTACATTTCTAGCATTTGTAGACTTCGAGAAAGCTTTTGACAATGTTGACTGGAGTACTCTCTTTCAAATTCTGAGGGTTGCAGGGGTAAAATACAGGGAGCGAAAGGCTATTTACAATTTGTACGGAAACCAGATGGCAGTTATAAGAGTCAAGGGGCATGAAAGGGAAGCAGCGGTTGGGAAGGGAGTGAGACAGGGTTGTAGCCTCTCCCCTATGCTATTCAAGCTGTATATTGAGCAAGCAGTAAAGGAAACAAAAGAAAAATTCGGAGTCGGTATTAAAATCCATGGAGAAGAAATAAAAACTTTGAGGTTTGCCGATGACATTTGAAATTCTGTCAGAGACAGCAAAGGACTTGAAAGAGCAGTTGAACAGAATGGACAGTGTCTTGAAAGGAGGGTATAAGATGAACATCAACAAAAGCAAAACGAGGATAATGGAATGTAGTCAAATTAAGTCGGGTGATGCTAAGGGAATTAGATTAGGAAATGAGACACTTAAAGTAGTAAAGGAGTTTTGCTATTTGGGGAGCAAAATAACTGATGTTGGTCAAAGTAGAGAGGATACAAAATGTAGACTGGCAATGGCATGGAAAGCGTTTCTGAAGAAGAGAAATTTGTTAACATCGAGTATTGATTTAAGTGTCAGGAAGTCGTTTCTGAAAGTATTTGTATGGAGTATAGCCATGTATGGAAGTGAAACATGGACAATAAATAGTTTAGACAAGAAGGGAATAGAAGCTTTCGAAATGTGATGCTACAGAAGAATGCTGATGATTAGATGGGTAGATCACATAACTAATGAGGAGGTATTGAATAGAATTGGGGAGAAGAGGAGTTTGTGGCACAACTTGACTTGAAGGGATCGGTTGGTAGGACATGTTCTGAGGCATCACGGGAACACCAATTTAGTACTGGAGGGCAGTGTGGAAGGTAAAAGTTGTATAGGGAGACCAAGAGGTGAATACACTAAGCAGATTCAGAAGGATGTAGGCTGCAGTAGGTACTGGGAGATCAAGAAGTTGGCGCAGGATAGAGTAGCATGGAGAGCTGCATCAAACCAGTCTCAGGACTGAAGACCACAACAACAACAACAACATGCTCAGAATCCACATCATAAACTATTATTTTTGCATTAAAATTTTACTTACTTTTTAAAGAGATGTTTTTTATCATGTCATTCTGAACATTGAAGCCCATTCTTCATCATCTTTTATAGCAACAAAGCACATCACACATTTTGACTCATTTCCACTGTCAGAAAAGCAGGCATACTTCTTTGTTTCAGGAGACTAATTAGGCCAAAGCAGGGACAAACCTGTGAGTAGATGGCAATGGCCATCACTGTCTGTGACTGCCAAGCAGTAGGGTCCATGGGACACTGCCGATAAAGAGTTGGTGGAAATATGAATGGAGCTGCTTCAAAAGCAGCATGATGAGACACAGAAATTCATAAATATTTATTTTACTTTCTTTTAATTACAACAGAAAACTGGAATAATTAATAAAAATATCTCTTGTGGCATGTTGTCCATTGTCTTGTACATCCTTCAGCTTTTCATCTGCAATAGACATTTCAGTGGCTGCCTGAAAAATTGGACTGAGTGGAGGTAATACCTCATTCATTTTGACTGCCATGTTGTGCTGTACAGCGTGTGCAGTAATGATTGCCTCTGCCCCATCAGTCTGCACTCCTGTATCGTTAGATAGCACTGGAAACCATCTCTTCCATACATCATTTGATGTGTCTACAGCATTTCTTATTTGTCTGTGTTATATCATCCAAAGACTGCAGTGCCACACCAAGATCATTGAAGCAAATCAATCCTATAGACATTTAGAAGGGCTCACTGCAATCCAAAACTACCAATGGGAGGCATTCCAAAAGACCATGCCTCCCTCTTAGCATAGCAGTGCCCTCACGCTATGGTCAAAATAGGTCAAATATGCAGGAGCTCAGCCCCAGTTCATGACAATAGCTACAGCAGTCAACATCATTGTCTAGTTTAGTGATGGTTAAAGTTTCTAATGAATTATACTTTCATAAATGTTTCATTTTGTACAGCAAGAGAACAGTTTGCTAATCTGTGGATTAAGTGATGCTTTCATACTCCATGACAGCTGTAAATTATTTAGTACCCCTGTGACAAAAAAGTGTGTCAAAGTTAACTAAATTCTTTATTCATTTATGTAATAAAGTGAAATAACATTTCATATGTTCTGGTTTGACGAGCTTTTCCTCAGAGCAATCACAGAATGCAGAGCTATGGCTGGATGAAAGTTATTTTGTGTGGTCACAACAGTATGTGTGATTCGTTGTACAGATTTTCAGCCCTTGTCTTTGGATTGGTAATGGGAGCAAGACGTTGATTTGATATTTCATAACCAGAATCACATAACAATACAGGATTGCACAATTTACAACATTCAAGGTGAGGTTTTAGGCTAGAATTATTAAAAATTTTATGATCATGTGCTGAACCTGGCCATCTACAAACAATGTCTGATATTTTAACCATAACTGGCCATTGTTTGCATATTAATGTAAATATAAGCCTTTCTTTCTTTTATTCTCTACTGCATTGTCATCACCAAGGGACTTAATTCTTGTATGTGTGCAAGCTGTGGCCCCAAAGACTCATGTGAGTAAAGCTGTTTTTTTAAAAAAATCTCTCCTATGCTCCAGCAATTTCCTCCTGTGTGTTTAAAAATTTAATGTATGCCTGAATAAGGTATGCAACGTACTCTGAAGCCTTTTCAATAACCCTGCTAGCTGTCCTATTGTCAACACCACTGAACTCTCCAACAGATAGAAGCAAATCACCAGAGGCAAAATATATGACAATCAATAATAACCAGTTGATTGGTGCAACAGTATTATTTCTGAAAGAAAAAAGAAAAGAATACATTCAAATCCAGCCTGTTTACCCTTGCATTATCCATTTATATTACAGCTTTTTGCTCATGATAGGGTAGCCCATGATGAAATCCCAAAGTAGATATCAGTCAGTGTAGCTACCATGTGAATTATTCCCAAGTTATCGGTAGCAAATGTAGTATATTACCAAAAGTTTTTATGTTCCATTTTAACACAGGTGTACATACTGATGGGAACTATAACTGATTTACTTGGTTTGTGTTTTTTACATATTTTTCTTTCCTAAAACTTATTCTATAGACTGTAAAATTCTTTGTAACAAAAAGTTATCCTAAACAACTTTATTTGTATGTTATAGAAAATAAAGACATGAAAAATATTCATAAATAAGAAAATAAGTAAAATTTACAAATAACATAAGGTTTTCCTATTTTGAGATTAATAGCTTTTATACTGCTAGCTTCTCTTCCAAGTTCATATTCATGATATCTGCATTATGCAACTTATAGTGTACAAACTCAGTGTACAATTATCTTCATGAGACATTCATGTAGTCTAGGGGTATTTTTGGTGTGAGATATGAGTCAGTTGATTCTCTGTTTTTTGAGTGTTTTAATTTATTGTGAATGTACTTCACAATATCATCTATAAGTTGTGTCAGTATTATTCAGCTATCTGTGTGAGTGTCATTCCCATTACTGACCTACCTGGAATTCCCACAATGGTGAATCAACAAGCAAGCAAATAATTTTCAATAAAATTCAAAATACCCCACAGTACTTCCCAATGACAGTGTCCTGTTACAATGAGCAGCATTTTCTTGGACAATTTTACTAGCATGGTGACTTTAACTGTGACTCTCCAATTGTTTGTAACGAATCTGCACAGACAAAAAATGTTGTGAAAATGGAAAGTGGTGTACTTCCACAACATTCTCCTGTCTGTTGACAGGGGACA
Organism: Schistocerca serialis cubense; assembly: GCF_023864345.2. Classification (NCBI taxonomy): domain Eukaryota; kingdom Metazoa; phylum Arthropoda; class Insecta; order Orthoptera; family Acrididae; genus Schistocerca; species Schistocerca serialis. The sequence continues at coordinate 447,808,577 of NC_064639.1, read as the reverse complement.
TTTGTATCAACAATGTTTGGCATATTTTGATCATCTTAGAGACTTAAAAATGCTTCAGATAGTATTTTACACTTGCAGAACATTGTTCATATGTTGTTGTTGTGGTCTTCAGTCCTGAGACTGGTTTGATGCAGCTCTCCACGCTACTCTATCCAGTGCAAGCTTCTTCATCTCCTAGTACCTACTGCAACCTACATCCTTCTGAATCTGCTTAGTGTATTCATCTCTTGGTCTCCCTCTACGATTTTTACCCTCCACGGTGCCCTCCAATGCTAAATTTGTGATCCCTTGATGCCTCAAAACATGTCCTACCAACCGATCCCTTCTTCTAGTCAAGTTTTGCCACAAACTTCTCTTCTCCCCAATCCTATTCAATACCTCCTGATTAGTTATGTGATCTACCCATCTTATCTTCAGCATTCTTCTGTAGCACCACATTTCGAAAGCTTCTATTCTCTTCTTGTCCAAACTAGTTATTGTCCATGTTTCACTTCCATACATGGCTACACTCCATACAAATACTTTCAGAAACGACTTCCTGACACTTAAATCTATACTCGATGTTAACAAATTTCTCTTCTTGAGAAACGCTTTCCTTGCCATTGCCAGTCTACATTTTATATCCTCTTTACTTCAACCATCATCAGTTATTTTACTCCCTAAATAGCAAAACTCCTTTACTACTTTAAGTGTCTCATTTCCTAATCTAATTCCCTCAGCATCACCCGACTTAATTTGACTACATTCCATTATCCTCATTTTGCTTTTGTTGATGTTCATCTTATATCCTCCTTTCAAGACACTGTCCATTCCGTTCAACTGCTTTTCCAAGTCCTTTGCTGTCTCTGACAGAATTACAATGTCATCGGCAAACCTCAAAGTTTTTACTTCTTCTCCATGAATTTTAATACCTACTCTGAATTTTTCTTTTGTTTCCTTTACTGCTTGCTCAATATACAGATTGAATAACATCGGGGAGAGGCTACAACCCTGTCTCACTCCCTTCCCAACCACTGCTTCCCTTTCATGCCCCTTGACTCTTATAACTGCCATCTGGTTTCTGCACAAATTGTAAATAGCCTTTCGCTCCCTGTATTTTACCCCTGCCACCTTCAGAATTTGAAAGAGAGTATTCCAGTTAACATTGTCAAAAGCTTTCTCAAAGTCTACAAATGCTAGAAACATAGGTTTGCCTTTTCTTAATCTTTCTTCTAAGATAAGTCGTAAGGTTAGTATTGCCTCACGTGTTCCAACATTTCTACGGAATCCAAACTGATCTTCCCCGAGGTCTGCTTCTACCAGTTTTTCCATTCATCTGTAAAGAATTCGTGTTAGTATTTTGCAGCTGTGACTTATTAAACTGATAGTTTGGTAATTTTCACATCTGTCAACACCTGCTTTCTTTGGGATTGTAATTATTATATTCTTCTTGAAGTCTGAGAGTATTTCGCCTGTCTCATACATCGTGCTCACCAGATGGTAGAGTTTTGTCATGACTGGCTCTCCCGAGGCCATCAGTAGTTCTAATGGAATGTTGTCTACTCCCGGGGCCTTGTTTCGACTCAGGTCTTTCAGTGCTCTGACAAACTCTTCACACAGTATCTTATCTCCCATTTCATCTTCATCTACATCCTCTTCCATTTCCATAATATTGTCCCCAAGTACATTGCCCTTGTATAAACCCTCTATATACTCCTTCCACCTTTCTGCCTTCCCTTCTTTGCTTAGAACTGGGTTGCCATCTGAGCTCTTGATATTCATAAAAGTGGTTCTCTTCTCTCCAAAGGTCTCTTTAATTTTCCTGTAGGCAGTATCTATCTTACCCCTAGTCAGACAAGCCTCTACATCCTTACATTTGTCCTCTAGCCATCCCTGCTTAGCCATTTTGCACTTCCTGTCGATATCATTTTTGAGACGTTTGTATTCCTTTTTGCATACTTCATTTACTGCATTTTTATATTTTCTCCTTTCATCAATTAAATTCAATATTTCTTCTGTTACCCAAGGATTTCTATTAGCCCTCGTCTTTTTACCTACTTGATCGTCTGCTGCCTTCACTACTTCATCCCTCAGAGCTACCCATTCTTCTTCTACTGTATTTCTTTCCCCCATTCCTGTCAATTGTTCCCTTATGCTCTCCCTGAAACTCTCTACAATCTCTGGTTCTTTCAGTTTATCCAGGTCCCATCTCCTTAAATTCCCACCTTTTTGCAGTTTCTTCAGTTTCAATCTGCAGTTCATAACCAATAGATTGTGGTCAGAATCCACACCAGCCCCAGGAAATGTCTTACAATTTAAAACCTGGTTCCTAAATCTCTGTGTTACCATTATATAATCTATCTGATAACTTTTAGTATCTCCAGGATTCTTCCAGGTATACAACCTTCTTTTATGATTCTTGAACCAAGTGTTAGCTATGATTAAGTTATACTCTGTGCAAAATTCTACAAGGCTGCTTCCTCTTTCATTCCTTCCCCCCAATCCATATTCACCTACTATGTTTCCTTCTCTCCCTTTTCCTATTGACGAATTCCAGTCACCCATGACTATTAAATTTTTGTCTCCCTTCACTACCTGAATAATTTCTTTTATCTTGTCATACATTTCATCTATTTCTTCATCATCTGCAGAGCTAGTTGGCATATAAACTTGTACTACTGTAGTAGGCATGGGCTTTGTGTCTATCTTGGCCACAATAATACGTTCACTATGCTGTTTGTAGTAGCTAACCCGCACTCCTATTTTTTCATCCATTATTAAACCTACTCCTGCATTACCCCTGTTTGTTTTTGTATTTATAACCCTGGAATCACCTGACCAAAAGTCTTGCTCCTCCTGCCACCGAACTTCACTAATTCCCACTATATCTAACTTTAACCTATCCATTTCCCTTTTTAAATTTTCTAACCTACCTGCCCGATAAAGGGATCTGACATTCCACGCTCCGATCCGTAGAACACCTGTTTTATTTCTCCTGATAACGACGTCCTCCTGAGTAGTCCCCGCCCGGAGATCCGAATGGGGGACTATTTTACCTCCGGAATATTTTACCCAAGAGAACGCCATCATCATTTAATCATACAGTAAAGCTGCATGTCCTCAGGAAGAATTTCGGCTGTAGTTTCCCCTTGCTTTCAGCCGTTCGCAGTACCAGCACAGCAAGGCCATTTTGGTTAATGTTATAAGGCCAGATCAGTCAATCATCCAGACTGTTGCCCCTGCAACTACTGAAAAGGCTGCTGCCCCTCTTCAGGCTTCTCAACAGATACCCCTCCGTTGTGGTTGCACCTACAGTACGGCCATCTGTATCGCTGAGGCACGCAAGTCTCCCCACCAACGGTAAGGTCCATGGTTCATGGGGGGATTGTTCATATGTAAAATTAAAATTCTGTCTTTCCTGGTAATTCTCATGTGTTTACTTTTATCTGCACATCTGCTCCCAGGCTAATAAAGGCAAATACATCCGAATCCTTTAGCAGAAAAATGCAGAGCCTAGCTGGCTGGGTCACTGAAGATGATTTCTGGGTTTCCTACCAAATTGAATATGATAGAGTTTTGCATGCGAAAGCCTTCAGATTGATAGAATGAGAGACAAACAGAAATGACTTTCACAAAAGACATGTGAGACAGTGTTTTCAGCCTAAATGACCTCCCTCTTTTCCAGAAAGATTACCTCACAACATAGTCTACCATCACAAAAATTATTCTTCATGACCACAGTACGATGCACAATAATTCAAAGTTTTCCACACTACTCAGTACAATCAGTGAATATGCTTACATTACTAATGATGTGATACAAACAGCAGTGGCTATTAGCAAATTTCATATAGCAAATGTGACTTTGCTCCATTGAGAAACTCACTTGCTGGAACAACAGATACAGTAAGTGATATACACAAAAAAATTGGGCAGCAGAATGCCTTCACAGTTTTGAGAACATTTAAGGGAGCTGATGACCCAAAAAAACTTTCCAGTAATCACACTTTTGACATGTTGGTTAAACAAGTTACCATCACACATTCAAACAGTGATAACTTCATATGAAAATGTCACATGGGAAACCAAATTACAATTAGCAGATAAGCTTTTGTAATTTCGCAGTTCAAAAAATGGTTCAAATGGCTCTGAGCACTATGGGACTTAACTTCTAAGGTCATCAGTCCCCTAGAACTTAGAACTACTTAAACCTAACTAACCTAAGGACATCACACACATCCATGCCCGAGGCAGGATTCGAACCTGCGACCGTAGCGGTCACGCGGTTCCAGACTGTAGTGCCTAGAACCGCACGGCCACCACGGCTGCCCTAATTTCGCAGTGACAGTGCCATTGGGTAAGGGACGAAAATGGGTTGCAGCAGCAGTTTCCTCTCCTCCTGTCAGGGTAACAAGTTACTGATGGACACTGAATACTCGCAGAAGCACATGACAGTTATGTCACAAGTCAACACTAAGTTGCAGCAATCAACATGATTTCTAGACATACGCTGTTTACACGAGACACAACACTATCTGACAGTACCAGGAATACCAGCTACAAGAAAGAACAAACACTGTTGTATTGGTTTCATGTGAGTTTTAGGAAAAGAGCACACAAATGTTCCATGTCATGCAGTCACCCGAATGCCAAGCGTGACACTGAAACAGGCATAATGGGTTACAGTACATAAAAAATGAACGACCAGTACAGACAGATTGGCTATACAAGTTTAGTGCTACCTGCACAGGACAACTGTAGATTGTACATCATAGACAAGATATGAAACCAGTATGTTCTGGGGACTTTATGGCAGGTTAAAACTATGTGCTGGCTTGAGACTCAATCCTTTGCTTTTCACAGGCAAGTAGTTTACTATCTGAGCTACCCAAGTATGAGTCATGGCCTTTCCTCACAGTTTTACTTTAGCCCAATCACAAACAAAGATTAAGAGTTTCTGTGATAACTGCATATTATGATACCACTTTAGATCAATTGAAAATTTGTTTCAAGCTCAGTCATTAAGTATGCAATTTATGACATTGACAGAAGTAAGTGATACACTAAAGTATATTTGAGTTATTGGTGCACACTTTTCAAATTCGTCAATAATATACAAAATCTTTGTTGTAAGGTATAATGTGGAAATGTAAACTTAGGAATAGTTGGTAATCCTACAGTTTTCACTTCATGATTAAACACAAACATTAAGTGGAGGAGAATTTATTTCTGTGCATGATATAAGTTACTTTCATTTCATTTATACAATTTATGACAAACACAATATGTACTCACCAAAATTCCAGAGTTCATTTACATAAATAGCCTTCAATTCATTCAAAAAATGTAGTTAACTTCACCAGAAACAATTTCTCTTGATAGGAAGTTATAACAAAGTCCAACTAAAAAAAGGGATCGTCCAAATGGGACAGATATCAATAGATATGACAGACAAAAAAATGACTGGAGTTTCAGAAAAATGGAATTACTTTTTCTGGAGAAAGAAGAGCTTCACAAATTGAGCAAGTAAGTAACATGTTGGTCCATGTCTGCACCTTACACAAGCAGTTATTCGGCTTGGCATTGAATGATAGAGTTGTTGAATGTGCTCCTGAGAGATATCATCACAAATTGTTTCTAATTGGCATATTAGAGCATCAAAATCAGTGACGGATGGAGGGCCCTGCCCATAATGCTCCAAATATTCTCAATTGGGGAGAGATCCAGCGACCTTGCTGCCCAAGGTAGGGCTTGGCAAACATGAAGACAACCAACAGAAACTTTCACTGCCTGTAGACAGGCATTGTCTTGCTGAAATGTAAGCCCAGGGTGGCTTTCCATAAAGGGTAAAAAAAAAAAAAAAAAACGAGGTGTAGAATACTGTTGACTTAGCTCCATGCTGTAAGAGTGCCACACAAGACAACCAAAGGGATCCCACTACAAAAAAAAGTGACACCCCAGACCATCATTCCTGGTTGTCAGGCCATGTGCAGGCAACACCCCTGTCCAGGGCATCTCCTGACACATCTTTGGTGGTCACTTGAGTTAAATTTGAAACAGGACTCATCACTGAAGATAGTTTGACTCCAGTCAATAAGACTCCAGGCTGAAGACATTTCTAGAGACATCCCAGATAGTGGTGTGATACCAACTTGACTGTTACCCACCATATAGTCCAACAATCACAAGTGATGATCTAGGGTTCCATTTCTTTTTATAACAGGACCTCTTCAGTGGTCATACATGACACCCTTAGAGCACAGCAGTACATCAATGATATTCTATCTCCTGTTTTGTAGCCCCTTATGACAAGCCATACTGGGCATATATTTCAGCAAGATAAAGCCTGCCCACACACAATCAGAGTTTCTATTGCTTGTCATCATGCTTGCCAAATCCTGCCTTGGCAAGCAAGGTTACTGGATCTCTCCCCAAGTGAGAACAATTTGAGCATTATGGGCAGGGCCCTTGAAGCATCTCGTGATTTTGACAATCTAATGTGCCATTGGATAGAATTTGGCATGATATTCCTTAGGAGGAAATCCAAGAACTTTGTCAATCAATGCAAAGCCAAATAGCTCATAATGGCCAGAGGTGGAACAAAACATTATTGACTTGCTTTATTTGTCAACCTCTATCTGCTGAGTGAATCATGCAATTTTCCTGAAATTGTAAGCATTTGTTTGTCTGTACATGTGCATCACATCTACTGATTCCCACCCCATTTCGACAGCTCCTTCATGGTACACTGTTTTTTTTTTTTTTTTTTTTTTGTCTTAGAGATTATTTTCAAATGTAAATCAACATTTTCCTGGGTAATTTTTTGAACATTCTAAATTTTAAATTCAGAACTATATAAAATATCCTTGGTAACTATTTTCATCCTCAGATTTTTCTAACTGTAAAAAAAAAAAAAAAAAATTATCAATATTATGGCTGAATGGATAACTGAATAAATTATAATTAATTTGACAACTAAACTCCTAGAACAGTCTGGAAGTGAGGTTAAGTAATAAATATCATACAATGCATGCCAAACAATACATTCTTTTATTTGCATTTGAAGGAGATGCATTATTGTCTCTTTTCAATTTGAATGTTGCTGGTTATCAGGAATTTATAAACAATTGAACTTCAGTATTGTTGTAAAAGGTAATTACACTGTAACATTAACTTCTGAAACTTTGATGAAAAGGAAGTGTGATCATTTTTCCTGTGTGACAATTCGGTTGTGAAATAAATCATAGAGTGAATACACAGTAACAGTGTCTTTTCCTGCAATTAACATCCAGGACTTGCTTACACTCACTAAACGATGACCACCACATTTCATAAAAACCAGGATGAGTGTTTAATTTACTGTATAAATTAAATAACTGTATAACACTCTTTTCCAATACATCTAGTTGCTCTTACATAACATAAATTTTAGGTAGAAAAGTGCAAAAATATAATGAAAGAACTGTATTATCAGTAGGTAATTAGGAAAGTGCAGGCTCCTCTGGGATCTTAAGCAAATTGTGAAGACAATAATATTGATTTATTCTACAGAAGAAAATGTATATATTGTAAAAAACAACAATGGGGAGATCATCCATGGAATGAGAAAACTTGATCAGCTCAAAATAAGCTTGGACATCAAAATAACACAGACAGAATTTGTCCCAGAAACAATTACTGGTGGTGAAATTCTGACTGAATTCTGGAAGAAAATATATGATAGCTATTTAAAAATAATAGAATTTGTGTTCTGTGAATTTCTTAAACTCAGGGAACAAAAACTAAAGAACAGCTGAGTGAAGCAGTTCGGGGAGGGAGCATCAAATGTGAATCAAGATGTGTACAGACCAATAGATCACAAAATGTAAAGAACTGAAGCTGCACAGATTTACTGAAAACAATTTCCTTTCAAAGAGTTGATCAAATAAAAGTAGACTTCAAACCACTAGACTCCAAGTTAGAGGAAAACACCAGTAATTATTTGAAAGTATGCAGATGAAGAGAAAATCCTCACCATACCAGTCACAATACAGAGTTAAAAATTACTTGCAGGGTTGTAATCTTACCCTCCCTCACATCATTTGTTGATTGTCACACATTTCATAATAAATTCATTTTTGACTTTATAGATTTTCATGGTTCCAATTTGCATAATAACTACTGAAGAAATACCTGTTTTTATCTTTATTTTTATTTCTTCACATTTTTCGACCTCACATTGTCTTTACAATTTCCACTTCATTATCAAAAATTACATTGTTATCACCAAACCTAAAAATGTGTCCGATTGCATCAGAGGTCTGCCCACTATTATTTCATTCTGCAGGACTAACAATATTGCAAAGAGTTTACAAATTTTAAGTGTGCTAAATATTTCATAATTTCCAATCTTTCTAAAAGAAGAGTAATTTTAACTGTACACATAGTACATATCAATTGTGACAAAGAAAATAAAATAATTTCTGTTTATACATTTTAGCCTGAAATATAATACATTGTATACAAAATCATATGAAATTCTTTTAGTTAAACAGCTGAGATAATATTAACCTGCTTAAAAGGTAGAAAGTATATCTGGTATCGATAACTTCCGTTGAATAAAGGTAATGTTAGAGGAGGGTGTCCCTTTACAGGGTATAGTAAAGGATGTGGATTCCAGAGTGGATGTAGTTGAAAACAGGATTATTGCTTTAGAAACTGAAGTTAAAAGAGACAAAATATTTTGTGACAACCATAACAAAACTTTGAACAGTAATGGTAATGATGGTGAAGATAGTACTGTGCATTTACCTATGTTTGAATTAATTATTTCATGTTAGGAATCCAGAAAGTGAAGCTGCCATCCAAACAGATACATCTGTATTATTTATAGATAAACGTATTTTTGTAATTTTCCATTGTATTGATGTTTCTATGCTTTTGTGTCAAATTTTGGCTCAGATCTATTTTCTGTAGCTACACATGCTTCTACATTATTACACATCTACATTATTTCAGTACAACAATGAACACAATCAATTTTCAACAATACAATGTAATTGGATACATAAAAAATCTACTCACCAAGTGACAGAAGAACACACACATAAAAGAATGCAAGCTTTTGGAGCCAGTGGTTTTTTCTTCCAACAGAAGCGCTGAAGGGAAAGGAAGAGGAGTGAGGGAAAAGGACTGGAAAGGTTTAGAAAAAGGGGTAGATTTCAGAAAAGTCACTGAGAACCCCGGGTCATGGGGGACTTATTGGACAGGATGAGAAGGAAAGATTGATTGTTGGGGACTGCACTGGGTGAGATTTGAAAACCTGACAGTTTAAAGGTGGAAGACAGGGTAATATGCAAGACAGAGATTAGTGCTAAGACATCATGCATGAGTTAATAAGAGTGAAAAGCTAAGTGCATTGTACATAACAGGAGTGGGAGGGGGACAGGGAAAAATAAACAGTTATGAAAATGAAAGATGTAGAAAACTAAAATGGAGTGAAGAAAGGAGTAGTTACTGTGAAGAAATACTGAGATGGAAGAAATTAACATAAATTAAGACCAGATGGGTGATGACAACCAAGGACATGTTGCAGTGCTAGTTTCCACCTTTGGAGTTCTGAGAAACTGGTCTCTAGGGGAAGAGTCCAGATGGCACATGTGGTGAAACAGGCGCCGAGGTCCTGACTGTAATGTTGTCAAGTACGCTCCGCAACAGGATATTGGGTGTTGCCAGTATATATTCTGCCAGAGTCTCATGCTTAACAACTTTCATGGAGGACACTCTTGGGAAGGTGGTGTTGGTGTTGGTGGTGGTGGTGTGGTGTGTGTGTGTGGGGGGGGGGGGGGGATGGCATGTAGTGTGGCAGACCAGGGAACAACATTATGTAGGTAAGCCACTAATGGCAACTGGTTACATATGAAACATGTATTTTGTAGGTAACTGCTAACATGTTTATTCTTGTTTCCATTTGGATATGAGTTTATTATTAGTTTACTGTCAAATAGTCTTGTTTTTGCCTTTCAGTTCATTATTTTACATAAATTTACAATTCCCAGAAAATTCAAAAATAATTAGCATGTCATCAGTTTCTGAAACCTCATTTCTAACTTCTGTACCATACAAATGATAGATAAATAATGTTCAAAACTAAATCGAGATTGAGTGCAAATGTTAACTGTTGACCACTGTAACTAAGTGGTCAGGCAGTTGACTGCCATGTGGAGAATCTGGGCTTGATTGCCAGAACTGCGAGGGATTTTTTTCTTCATGGAAGGACTTGTTCACTGTGCACTCAGCCTCATGAAGCCAACTGAGGAGATATTCGACCAATTAGTACCATTCCAAGGTCAAGAAACCAGCAACACCCAGGAGAGCAGTGTCCTGACGACATGTCCCCCATACCACATGCACGCCATTGGCAGAGGATGAAATTGAGGTCATGTAGTCTCAATTGGCCCATCTGAGGCCAGAATACAAATCTTTCCTTTATTTCCATAGCTATATAATAGCTGAAATTTTATAGAGAAAAACATATTCGTCTATGATATAAGGTATGTAAACAAAATCTCCATTTGTTGTGGAACACTTTCCTCTATTTGACCATGCATATTAGTCTTCTCTTCTTCTTCTTCTTCTTCTTCTTCTTCTTCTTCTTCTTCTTCTTCTGCCACCACAGGTTTAGGCCTAGGGTCTGTCTTGGTCTCATCATCTCTTCCTTAGTCTGCCAACATTTCTCTCGTGCCATGGCTCACAATTTATTGCTAGTTTTGGAAAGTCTTTGTGGCATCATATGAAATGCATGTTCTTGCCAATTTCTTTGTATTGGATTGCTCTTTGGGTTATTGGTTGCCTCCCTAATTCTTCCCTTGTTACTTCATTTAAAATTTTGTCTCCTCTAGTGCACCCTTTCACCAATGTTACACACTTCATTTCTAATGCTTCTAGTTGTGATAATCTTTATTTCTGAGAGTGCAACTTTCTGCTCCACATAAAAATGTGAGAACTGCCAAGACTTTATAAAATAACAGGTGTGTCTCTTTATTGTGCCGTATGTATGCTGGCAAATATTAGTTTTTTCTGTATATTAATATCTTTTTCATGTGATATGCCACATCCTAAACATTTTAAATGAGCTACGTACTCTTATCACTATATTATTAAGGACTTTTTTTTGTTTTACTGTGTGAATAGCTAAAAAGCCATGGTTTCAGTGAATAGCTAAAAAGCCATGGTTTCAGTTTTATTTGCAGATAAAATCATATTGTTGCTTGTGCTTATCTCATTTGATTTATGTAATGCCATTTGCAATTTATCTTTGCTATCATGTATGATAACTTAATCTTCCACCAATAACATCATGTGAATATGTTCATTTCTCCCAGTATTTATGCCTGATGGTGTCGACCTTTTCCCCATTCTCTGATTGTGTTATCTAAATAGATATTGAATAATATTAGTGAAAAGCTATACCCATGTTTTACACCTTGGTTTGTTTTTATTTCATTCGATATTTCTTTAATTCTTGTGTTCAGATATAAGTCATCTTCAGCTTGGCTAAGACATTTAAGGATTCCTCTTTTTCCATTGTTCCCCATAGCTTATTCCAGATTAAATTCTCACCTTTTTGTATTATCTGTTTCACTGTGAAAAAATCATGTATGCATGATCTTCCCCTTCAGAAACATACTTGTCCCTACATCAAAATTACATTTGGGAATTTTTTTGGTCTTTCACTTTTTATTTTGCTGTAGGTTTTTTAAGCAATAATCAGAATACTTATACCACTGTATTTAGGCATATTACTTCTTTCTCCTTTCTTATGTACTGAAATGATCTTTGCTATTTTTCATTTTTCTCACATCTCATATTTTATACATCCAATGTTAAAGAGATGTATCATACTTATTCTAAGAGAATTCCTCTATTTTTAATCAATTTGGAATTTATTCTATCTAATGATGGTGAATTCTTGTTGTAACAGTGACCGGAACGGTCACGGGGTTGAAGTGACAGAAAGTGCGGCGGGACCCGCGGAGCGGCCCATGAACAACAACACAATGGGAGAGGACAGACACGACCAATGAAGGACAGAATGAACAACAACAAGATCGAAACAACAGAGTCACAAGAAAACCTAACAACCACGTCCACTCGTACACAGAACAAGAAAGTAAATAAGCTATCTAAGGCGAGGCGATGTGTCCAGAGACGTACGCAACGTTAGACTGGCTGGCTGATAGAGAGGCAGGTGCTTAAATACTCTATTGGTGGTGCTGCTATTGGCCGCTGGAACCACGTGTTCCACTGTGGCGCCCTCACACTAAATGCGGGCCAGGAGTCGTGCGCCGCCACAGCTTATGGCGCGATGGTGCAGAGACCTCTAGGGGTCTTCGACATCCATAATGTCTGGCGGGGATTCAAATTCCGTGGTGCGCAGTACCAGAATTCTGGTTTCTCATTTTTTTAAAACTATCTTCACTTCTGCCAGGTCTATGTAATCCATTCCTTGCAGCTGTTCTTTATTATCTGCTTCTCTGGTTTCTGGATTGTACCAATAGTCCATTATAAAGTGTAATCTAGTCAGATTTTTGTATTGTACTTAGATTTATGGTATCTCCTTTATCTTTGTTGATCACATGGTTATCATGTTCAGTTCTGCTTATAAACTTGTCTTAAGTTGTTGTATGTGCTGATCTTACTTTTGATTCCGTTTTTAAAATAGTGTTGCTCTTTAGCTTCATTCCTAACCTTTTTTCCAATTGGTTGTGTGTTTTTCACCTAGCACTTCACTTGACATCTTCTTTATAACTTTTTTATTTTTCATCATTCTTCATTTATGTCTTCATTAGTTGAGCAGCTGTGTGATTGTGTTCTTATATAGATTTCTTAAGATCTCTTCTTGCAACATATATGCTGTAAATCTTTTATTTAAATAATTGTCATCTTTATTTTTAATTTTTATTGATTGCTTTTTCCGTCTTGACCATAGCTGGAATTTGATTTTGCATGGTAGTTGTCTTTATTTATATTGCTGCCTGTATATACTCAAGGGCCTCTTGTACTTGGAGCTAACATTTGGTTAATTATTACATAAAATGTTGGTGAATGGTAACCTTGTGCAGAATACGTAAATTTGTGAATGTCTTCCTGCTCAAAGAATGTGTTTGTTAACTTCAGTTTGTTAAATGTTACAAATTCCCTTAGTCTTGCTCCATTTTGATTTATAATATCTTCCGTATTATTATGTTTTCCAGTTTTAGCATCTAAATCCCCTGCTAAAATAATGTGGTCCTTATTGTTCAATATATTTAAATTTTTCTGAAATTCTTCACATTCTAGGTTTGTTTCTTCGTTCTTCCCTTTCCATGTGCATAATTTCCTGTTTCTGTTAGATGTCTCCTATAAATTTTAATCTTATTGTTAAGAGTCTTTCATTTACTAAAGAATAATCTCTTATTTTATCACACCACTTAATTTTTGTTAAAATGACTACCCTCCAATGTACTCTTTTTGCTTGTGACATAGTGCTGTAAAGTTGACATAGTCCTCCAGCTTTTTTGTGCCTTTAGGCTTCTTCCTGGTTTCTGTCATCACAGCAATAATTATTTTAATCTTTTGAGAGTTCTGTTCAGTTCAGTTTCGTTTGATCCTAGCCCCTGTACATTCCATGTTACCGTATTCATTAGATCCTCTAATCCTTTTTTAATATCCATATTCATGCATGTAACGCAGTAAATGAAGCAGGCAAAAGGGAATACAAACGTCTCAAAAATGAGATTGACGGGAAGTGCAAAATGGCTGAGCAGGGATGGCTAGAGGACAAATGTAAGGATGTAGAGGCTTATCTCACTAGGGGTAAGATAGATACCGCCTACAGGAAAATTAAAGAAACATTTGGAGAAAAGAGAGCCACTTGTATGAATATCAAGAGCTCAGATGGAAACCCAGTTCTAAGAAAAGTAGGGAAAGCAGAAAGATGGAAGGAGTATATAGAGGGTCTATACAAAGGCGATGTACTTGAGGACAATATTATGGAAATGGAAGAGAATGTAGAAGAAGACGAAATGGGAGATACAATACTGCGTGAAGAGTTTGACAGAGCACTGAAAGACCTGAGTCGAAACAAGGCCCCGGGAGTAGACAACATTCCATTAGAACTACTGACGGCATTGGGAGAGCCAGTCCTGACAAAACTCTACCATCTGGTGAGGAAGATGTATGAGATAGGCGAAATACCCTCAGACTTCAGGAAGAATATAATAGTTCCAATCCCAAAGAAAGCAGGTGTTGACAGATGTGAAAATTACCGAACTATCAGTTTGATAAGCCACGGCTGCAAAATACTAACATGAATTCCTTACAGATGAATGGAAAAACTGGTAGAAGCCGACCTCGGGGAAGATCAGTTTGGATTCCGCAGAAATGTTGGAACACGTGAGGCAATACTGACCCTAAAACTTATCTTAGAAAATAGATTAAGGAAAGGCAAACCTACATTTCTAGCTTTTGTAGACTTCGAGAAAGCTTTTAACAATGTTGACTGGAATACTCTCTTTCAAATTCTGAAGGTGGCAGGGGTAAAATACAGGGAGCAAAAGGCTATTTACAATTTGTACAGAAAGCAGATGGCAGTTATAAGAGTCGAGGGGCATGAAAGGGAAGCAGCGGTTGGGAAGGGAGTGATACAGGGTTGTAGCCTGTCCCTGATGTTATTCAATCTGTATATTGAGCAAGCAGTAAAGGAAGCAAAAGAAAAATTCAGAGTAGTTATTAAAGTCCATGGAGAAGAAATAAAAACTTTGAGGTTTGCCAATCACATTGTAATTCTGTCAGAGTCAGCAAAGGACTTGGAAGAGCAGTTGAATGGAATGGACAGCATCTTGAAAGGAGGATATAAGATGAACATCAACAAAAGCAAAACGAGGATAATGGAATGTAGTCGAATTAAGCCAGGTGATGCTGAGGGAATTAGATTAGGAAATGAGACACTTAAAGTAGTAAAGGATTTTTGCTATTTGGGGAGCAAAATAACTGATGATGGTCGAAGTAGAGAGGACATTAAACGTTGACTGGCAATGGCAAGGAAAGCATTTCTGAAGAAGAGAAATTAGTTAACACCGAGTATAGATTTAAGTGTCAGGAAGTCGTTTCTGAAAGTATTTGTATGGAGTGTAGCCATGTATGGAAGTGAAACATGGACAATAAATAGTTTGGACAAGAAGAGAATAGAAGCTTTCGAAATGTGGTGCTACAGAAGAATGCTGAAGATTAGATGGGTAGATCACATAACTAATGAGGAGTTATTGAATAGAATTGGGGAGAAGAGGAGTTTGTGGCACAACTTGACAAGAAGAAGGGACTGGTTGGTAGGATATGTTCTGAGGCATCAAGGGATCACAAATTTAGCATTGGAGGGCAGCGTGGAGGGTAAAAATCGCAGAGGGAGACCAAGAGATGAATACACTAAGCAGATTCAGAAGGATGTAGGTTGCAGTAAGTACTGGGAGATGAAGAAGCTTGCACAGGATAGAGTAGCATGGAGAACTGCATCAAACCAGTCTCAGGACTGAAGACAACAACTACAACATTCATGCATGATCATTTTCTATTTTGTCCAGCCTTGTTCTGAGGCTCAATGTTGGACTCTGGACATTAATGCTACCAAGTTTGGTAATTGTATGGTAATTATTTTCTGTATTATAGGATGCTAAACAGAGAAAATTTAATTGTAACTACCTAGTATTAATACTATAGTGATTAAAATACCTCATTGATATGACGTAATACAACAATTATGTGTGACTAATGAAATAAAAAGAGCAAACTAACTCTATGATTCAGTATAAAAGTTTTAAAAAATGTAACAGTGATTGACATTTACAATATTTCAATCTGTAGCCACATTTCTACTGTGCCCCCCCCCCATTAAATTTTGTCAGTGCAGTAGAGCTTGCCACACAAGACATAGTCAGCACATAAATGGCAAAGGAAAATCCCTTCTATGCAAAATACACTTGATTCTTTAAAAATTGATTATGCTGTCCAAATAAAACAATACGTAGACTTCAGCTTAAAAAGTCAGTACAGAGAAACTCCCAGCAGAAACCAAGCCTGACACGTGTTGGATTTGGTAACAATAACTTGCAGTGAGCCATAAAGAAAATGCAGTAGAAGGAGCAATATGTGTTCCATCCAATAACAAAAATCATTTAATGTTCTTACAACCCTTAAAAGTAAGCTTAATGAATTTCACAACTGGTCAGACTGCAGCATATCAACAGCTCCATCACATCAAAATTAATAGAAACCAGTATACACAAGTAAATTTACAATTATTTTGAAAGTAATAAATTACTGAGTAATAGACAGTTGGTTTTTGATGTCAGCTGTTGACAACAAAAGCAGTAGGGTGTCTCCTCGGTAACACATATGAAGGGTATGAGAACAAGAAATTTGTTTGAGCAACTCTGTTAGATTTAAGAAAAATTCTGTCACACATGATATAATGATGAAGAAGCTAGAACATTGTGGTGTTGTACATAATCCATTACAACCAAAATTCAACACCTCTGAAAATAAAGTGGGGAATATCACTAGACTCAGCGCTTGGGACTTTCCTGTTAATTGTATATGTAGATAGAAAGAAAATTCCAATGTTCATGGAAAGAGAAAAGTTCAAGTTTTTATGCATTCAATGTGAGCACCATATGTTGGATGACAAAAGTCAAAACAGAAGCTCATTTCCTGCCAAACACAAAGCAGTTGCTCCTTCATTATCAAATTCTCAGCTTCAACAATGTGATATTGCAGACTTTCAAGAGTATCAGGCACAGGGGTGATAAAAATGGAGCCTTTTATGTGATCCCACAGATAAAAGTCACTAGGTGTGAGGTCTGGAGACCTGGGGGGCCACTGGTGATGAAGTTCATCTTTGCCTCCTCTATCAAGAATTTCTCTAATCACATCTGACAATTACCTGAATGATGCCATTCCATGATTTTGGATTGGAAGAGGGGGAGCAGAAAATGAACTTTATCACTGGTGGCATACCAGGTCTCCAGACCTCACATCTTGTGACTTGTAACTGTGGGGTTACGTAAAAGATCACAATTTTATTCCCCATATGTCTGGCACTCTTAAAATTCTGTGACATTGCATTGTTGAAACTGTGAATTCTATAACGAGAGAGCAGCTGCTTTGTGTGTGGCAGGAAATGAGCCACTACTTTGATATTTGTCATGTAACACATGTTGCTCACATTGAAAGCATAAAAATTTGAACTTTTGTCTTTCCAGGAATGTCAGAATTGGGTTTGTATCTTTTGTAGTTAGGAAGCAATAAATGTTTGAAATCTGTTCCTTCTTTTTGAATAGCCCTGTAATATTAGGACTAGCACCAACACAAAGCTGCAAAAATTACTTTAAAGAACTCAACATAATGACACTTCCTAACATGTATTTATACAGTTGTGTAATATATGATAAAGGAAACATAAGGAATTTTAATGTAGTATATCACATGGAAGTCCATAATACCCAAAATAATAGTAACCTATATCTTCTGTCCTCGAGACTGACAATAAAATATAAGAGACTTAAGCACCTACGTCTGAAATTCTATAACAAACTCCCAATGACAGTGATCAATCTACACATGAATAGCTTTATGCATACCATAGGAGTGTGATTCAAATGTATGCCATACTACTCAATTGATGAGTTTCTAAACAGCAACACACAAGAGGAAGGCAATAAGAGCTGATAAGTACATTATAAACTATGCCTGTATATGTGTGACAGTAATGTACAAGCCTTTACACTCTTTTCTACATCATACTTAAGTTAAAACAGAATTATGTATGATATTATTGTATTTGCAAGTAATATAATTAATCTAGTGTGTTATTGCTATTACTGTTATTATGATTATTATTGCTATTGTTATATTTACATTGTCTAGTTCCACTGTGTGTGTGTGTGTGTGTGTGTGTGTGTGTAATCCTTGGATAACATGTGAGATAGTCAGTTCAGCTGATAAAAGGAAGCAGACAAAACAGAATAAATGTCAAATGAGATAGGCAGAGGCAGAGAGTGCAAAGTGGCTAAGCAGGAGTGGCTGTAGCTGAAATCCAAAGTTGTACTAATGTGAATGATAATGGAAAATGTACATGTGATATACAGATAATTTAGAGACTTTAGGGAAAAACAGAAGCACTTGTATGAAAATCAAGAGTTCACGTGACAAGCTAACACTTAGCAAAGTACAGAAGGACCATTGAAAAGAGTATTTAGGAAGTCCATACAAAGAAAACAAATTTGAAGACAATATAAAAGGAGAGGAGGAAGCAGGAGGAGTTGAGATTGGAGATATTATAAGATGAGAAAAATCTTTCAGAACAGTAAAAGACATAACTCAAAACAAGGCACTTGGAATAGATGACATCTCATCAGAATTATTTAAATACCTTGGAGAAGGAGCCATGAGAAAACTGTATCTCCTCATTTGCAAGATATTATGAGACAGGAGAAATATCCTCAGACTTCGAGAAGAATGAAATAATTTCAATTCCAAAGAATACAGGTGCTGGTCAGGGTGAATATTACAGAACTATTAGTTTAGTAAGTCATGAGTGCAAAATAGTGTCACAAAATATTTACAAAATAATGGAAAATGTTTGAAGATGATGTCAAAGAAGATCAGTAGGAATATTTGAGGCGGTACTGATCCTATGACGTATCTTAGAAGGTGGAGTATAGAAAGACAAACTTATGTTTATAGCATTTGCAAATTTAGAGGAAAATTTTGAAAATGTTGACTGGATTCTGAAGGTATGAAGGATAAATTACAGGTAGTGAGCCATTATCTACAACTTGTACAGAAACCAGTTTGCAGTTATAACAGTTGAAGGACATGGAAGGGCAGCAGTAGTTGAGAAGGGAGTGATGTAAAGTTGTAACCTATCTTAAGTGTTATTCAGCCTTTATGTAGAGCAATCAGTAAACAAAACCTAGAAGAAATTTAGAAAGTAAATTAAATTTCAGGGAGAAAAATTAAAAACTTTGAGATTTGATAGTGACAATCTAATTTCGTCAGAGATGGTCAAAGTCTTAGAGGATTAGTTGAACAGAATAGATAGTGCCTTAAAAAGATGATTCAAATAGCTGTTCTATTGATTTTCTCAATAGTGTTTCTTGAAGAGAATGTTGTCTTTCCTGCTGGAATTTCCATTTGAGTTCATGAAGCATCTCTGTAACACTTGCATATTGATTAAAACTACCTGTAACAAAACTAGCTGCATGCCTCTGGTTCACCATTTTCCCTTAATCTGATCTGGACGGCATCACAAACACTCTAACAGGACTCAGCTAGGAGGACTGGCAGTAGCAAACTGTCTAGCAGGACTGCTACCGATCATTTTAACTGGTGAAGTTTTTCTTCTTTGTTTTCTGTTTTACTTCTTAAATTACTTCAGTACGGTGTCTTTATAGGTCAGTAGTGCATTGTGCTTATTGTATAAATGCATTATGCTTAAAAATTTCTAGAGGAAGTATATTTAATTGAATAAAAAAGATTGAAGTAAAGAATACATTGTAAATACAAAATCAATTTAAACTGAACTTACAAATGCAAATAAACATATAATTATACAATAACATTTTTTATCTTTGTGACTTGTGCTTAGTAAGAGCTCCAAACAGGTCATAAACATATATTTAGTACAAAAAATAGAGAAAAATGGACAAAAATTGCTGTAGCAATAATGAGAAAATAACATTACATCTTTTCAAATGAAACCAAAATCTTTGTCAAAACTCTTTGCATGCATGTGCTAAACACTTCCAGCACATAGACTACTTATGAATTTCTTGCACTGCAAACACAGGAAGTTGTTTGAATTTTTGCATCCTCCTATCTCACAGGTCTTCCGTACTGGTACCTTAAGTATTTCAGTGGTCACAGTGAATGTATGAACAGGTCCTTCCTTGGTTGTGCTTACTCAGAGGAGAGTTCTTATGCTAATTTGAAAAGAAACAGTGGCTGGCTAAATTTTTCTCCTGTTGTCTCTCTGTAAAGGATCCAGGCATCAAAAAATTGTAAACCCTTTGGAATATTGTTATTACCACAGGGTGAGGTAGTTGTAAGCATGCCTCTGATGTGATTGGACATATTTTGATATTTTGGGTGAACAGTGTAATTTTGGTTTTGTTAATGTGAAGATTCAAAAGACTGTGTGATGTAGTAAAATGTGACAAAATAAATTAATGTAGAAACAAGCAATGACATTCTTCAAAATTATTTAGATCACTTCAAACATGAGGATCTAAAATATGAGAATTTCAATTTCAAGAATCAGACACCTGGACATGAAGAACTGGAGTCAACTCTGCAAGGAAAGATAAGTAAACTAAAAAGTGTATTGTAAATCTTACTTCTCTTGAATGTTCACTGAAAAGACTTTACCATAGTGGGCAGTAGCAGCAACAAAGAAAGAGGGTGTGGATTACACCCTGATAGGAAGAAACTGTTGTGTCACCAGATTTGTATGAAATAGTATCATACAAAGATCTGGGGGTAGACTTCACTGATGGAGAAACTTCTCTTCGGGTTTTCTTCAGTGTACTCACCATGGTTGTGTTCTCTCACTTCTGCTGCTCTGCAAGGTGTTTGGCTGCGAAGAAATTGTCACATGTTCTATTTCTTCCTGGTTGCAGATTAGATTAGATTAGTATTTTGTTCCATAGATCCATGTTGAGGAGATCCTCGTTGATGTAGAACATGTCAATTTTGCATGAGACGTGTAACAACATGCTCAACAAAAGGTATGTTAGTGTGTCTTTCTCTTTGTTTCCCCAAGTACGGAAATACATTTGCCATATATTTATTACTGGCATCTGCAGCAAGCCAGAACTTCAAAGCAAATTTGTCTGGTTTATTACTCATATATTGTGCATAGCAGCACTGAGCTTTACATGGATAGAGCTGCTCATCTATGGTTATAAATGCAGCTGGATTATGGTTCTGGATACAGTTAGCTACAAATGAATTCCAAACAGGGCTAGCTGCTGTGAAGCTATTGGTCATTAGTCTTTTGGCATGAGTGTGCTTACCATCAAATCTAAAAAACTGCATAACTTCTATGAACTTATTTCTTACCGTAGTGCTGCCCCCACACTTGAGACGACAGAAGTTTCAGTGGGAAATTCTTTCCTCCATACACTCCAGAGAGGGAACTGCATCACAACAATGAAATAAAATAAGCTAAGTGGATGAAAATATCCATTGTTGCACCTTTACAGACATGAAATGTAAAAAATATCTCACTGGTCAGTATGACCAGGTGTGATCCTTTGACATAAAAATGTTTATAATTTGTTCAATTGTTGTAATAGATTTTTGTCTTTTACAAAAATTATAAACCACCAAGGTACATTAAAAGCCTTGAAAAATAAGGCCCATAAACTAAAACATAAGCTATTTATTAGATATTAAAAATGCTCATCAGTCAGATTGGCTGATACTGTCCTTCTAGTGTTATGAATGGATCACGCTAGTATTATATACATGGTCTCCTTTGCAGGTGAGCTACCTTTTCCCAAAAAATGCCCCAAGAAATTGAAGTCAATCATTCATGCTCCCTACTACTGTTGTTATGTGCTTATTTCATTTCACATTGCTTTGGAACATTATGCCCAGGTATTTAAATGCTGTCACTGACAGGGAGCATACTAAGAATTCTGCATTTGAACCTTACATAATTATTTCCGCTACTCATCCACATTAACTTACTCTCTCTACATCACACAAATTATAAATTTTGTCTAAGTAACATTGTATCATCCTGCAGTCCCTCATCCTTGATACCTTATCATACACTACAGCATCATCAGCAAACAACCACATATTAGTGCCCACCCTGTCCACCAGACCATTAATGTATATAGAAAATAACAGCAGTTCTATCACAGTTCCCTGGGGCAGTCTAGATGTAAGGTAACAGGGGATAATATGGCCATACAGCAGCTTTGCTGGCAATGGAAATATCAGCTATGGAAAAATGGATGGGATGTGAAAAGCACAAAGACAACTCAGTACATTTATAGACTCATCTTTCCCTGATAAAGAGCAGGCAGCATTCAGCAGTTTCAGATGGTTTAAATTACTTGGTTACATAATTGCATATAATAACTGTACATGGTAGGGTGTGCTTCTAATGTGAGTCCTTGGATTTGCTGGATACCTAATCATTGAAATAGAAGTCATGTGAAAATGAGTTCTACCAAGTAGTTCGTAATTTAAATTTAAAGGACAGCAGCAGAAATAATATGTTGGGCTAGCTGTTGTACTTCAGTCAAAACGTTTCATAGTAGAATTAAGTTATAAAGATGTTTAGAACAACTGAAAAGTAAGTCATTATTTTATAATGCAGACACCATTCAGTTTCGATTTTTGTAGTGCCAGACAAGTATTTTGTATGTCTCATATATCGTGCAGAGATGTCATTAAATAAAGGGTGAGGGGTGAAACTGTGCCAAAACATGGAGTTCTTCCTAATCATGTAAATCTGATAGCATGTCATAAATTAGTTTTGATTTTAATTTTTCATGCTTAAGATTAAAATCATTTATTAAATGCAGATTGGAAATAGTGTAATGCAAAATGGACATGAAAATGCTTGTTATGTGTTTTTATGAGTGTTCATAGTTCTGTTGCATAGTGTTTTTTTAATTGCAACAAATTATAAAATTATGTGGTGATAAATGTGTGTAAAATTATGTAATGTATTTAAATTTTATAAAAATAGTAAACGAATTGTGGCCATCTTTAGGAATTATTTTGATTAATGCAGTGTCACGTGACCCAACCTAGGACTGGGGATATGAGCGGGAAAAGGTGGTCTTTTGGTCATTGTCCATTGTGATGGTAAGTTCAGAGCAGCAAAGTGACGCCAATGTGTGCGAATAAACCGTGAAGGAACAACGTGAAAGTGTGTAGGTGTGAGACAATAAACAATGTGTATGAATTGGACCAATTATGATTTATCCAGATCGGATTTATTTGTGAACTTTAATATGCATAGCCATAAAGTTAGAATTATCCAGATCGGATTTATTTGTGAACTTGAATATGCATAGCCATAAAGTTAGAAGTATTTTTTGTATAAAGAAATAAGTTTCAATTTGAGCTTGTAAAGTGTACCTCATTTTGCATGAGGTTGTGGTATAGACAATTGTGTATTCAATTCACTGCTTTTCAAAGGCTAGCCAATATATGACTCAGTATTTGGGGCACAAATGCAACCATTCACTACCAACCCCCTCTGCAGAT
This sequence comes from Schistocerca serialis cubense, assembly GCF_023864345.2. NCBI lineage: Eukaryota > Metazoa > Arthropoda > Insecta > Orthoptera > Acrididae > Schistocerca > Schistocerca serialis. Next base: position 447,785,291 of record NC_064639.1, on the reverse strand, counting down.
GAGCCACATGTAAAATAGGTAGTGAATGAGTTCGAGTACAGTCGCATAGATGATAATCATGTCTCTGATGAACCCTCAATATCAAGGACAATCTATTACTTAAGAAGTCTTTGAGCCACTCACATATCTGGGAACTTAATCCATGTGCTCAGGCGTTTATTAACAGTCTGCACTGGGGCACAGTGTGATACACATTCTGGAAATCTACGAATGTGGAATCTGCCTGTTGAACTTCATCCATTGTTTGCAGGATATCACATGAGAAAAGGCCAAATTGAGTTTTGCATGTGCGATCTCTCTTCCATCTTGAGGCAATATATTGTATTTGAACTGGTAATGTGTTCAAGAATTATGCAGCAAACTGATGTTAAGGATATTGGTCCATTCTTTTACCTTTTCGTAGGTTATAGCCATTTGTGCTTTTCTCAGTCATGTGTTACTTTGTGCTGGGTGAGAGATTCATCATAAATCAAAGCTAAGTTAGCTGCCAGTGCCAAGGCAACTCTCTGTAAAATGGAATTGAGATCCATTCAGAGCTGGTGACTTATTTTCAAATCTTTCGATTACTTATCTATGTCAGGGATGCCTGTTATTATGTTCACCATGTCGGAGTCTGTGTGAAAATCAACAAAAGTAAAACAAGAGTAATAGAATGTAGTCAAATCACATCAGGAAATGCTAATGGAATTAAGTTAGAAAATGAGACACTGTAAGCAGTAGTAGTGTTTTGCTGTTTGGACATCAAAATAACTGGCAATGACTGAAGTAGAGAGGATACAAAATGCTGACTAGCAATAGCAAGAAAAGCATTTCTGAAAAAAGAGAAATTTGCTGTCCTGAAAAATAAATTTAGGTGTTAGGAACCATAAATGTGGTTGCCTAGAAGAATGCTGCATATTAGGTAGATACATCAGATAACTAATGAAGAAGTAATGAATGATAATGAGGAGAAAATATATGTATGGTACAATTTTACCAAAAGAAGTGATTGATTGATAGGATATTTATTGAGGCACTGAAGAACATCAAACTGTTACTAGAGGGAAGGACATGTGGACAAAAGCTTGAATACAGTAAGCAGGATCAAATGGATATAGGCCACAAAGGTTATGTAGGGATGAATAGGCTTGTGGAGAATAGACTGGTAGGGAAAGCTATATCAGACCAGTCTTCAGACTAAACATTATGACAACAGACAATGACATCTTAATATAGATGTAGAGTCAGATGATCAAAAAGTAAAAGAGTTTTCTAAAACCAAAACTAATCATAATATAAAAACATTTATAATTTAAAGAACATGAAAATGATTTCTCAATTGAAAATCTTGATGATAACTGAAATGCAATCATAAGGATTCAGTTTATTAATTGAGAACAGAGAATCTGTTAATTGGGAGGGGAATATCTTTAACTAACACAGGTGCAAAATTTTAGGGCTCTCTAAAGCACTTAATAAGGAAAGTAATAAAAATGCAAATTAAGTTAAATTGCAAGTGGAAGGGGAAAGGATTAGGAGAGCTACATAAAGACATACTAAGTTGGTTTGAAAAAGCTTAATCAAACAATGTAAAGTCCAGGCTGGAATATCAACAGTCTTATGAAAGGGATAAATTGATACCATAAAGATGAAATGCTGAGTTGCAGATTGGAGCAATGAAGAGACTATAATACACTAAGCTTTTGGCCAAAGCCTTCCTCAGAAAAGAAAGAAAAACACACACAAATCCACACAAGCAGGCACACCTTATGCAGCTTATGCACTGAATGATAGCAGCAATCTGCAGTGAGAAATATTAGGGCTAGGGACGCTGTGGTGGAGTGGGAAGCGGAGGGAGGTAGGAAATGGGGAGTGGAATGGGGAGGGAAAATGACCAGTGGCTGCATTGTCAGAGAGTGGTGCACAATGAGGGTGAGGGGACATGAACTGGGAGGAGGTGATAGCACAGAGGGGGCAGAAACTGTTGGGTGAGGGTGTGGAGCCATTAGGTTTAGGGTGGAATAATTTTGAGAGAGGAGAATATTTTGTAAGGTTAATTCTCATCTGTGTAGTTTAGAGGAGGTGGCAGTGGACTGGTGGGATCTATATGGCCCATTCATGAAGCAGCCATTCAAATCAAACACATTATGTTTGGCTGTATGTAGTGCTACAGGATGGTTCACTTCAGTCTTGGACACAGTTAGGCAGTGGCCACACATTCTGGTGGATAATTGGCTGGCAGTCATATGAATATAAAAAGCTGTGCAGTGGCTGCAGCAGATCTGGTATGTGGCATGGCTGCTTTCACACATGGTCTGACCTCTAATGGGGTATGATAAACCTGTGACAGGACTCAAATAGGAAGTTCTGGGTAGGTGGATTGGGTAGGTCTTGCACCTAAGTCTTCCACAGAGATATGATCCCTGTAGCAAGGGGCTGGGGTTCAGCATGGTATAGGGATGGACTAGCATGTTTTGGAGGTTGGATGGGTGTCAGAACATCACTTTAGGAGGGGTTATTTGAAAATTAATGGTGTAATTTTATATCACTGTTACTTGGTTATTTATGATTTTAGTGAGAAACTTATTTTGATTATAGATTAAGTATTAGAAAATAAGTGCAGTTTTGGATTGGAGGGAAAAATTTATGTATGTGGTAGATGGAAAGGGGGAAAGGACAACAAAGTACAAACAAAATTTCTTAAACATGGTGTAATAATTGTTTGTATAGGGATAGGAGAGGAGGTTAATAAATTATTATTTGTAAAAGAATGGGCAATGTAGTAGAAGACAGCACAAATCTGAAAGATAAAAAGAAGGAATTTATTAGATTAAAAGAAAAGAAATTATCAAAAGCATAGGCATTCAATGATGAATGGAAAAGGGAACTGGATGCATTACTATAGAATTGTGGGGAAGCATCTAGTAAATGTACTGGGGACTATAAGAAATACTGGGGACTATAAGAAATTTTGTTTGTCTAATGAGGTTAAAACCATTTAAACGATCTTATATTGAACATTGTAATAAATCTGATGCAACAAGGTCTGTGATATGAAAGGACTATGAAAAATGGGAGGATTTATTATTACTGGGATAGCCATTGGTGAATTTATTGATTCACTGATTGCAGTTCTTAATATTACAGTGGCGTTATACTTATGTAAGATTCCAGGCATTTAGATAAATTTCTATACAAAGAAAATAACCAACCTGAAAATATAGATGGTTTACAAAATATGATACATTTAAATGAGGAACCAATGACCAGTAAAGATTTGACAGCTGGATTTATCAAGTAGCTTCAGTGCCTCGATTAAGAAAGTATGTAACACTTTTAAATAGTTGTAGATGTTGTCAATATTGTGTTGCACATTGTGGCTTAAATGAATCAGTTTCTGAATTAACAAGACATGAAGACTGATCAAAATTATCTGTTTGTGCAGATGGCATTTTAATTTGTAACAAAATCTGTGAGATAATTCATTTCTCTTGTTACAGTACACTTTTTTGAGCAAAGGATAAATGACTTTTAAATTGAAAAAAAAATGTAATTTTTTTGTTGGTGAATTAACTGATCCTCAGAAAATAAAAATAATTATTGTATTTCCTGTACCAGAAAAATAGAAAAAACTAAAATCATTTGTCAGTATGAGTGGGTTCTACTGCTAAAAGTAGATTAGTGACCATGGTATGAATATTTATTGAGGAAGTAATCTTTTTAAGAAGAGTGCTTCCCAGGGTGTAGGATAAAAATTGTCAGAAAACTCTTAATGTCAAAAACAAGACTTATCCAACAGTTCAGATCTGGTTTGTCTTTACCTTTTTGCTTATCTTGTGACTAAGGTCATTTCGGCTTAGTTGGTTGTTTATTTCAGTTTAAGGTGATAAATGGTGAAACAAGACAACAAACAATTGCATTTGCTAGTGGCATGTTACTTAAACGTGGAGGGCATACACTGTAACTGGAAGAAACTACTGTCTGTACTTTATCCTCTTAACAAATTCTAAAATAGTTTATTGGGGTAGAAAAATACTGTGTATTCAGATCATAAAACAATATGTTACTTATAAGACTGTGGACTATATCACAGCCAATTAACCAGGTGGGCTAGATATCTTCACTGATTTGATTACAATATTAAATGTTTGAAGGATCTGGAAAATGTAATTTCAGATGCGCTTGGAGAAGAACAAAGTTATGTACCTTCACTCATGAGACAACCACTGAGGTCATCATATCATAACTACCAGTGAGTTAATCATGCATTAAAAGGCAGTTGGACGTTCCTACGAGTAGTAAATGTGGGAAAAGTAACAAGATTCGTGAAAGCAAAGTTCAGTCCATTTATGAACTAAGAATCAGAAATCAATCGATTGAAAGTTTTGCGTATCAGAGTGAGCAATGTCTAATCAAACTTAACCCGCAACTCGCAGCCCTGCGCTTAGCACCAGGTAGTCGTCACCTATGAATACAACACTGCCATCCATCACAATGCAAATTCTTCTAAGTGCAGCAGCAGTAACCACAAGGCTGTGTTACTTCACAACCACGTGGCTGCGGCCCTCGGTGCACAATATTGGCATTCTTCTTCTTTCAAAACTAAAAACCGAATCAATACTGCCACTTGCTTTTTGAGTTCCACTTTGGCTGTGCCTAAGAAACGTGTTTGTTTGTTCTTTAGTCAGTGGCATAGCAAGAACAATTGGTGCACCATATGGATGAGTGAGAGTTTGTGGTTTATCTCCCCTCCAGGTTAATTTTTAATGTCTTTCCAATAGTATTCAGCAGAAATCCTGACCTCCCCTCCTAGAGAACTCGAATGGAAAATTACCAGGTAAGACCAAAGAGATAAAGACGATAGAGACATGGCGCTTGTTTGCGTCACCCAAAGTCTGCCGCTAATTTGGCAGAGGAATTCGGTCTTCTCTTAGAAAATACATTGCGTCCGAACTACAAAGAGAGTATCTCCTTCTGGTACTTGAATCGAGAGATGTGTCTGAGTGGTTATCTACAGAAAAATTACTTGTTTTGCAACGCTCCCTTGTAGCTCCAGCGGACGACGCCGTCAGAATGTCCCAAATGTGTGTGAAATCCTATGGGACTTAACTGTTAAGGTCATCAGTCCCTAAGCTTACACACTATTTAACCTAAATTATCCTAAGGACAAACACACACACCCATGCCTGAGGGAGGGCTCGAACCTCCGCTGGGTCCAGCCTCACAGTCCATGACTGAAGCGCCTCAGACTGCTCTGCTAATCCCGCGCGACCAGAATGTCCCAATTGTTAGCCTGTACAAAGATGTTCAACTGCAGACTGGCATCTCGCCAAAGCGTCGCCAAAGGGTTTCTTTGTCGTCTTCTAATTTTCGCCACCCAAAGAGGTCACGTAACTAGCGACTACTGTCTCATAGAGGCGTCCTGCGAAGCCCTGGCCCAGCATGTTACCAGTTTGTCCAGTGGGGTAGGGCCATGTCTTCCATGACTGATGGGTCCCGCCTTTCCTCCCCGCTCTCCCTTCCCCTCCCTACAAGGAACTTGCTACAGCTGAAGCTTATCTCAGAGCTGAGGCTAAACGCCAAAATTTACGGAATTTGTCGAATAAGAAAACTAACTGTTTAAGCAAGGAAATCCATTTACACTTAAAATCAGAGGTTAGAAAAAGGAGTATGTAATGCATTGATGCTCCCCAACTTCTTGTGACAATCTTCTGGTACAGTTAGAGGGGCCGGTATTTAAACAAACTGCTCCCAATGCAATGATCCAATTGGCAATTTAGTAAGACCCTTGCACCACGGCCCATGAAACTGATGGTTCAGGAATAGTCACATCTTTCAGCACCAGATTTTTTTAAAATTTGAATCGCTACATTCTTCTAGAGCTGGAGGGTATTATGTCATTCTCGCAGATCTTGCATAGGAGGTGGAACAGTTTTGTCATGGGTGACTCTTTCAAGGATCTCAATAATTCTGAAGGGATGTCTACCTAGTGGCCTAGTTTCGACTTGAAACTTTCAATGCTCTTTCCAGTTCTTCTCCCAATATCGTATCTCGCATCTCAGTTTCATCTAGGCTACTCCTGTTTCTTTCGTATAATATTCCTCTCAAGTTAATTTCCCTTTTAGAGCCATTTCACATATTCCTTCTATCTTTCAGATTTCCCTTCTTTGCTTAATACTGATTTCTAGTCCTGATGTTCGTACAGGTGCTTCTCATTTTTCCAAATGTCCCCTTAATAATTTTCCTACAGGCAGTACCTATTTGCACCCTAATTACACGTGCCTTGCATTTATCCTCTAGCTATTCTTCCTCTTCTTCCTCAGCGGTTCTGCACTTTAATGAAGAATTGATCGTTATATCTTACAAAAGGAAGCGAGCAGTACTGTTTTGTTGGTAAAGAAGCGGTAACAGCAGAATTGGTCGTTTTGGTTAGCTCAGTAACTTCTGAACGTGGGTTAGTCATTGGATGTCTCCCGGGTGACAAATCGATCAGAGACATTTTAACCCTTCTGTGGCCATACAAGTCGGATACTGTTGATGCGGTTGTGAAGTGGAAAAGCAAAGGAACAACCATAGCTAAAACAAGACGAGGCACACCGCATGTATGACTGACAGGAACTGTCGATCACTGTCGAGGGTGGTTGTAAAAAATCGCATGATATTAGCGGCGGAATCACTCGTTAGTTCCAAAGTGCTGCCCGCCAGTCCAGCTAGTGTAACCTGCGTAGGGAGTTGAAAAGAACGGACTACAGTGGTGGAGAAACTCCTCAGAATCAAGCATTCCCGTAGTAAATGGTAACTGGCGTTAAGAGCGGCGCCACTGGACAGTGGATGACTGTAAACAAGTTATCTGGAGTAATAAATCATCTAGTAAACTGTGGCAATCCGACGGAAGGGTTGGGATATGGCGAATGCCTGGTGAAATGTACCTGTCATCATGTGCAGTGCCTACAGTGAACTACAGACGACGTAGCGTTATGGTAGATGAATATTTTCGTGCTCAGGGTATCGTATCCTTACTGTGATTGAGGAAACACTAAATTTGGAAGAATATGAACGTATTTTATAGCACTGAGTATTGCCTACTATAGAGGAAAAGTTCGGAGAAGGTGACTGCATCAACATGACAATGCACGCTGCCATGAAGCAGCATCTGCGAGGTAATGGTCTGTGCGCAATAACATTTCTGAAATGAACTGTCCTGCGAAGCGTTCCAATCTGAAATCAATGGAACACCTTTGGGATGAATTGAAATGTCGATTTCGTTCCAGACACCAGAATCCAACATCATTACCTCCTCTGGTTTCCGCTGTTGAGGAAGACTGGGCTGCCATTCCTCAACTGAGATTCAGACACCTCACTGAAAGTGTCTCCAGCAAAGTTCGAGCCGAATGTTGGACACTATCTACACTGATGTCCAGAAACATGTGCCTGGAAAATTTATTTTCATCGGGCATTTTCGTATTTCGTCCAGGACAAGTGATGTTGGAGTGTGGGGTCATGAAGGGCAAGCTGATGATAGATATTGATAGCCATAACCCAGTTCATTGCATATATATTTACTATTGCCACGATATATACAGGGAATGGCAAAAAGATCTGACGGTTTTAAAGTACAAGTAACATGAATGTTGAGAGTGATAAAAATGTTTTATTGGTTTTTACAGAATGTTGTTAATAGAGATTAAAGAAAATAACATTGGAACAACCGACTTCATCAGTTTAAGACTGGAAGATGACGTCCTTCAAATGGTGCCCTTCTGTGATGAAGCACTCTTCCAGTCTCGCACCAAAACTGTCGAACAACTTCTTCCCTAACATTGCAGGAGCCTGGTTGTCGATTTCTTGAGTTATGATCTCCTTAAGTTCGCCCAATAAGCAGGGCTTGTATCTTCAGACTCGTGATTTCAAAAAACCGCACAAGAAAAAATCAAAAACGCTTAGATCAGGGGAGCGTGCTGGCCATGCAATGTCCCTGAAATGCGAGATTACCCGACCACGAAACTTACTTTTCAAAAAGTCCATCAGCTCATTGGCTGTATGGGCAGTTGCCCCACCCTGCGGGAACCACATTCTACTGCACACTAAGCGTTTTCTCCAAAGTTCAAGGATAAGGAAGTTTTGTAACATCAACAGCTAATGTTGCGAATTAACCGTAACAGTTCGACCACCCTCTTCAAAGAAGTATGGTCCAATGACAAGTTTTTCCTACACCACACTACCACAATGACCTCAGAACTATGCAGAGGACGTTCATGCAGTCTTCAGGATTTGTAGCTGATCAATAACGAAAGTTCTGTTTATTTACATAACCGTCCAGATAAAAATGCGTCTCGTCACTCATCATGAAAATTTTTTCATCTGCCATCAAATCAATTACTTTTTCTGAAAATGCTTTTCTCTTTGCGTAGTCACTGGGCTTTAACTGCTGAACAACAGCCATTTTGTATGGATGGAAATGCAGATCGAACCGCAAAATCGTCTTACCGAGCGGTCAGACATATGCAAAGCAGCAGCTTGTTCACGGGTCGGACGCTGAGGACTAGTTTCCACAGCCTCTCTTACTCTACCGACATTCTTTGGCGTCCAGGATGACCTCGGACGGCCTGGCGACTTCCGTTTCAACGCTGAACCGATAGCTCTGAAGTTACACACCCACAGCATAATTGTGTTGCATCTCGGAACTTTTCCTTGTGGACCTAAATTAAAGCGCCTACGGAACTGCCGCTGCACGGCAACACAGGAATAGCCACTTTCTTTTTTTTTTTTTTTTTTTTTTTTTTTTTTTTTTTTTTTTTTTTTTTTTTTTTTTTTTTTTTTTTTTTTTTTTTAAAGAGCCTCGACAACAAACGCGCGATACTCAACTGACCACTGATCCATGGATACTAAAAATGTCCACGTGTGGGCTCTCAAACACGCCTATCCAGACCAACCCCCAACACCTACTCGCTCAACCACACCGCGGTGAAAACTGTCAGGTCATTTTGCCACTCCCTGCACATACACGCAGGAGATCACGGCCATGGCTGTCGACCACCCTAAGACCGACAAGAGAGTCACTGTTGGATACTACAGCACAAGAAACAGTTTGAAACTGCACAGACAGCCTTTATTCGCTGGGAACTGCCTTGCGTGTAGTCAGCTGATGTAGGAATGTGCATACTGTGCACTGTGAAGTGAATGCTCTTGCACCCTACATCCATTGGTTCTTAGAGTACACTGTTCAAGCATAGCTTCTAAGTAATTGCAATTCAGAAAAGTATAGCCTTTGGAATCTTATGTCAAAAAATTGAAGAAGAAGATGGGTATCAAAAGTAAGGCCTGTATTAACTATCATATGTCCGGCCCTGGTAGCTGAGTGGTCAGCACGACGGAATGTCATGCCTAACGGCTCGGGTTGATTCCCGTCTGTGTCGGAGATTTTCTCCGCTGAGGGACTGGGTGTTGTGTTGTCCTTATCATCATCATTTCATCCCCATCGACACGCAAGTCGCCGAAAGACTTGTACCAGGCGAACGGTCTACCCGACGGAAGGCCCTAGCCACACGGCATTTCCATTTCCAACTATCATATTTCTTTGACAAAGATATGATCAAATATTCGTCAAATTTCTTTGACAAAGATCTTTGAAGTGGCGCTAAAAAGGGGTATCACACTGTCATCGTATTTTTCGTCAAAGTTCAAGATGGCTGACAATAACAACTTGTTATTATGTGCAGCAGTTGCATTTACAGTACCACAATTGCACTGTGTGAGCATGTGGAAGAGAAGAGGGGGGAAAAAGAGGAAACGTACCTGGGTGAAGCCGTGGGTATTACGACGAGACGATAAAAGCATTCAACAAAATTTGTTACGTGAGCTTGTGGTGGACGATGTCAAGATGTCAAGTCGTACATAAATTACTTAAGAATGGATGAGCATACATTTCAGTACTTGCTAAGAACTGCTTAAGAACTGCTATATCTGCAGAAGACAGGCTCACAGTAACACCCCAATTCCTTGCTACAGGAGAGAGTTACTCTAGCTTGCAGTAAAGCATTCGAATACCACAGTGCACATTAAGGAAAATAATACCTGAAACGTGTGAAGCAAATTATAAATCACTAAGACCAATATATGAAGGTAAATAAATGTTCAATACACTTTATGTGCATTAATAACTATTTTTATTTTAGAACCAAGTAATAGTTACATTTTGTGTCCCACAACCACAAAATTAATATAAGTATATGAAGTTGATGAGGCGCTTTACAACGTGAGGCATCCTGAGTGCAAAAAATAGATTAAGAAGATTGGAGAGCCACAAGTAATTTATATATACACACATCAAAAAGTTTTGCATCACCTCGGTTCCGAGAGTTCCGGAACCTGCACATAAAATTGGAATAGAGATCAGCATAAACATCCTTTCCGCCCTTTTTATTGCTCATGAAAACAACATGTTGCATGTTGTACCACCATACAGCGACACCTTCAGAGGTGGTGGTCCAGATTGCTGTACACACCGGTACCTCTAATACCCAGCAGCACGTCCTCTTTCATTGATGCATACCTGTATTAGTCGTGGCATACTATTCACAAGTTTATCAAGGCACTGTTGGTCTAGATTGTCACACACCTCAACGGCGATTCGGCGTAGATCCCTCGGAATGGTTTGGTGGGTCACGTCATCCTTAAACAGCCCTTTTCAGTCTACCCCAGGCATGTGCGGTAGGGTTCGTGTCCGGAGAACATGCTGGCCACTCTAGTCGAGCGATGAGGGCTTCATGGAGACGATTGCCTCTGCAATATTCTGCCGACACGGTTGCACTATCGGTCGGAGGATGGCATTAACGTACCGTACAGCCGTTACGGCGCCTTTCATGACCACCAGCGGCGTACGTTGGTCTCACATAATGCTATCCGATAACAGCAGGGAACCTCCACATTGATGCACCCGCAAGACAGTGTGTCTAAGGCGTTCAGCCTGACGGGGTTGCTTCGAAACACGTCTCCGGCGATTATCTGGTTGAAGGCATATGCAACACTTATCGGTGAAGAGAACGTGATGCCAAACCTGAGCGGTCCATTCGGCAAGTTGTTGGGCCCATCTGTACCGCGCTGCATGGTTTCGTGGTTGCAAAGATGGACTTCGCCATGGATGTCGGGAGTGAATTTGCGCATCATGCAACCTATTTCGCACATTTTGAGTCGTGACACGACGTCCTGTGACTGCACGAAAAGCATTATTCAACATGCTGGCGTTGCTGTCAGGGTTCCTCTGAGCCAGAATCCCTAGGTAGCGGTCATCCACTGCAGTAGTAGCCCTTGGGCGGCCTGAGCGAGGCTTGTCATTGACAGTTCCTGTCTCTCGGTATCTCCTCCACGGTGGAACAACATCGCTTTGCTTCACTCCGAGACCCCTGGACACTTGCCTTGTTTAGAGCCCTTCCTGACGCAAAGTAGCAATGCGGACGCGATCGAACCGCGGTGTTGACCGTCTAGGCATGGTTAAACTACAGAGAACACGAGCAGTGTATCTCCTTCCTGGTGGAATGACTGGAACTGATCGGCTGTCGGAGCCCAGTCTGCCTTCGGCAGGGCAACAGAGCGGACGCGTACGTGTTGACTGCGTGCGGAGCGCGAGCTCGCCTTGTTTACATTCTTACGGCGGTTGCTTAAGTGCCGGCTTACCTTGTTCGATCCAAGGCGAACCGTTACCGTAAATCAACTCTCCGATTTACTTTCTGCAACGATTATGCCCGACCCAAAGCACTCGAGGTGGAGCGAACGATACGCATTTTCGAATTGCCATTCGAACTTCCTGCTGAGGAAGTCGTCGCGGCACTACGCCCATATGGCACAGTCCGTGGCCACACTGCGGAGAAGTGGACACAGTTTCGGACGTATCCTGTCCTAAACGGGGTCCGACAGGTCACCAATGATCTCCGAAGCCACGTCCCGTCCTACTTACAGATCGGCGGATGCCGTGCAATAATTATATATGACGGCCAGCCTCGGACCTGTTCCGGGTGCGGCAAAGAAGGCCACCTCAGATTCGAATGCCTACAACAGCGTATTACGCAACTTCCAGCTGCCGAAGAACCACTCACGTCGCAATCTACAGTGCTACCGGTGACCTATGCCGCTGCTCTAGCTTCTCCTACCGCTTTGCAACGTCGCCCGGTCACCACAAACAACGCCACCAACGAGCCCGACCAGACACCGACGGAGAGCACCTCGGACGGCCCGCCGCCTCGTCCGGCCATCGACGCCGCTGCGACGATGCCGACTCAACCGGACGCTGACCCTGACCTCGGAAACACGATGGAGATCGACTCGCTCATCGTTCCTACAGCGGCCTTTCTGCCAGAACGACGCGACTCCCTTCCGTCGTCGGACACGGAGGGTCACACAAGAAAACAACGTTCTCCGAAACGTCACAAGCGAAGACGTCGCACAGTTTCCGGCCAAGAGGAGACGTTACAAGTCGAGGAGGACGTAACCGTCGACCAGCGCGAGGCCTCAGAACCCGCTACTGCTGACGAAGACGTTATGAGCGCGGAGACATCTATCGGTGTGCCTGCGCCCCGTGCTGACGCTGAACTAAATCATGAACGTATCACAGGCGACACTACAGCACGCACCATTACAACATCTTCTGCAGACAAAATGGAAGATACGCCAGTGTCCGCTTCCACAGCGTGGCACGAGGAGCAGGACCCGTTACGGAACCCTGCGCCGTCACGGCCGCACCACTAATCATACTCTCCCCAGACTCCCCTGCGGGCCAGCGGGATAACGTTCCGCTGCGACACCCACACCCTTGCGCGGACAGCGGAGTGGACCAGCCTCCAGCAATCCGACACCAGGCCTACCGGATAGCAACCATCAACACCAACAACATCCGTTCCAGAGTGAAAATCCGCCTTATGCAGGAGACGTTCTGGGCTTCGGATATTGATTTCGCCCTTCTGCAGGAAGTTAACTTGGCTAGTCTCCCGGATATCAATGGCTATGCCGCCCACGCCCCCGCGAGTGATCCTATGGGCCGCGGAGTGTCCATCTACGTCCGCCACGGGATTTCTGTGACCGATGTCGCCTTCCTTCCATCAGCTCGGGGCATGGCACTCACTGCCATGGGGACACGCATCATTAATGTCTACGCTCCCTCAGGCACCGACGCCTTTGGGCGGCCTGAGCGATGCTTGTCATTGACAGTTCTTGTCTCTCGGTATCTCCTCCACGGTGGAACAACACCGCTTTGGTTCACTCCGAGACGCCTGGACACTTGCCTTGTTGAGAGCCCTTCCTGACGCAAAGTAGCGATGCGGACGCGATCGAACCGCGGTGTTGACCGTCTAGGCATGGTTAAACTACAGAGAACACGAGCAGTGTATCTCCTTCCTGGTGGAGTGACTGGAACTCATCGGCTGTCAGAGCCCCTCCGTCTAATAGGGGCTGCTCATGCATGGTTGTTTACATCTTTGGGCATGTTTAGTGACATCTCTGAAAAGTCAAAGGGACTGTGTCTGTGATACAATGTCCACAGTTAACGTCTGTCTTCAGGAGTTCTGGGAACTGGGATGGTGCAGAACTTTTTTGATGTTTGTATATATTACAGCGCGTCCTCCTCCTGTATGCCAGCTTGCTGGAAGGCAGCCTGGATATATCCAGAGGTGGAAGTTGTGGCTGTGGATCTGTCGTCTGCAGCAAATCCCACCTGTCCATCAGATAACGATTTAAACCTTGAATAGTGCCCGTTGCAAATGCTTTACCAACCACATTATCCACCTCCCGCAGTTCACCTGCAATGTGGGTGGCAGGGGTACTATACCGGTCTTCTCGGGCAGGCTGGGGCTGATTTCTTCTCATATCAGCCACAGCCTTCAACGTTTTGGTGCCGCCACAAGAACATGTGTTGTAACTTTTCTTCTCTTTGTGGGAGGCCGCTCATGATGCTGAGGCTGTGGCTGTGGTTCACTGCTGGAGACATCAGTCTCTTCTTGAGAAGAGTAGTGAACCTGAATTTCATGCTATAAAATATAGAAATGAAAGCCATTAGTTACATACTATCTTACACATACATGAATCTTATTTACAGGTACCCAAAAGCAGAGAAGAGTGGGAGCAAATCGCTAATGATTTCGAGGAGAAGTGTAACTGTTATAACACTATAGGAGCAATGAACGGAAATCATATTCGCATTAAATGCTTACAAACTAGTGGATCTCACTTTTTCAATTATAAATTCTTTAACAGTACAATTTTATTTGCCATGGTAGATGCTACGTACAAATTCTTGGATGTAGTAGGAACTAATGGACGTGTTGGTGGTAATGGACTGTTTTCAAAAAGCAATCTATGGGAGTGTCTCATTGACCGATCTACTCTGAACATTCCCGAAAGCGGAAAGCTTGGGAACACAAACATTACAACTCCAATGGTTGTAGTGGCAGATGATGCTTTTCCTCTGAGTTACAACATTATGAAGCCGTATCTCTTAAGAGGAATCTGTAATGAATAAAAGGACTTCAATTACAGACTGTCACGAGGAAGAAGATTAGTGGAACGTTGCTTTGGAATTCTTGCCAGTCGCTTCAGGATTTTTCTTACTACCATTATTCTGTCTCCAGAAAAAATTAATAGAATTACACTGGCTGCCTGCACACTGCATACCTTGTTAACTGAGAGAAGAAAACACATGTACTCTCGTCACGAAACACTTTTTGCAGTAGTAGGAAACTGAGTCTCAAAGCACTGAGGACTTACCGCGAATGGAACCAGTAGTTTGCCAAGCTGCTTCTGGTCGCCCAGTACACGGGAGACCAGTTAGAGAATGCTTTAAAACATTTTACAGTGCTGCCGGGGGAATGCCCTGGCCAGACAATCACATTTCGTAATGTAAAATGTAAACAAATGTAGCTACCTCAAACATTTCCACGAACGTGAGCATTCCACATTCACTGCCACTTTCTGTGCCCTCTGTATTACTGACACTTCCGTACGCCTCTGTGGCCTGGTTGAGGAACCTAAGCAAATGGAACCAGTACACTTGCGGACTACAACGGCCTGTGTACTGGCTCAACCTTCGCTTTTAAGCATCTGCAATAATAGTAATGAAAATAATGTAATCTATTTGTATGTAAACATTATTGTGTGCTCCAAGTATCTGCAGTGAACAAATTGATGTAAATTATTTGTATCCCATGTAAACATTACTTGCATAAATAAAATAAAACGAGTATGTCGATACTTTTGTTTTTTCGTGAGAGTAGCTTGAGCGGAGGCCATTAATTTTCTTTTTCATATCGTCCGCTTTGCACCCCGGCCGTATCTCACGGCTAATGACCTCCGCAATTTTTTTGTAGGTCTCCAATCTTCTTAATCTATTTTTGTACTCAGGCTGCCTCACGTTGTAAAGCACCTCATCAGCTTCATACATTTCTATTAATTTTGTAGTTGACGGCACACACCAATTGAATTTCGCAGCCATGTTTATAAACACACTACTGGTGATAGAACGCTACGCTCCAAGTAGTAACATCTCACCTTGCAGTGAACAGAAGACAAGCGACATTATGATCAAATCTACAGCGAGACCCTAGATTTGATCATATTTATTTGAAGACAGACGAGATTTGACAAAGTTCCCTATTACACCATCAAATTTATTTGACATGTCAACTACGACAAAGAAAGTGGATAGCGTAATATCGGCCTAAGAATTGTAGCAACAACAAACTCTCACTACTTTGATAATGCCATATCTACACAATATAAAACTGATGCATGCACCCACAATATCAGTATTTCGCCAAGTAGTATAGTTTTTTAAGTGAAATGTCCTGCCTTTTCGGTGATCTCTTAACTTGTGGTTTGCTGGTTGTATCTGTGTGTTCACGAATCACGTCGGAGTGCCTGAACTGTTTTGACACTGAGCAGGTCAACCTGTGATTATGCACCTTTGTCTTGTTGAAATTTTACCAGTCAGGCCACAAGGCCATCCACATAAAAGGTCCTCACACAAGCAACTGACTCATTTTTTGTGATATTTTATTCCCCAAAAGTTATGTACAGGTCTGGTCTGAGGTCCCAGAAGTCTTCAGGATTGTGCTACTGACCTGGGTGCAATGATGAGTGTCTATTTACCCTCGAGTGTGCCAAGAAAACATTATTCAGAGTGACATATTTAATGTTCATAAATACAGAATTATCTTCTGAGGACACTGGCAGCTCAGTCAGGCTGTACCCGGCATGCATCAGCCTGGCAGTACTGTTGTGTAGTGGATGGCTCATATGAGAGCTATTATGTCTGCTGGACGGTGCTCCCTAGTGTCGTACCCAGTGCAGCCTGGGTAGACAATGATGGACAGCAGCTCCGGAAGCTGATCTACAAAGTGCTCTCATTGATGTCAAAGACACCCAATCAGGAGACTCGTCCTCCTCCAGCTAAGCTTGTTGTCACGCAGAGTTCAACCTGCAGCCTCCAATTAGGAGACAGAGAGCACCGGCATCAGTGTCAGCTGCAGGAACAGGGCGAGCAGCAACAGTGGCTCCCCCTCATGATGGCAGATGAAAAGAGGTCATTGGCCCCACTGGTCAAGCCTTCAGTAGGTTAGCATGTTGATGGCCGTCTCTTCACCCTGTCAGTGATGTCCTGGAGGTTGGAACTGCAGTGTGCAGTGGCAGAGTATCTCCAAAAAGACTTTCAGCTCCATAGGTGATTGTAAAAGATTAGCCGTAAAGAGCCTTCTCCCCTCCACAGGACAGCCGCAACTGAGATAATTAAGAAAGGTGTAGTATTTATGCTGGCTTGCCCTGTCCATTGCGCTGCAGTGGTGTAGCAATGAAATCATCTACACTAGTTTTCCCGTTAGGTCAGTTCTCCTCTGGCTTCAGATTTGCATAACTTAGTCTTTCAGACGCTCATTTCTGCTACGTCAGTGGTGGAATAGCTGCTGTTGCGATGTATCTGGATATTCTTATGACATTGCTCTGTCACCGGTATGACAGGATCTTTCTGTTGCCGTGCTGTCATTGTGCTTTATTCTGGGACTTGCTCAGCACTTCCTCCGAGCTGACAATCTAGGACGATTCCAGGGCGCAAAAGTTCGCTATGAAATTTGGAAATCAATGTAAGTAGGAATACAAACTGTATTTTTTGGGTGTGTATGGCGGGAGGGTGGGGAGGGGGAGGGGCGCTGAGACCTCCTGGGATTTTCGCTTGTCGACTGGGCGGCAGTAGCAGATATAATCAAGTCTCCCGTCTTGAAGAAGCAGCGCCTGGTGAGGCGTCTAGACTCCTCCAAGCCTCCATCAGAAAGAAGTCATTTTCCTAATGTTCTTCTCCAACAATGTAATTAAACAGCACTGAATCACAAAATGTTCTCCTGCCCTTTCCCTCCTTTCCGTCTGGATTACTCTCAGTGGTTCACGTTTTGTACTTTCTCCAGTGATTGATGTGTTTTGAGCTAGTTCTTCTGATGTTATTTCTTTCATTCATCAAACGCATTCCCACAGAAATATATTGTGATCGGAATTTCTATCTTGGGGCAGAATGCACATCTGGCCACAGTAAATTTCCCTCTATGACTGTTAAGTTCCCTTCGACTTCCTATTCTTTAATGTTGTCGCCGGCCGTGTGGCCGAGCGGTTCTAGGCGCTTCAGTCTGGAACCGCACGACCGCTGCGGTCGCAGGTTCGAATCCTGCCTCGGGCATGGATGTGTGTGATGTCCTTAGGTTAGTTAGGTTTAAGTAGTTCTAAGTTCTAGGGGACTGATGACCTCAGATGTTGAGTCCCATAGTGCTCAGAGCCATTTGAACCATTTTCTAATGTCGTCTTTGGTGTATGGTTTACACTCTCATCACAGTTTCACAGATACTGATGTTCCCTGTGTCCAAAAGGACAGCCTAGGGTTTAGAGAGGAATGCCAAGCCTTCTGTTGACAAAGAGCTAGCAGGAAGTCTCCATAATGCCTTCCTTTTGCATAAACTGCTGTTTTGGGCTGAATAGTACACAATGCCCCACTAGTAGTTATTTGAATTACATCACATGCAAACAGAATGTCTCATATCAATAAGTTCATTCCAACGATTAGCACTACGTACACATATTTCATTCATAGGAGTACAGAAATGCTATAAACTCTTTGTATTATTTCATATTATGTTTATTCTGTAATGTAGCGGAGAATTCTGCAAAATGCATGAAATAACTGACCTAAACTGTTGAATTATAATATACATTTACCTCTAAGGAATAAAAATAAGGTAATCGAGAAAAATATCGACTAGCATATAGGATAAATTGCTAATTTGCTGCATTTCATAGCTTCAAAATCCTTATTTTCTGTGAAACTTTCAACTGATGCACTATGAAGCCATCCTGTCACAGAGTAATTATGTTGGCAGAATTCTCTGGTGTCTGGCTGGGTCACGTCGTGATTGCTCCACGATATTCCGGCAGACAGACTCGTTGCCATCTTCATCTGGTCTCTGATGACTGCTGCTCCGCTCCTATCGGAGTCCTACAAATGTTGGCCGGTATCCCCTCCATCACTCCACTGCTATCGCTATCCGTGCGGCCGCAACGGTGGATGGAGGCAGTCGTGGGTGTGCGCGCTATCGGTGTCGGGTGCGTACCTCGCTGTACGGAATAGCTTGTCTTTTACTAGGCTCAGTGCAGGGTTCCTCACCTGTTTCGGTTGTAGGCCGCTATCTTTGTTAATTAGACCATCGTGAACCCTAATTTTAGTGACGCAATCCCAGACGAAGGATGATTGTCTAAAACATAAGATCGCATTACTTATTAGAATAGAGACGTGGAAATATGATCAAGCACAATACAAAATTTGAAGAACAGCAGTTTCTAACGCAGTGGAAAAAATCCGGAGTAATGTGAACCAGCCCCAAGGGTCTATAGATGTCGAGAAGAATGTCCCAGCTGCACAACTGGACTGAATAGGACCAGCTCTTTTACGCTGACGACGTCAGAGGGCGAACTGGAGCGTTTTAGCCACTGATGTGGTTAAACCAGCTTAGAACCGAATATGCCTGAGACACCTGACTTAAAGTCACTTGAAGTTTTATTGTACTAAACTCCATGTCAGTGGTTGAAGGCTCATTTTCCCTGCAAGCTTTCCTGTTTCTCTTTCGTGCGTCAGTCTTTGATTATCAGGTTTAATTGTTTCCATAGCAATATAAACGACGCAATTAACGGCATAGTATGCTTACTATTAAGTTGTTGAGTGACAATCGAAGCATTGAATTAAGGTAGTTTTCTGTACTAAATCGGTTACATTGCGTTAACACTGCATTGTCTACCCCTTACCTATAGAACCGGTTGTGCTTTATTAATCATGGTCGCTACATAATGTTATACGACAAGTATTTATGTTGAAAGACTGTAATGACAAGTAAGTGCGTGTGATTAATTACTTTCTTTCCACAAACTGTCAAATGATGTTGGTTTACTCTCGTCAGAGTAGAAATACAACCTAAATTGTTCCATTATCAATGTTGTCTAAAACTGTGTGGGGAACATTAATAACAATTCTGTTGTGTGTATACTTACTGATTTGACTAGACAGATTATCTGGACTTTGGTGCGACATTTCCAAGCATACTGAGCATACTGTGGCGGACCAACAGCTCTGACAATGGGACAATGCTGTGTAGAGTCGACAAACAATACTTCTCACGAAAAATCCTGAAGTCCCACATCGCGCGTTCTCGGCGGGTACAGACAGGTCACAAATTGTGGCAGCACTTTCAACCCATTAATGTCCATGTTGTTTTACAGCGGCAACATGCTATCACGCCAACAAGACGTACTATACAGAAAACTGGAAATTAATACCAATTAAATGTTATACACAGAAGTAAAGGATGCCGACAGTGATTGTGAAACCTGTAGCGACTAGTTGTTTACGCATCGCTGCACTCGCATATCAGTAATTCTGTTATGATAAATGATCGCATGGCTGATAAGTGGTGTGTGCAGACGGTCGTGGACAAAAATACGCATCTATGCATCATGTTGCTGCAGTAGCTGTAAATTGTACAAGCTGTACATTATGCAACAAATTTAATAATTTTTTAACGTGGTTTATTTTCACTTCTGTAAAAAAGATGTTTCATTTCCTACTTCTTCCTCTTAGAGTAGCCTATTTCCTTCTCAGGTTTCAAACCACCTCCGTACCAAACTTCATCTAAATTGGTTCAGTGGTTTCATCATGAAAACGTAACAGACAGTTATTTCGTGTTTATAATCTTAGTATGAAAGAGTGGATTAAACATATCGAGCGTTGTATAAACAATGTATTCATTACGTTGAATAAGTGGTTTAACGGGTGTGCCACATGGACTTAGCGGCCGTGCCACATTTGCGCGACTGTTGTGTTGCTACGCAATGAAGCCTGCGCGCAGAAACTGGGTATACTGATCAAAGTTTTTTAATTGCATCTTGGGGGTAGATAGGTGGAGCAGTTTATTAATAATGATAATACTCTTTTACATCTCCAGTTAATCTAAAGTCTTCTGTTCTCTCATGTTATTTCATCCAAGCAAACACAGATTCTGCTGGACCAACTTTCCTCCTGTTGAGTGCAGACGAGATTAAAGGAGTATCACTTATTAGTCAACTCCGACATACGAAATGTTTTATAAAGAATAACATTTCTCTCATTAAAACTCTTCAAGTCTAGCTAAGGTTCAAATGACTCTGAGCACTATGGGACTTACCTACTGAGGTCATCAGTCCCCTAGAACTTAGAACTACTTAAACCTAACTAACCTAAGGACATCACACCCATCCATGCCCGAGGCAGGATTCGAACCTGCGACCGTAGCGGTCGCGCATTTCCAGACTGTAGCTCCTAGAACCGCTCGGCCACTTATGCCGGCCAAGCTAAGGAAACAGAGGTACACCCCACAACAGACAGAGTAATCCATCTGTCCAAATCAGCGCCAGCATTGTGCAGTATACAAGCTGATCAGTAGTATTCATCTGACATTAGGCTTTTTGAGAACAATGAGTAAAACTGTGAAAGGAACTGCGCAAACCAATCTGCTTTCTGGTCCTGGTGTTTTTATTTCTCTTAGTATTAATGGCCCTGGAACATTCGGTCATGGTAATGGCAGCAGAAGGTGTGTTCATTTAGATCAAATCATTTTCATGAAAGAGTAAATATTTTTCGCTACTTCACGTAATAGTCTTAAATCAATAATCCTCTTGCACTGCACATTTTTTGAAGTAGCATATGTTCTTCCTCTGCGTTCAAGCCATCTCCATTCCAAACTTATTAGGGATCGCTTCAGCAGTTTAGACATGAAAACGTAATACAGTGTTTTTCAAAAAGAATGACCTGATTTCAAAACTCCATAGATATTGATAATGCATCGCGAAATACTCACAAATGTTTAAAGTTGCTATTTGCCACACGTCTCCACCAGTAGCAGCATGAACAACATCTAGACGATAGCTAAAATCGTCATAAACATAACACAAAGTATCTGCTTTTAAAGAAGTTATGGATGCCATTATTCTGTTCTTCACTTCTTTTATGTCACAAGGTAAAGGCGAGATTAAACACTTTCCTTCACATACTCCCACAAGAACAAATCGCATGGTGTCATGTCTTGCAAACTTGGAGGCCAAGAATGCAGCGCAGTGTCTCGGGGTCTAGTGGGCCTTGCCGGCCGGTGTGGCCGTGCGGTTCTGGGCGCTACAGTCTGGAACCGCGTGACCGCTACGGTCGCAGGTTCGAATCCTGAAATGGCTCTGAGCACTATGGGACTCAACTGCTGAGGTCATTAGTCCCCTAGAACTTAGAACTAGTTAAACGTAACTAACCTAAGGACATCACAAACAACCATGCCCGATGCAGGATTCGAACCTGCGACCGTAGCGGTCTTGCGGTTCCAGTCTGCAGCGCCTTTAACCGCACGGCCACTTCGGCCGGCTCGAATCCTGACTCGGGCATGGATGTGTGTGATGTCCTTAGGTTAATTCGGTTTAAGTAGTTCTAAGTTCTAGAGGACTGATGACCACAGATGTTAAGTCCCATAGTGCTCAGAGCCATGTGAACCATCTAGTGGGCCTTCTTCAGTGTTGAGGTAGTTGCGTCATTCAGAAACTGACGTACGTTGTTGTTCCAGCGTGGTGGAACTCCATCCTGTTGGAAAATGAAGTCATCAGAGTCCTCCTGAAGTCGTGGAAAAATCCAGTTCTACAGCATTTGAAGGTAGTTCATTCCATTCATTGTGTTTTCATCGAAATAGAAGGGACTGTACAGTTTTTCACAAGAAATGGTACAAAATACATTCACTTTAGGTGATCCTCGTGTTCAGTAACGTCATGAGAGTTCTGCAGTCCCCACATGCGCACGTTGTATCGGTGCACTTTACAATTAACATGAAATTTGCATCATCACTGAAAATTAACTGTGGTAAAAATATATCGTCTTCCACGTCCTCTACCAGAGCGTGCTGAAGTCAACCCGTTTTCTTTTATCATCAACCGGAAGAGTTTGCTCTAGTTATGGTCTGTATAGTTTATAGGCTAAACGACGCCATAACATTAGCCAGACATTCGTATGAGGCGTTGTCAGTTCCCTGCTTGCTCGGCGAGTTGACTGTCACGGACTTCGCTTAAACGATTGCCGAATTCTATCCACAGTGTCATGAGAAGTGCGAGGTCGACCTGGACTCTTCCCTTTGCACGAGCATCCTGTCTCTTCAGATTGGCGATGCCAACGACAAATGTTTTTGGATGCAGGCGGATCAATGGCAAAACGCTGACCAAATGCACGCTGGATCGAAATCACTGACTCACTATTTGCAAACTGTACCACACAAAACGTCTTCTGTTGAGCGGACGCTATCTTACGTCTGACTGACACTCATTATTATAAGTTAGACCGGGAACGCTACTTGCAATACGAAGGAAGTGTTCGCGTCGCTGGGCAAGAAGCTAACGATCAAAGTGTCGGGTCATCTGTCGCTGAATCAGAGTTCGTTTCCGTTATCTGTTAATTTTTTATGACCCAGTCGTGGTGGGTGCCAGCGGCCTTTCTGTGGCAGTTGCTCTTGTCTTGAGTACAATACTGGTGCATATTATATGTTGTCTTCAAGAGAACTATAGTAGTACGAGCTAATAAAACCTGTATCCAAATTTCACACAATATTAAACGAAATTCATCAAAATTATTTTAAGGGTATCCTTTTAATATGAGTGACAGAATATTATTATTTTGCATTTTGGATCAATCTGAATTCCAGTAAATTATTTCTTTTTCGAAATGCGTATTTCAAACGTCGGAGACAGAGTAACTAATCGAATTATTCTTCAATTCTGAAGCACGAATCAAACTAGTAGTGATATACGCGTGCTTTGTTTCTCATAACGCACGCAGACGTATGCGCCAAGTTCAATAGAAATCATTTTGTCTTTTTATTCGGGAGCTCTAAAATTCATTTCCACTTTTAGACAGAACGGCTTGAGTGCGAGTCGCAAAAGGCCAGTGAAGTTTACGGCATTCGACGCTTCATCTAATATCTGCCATGCAACCACATTGTTGGCTGCTAATGGCAACTGGGGGCGGACATGGAGGTATCCAATGGTGAGCACAACACGAGGCTACGGAGCGTACTTAAACTGCTTAGTCAACGAGGAACTCAGAAAAATGCTACAGTGCTAGTGGTGTTGATACAAAACAGAGTAATGGCAACGACAAAAGAAGCAAACGTTGCATTATCTCTACAACAACAGTTCCTAAAGTTAACATTTCGTCAGAAAGAAATCCAAGGAATTTCGCAGAGTGAGAAAGAAGTGGCAGATGAAATATTAGCGTTTCTGTAAGGTGTCGGTAGAGTGTGTGGTTCTTATACGCTGGACTGTGTGGACAATGTACATGAGGACTAAAATGATGACGGTAAGTGCTTAACAAGTGAGAGTGACATTGAAACAGTTGTCGAGCCATGTATTCATCCTTGTCGGACAGGGAGCCACAAATCCCCTCTCCAGTGAAACTCAGTAAAGGACAACCGTAGTCCAAGGAGCGGGTACTAAACATAATTATCTACATGAAAGATCATCCGCAGCATAGTAAAAAAATAATTATGAACAGATTTAGAATAAGACCACAGCAATATGACCGTGTAGTGCCCAAGGAAAGCTACGGATATTCAAAGGAGGACAAGGCGCACTTGTTACAAGAACTGTTGTCCTCGTGTTTCGAGGATGCTCCATGCAGTCTACAGGACGTGCTTGATAGGGAACTACTACGTGTTATGCACATCAAACTGCCCGTGACATACAAGTAGACTGCAGTGATTTCAAGGGAAGCAGTGTGTGGTTGAGTAACTTCAAACTGCGCAGCAGAATAGAAAAACTTAACGAAATTTGAAGCAAAGAAGTCTACTTGACGATGCACAGAAAACTGACGACTCTGCCAGAAAATTTGTAAATGAGGTAGACAAACTTATCCCACCGTTCAGTAAGGGATTTGTTTTCAATTCCAACAAATCGGGATTTGAAGAGGAAATACTTATGAAAGGAACGCTGGAAATTAGAGGTACCAAGAGAGTTCTATCAAGGTCAACGAACACCAATAGCTGGCGCATTCGTATACATCTATGATGACTGTTGATCTGGTTGGTAAATTGACTGGAAAGTTATTTATTGTGCTGAGAGAAGTTGGAGGTGGCCAGCCCCACACAATACTTTCTCGTGTGCGTGAACTTGCAAGGGCAGTAGAGAATATTAAAGTCACAGCAAACAAGAGTAGGAAAATGGGCATACTAAGGTATGAGCACTGCTTTCACCCAATAGCTGGTCAAAAAACTTACTTTTGATTTATTCCTGGTCTGCGTATAAAAATCATACTCCTTTAGAGCAAACTATCCCTTCTGAGTAGTGTGTGTCACTGCAATTCTGGAACCACTGGACAAATTTTGCCTCTGGTACAAATTTAGCCTATAAAACATATCATCGCACTATCTGTAGCTACGCCTTAAATGATAGCCAGTTTCATGATACGCTCACGACAGACTGTTTTGCATTCGATTAAATGCCTCTTCATTCCATTAGTTCTCATCATCCTGTTACACAACTATGATTCTATATGCATTCTTTAAGAGTGGATACCTAGCTGAACGCCCTAGACCGTTTGTAACTCACAGGGAGCTCGCAATCGATCTTGATGGTGCAAACCTTTGTGATCACTGTGGAACGACAGTTTTCATTCGGTGTTGATGGTGCAAATTCATGGTTTGTTTTGAAAATTTCTTGAACGTCTACGATGTCCATTTAATACATACATCTCATAGAAGGTTGATCTCTGCACCTCTCGGGCACATTTTCTGTCGCCCTCCTGATGCACATGGTGAGCCAGTAGCAACTGATTTTTTCCTGTCATAGCTATTGGCAGAACACTTATAAATTAGCCATACGAAAAACTGAAGTTGCGACCTCGCACTCAAGGGGTTTCTTGTCGATTTCGAACACAATCAGATTCAAATTATGGTGCCGAAAAACAAGTTTTATCTGTGTGCATAAAACTATTCACAGAAGGAGCAGATAGTACGGGAAAAAGAATGCAACAGCAAGAAAAATCGTTAAGATGAATATTTAACGATGAGGTCATAAATTTTGGTCTCGAAGTAAAATAACAAATATTGTGAGAAAATCAAGTTCAACTACTTAGAGTAATGGGTCTGAATGAGACTCTGAATTTCGTGAGGCAATATTTATTCCGGATTCGGAAGAGATAAGCAGGTACGAAACTACATCATCTTCTAGCTGACAGGAAAACGTTGAATACTATTTGCCAATGGAAATTATGATTCGTATCTCCCTAACTTTCAATGAAACGCGAACTTAATAATTTCGATGATCTGCAAGTGTGAAACTACAAACGCCAGATGAGGGAATGCACTGCGCTTTCCCTTACAGCAATAAGAATTTAATTTGAGAAAATTGCTATTTTCTCATTTGGCTTTTTAAAAATTTAATCACCAGGTACTATCATCACTGAAGATTATTTTTAATGTAGAGGAAAGGTGCTTGTTATGAGAGAGTTCACTAATTTGAGTCGGCTCTGTTCTGACTAAAGTAAGTGATCAGCTTCGTTGGAAAGAAGCAGAACTTAGTTCTTACAACGCTTGAGGCGTAGAGTAGACAATACAAACAATGAAAAAACCGCACAGCAGTTCCTAGTCCACAACATGTTATTGTGTACACGACTGGGTTCGGGACACTTAAAGTTCCGTCACCTGGTGTGAATTGTAAGAATGAAAGTAAACTGTTACACGACAATGGTAGGGGATCCTCAAGTTTGAAATGTCAAATAAGGAATTACACGTCTAATTCTAAAATGAATGAAAATAAATAATTTAAAGGGAGAACGGGACGTTACTTATAAAATCACATAACCACCTTGTAAGACCTCCCCCCCCCCCCCCCTCCCCCGCCTCCAGTGTTGTCATGGACCCAAAGGTTCCGTGTTAAACGGATGAAAGGGACCTAGAAAAATCCGAAAAACCGAACATTAGAACATTGAAGCATGTAAAATGCAATAAAAAAGGGAGGGGGAAGTCACTTATTGCGTGGAATTACTTACATAAATTCCATAAATACCGTTTCCCCGTGTTACACGACTAGGAACACAAGCAGGAAAATATAATGTAATCGTAAATACACTCCTGGAAATTGAAATAAGAACACCGTGAATTCATTGTCCCAGGAAGGGGAAACTTTATTGACACATTCCTGGGGTCAGATACATCACATGATCACACTGACAGAACCACAGGCACATAGACACAGGCAACAGAGCATGCACAATGTCGGCACTAGTACAGTGTATATCCATCTTTCGCAGCAATGCAGGCTGCTATTCTCCCATGGAGACGATAGTAGAGATGCTGGATGTAGTCCTGTGGAACGGCTTGCCATGCCATTTCCACCTGGCGCCTCAGTTGGACCAGCGTTCGTGCTGGACGTGCAGACCGCGTGAGACGACGCTTCATCCAGTCCCAAACATGCTCAATGGGGGACAGATCCGGAGATCTTGCTGGCCAGGGTAGTTGACTTACACCTTCTAGAGCACGTTGGGTGGCACGGGATACATGCGGACGTGCATTGTCCTGTTGGAACAGCAGGTTCCCTTGCCGGTCTAGGAATGGTAGAACGATGGGTTCGATGACGGTTTGGATGTACCGTGCACTATTCAGTGTCCCCTCGACGATCACCAGTGGTGTACGGCCAGTGTAGGAGATCGCTCCCCACACCATGATGCCGGGTGTTGGCCCTGTGTGCCTCGGTCGTTTGCAGTCCTGATTGTGGCGCTCACCTGCACGGCGCCAAACACGCATACGACCATCATTGGCACCAAGGCAGAAGCGACTCTCATCGCTGAAGACGACATGTCTCCATTCGTCCCTCCATTCACGCCTGTCGCGACACCACTGGAGGCGGGCTGCACGATGTTGGGGCGTGAGCGGAAGACGGCCTAACGGTGTGCGGGACCGTAGCCCAGCTTCATGGAGACGGTTGCGAATGGTCCTCGCCGATACCCCAGGAGCAACAGTGTCCCTAATTTGCTGGGAAGTGGCGGTGCGGTCCCCTACGGCACTGCGTAGGATCCTACGGTCTTGGCGTGCATCCGTGCGTCGCTGCGGTCCGGTCCCAGGTCGACGGGCACGTGCACCTTCCGCCGACCACTGGCGACAACATCGATGTACTGTGGAGACCTCACGCCCCACGTGTTGAGCAATTCGGCGGTACGTCCACCCGGCCTCCCGCATGCCCACTATACGCCCTCGCTCAAAGTCCGTCAACTGCACATACGGTTCACGTCCACGCTGTCGCGGCATGCTACCAGTGTTAAAGACTGCGATGGAGCTCCGTATGCCACGGCAAACTGGCTGACACTGACGGCGGCGGTGCACAAATGCTGCGCAGCTAGCGCCATTCGACGGCCAACACCGCGGTTCCTGGTGTGTCCGCTGTGCCGTGCGTGTGATCATTGCTTGTACAGACCTCTCGCAGTGTCCGGAGCAAGTATGGTGGGTCTGACACACCGGTGTCAATGTGTTCTTTTTTCCATTTCCAGGAGTGTACAAGTCGTGAGTACTGAGGCCGCCCGCGATACACAGCGCAGGCGCGGTCTGAAACAGATATGTGAAAATTGAAAGGTTTAAATTGCAAAAGCAGGAAGTAGCAGCAGAAAGAAAGCGGAACCATCACACATTTAGAAGGAAGAGCACCTCCACATTAAAAATAAAAGGAAAGGATTATTACGCTATATGGACACCTTAAACTGCCTGAAAATGTCACAATTACCTTAAATATTTTTGTGGTACTGGTCAGTGCGTTCATTAACTGCATCGAGAGGATAGGGATGAAGATTTCTTAAGATTTCAATTTCTTCCAGGACATAGAGTAACTGACATTTCTTTGCATTGTGTAAGATAGTTAAATTATCGTTGACCTGCTGCAGCTCATACTGGTTGTCAGTGAGAGCTGACCTTGAACTGGTCAGGCCTTTTTCTTTAAATCTCATATAAAATTTGCTGCCTGTCTGGCCAATGTATCTGCTATTCCACAACTGGTTTGTACTGCACTCAGTACGATACACTCCGGGATAGGAGGAATGATCCATTCCGAAGACTTCAAGGTTCCTTCACAAACTGCCCAAATTTTTTTGTATGAAAAATGTCGGAGCTATGTTGGCTGACATTAATTTCTTTCCAGTCCTCTCTCATATGTATCCATGATATGGAATCTTCTGAAACTTGCTCCTTTTCTTTACTGGGTTCAGATTGCTTCCCTTCCATGCTCCCCCACCCTTCAGTAGAACTTTTCTTATTCAATTTCTCAATCATAGACCCAGGTACTCAATACGCGCGGCAGTATACTTTATTATACCGAATTCTCTTTCATATGCCTCTTATGGGAGAGGAACATTATTTAATCTGTTTAGGTGGACGGGAAGGCAGCAGTTTTATATTTAAACGGGTGGTTGGATGTTACATTCAGAACTATATTGGTAGTAGACTCCTTTCTACAGATATCAAACTCTACCTCGCCGCCATTTAAGGTGATCTTTAAGTTTAAATACGGAAAGGTACTGTTGATCTGATGCTGAACTGAGAAGAAATCTTTACATGTAATGTATTAAGTCTGCTATGTAAACTGTCACTGTCTTCCTTGCTGCCTCCACATCAAAAAACCATCAACGTAACGTTTCCAGCATACTACCAAAGCGGCCTCCTCCGGGTACTCCTAAAAAAATTCACACTCTAGATGAGACCTCCAAATAATCGTTAAAATGCTGCCTGTGCACTTGGTCATCAGTTTAAAATAATTAAGACTCAGGACCAAAGTTAAAATATGAACAACCCCTTTGATTTCATCTGATGCCCTGCCGCTACATCTGATGTGGTTTTGAAGAATGATGCCACGTATTTCGTCTGTAGGCCTACTAGTACACAGATTGCTGACGTCAAGTCATGTGGATATCTAGTGAAATGCTGGTATTCTTAAGAAACGTAACTAAATCTTACCTGCTTTTTGTCACTATAGACTCCCTGAAATAAAAATGTTCTTTTAGAAAACGTAGAGCCAATTTCTGAAGTTTGTAATCTGCACCGTTCCGTGCATAGACAATCGGTCTCGCCAAATGGTCAGGTTTATGCAACTTAATCGACACTCGAAGGCTACGTGTTTTAGAGTTCATCATTATAAGATGTTTCTTCCTCTTCTCATCAGGAAAAATCCCAGTTTCTTTTAGGACCATCCCGGTTTCAACGGAGTACCATTTTGTCTGACCCCTACACTTAAGATTGTCATTAGTGGCAGTAAACTGATCAACTTTTCCCAAATACTGCTGTTGAGAGAGGACAACAGCTGTGTTCCCTTTGTCAGCATAGACGACTATGGCATCGTTGTCTATACGTTTTTTACCAGGTAAGTTTCACGTCTCCCATTCCCCCCTCCGATTAGTTCTAAACCCCCTGTTATCGTTTAAAATGCTGTTTTCCTGCAAAGATACCTCATTTTTAAAACGGGCTGGAACGTTAACACTCTCTAAAGGCAGTGCTGTATGAATTATTATCGCAGATTCTTATTTCTCAGAGATATTCTCTCTTAGATTATACGATAACCCCATGCTTAATACACTATTCTCATCATTATTAAAAGTTTTTTGAGTGTCTGTGCTAGTAGAGCTTTAATATCTGAAATTGAGTAGCTGTTCCATGAATATTCATTTGCTTATATACATTCTTCACAAAGTACTCTTTCATTTGCTGCAATGAGTTGTCCAAATCGCACACCCTAACAATGACTCTAGTTTTCTAGAGCAAGATGGCTTATTCCTATTATACAATACCACGGGTATCCAAATAAGTGATAGTACCGCATATAAGGTTTCACTGTTTCGTATTAGGATAACTTCAGCTTGCCACCCTAACAGCTCCAATCAGAGTCATATTTCTGATAAGTGAGTTGGCTGGAAGACGTTTCTCCGTCTTATACGAGGCATTACCCGATCTTCTCACAACCAAACAATATTGTAATGCGATTTATGACTGAGAAACCTGCTGCGTAACCTTTCCTTACATTCAGAAGGTAGATAGCGCCGCTACTATCTGCTTTGTGCCGTTACGGCGGAATTCTAATCACTTGCATATCCATGTTGGTAGAACACTTGATGCCAGTTTGCGGCTTTTTACACATTGACTCCATGGTGCTGCAAATTTATTGGCCATTAGTGTATGTCGCAGTACAGAAGGAACTACTGATGCAATTCTGTGTGTGTGTGTGTGTGTGTGTGTGAGGGGTGGGGGGGGGGGGGGAGCGGGGGGAGGAATGTTCTTAAATGGAAGAGAAGTTAGGGGAAGACTCAGGGTGCGCTGGGCTCTCTCGCCGGAGTGCCACAACAAATCACCGCGGGACAAATGACGGGCGGACTATCGGAACGCAATGACGACGTGGCACGCAGCACGCACCGCCTCTCCTCGCCGCTCCACGTGTCGTGCGGTGCGTGCGATGTCACCGCCTGTTGGCCGACGCATTCGCCTCAGCGGACGCACAACTTCTTTCATACCGGCTGCACGACATGCTCGAAAACGTAACCACTGCGAAACACGTTCGCTGGTTCAATAAACAAACAAAAGAAGAAAAACTGGTAGAGTAGCTCTGCTACTCGCAATGCAGACATTTAGTTCTGGCAAAGGACAAATACAAACAGTTACAGTGAATATATAACAGCATTAGACCTACTGATGACAGTCAATGTAAATCTCCCGCATCTTGTGTGCCAATTATTCTGACAAAAGTGGTAAATATTACACCATGAACGTTTTGAAAATAGCCTATCATACTGATACTCCGAGATTTCCACACCTTTGGAGATATGTTGATTAAAATGTCATCATTATGCGAGTTTATTTTCAGTATAGAAAAAAGTCATTTCTACAGATTTTTTATTTATTTTATACGTTTAGATCCGTAGGACCAAACTGAGGAACAAATCACCATGATTATGGAACGATTCAGTACATGAAATTGATACCAGAAACGTTAATAATGAATAAAATAAAATGCTCACGGGTTCTGCGCAGACGATAAGCTGCTGAATATACACAACATAATAAACAATGTAACATAGGATTTTTCTTAATTTTTTCCAGTAACAGAAGGAGTGAGGTATGAGGAAATTCTTCCGTTTAGACTTTTTAATTGTTGCGGTAGCTTACTGGAAATGGATGCAGCACTATACTGCAGTTCTTTCTGGACAAGAGTCAAGGAGGTGCGATCCAAATCCAGATTGGATTTCAGTCTAGTGTTAACTGCTGATGCTATTTACTGCGAATAAGCTCACAGTGTTAACAACAAACGACATTTAAAAAAATCTGTGTTGAGAAGACAGTGTCAGAATTCCCAGACTCCTGAACTGGCCTCGACAACAGGTTCACGAACTTACGTGACGTATTCCTCGAACTGTCTGTTCCTGAGCCAAAACTTCCCTTTGTGAATGTGAAGATTTATGCCAGAATATAATTCCATAAGTCATAAGCGAAAGAAAATAAGCCAAGTAGACTAATTTTCGTGTGATACCCTCACTTACCGCAGATGCTGTCATAATGGCAAATGTAGTAGCATTAAAGTTTTGACCAACATCCTGAACGCGGGCTTTCCATGACAGCTTCTCACCAATCTGAACACCAAAGATTTTGGACTGTTCAGGCTCATTAATCATATATCCATTGCGTGTATCCAAAATGTCAGTTTTATTTGAACTTTGTGTTAGAACCCGTTACACCTGAGCATAACTGTGATTCAGCATAAATTTATTTTCTACAAGCCATGATTTTATGTTTCGTATTGCACTATTTGATATTTTGCCTACTTTGCACTCAAAATCATTCGCTACCAAGCTAGTGTCACCAACAAACAGAAGTTGTTTGGAAATAGTTTTTATATTACAAAACGCACCATTTGTATACGCTAGTGTCAAAAACTTAAGGACGAAAGTAACTTTAGCATGATATGTCCCTGCTATGTAACGTAACTCCGTGAAACTTGAACCACACATAGAAATAACTGCTGCAGAATGGTGCAGAACATAGCTGAACGAAATACGCAATTATACGAACAGAAATGTCGCTTTATTCAAAGACAATAATTACTCTGGTTACCGCAATTTATGATGGCCCCTGGGTATTACAAAGTGCGGGACATGGGTCTTAATAGGGTGTGTGATCACCATGGACGGCCATGCATTTTATGCAACGTGCTCCCATGCTTTGCATAAGGGTATGAAGCAGTTCTTGTGGTAGGGCGTTACACTGCTCTACCAACGTGTTGACAACTGCTCGTTGCATACTGGACTTACCCTCGTGTAGCAAGAGATGGGAACACCTGAGGCACCCATGAACATTGTCGAAGATGGTCGTATCGGTGGTTCAGTTGTTAGTGTTTGGGGAGGCATAATTTGTAAACAGTGAAGGCAGCAAAAGATGAAGTAGTTAAACAGACGAGGGCTACTAGAAATCCATGGCTAACACAAGAGATATTGAATTTAATTGATGAAAGGGGGAAATATAAAACTACTGCAAATGAAACAGGAGAAAGGGAATACAAACGTCTAAAAATGAGATTGACAGGAAGTGCAAAATGGTTAAGCAGGA
This sequence comes from Schistocerca serialis cubense, assembly GCF_023864345.2. Taxonomy (NCBI): domain Eukaryota; kingdom Metazoa; phylum Arthropoda; class Insecta; order Orthoptera; family Acrididae; genus Schistocerca; species Schistocerca serialis. The sequence goes on along the minus strand of NC_064639.1, from coordinate 447,752,130 downwards.
ATGGTTCGAGGACTAATTTAAGGATTTAGAAGCATATATCACTAGCGGAAAGATAGGTACTGCCTACAGGAAAATTAAAGATACCTTTGGAGGAAAGAGAACCACCTGCATGAATATCAAGAACTTAATCCTAAGCAAAGAAGGGAAAGCTGAAAGGTGGAAAGAGTATACAAGGTGGTCCATTGATAGTGACCGGGCCAAATGAATAGGATATTTCATGACAGGTGGATTGCGGATTGGTCGTTGAAGCACCATACTATGGCCCGCACGTTCACCGGATCTGACCCGCCCAAAGATGTTAACAACTATGCATGAGCAGCGCCTATTAGACGGAGGGGGCTCGACGGCCGATCAGTTCCAGTCATTCCACCAGGAAAGAGGTACACGGCTCGTGTTGTCTGTAGTTGAACCATGCCTAGACGGTCAGTGCCGCGGTTCGATCGCGTCCGCATTATTACTTTGTGCCAGGAAGAGCTCTCAACAAGCGGACTGTCCAGGCGTCTCGGAGTGAACCAAAGCGATGTCGTTCGGACAATGAGGAGATACAGAGAGAGAGGAACTGTCGATGACATGCTTCGCTCTGGCCCTCCAAGGGCTACTACTGCAGTGGATGACCGCTACCTACGGTTTATGGCTCGGAGGAACCCTGACAGCAACGCCAGCATTTTAATAATGGTTTTCGTGCTGCCACGGGACGTCGTGTTACGGCTCAAACTGTGCGCAATAGGTTGCATGGTGCGGAATTTCACTCCCGACGTCCATGGCGAGTCCATGTTTGCAACCACGACACCACACAGTGCGGTACAGAGGGGCCCAATAACAAGCCAAATGGATTGGACTCACGTTCGCTTCACCGATGAGTGTCGCATATACCTTCAACCAGACAATCGTCGGAGACGTGTTTGGAGGCAACCCGGCCAGGCTGAACGCCTTAGACACAGCCTGTCCAGCGAGTGCAGCAAGGTGGAAGTTCCTTGCTGTTTTGGAGTGGCATTATGTGGGGTCGACTCCGCTGGTGGTCATGGAAGGCGTCGTAATGGGTGCACGATACGTGAATGCCTTCCTCCGACCGATAGTGCAACCGCGTCGGCAGCAAATTGGCGAGGCATTCGTCTTCGTGGACTACAATTCGCGCCCCCATCGTGCACATCTTGTGAATGAGTTCCTTCACGATAACGACACCACTCGACTAGAGTGGCCAGAATGTTCTCCAGTGGCCGGCCGGACTGGCCGTGCGGTTCTATGCGCTACAATCCGGAGCCGAGCGACCGCTACGGTCGCAGGTTCGAATCCTGCCTTGGAGATGGATGTGTGTGATGTCCTTAGGTTAGTTAGGTTTAATTAGTTCTGAGTTATAGGCGACTGATGACCTCAGAAGTTAAGTCGCATAGTGCTCAAAGCCATTTGAACCATTTTTTTTTGTTCTCCAGTCATGAACCGTATCGAACATGCCTGGGACAGATTGAAAAGGGCTGTTTATGGACGACGTGACCCACCAACCACTCTGAGAGATCTACACCGAATCGCCGTTGAGGAATGGGACAATCTGGTCCAACAGTGCCTTGATGAACTTGTGGATGCCACAACGAATGCAAACATGCATCAATGCAAGAAGACGTGCTACTAGGTATTAGAGGTACCGGTGTGTACGGCAGTCTGGACCACCACCTCTGAAGTTCTCTCTGTGCGGTTTTCATGAACAATAAAAAGGGCAGAAATGATTTTTATGTTGATCTCTATTCATATATACAGGGTGAGTAACCTAACGTTACCGCTGGATATATTTCGTAAACCACATCAATTACTGACGAACCGATTCCACAGACCGAACGTGAGGAGAGGGGCTAATGTAATTTTTTAATACAAACCATACAAAGATGCACGGAAGTATGTTTTTTAACACAAACCTACGTTTTTTTAAATGGAACCACGTTAGTTTTGTTAGCACATCTGAACATATAAACAAAAACGTAATCAGTGCCGTTTGTTGCATTGTAAAATGTTAATTACATCCGGATATATTGTAACCTCCGACGTTCAGTTGCGTGTTGTAACAAACACCGGCCACGGTCGGCGAGCAGCATCTGCAGGGACATGTCTACGATGACGACCGTGTTTACGAGTGTGGCTGTAGTGCACTGTTGTGGTTTGGTCTAGCTGTCGCAGTGTCCGCATGAAGCACTCGCTGCTATTGTTATTCTGCATTCGTCTCCGCACGCAGACCAACTGTAGTACACCGTGTTACCAGACGTCTGTGATAGTTTAGTGTTGTAGGAACTGTGACCATGGTGTATTCGAACTCTAAAAAGGCGGAGATGATATTCATCTATGGCGAGTGTCGACGAAATGCAGCTGAAGGCTGTAGGGTGTATGCAGAACGGTACCCGGACAGAGAGCATCCAACGTGCCGCACATTGCAAAACATCTACCGCCAACTGTATGCAACAGGTATGGTCGTAGCACGCAAACGGGTCCGTAACAGGCCCGTCATAGGAGAAGCGGGTGCAGTTGGTGTGTTAACTGCTGTTGCCGTGAACCCACACATGAGTACACGGGACATTGCGAGAGCCGGTGGACTGAGTCAAAGTAGTGTCATGCGCATACTGCATCGTCACCGCTTTCACCAGTTCCATGTGTCGCTACATCAGCAATCACATGGGGATGACTTTAACCATCGAGTGCAATTCTGTCAATGGGCATTAACGGAAAATGCGTTGCAGTTCTACCTGTTTACCGATGAAGCGGGTTTCACAAACCACGGGGCAGTGAATCTACGGAACATGCATTACAGGCCCGTGGACGATCCTCGCTGGCTCAGACAGGTAGAGCGACAGCGACCGTGGACTGTAAATGTATGGTGCGGAATCATTGGCGTCCACCTCATTGGTCCTCACTTCATTGCAGGGGCCCAAACAGCTGCAACATACATCGCGTTTAGCACACTGGACTCGCATTCGGAAGGACGACGGTTCAATCCCGCGCCGGCCATCCTGATTTAGGTTTTCCGTGATTTCCCTATATCACTTCAGGCAAATGCCGGGATGGTTCCTTTGAAAGGGCACGGCCGATTTCCTTCCGCATCCTTCCCTAACCCGAGCTTGTGCTCCGTCTCTAATGACCTCGTTGTCGATGGGACGTTAAACACTAATCTCCTCCTCCTACATCGCGTTTCTACAGAATGATCTGCCAACGTTGCTCGAAAATGTCCCACTAGAAACGCGTCGACGTATGTGGTATCAGCATGAAGGTGCACCTGCACATTCCGCAATTAACACTAGGCTGACCCTTGACAGGATGTTCGACGGGCGTTTTATAGGACGTGGAGGACGCATAAATTGGCCAGCCCGTTCTCCTGATCTTACACCTCTGGACTTCTTTCTGTGGGGTACGTTAAAGGAGAATGTGTATCGTGACGTGCCTACAACCCCAGAGGATATGAAACAACGTATTGTGGCAGCCTGCGGCGACATTACACCAGATGTACTGCGGCGTGTACGACATTCATTACGCCAGAGATTGCAACTGTGTGCAGCAAATGATGGCAACCACATTGAACATCTATTGGCCTGACATGTCGGGACACACTCTATTCCATTCCGTAATTGAAAACGGAAACCACGTGTGTACGTGTACCTCACCCCTCATGGTAATGTACATGTGCGTCAGTGAAAAAGACCAATAAAAAGGTGTTAGCATGTGGACGTAATGTGCTGTTCCAGTCTGTTCTGTACCTAAGGTCCATCACCGTTCCCTTTGGATCCCTACGTTATTTGGTGCCCTCCGATACAAACGATCGAACAGCGGAGGAGTGGTACTCAAGCGTCAACTTTAGGTTACAATATCTCCGGAAGTAATTAACATTTTACAGTGCAACAAACGGCACTGATTACGTATTTGTTTATATGTTCAGATGTGCTAACAAAACTAACGGGGTTCCATTAAAAAAAACGTAGGTTTGTGTTAAAAACATACTTCCGTGCATTTTTTTATGGTTTGTATTAACCAATTACACTAGCCCCTCTCCTCACTTTCGGTCTGTGGAATCGATTCGTCAGTATTTGATGTGGTTTACGAAATATATCCAGCGGTAATGTTAGGTGACTCACCCTGTGTATACTTTTTAATAACTTTTGCAGTGATGTGAATATATGGTGGCTGTTTTGTGTGTCTGACTTTACCGTAACTTCTCAAGTGGCGATCGGAACACAGCATGACCAGAGGGCCTGCTTGTGCGTGCTGCTTATCGCCATCTTTCGGACTTCCCGAATCATTGGCCATTGGCATGACGATCATTGACTGATGCGTCATTCTGACAGACCGCACATCAAGTTAGCTTTCGTGAAATGATTTCAGAATGAATGGTGACGATGTGAACTGATGGCAGCTACGTGGTAACAAGAGAAAATACGGGTCCTTTCATAAAAACTGCACCACGAGAAGATCGTAGGCCTGTTCGACTGGCTCTAACGAATAGACTTATGACAAAAGCTGAAGTACAGTTAGAGGTTACAGGCAGTGTGTCACGACGAACCATCGGTAACAAATTACTGGAAGCAAGGGAGGTATCTCGAGTTATAGTTCAAAATGGCTCTGAGCGCTATGGGACTTAACATCTGAGGTCATCAGTCCCCTAGAACTTAAAACTACTTAAACCTAACTAGCCTAAGGACATCACACACAACCACGCCCGAGGCAGGATTCGAACCTGCGACCGTAGCGGTCGCCCGGTTCCAGACTGAAGCTCCTAGAACCGCTCGGCCACACCGGCCGGCTATCTCGAGTTATCATTCGTCGTTTACCGCTGACGCAGTACCATAAATACCAGAGTGGCTTAAAGCCAGAGTGAACTGAGACACTGAATCGCACTCTGTGGTTTTCAGCAATGTGTTTCGCTTCTGCTTTTTGGTGGTCAAATCGACGCCTGTGCATAGGCGAAGTGATGAAAGATCACAGGAAGCAAATATTCCAATACATGGAATCATGATGTGGGGAGCTACAACAGGACTGATTTGGTAACAGTTGATTGGGGGGAGTATGCTCTACAATACCTGGGACAAAATGGTAAACCATGTTGCCATACCCTTTATCACCAGGACATCAAATGACACTTTCGAGTAAGTTAAAGCAATACCGTAAGTTATTGCAAGACCCCACATTGCAGTTCAGGCCTGGAGTAATGTACGGTCCTTGGTCCCTAGCTCCCTGATTTTCACTGTTAGGACATTGCTGAGATGCGATGAGAAGATGTATACATTGATGTATACATTCATACCACCTTCAGCCAGCAATCTTCATGAATTGACAGCATATGTTTCAGAGGCTGCAAGAAATTTCTCAAGACGTTTGTGTCATATATGAAGCTTACATGACGATAGACTTCAGTTCCGAATGGGGTGAGAGTTTCATCATTTAATCACCATTATGTGGTTAACATCACCACAAACATTAATAAATGTTGGATCACTGATTCAAGCTGGTACTCTTCCCAGTTCGATCAGTATAGGTGGAATTCTTAAAATGACAGTTTCCCTACGGAGTCACCAGAAGTTCTTAAAGCAACATGTTTTCCACTGAGAGAAAATTAAAGATTATCAGTCAATATTTGTAGAGGTTTTCTTTTTCATTTCAACCATAACCGGTTTCACGCATATATGCTCATTTTCAGATGGCAGCATGTTGTTTGTATCGTATCGCCTGTTGATACACTGAACGAGAAATAATTATTTCCATTTAGGAAAGGCCAGTGTCAGGCGCCAACTCATGTGTATTCTTGTCTCGGTCCCGGAAATCCTCATTTAGTAGAACGATATTTAATGTGACGAAATTCTTGGCCATAAAATGATATAGAGTTACCGGTACTAAATTTGTAAACACTGTGTGCGTCTTTCACATGAGAGCACTTAATACTAATGACAAAGATGGACGTATATCCCTGAATCTAGTTTTGGTCAAAAGAAGAAAGTAAATGTTTGCAAATCAATGAACGCAGGCTTTTAATTTTCTCTCTATAAGTGATCAATAGAATTAGATAAATTCAAAATAATGTATAAAACACGTTCCCTTTCTATATGTTCGTTTAAAAAAAAACCAAAGAGGTGAACTACTTCCATATCTCTAAGCAAAAAAGAACGAGCAATGATTGTTCGGATGAATTCCAGAATGTCTAGTACCATTACATGTTCATTTAGTACTAAGAGAGAATAAAGTGAAGGTTAACAGAATTATCAGGAACACCAGTACGTAAATAAGTGGAATACTAAAGTACTGATGACTTTTTAAGTATGTTTGAAGTTATATGAGGCTGTAGATACTGTGATAATAAATACCACAATCAGCAGTTCGGTTGCCAACGGCCTTGCCGCATTGGTAACACCGGTTCCCGTCAGATCACTGAAGTTAAGCGCTTTCGGGCTAGGCTAGCACTTGGATGGGTGACCATCAGGTCTGCCGAGCGCTGTTGGCAGGCGGGGTGCAAAATTCAAATGGCTCTGAGCACTATGGGACTTAACTTCTGAGGTCATCAGTCCCTTAGAACTTAGAACTACTTAAACCTAACTAACCTAAGGACATCATACACATCCATGCCCGAGGCAGGATTCGAACCTGCGACCGTAGCGGTCGCGCGGTTCCAGACTATAGCGCCTAGAACCGCTCGGCCACCACGGCCGTCAATCGGGGTGCACTCAGCCCTTGTGGGGCAAATTGAGGAACTACTTGATTGAGAAGTAGCGGCTCCGGTCTTGGAAACTGACATATGACCAGGAGTGCGGTGTGCTGGCCACATGCCCCTCCGTATCCGCATCCGGAGACGCCTGTGGGCTGAGGATGACACGGCGGCCAGTCGGTGTCGTTGGGCCTTCCAAGGCCTATTCGGACGGATAGAAGTAGTTCAACTGGTGAAGGACAGGAATGGTAATATAAAGTAATATCTCCTTGTACAACAATATATTTAGTTAACACACCAGACATTTTGCACCAAACATTCAACTTATCATCTGCATTAATTCTCCTACGATTCCTTGTGTACAATGAAAATGGCTTGTCTGTCGTAACCACACATGTTCCATAATCCCTATCGGGTACAACTCCAACTGCAAACGTGCGATAAGAAATGATGTCTCTTTCATTGTAGGCCTCCAATCCTTGAAGAGGTTTATCAGTACCTCTTAAAATGGCAATTATTAACCATGAATTACCACTAACTACTTCTGTTGTAGTACAAGAAAATTCAATCTTGCAACCAACAAAAGTAATAGGTCCTTGTAGTAGCTCCTGTCGACCAGTCTCATTTGGTGTAATTGAAAAAGTGTCCACTGTCTTGTACACTGGCAATCTGCTCCTCCTTCTATACATTCTCCTCCTGTACGGCATGGCGATGTGTAGCGTGCGGCTGCCTCGACGCGAATGAGCCTGCAGCTGCCTCAGTACCGGATGACGCCACTGATAAGAGCTCCGCGCGGCAGTTATCAGCGCCGTTGCGCAACCGGAATTGAGTTTTTCTGCAACACGGTCCTAGTAAAACTAGGGACCGTGTTGCGCGGCAGACTCGTTCTGCGGCTAAGTCCCACTCAAGGTCACCCGCCTTACACAGCGGCATACGGAGAACGCACACAGCCATCATATCAATAAGAGCCGTGAAGCAACAAAAAGTAACCCGCCCACCTCCCCAAGGGTAATAACCCCTGCAACCCGCAGAATGGAAACATATGTCAGCAGCTCACATGACCAATAACAACAACAATCAACGAAAACTCTAAAACAGAGCGCTACAAATGCTAGAAACGTAGGTTTGCCCTTCCTTACTCTAGATTATAAGATAAGTCGTAGGGTCAGTATTGCCTGACGTGTTCCAACATTTCTACGGAATCCAAACTGATCTTCCCCGAGGTCGGCTTCTACTAGTTTTTCCGTTCGTCTGTAAAGAATTCGCGTTAGTATTTTGCAACTGTGAGTTATTAAACTGATAGTTCGGTAATTTTCACATCTGTCAACACCTGCTTTCTTTGGGATTGGAATTATTATATTCTTCTTGAAGTCTGAGGGTATTTCGCCTGTTTCATACATCTTCCTCACCAGATGGTAGAGTTTTGTCAGGACTGGCTCTCCCAAGGCCGTCAGTAGTTCCAATGGAACGTTGTCTACTCCGGGGGCCGTGTTTCGACTCAGGTCTTTCAGTGCGCTGTCAAACTCTTCACGCAGTATCGTATCTCCCATTTCATCTTCATCTACATCCTCTTCCATTTCCATAATATTGTCCTCAAGTACATCGCCCTTGTATAGACCCTCTATATACTCCTTCCACCTTTCTGCTTTCCCTTCTTTGCTTAGAACTGGGTTTCCATCTGAGCTCTTGATGTTCATACAAGTGGTTCTCTTATCTCCAAAGGTCTCTTTAATTTTCCTGTAGGCAGTATCTATCTTACCCCTAGTGAGATAAGCCTCTACATCCTTACATTTGTCCTCTAGCGATCCCAGCTTAGCCATTTTGCACTTCCTGTCGATCTCATTTTTGAGACGTTTGTATTCCTTTTTGCCTGCTTCATTTACTGCATTTTTATATTTTCTCCTTTCATCGATTAAATTCAATATTTCTTCTGTTACCCAATGATTTCTACTAGCCCTCGTCTTTTTACCTACTTGATCCTGTGCTGCCTTCACAATTTCATCCCTCAAAGCTACCCATTCTTCTTCTACTGTATTTCTTTCCCCCATTCTTGTCAATTGTTTCTTATGCTCTCCCTGAAACTCTGTACAACCTCTGGTTCTTTCAGTTTATGTGCAAATAAAGTAACTCCTCACAAAACCTTGAATGTTAAAAGAAATAATTCAAATGACTGAAGAAAGAAGGAAATAAGAAAAAGACCAGGAAAAGAAAGAAATTTGCACTGCCGGAAAAAGTGCAACCTCAGGCATAATTCCATTTTACTGACAAGTGAAGTGACAGGTATTTCATCACTGTAGGAGTACGTGATAAGAAATTCACGCTAAGTGAAAGACACGTCACAGTAAAGGTGTCCAAACAGTCGTATCAGTACACAGTGTACCTCCCTCTGGCTGTAACGGAGCCGGCCGGGGTGGCCGTGCGGTTCTAGGCGCTTCAGTCTGGAACTGCGTGACCGCTACGGTCGCAGGTTCGAATCCTGCCTCGGGCATGGATGTGTTTGATGTCCTTAGGTTAGTTAGGTTTAAGTAGTTCTAAGTTCTAGGGGACTGATGACCACAGATGTTAAGTCCCATAGTGCTCAGAGCCATTTGAACCATCTGGCGGTAACGCAGGGGTGTATTCTTGCATGTAGACGATCGTAAAAGTGCCGAACGACATCCTGCGATATGTTGTCACCAGCACCTCGCACCTTTTATTGCAATTTGTCAGTGATTATTGTAGACTATGGAGAGCCAGTAAGTTCCCGCTTCAGCATGTCCGATATGTTTATTGGTGAGAGATCTGATGGTCCTTCTGACCAGGGCAGTTGTTATACACTATGAGGAGCACGTTGCGTCACGGCGGCCGTATGATTCAAATGGCTCTGAGCACTATGGGACTTAACATCTATGGTCATCAGTCCCCTAGAACTTAGAACTAGTTAAACTTAACTAACCTAAGGACATCACACAACACCCAGTCATCACGAGGCAGAGAAAATCCCTGACCCCGCCGGAAATCGAACCCGGGGTCTACATCTACATCTACATCTACATTGATACTCCGCAAGCCACCCAACGGTGTGTGGCGGAGGGCACTTTACGTGCCACTGTCATTACCTCCCTTTCCTGTTCCAGTCGCGTATGGTTCGCGGGAAGAACGACTGTCTGAAAGCCTCCGTGCGCGCTCTAATCTCTCTGATTTTACATTCGTGATCTCCTCGGGAGGTATAAGTAGGGGAAAGCAATATATTCGATACCTCATCCAGAAACGCACCCTCTCGAAACCTGGCGAGCAAGCTACACCGCGATGCAGAGCGCCTCTCTTGCAGAGTCTGCCACTTGAGTTTATTAAACATCTCCGTAACGCTATCACGGTTACCAAATAACCCGGTGACGAAACGCGCCGCTCTTCTTTGGATCTTCTCTATCTCCTCCGTCAACCCGACCTGGTACGGATCCCACACTGATGAGCAATACTCAAGTATAGGTCGAACGAGTGTTTTGTAAGCCACCTCCTTTGTTGATGGACTACATTTTCTAAGCACTCTCCCAATGAATCTCAACCTGGTACCCGCCTTACCAACAATTAATTTTATATGATCATTCCACTTCAAATCGTTCCGTACGCATACTCCCAGATATTTTACAGAAGTAACTGCTACCAGTGTTTGTTCCGCTATCATATAATCATACAATAAAGGATCCTTCTTTCTATGTATTCGCAATACATTACATTTGTCTATGTTAAGGCTCAGTTGCCACTCCCTGCACCAAGTGCATATCCGCTGCAGATCTTCCTGTATTTCGCTACAATTTTCTAATGCAGCAACTTCTCTGTATACTACAGCATCATCCGCGAAAAGCCGCATGGAACTTCCGACACTATCTACTAAGTCATTTATATATATTGTGAAAAGCAATGGTCCCATAACACTCCTCTGTGGCACGCCAGAGGTTACTTTAACGTCTGTAGACGTCTCTCCATTGATAACAACATGCTGTGTTCTGTTTGCTAAAAACTCTTCAATCCAGCCACACAGCTGGTCTGATATTCCGTAGGCTCTTACTTTGTTTATCAGGCGACAGTGCGGAACTGTATCGAACGCCTTCCGGAAGTCAAGAAAAATAGCATCTACCTGGGAGCCTGTATCTAATATTTTCTGGGTCTCATGAACAAATAAGGCGAGTTGGGTCTCACACGATCGCTGTTTCCGGAATCCATGTTGATTCCTACATAGTAGATTCTGGGTTTCCAGAAATGACATGATACGCGAGCAAAAAACATGTTCTAAAATTCTACAAGAGATCGACGTAAGAGATATAGGTCTATAGTTTTGCGCATCTGCTTGACGACCCTTCTTGAAGACTGGGACTATCTGTGCTCTTTTCCAATCATTTGGAACCCTCCGTTCCTCTAGAGATTTGCGGTACACGGCGTGGGAAGCGAGAACGCTACCGCACGACCACGAGCTGCGGACGGCGGCCGTATGTGGACGTGCATTGTCCTGCTGAGAAAGTACATCACATTCCTGGCAGTAGCACGGGGATAACAACCTCTGCAAGGTAGTGAGCACTGTTTACTTTATCCTGTAGAAACACCAAATGTGACCGCGAATTGTAAATGATGGCGCCCCACAACATGAAGCAGGGTTGGGACCTAAGTGTCATGAGCGGACGCACTCCAGAGAAGGCCGCTCACCGGGTCTACGCCATACATTGGTACGTGACTCACATACAGACTGAACCTACTGTCACCAATAAAGACAACAGAGAACCATCCCACTCAGCTCGGTCGGTTGGCCGTGCGGTCAAACGCACGGCTTTCCGGAGTGGGGAGGAGCACCTGGTCCCCGGCACGAATCCGTCCGGCGGACTTGTGTCGAAGTCCAGTGAGCCGACCATGGTTTTTAGGCGGTTTTCCATCTGCCTCGGCGAATGCGGGCTGGTTCCCCTTATTCCGCTTCAGCTGCACTATGTCGGCGATTGCTGCGCAAACAAGGTTTCGAGTGGCTAACAGAAGTGGTAAAGGCTGCCAGTCTTGCTTGCATTATGAAAGTAGAGCTGACAATTTGCAGCGTAGTCGACAGACCGATTGCGGACCTCTCCTACAGAGCCGAGTGGAGGGTCTGAATCAGAGGCTCAGACGGTTCTGCGACCGTGTAGGCCGCAGATTCCTCGACTTGCGCCAAAAGGTGGTTGGGTTACGGGTTCCGCTGAATAAGTCAGGTGTCCACTACACGCAGGAGGCGGCTACACAGTAGCAGGGGCTGTGTGGCGTGGACTGGCCAGATTTTTAGGTTAGCGGGTCTCGGGAAAACGCAAGAAGGGCTTCAGTCACAAAGGATGCAGACCGAACACAGGAGGAATGTAGATGCAGGAACCACAGGTGTAAGAGTTGTAAATTGTCGTAGCTGTGTTGGGAAAGTGCCAGAGCCCCAAGCGCTAACTGAAAGCACTGATGCTCAAATCGTTGTAGGCACTGAAAGCTGACTAAAACCTTTTCTAACGGTCTTCCGAAAGGATAGGCTAAACACGGTTGGCGGTGGCGTGTTTGCTGCTGTTAGGAGTAGTCTATCTTGTCGCAAAATTGAAGTAGATACTTCCTGTGAGTTAGTATGGGCAGAGGTCATTGTTGGCAAAAGGAATAAAATAATAATAGGATCCTTTTACCGACCTCCCAATTCAAACGATACAGTTTCTGAAAGGTTCAAAGAAAACTTGAGTTTGCTTTCAAACAGGTATAGTTGGTGGTACCTTTAATTCACTCTCGATATGTTGGCGAAAATACATGTTTAATTCCGGAGGTACGCATAAAACATCATCCGAAATTGTGCTAAACGCATTCTCTGAAAATTATTTCGAACAGTTATTTCATGAGCCCACGCGAATAGTAAACGGTTGTGAAAACACATTTGACCTCTTAGCAACAAATAATCCTGAGTTAGTAACGAACATCTAAACCGAGACAGGGATTAGTGAACACAGGGTTATCGTAGCGAGACTGAATATTGTAACCCGCAGATCCTCCAAAAATAAACATAAACATACCTACTCAAAAAAGCAGATAAAATTTCACGTGACGCCTTCCTGAGAGACAATCTCCACTCCTTCCAAATCAGTAGTAACACTGTAGACCAGATGTGGCTTAAATTCAAAGAAATAATGTTGGCAGCAATTGAGAGATTTGTACCAAATAAATTAACAAACGACGGAGCTGATCCTCCTTGCCACACAAAACGGGTCAGAACACTGTTGCAAAAACAACGAAACAAACACGCCAAATTTAAACAGACGCAAAATCCCCAAGATTGACGATCTTTTACAGAAGCTCGAAATTTAGCGCCGACTTCAATGCGAGATGCTTATAACAGTTTCGCAACGAAACCTTGTGTCGAAACCTGGCAGAAAATCCAAAGAGATTCTGGTCGTATGTGAAGTATGTTAGCGGCAAGAAATAATCAATGCCTTCTCTGCGCGATAGCAATGGAGATACTGTCAAAGACAGTGCTTCCAAAGCAGAGTTACTAAACACAGCCTTCCGAAATGCCTTCACAAAAGAAGACGAAGTGCATAAATATTCCAAAATTCAATCAAGAACAACTGCCAACATGAGTAACGTAGAAGTAAATATCTTCGAAGTAGTGAAGCAACTTAAATCAGTTTATAAAAGCAAGTGTTCTGGTCCAGACTGTATACCAATTAGGTTCCTTTCAGAGTATGCTGATCAATTAGCTCCATACGTAACAACTATATACAACCATTCGTTCCTCGAAAGATCCGTTCCCAAAGACTGGAGAGGTGAACAAGTCACACCAGTATTCAAGAAAGGTAGCAGGAGTAATCCACTTAATTACAGTCCCACATCATTTACGTCGATCTGAAGCAGTATTTTGGAACATATATTGCGTTCGAACATTATGAATTATCTCTAAGAAAAGAGTCTATTGATACACAGTCAACATGGGTTTAGAAAACATCGTTCTTATGAAACACAACTAGTTCTTTATTCGCATGAAGTGTTGAGTGCTATTGACAAGCGATTTCAGATCTATTCCGTATTTCTGGATTTTCGGAAGGCTTTTGACACTGTACCACACATGCAACTTGTAGTGAAATTGCGTGCTTATGGAATATCGTCTCAGTTATGTGACTGGAATTGTGATTTCCTGTCAGAGAGGTCACAGTTCGTAGTAATTGACGGAAAGTCATCGAGTGAACTAGAAGTGATTTCTAGCGTTCCCCAGGTAGTGGTACAGGCCATTTCATATTCCTTATCTACATAAACGATTTGGGAGACAATCTGAACAGCGGTCTTAGGTTGTCTGCAGATGACATTGTCGTTTATCGACTAGTAAAGTCATCAGAGGATCAAAACAAATTGCAAAACGTTTTAGAAAAGATATCTGAATGGTGTGAAAATTGGCAGTTGATCGTAAATAACGAAAAGTGTGGGGTCATCCACATGAGTGCTAAAAGGAATTCGTTAAACTTAGGTTACACGATAAATCAGTCAAATCTACATGCCTAAATTCAACTAAATACCTAGGAACTACAATTAAGAACAACTTAAACTGGAAGGAACATACAGAAAACGTTGTGGGGAAGGCTAACCAGAGACTGCTTTATACTGGCAGGACACTTAGAAAATGTAACAGGTCTACTAAGGAGACTGCCTACGCTACGCTTGTCCGTGCTCTTCTAGAATACTGCGGCGTGGTGTGGGATCCTTACTAGATAGGACTGACAGAGTACATCGAAAAAGTTCAAAGAAGAGCAGCACGTTTTGTATTATCGTGAAATATGGGAGAGAGTGCCACTGGAATGATACAAGGTGTGGTGTGGACATCATTAAAACAAAGGCGTTTTTGATTGCGGTGGAACCTTCTCACGAAATTCCAATCACCAACTTTCTCCTCCGAATGCGAAAATATTTTTTTGACACCGACCTACATAGGAAGAAACGATCACCACGATAAAATAAGGGAAATCAGAGCTCATACGGAAAGATATAGGTGTTCGTTCTTTCCGCGCTATACGAGATTGGAATAATAGAGAATTGTGAAGGCCAGACACTTAAAAGTGATTTGCAGAGTACCCATGAAGATGTAGATATATCTCTACATCAGATTCCAGAGTCCTCGCTCTCCTCCGCCGTCCTATATTGGTGGTTTTGAGTGCAAGCATGCCTTTTTTTGTCGAGCGATTGTCCAGAGCCTTGACGGTCCTAGCTGCTGGTAGCCTTGCAAGGGGGAAATATTCAGCACAGCACCTTCTCGCACCCACAGCATAGCATCACACTGCTCCGTCAGAAATGCCAGTGTCTGCTAGCCCGCTGTGTGTGTAAGCGCCGGCCGTTGTGGTCGAACGGTTCTAGGCGCTTCAGTCTGGAACCACGCGACTGCTACGGTCGCAGGTTCGAACTCTGCCTCGGGCATGGATGCGTGTGATGTCCTTAGATTAATTAGGTTTAAGTAGTCCTAAGTCTAGGGAACTGATGACCTCAGCTTTTTTTTTTTCTTTTTTTTTGTGAGTACGCGTTCATGGTGACTCTGGCTTGTTACAGCACACTGCACAAGTGCAATGGAGCGAAACGGCCTGAGCCTAACACAGCAGCAGATTACCCGCAGAGAACTCCAATACTTGGACACACCCAGACAGGTTTGTTTACCGGACGATCTTTTACCATCTCCACTCTGACTGCTGACGGTTGACGTTTTTTGGCCATAGGTCTCAACGACGTGCTTGTGTTTTCCTTGATATAACGTCCCCTAACCTAATTATAACAAGATTGTTTCTCTCTGTTCTTCAGTACAGTCAAAATAATTTTAGGTGAAATTGAAAGCAAAGTGCCAACAATACGAGTGCAAAAGAAATTTCACCGTTAAAAGCGATCGAGAGTGGATAGGTTTCAAAGAACTCATTGAGGGGAAGAGTTAAGGGGACGGCTGTTTGGTCTGAAATTCTAACTAGACACTATCAAAACATAACCAAGAGGCGGTTGAATTCATGTTTCGTATTAGTGAATCATTAACATTCAAAACGTATGGTAGATATTCATGTATCATTAAAGAAATTGGGAAGTTTCCCCCTTGTATGAAGGACCTCCCGTATTAAACGAAATTCCATATTCTCTCTGCCTTTTGTTGACAGTCCCTGTTATAGAAATAGTTAATGGACTGTACTATGTTGATGTAAAACCATGTGTAAACCAAACTAGACTCGAACAAAACCAACAAAACAATTAAAGCTGCCGCTAGCCAGTAATCAAACTTTTTGTATCTTTGTAAACCTTCTGCTGGCTAAGAGTGTAACTAGGTAATAATATTTTTCTTTGATAATGGTTTAATAAGCTCTGTGTTTTAACGACTCAAACCAACAACGCAATTAAAGCTGCTAGCTAGTAATCAAACTGTTTGTGTCTTTGTAAGCCTTTTACTGGCCAAGAGTATAACTAGATAATAATATTTTTCTTTCATGGTTTAATAAGCTATGTATTTTACTAACTCACGTATTAAAACATGAAGTTGATGAAAAGAAACCATCTATGAATATAATAGTCTTTCGGAGGTGGCAGACTCCTGGGTAAGCATACACATCGTACTCTTCAAAAGATGAATAAGATACGAACCTTCCACTGATCTGGGAGTGCACTGCATTGGCACCTAACACGCAGAGTACCGAGAATCGGAATAACTTATTTGAGCTGCGGTAGGAAAGATGCACGATATCCCTTCTATGGGGTACCGATATGTTTACAGCTAGTAATTTACGAACACTCCTCGAAAGCAATAGTTTCTGCTGAGCTACCGATCTTTGCATTACGGAGCTAATGCTTCTAGTACAACCAGGCGTTATAAACTTACCCATTTAAATTAAGCATTGTCTGCAATGACAGTAAAATGTTTTATACATTATGACATGAAGCGTATACTAAACCTCATAGTTCTGAGTGCTTTTCCCAGCAGCTCCAATGGTACAATATCACCATAAAGGAGACACTACAGATCTATAAATTTGTAACGCACTGCTCATTTCGAACAGGGAATCCACTTTCGTACACAACTCCACTTACCTAAATATTACGAATTCGAGAAATTATTTTTCATTCAGCAAAACAACGGCGTGGCTAACATTCCCTAAAACATGGCCACGTTAGCCAAAACGCCCAGGGTCCAAAATAATTTCATGAGCATCCTTTTTGATCGTTTGGTTGAAGGTTTCATATAATGCAAAGTTTAACATTCCGATCCAGTAATCGCTCTGTTTTAGCAACGTTTTATATCTATATATGAATATTAACCATTGTACAGTCACATTAATCCCTGAGCTAAAATTTGGAACTAGCATAATTGCACTTATTTGGCTATCTGTACTAAAGCCTTACTCTGATGCTTTCAGAAAAAGGCATCTACATACAGAGTGACTCACGAAGATATGCAAATATTTTAATATGTTATTGTACAAGTAAAAATAAAGAAAAAAGTTCGCATAAACATAGGTTCGCAAATGTTTAGTTACGGAGGTACGGCTAATAAATGATTTTGCCTGAAATTTGGCAACTTCGCTAATGACACGCCATCGCGAAACTGTACGAGGTTAAAGTAAAGCACAATTTCCATTTATGTTGTTGTTATTGGTCTGATGAATCTAACAAAACATCTCTCAGATGTGTGTCTGCTGTAGTTTTCCAGAACATCCATAGAAGCAAAGATTAATACACAAGTAAATTTCTTTACTTTCCATTAAAAATGTAGAAACGTTTAGGTCATTGTTGGCAAACGTCAGTGAATTGTTTCAGTCGTTTCCTAACCTTGAAACGAGTTAGTTTTCTGTATTGTTCAGTGAAAAAACGTAATGACAACAGTGTATTTAAATGAAACCACATCGTATCTGTTGTAGTTTGTAGATTATTTATGAAATAGAGGTGCCTTTCAACTGAGGAATACGTCGATATGGTGTTTATTTATGGCAAATGTGATGGTAATACTACGGCTGCAGTTAACGTTTTCGCGTACATTGTTCAACTCGGAGGAGTCCGAATACACGAACCATTATGGAATATTTCGAATGCTACGGGAGACAGGTTCTCTACCTAGCGTTCATAAGCAGCACGAGCGCTCGCTACGTTAAGATGATGATGAGGATATTATGGGTGCCGTTCAACGTAGCCCGGGTACCAGCACACGCCGTATCTTTCAACGATTAGGCATTTCACAATCTAAGGTACGGCGTACACTGAAGTACAATAATCTATATCGTTACCATAAACAAAAAGTGCATCATTTACATACGGGAGATCCTGCCCTTCGCTTGGAGTTGTGCAACTGGTTAAATACTAATCGGCAGTTACACAAATACATTTTATTTACTGATGAGGCAAAGTTCATTCGAGATGGTATAAACAATTTACATAACGACCACGTAGGGTCTGAAGCAAACCCACATGCAACAGTGCAATGCAATTTGCAGCAGCGATTTAGCATTTATGTGTGGTGTGGTGTAATCAACACACACTTTATTGGACCATTCATTTTCCCAGGATGTCTAACTGGCGAGACGAACTTACAATTGCTTCATGAAGAAATGGCCCGCTTGCTCGAAGATGTTCTACTTGCTACGCGATTCCAAATGTAATTTAAACATGAGGGCGCTCCTCCACATTTCACCAACGCCGTTACTACACATTTAAATGAACATTTTCCCCAGAAATAGATCGGTCGTGGTGCTACACGTCAGTGGCCTTCCAGATCGCCCAATTTAACACCAGTGGATTTTTGTGTATGGAGGTGGATGAAATACATAGTTTGTGAGGACAAAATCAATAATCGTCAGGCATTACTTGCTCGCATTATAAATGAAATAGACGAAATTAAGAACAACCCTGTGAAACTGAAATGGAAAAATGGAAATTTGTGGCAAGGTCTTATGGGACAAAACCGCTGAAGTCATTGGTCCCTAAGCCTACTCCATCTGACTTACGCTGTGGACAACACATATACCCATGTCCGAGGGAGGACTCGAACCTCCTACGGGGACAGCCGCACGGACCGTGTCAAGACGGCCTTAGACCAAGCGGCTCCCCCGTGCGGCTGTGAAACTGAAACAAGCAACAAAATCTGTTTATACTCGTGCAGCTAAACGCATTGAACTCTATGGAGACAGTTTTGAACGTTTATTGTGAATGTATTGTCAAATTGTATGTACACTGTACAACTTCCTTAACACTGAGCTTTGTTTCTTCCGGTTTAACATTAATTCACGTGTGCTATGGTATTAATAAAGGCAGATTATCTGACACATTCATACTGTTTCAGTTAAAGTTATTATCATCATTTTTACAAAATTAAATTTTCTACAACTTCTGTTAAAACTTCGTGCAATTGTCTGAAATTTAAAAAACAAATTGAACCAAGTAGTTAATAAATTAAAAATTTTACGAAATTATTTCTTTGCTTCTCTGGATGTTCTGGAAAATTTCTGCAGATACATGTCTGTTTTATTAGATTCACCAGATCAATAACAACAAAATAAATGGAAATTGTGCTATACTTTAATCTCATACAGTTTTGCGATGGCTTCATATTAGCGAAGTTGCTAAATTTCAGGCAAAATCTTTTATTAGCCGTAACTCCATAACTAAACATCTGCGGACTTATATTTGTATGATTTTTTCTTTATTTTTACTTCTAGAATAAAATATTAAAATATTTGCATATCTTCGTGAGTCACCCTGTATTTTCGGAAATATGTATTATGCTTGCATACTGTTGAATCGACACATATTTAACCTCATTTGGAAGGGTAAGAAACTGAAATAATCTCCTGAAGTATTTAAAAGAATATGACCACTAAATATGATGATGCTTCACAAAATTTTTGGCTAGTACGTTGTAATGCGTACATAATATGTGTATGTGCGTTATATATTATTGCTCAGTAGGCAACGAATACAGCTGATTTAAATCCAAGAACTTGGAAGTTGTGGCAGGATCTTAGCAGTCACTACGTAAAACAAAAATAAAAATACTATAATAATGCAGTATATTAGTTAGCAAAAATGTGTGGTAAATACTGTAATGAATTATTATTTGAAATTTAGCCAGGAGCCTTATAGTGAATGAATATGCACTACTATTGCTAGAGATTATTGTCTGAGATTTCGCTGGGACAGGCATAAATTTAAAGAGCGATAATTTACAGAATCTAATTTGAGTTCATCTGAATGTGCAGTTGCGACAATTAAAAAATGGAGTAATGGGCTTAACACCGGTAGGACTAGGTCGGGGAAGGAGATATGTATTGTGACAAGGTTTGGTAACATTCATATAGGGGTAGGCGACTACAGGATGGAATATTTGACTTTCCAAAAAGTTGATGGCATAAATATTCTAATCTGTACTTGCCAGGATTTCACAGGTTGCATGAAGACTGTAAAAAAATATTAAAGTAATAAATGTTATTCTGCAGACATACATATACGCACAGGGTCCTGTGACAGAGCTGCAAGAAGCTGCTCGTACCTTCAGCGATACTGCAGAAAGACTTGGCAGGCATATAGTCATTGTATATGATTGCTGGCAGCAATGGTCACGAAAATGTACGGTCACAAGAAGACCGTTCTCTGGAAGGCAAGTCGTACTACCGAGAGGGAAGACCCCTGTACTCGGCGGATGGATATGGAGAAACATACTGCATCTGCAGCAGTAATTTGAGCAGCAGTTTGCTCCACAATGACACTACGTACTGTTACAGTCGATTACTTCAAGGATAGCTCTGAACCAGACGCCTTGTAGCGTGCACTCCAATGACCCCAAATCACACCCATTTGCGACTTCAATGGTGTCAAGAAAGAGCTCGTTGGAGTATTGATCGACAAAGCGCAACTGGCATGGAACTCTATCCCACAAACTGATATCCGACTCCTGTACAACACGATGCATGCACGTTTGCATGCTTGCATTCCACGTTCTGGCGGCTCCACTGGTTACTAATGTAGCAGCATTTCACATTGACAGTGCCCTATCTCGTGCTTACTTTAATCTGTGATCTTGTACTGTTAATCACTTAAATACGTTACCCATACAGACGTAACTGCGAAATTGCATTACTCTACATTAACTGTTTTTTGGTATTGCGATTTCTTTTTCCGTCAATATATATATGCATCATTAAACCAATTAGAAATACTGTCCAAGTCATCTTGTGTTCTCTTACAGTCATTCACAGACCACACGCTCCCGCACAGTGCAGTGCTATCAACAAAGACTCGCAGAACGATGCTCACTGTATCAATTAGATCATTTATTTACGATCTGTATGCAGAGAACAGGAAAAGCTCTATCGCACTTCACTGGGGTGCTCCTCGTGATAGCTTTGTGTTCGACGAACACACGCTGTCCAGGACAACGTACTGGGTTTTGTTATATAACAAATTACAAGACACTCTTTTATCTGAGAACTTATTCCACACTCTCGCAACTTCGTTGACAGTTTGTAGTTTGGCACCGTGCCAAACGCTTTCCGAAAATCTAGTAATTTGGAATCAGCCTGTTGCCCTTCATCCATCGTTCGCAGGATATCGTGTGAGAAAAGGGGAAGTTGAGTTTCACAAGAGTAATGCTTTCTAAATGAGTGTTGATTTGTGGATAAAAACTTTTCTGCCGTTAGAAAATTTGTTGTATTCGAGCATAGGATATGTCAAAGGATTTTACAGCAAACCGATGTCAAGGATACTGGTCTGTAATTTTACAGTACCGTTTCTTTACATTTCTTATATACATCTGTACTTTTTTCCAGTTGCGTCGGACATTGCTCTGGGACACACTTCCTCTAAGCGTGAAATTCAAGATAAATGTAGGCTTAATACGGGACCAATGTGTGGTGTCACCGCCAGACACCACACTTGCTAGGTGGTAGCCTTTTAAATCGGCCGCGGTCCGCTAGTATTCGACGGACCCGCGTGTCGCCACTGTCAGTAATTGCAGACCGAGCGCCGCCACACGGCAGGTCTAGAGAGACGTACTGGCACTCGCCCCAGTTGTACAGCCGACGTTGCTAGGAAAGGCTCACTGAGAATTACGCTCTCATTTGCCGAGACGATAGTTAGCATAGCCTTCAGCTAAGTCAATTGCTACGACCTAGCAAGGCGCCATTTATCCTTTGCTATGTATCTAATGAAGCATGTACAGTAACAAGACCAATGTTCACCAATTGTGGATTAAAGTTAAGTATTCCAGCAGCTACGTACTTTTCTTTATAGCATTCATTACGTACCCTGTTTCAGACCTCACACCAGCCTGCGTGAGTTTAAGCGCGTGCCTTTCGGTTACCCGTCACTGTGGATTGGCTGTCTTGCCAGTCCACAACGCAATGTAAAGGAGTACTCGCTGGAAAACCGCGTTGTGATTCCATGTGAACTTGGCGGCTTACTTGTTTTCAACCCTTTCAGCTGATTTTCAACACTACGGATGCTTATTTCTATGTACTCCGGACGAAAATTTGTGGGGTGGTCGAATGATGGTATGTCTGAATGATCCATCTGCGTGAATGATTTTTTAAATGGGAGAGTTATAACTTCAGCTTTCTTTTTGGTATCACCTGTTATAAAACGAGACTGGTTTATGAGTGACTAAATAGAAACCCTCGACCTACTTATGATTTTACGTAACACGAGAATTTTTTAGGATTCTTAGCCAGGTTTATGGCTAATGTATGACGGAAGAAATTGTTGTATGCAATTTATACACGCGCGAACTTTAAGTAACTTTTGCCTTTCGACATTTCTACGTTTTCCTTGAAGCGACAGTGCAACAATTTCTTTTTTCTGAGCACTTCCCGAATTTTGATATGGAGCCAAGTTGGGTCTTTCCTGTCTTAATTGGCACATACCTCTCCTGATTACAATCAGTTTAAACTTTGCCCATAATTCTTCTACGTAAATCGTATATGAACTTAATGATGCTCATTCATTGTCTAAGTAGGATACAAACAACAGCTTATTTGCTCGTTTCAATACAGACACTCTCCTATCCTTCATGATGGGTTTATTAACTTTAGCAGTCATCGTGGCTACTTTGACATCGTGATCGCTAATCCCTGTCTCTATACTGACAGTATCGATAGTTTGTAGCTGAAAGGTCTAAAATATTTCCATTGGGTGTGGGTCGTCGAATTAGGTGTTGAAGACACTTTTCAGACAAAGTGATCAGAACTTCTTCGCGAGACTTGCAACGAGTCCATAGATACAGCAGTCTATAGCCGGTAGGTTAGTCACCAAAACTAATATTACTGGATGAAAAGAGTACTTCTGCGCGTTTGAGTGAAGATTTTATTTAACTGATTCCACAACTGTTAAATCGGAATACGTTGGATGGTAAAAACATACGATGATGAAATAGAGGGCAACTTTTGTAATTATACGCATCCAGATAACTTCGCAATTAGACTCAATCTCGACCTCGCCAAACGTAATATTTTTGTCGATTGGAATGAACACTCCACCTCCCTCGATGTTGACCCTATCTTTTCGATATATGTTCCACGCCTTGTTAATTATTTCGCAGCTTTCTACTTCGGGGTTCATCCATTCGTTCACTGGACGTGACAGCTTTCCAGGAGGGGGATAAATTTAAGGACCTCATTACTAATGCTTCGTCAATTTTTTTGTTAAGACTTTTATATTTTGAAGTCCTCTACCTTTTACACTATCGGATTTTTCTCACTGTGTATCGAGTGAAGAACGTTCATCAGAAGACCTCAGACTATCGCCTAGCCTTCAAGAGACCCATGTCCACTCCACATCTACACTGTCACCCGAGTAAACGATTCCTCTGTGTAATGCGCCCCTGACCCATCTAGGGAAATTCTACAACCGTCCATCCCATAACGTAGACCTAGAAACATGCCGCTAACACTGTCACGGAGCCTCTGGTTGAGACCCTCCATTCGGCTCCAGAGGAAAGGAGCTCGATCGGCTGTGGGTACGATACTGTAGCAGCGCAAGTAGATGCTGGAGTCCCACACGGAAATCTGGACGCACCCCAACACCCGTATTCTCAGCACTTATTCCAGCTGCTCCGTTATCACGACCTGGGCATTAAGCCCATAATCGAAGTTTCGGGACATTTCGATTGAGCTGGGTTGGCCACGTACGTGATTTAAAATGCCAGCCGGCCGGTGTGGCTGAGCGGTTCTAAGCACTACAGTCTGGAACCGCGCGACCACTACGGTCGCAGGTTCGAATCCTGCCACGGGCATGGATGTGTGTGATGTCCTTAAGTTAGTTAGGTTTAAGTAGTTCTAAGTTTTAGGGGACTGATGACCACAGAAATTAAGTCCCATAGTGCTCAGAGCCACTTGAACCATTTTTTAAAATGTCAACAAGACCTTCCTTGTGTACTCATCGTTATGATAAGACCTTCACCAAGAAGGACCCGACCGACACACTGCAAACTGAATGGGTATCTCGCAGACCCTCGCTTGCCAGTGATTGCGTTTGTACGATCGGCCGCGCACTCGGGGAATGTGGGTGGGGCCTTGACGTCGTGTCCATCAGTCGATACAAAAAGGCCCCAAACGGCCGTGTCGGCCAGTGCGACAAGAAGCTTCACCAGAGTATCACCTGCACAAGCACTATGTCGAGGCAACACTTCGACAGCGGGCTGCGCAACTAAACGAGCTTGAGAGAGACTGCAGAATGCTGGGTGGTCCTATTGTCGTGTTGCGCGCCACACCTGTCGTACAGCTACCACACTGCCCGTTGTTGGTGGCAATGGATACAGAAAGGCACGCACCCACGACATTTAGAATCTTTGAGTCCAGCAGGCACCATAGGGAGGCAGGACCGACGAATTGTCTGCCGCATGCGAACAGAGCGAATGGCAACGATAGGGGCCATTGACCGGGCTGTCCTGCATTGTATGCAACATCCCTTAAGTGCTAGTACGATCGGCAGTCGGATGTACGTCGCAGGGCCTGCCATTCACATACCAGCAGTGTCTCGCCCGACTAGCCTGGTGTCGGTAACGACGGACGTTAGGGAGGCATCTTTAGTGACGAGTCCTACTTCTGTGCCTTGGAGGCGACGACAATCAGGTCCGTCTCCGAAGACACAGTGGAGAGTGCCACGAATAGTAGTTTATGGTCTCCCATAACACGTCCTACCAGCCAGATGTGGCGACCGATATCCTTTGGTGGCCGTTCACCATTTGTGTCCCTAACGAGTTCCTTGACAGTTCCACAGTACACTGAAGAAGTCCTGCAACCGGTGGCTCTGTCATTCGTGAACGCCCACGACATCTCATGAAGTGTGTCATCACCTATCCACTTCCGCCCAACAATCTGTGGGAAGTATGCGCTTAGGTGCAAGCATCGTGAGATGGGATATGACATGACTACATCGGAGTCTTGTACAACTCTATACCGCGACGTCTGCACCTTATATTCACAACTATTGGGTCCTGCCACCATACTAACAATGTACATTCTGTGGCCATGTAGCACAATAAGTATTAATCCTCCGAAGTTGTAAGTGTAATCATTTCGTATGTGGTGTACTATCTAACTGCCTGTCAACTATGATCGTAAACCATCTTGTCCTTTGGCTGTAGCTCTTTCTGTGACTATTAGTTTATAAAAACAAGTGGGTTTCGAATCAGCATCTGATGTATGTTGCTTCCGCTGTGAGACCTCCAACGTCCGTTCGCCATTTCGTCAGGACCCCCTGTCGAGCTAACTTCCCCTCAGCCACAACGACTTGGGACAGTCAGCATCTGCCATCACCTCCGAGTTACTGGGCCAGAATTCGACCCTGAGCCGCTGCCATCAATCAGTGGAGCCTCATGCCGGTCCGTTCTGATAGCTGTTACGACGCTTCATGAGGCCGAAAGATGCATCATTAACAAGGTCGACATGATGCCGCATTGACACAGGCGCTGACACCGGCGCCTCCTTGCTTGCCGTACTTATCTGTGTCACCTTCCTCCACCACCGCCATTTCCCTGTGGACACTGTATGTACACCTGTCCAACACAGAAGTCAATAAATTGTTTGTCACGATTGACTACCTACATCTTCCTTAGTGACCCACTATCTCCACCAGAGCACCACTTGCCCAAACCCTTTTACGATACTATAAGTTGCAAGCTCTGTTTGCACCCGTCGAGCAAGCCAGCGATTCATGCTCCACCTGTAGGACAGGGGGCTAGGCTAGGAATGCAAGCCACGGGATCACTGGAGCCAACATGAGCCACAACTTGAACATGACTGCATGGCGATAGCTGCGAGCAGGGCCTCGTCCATATATTGAATGAGGCCTTACTGCTAGATACACCTATATCTACATCTACAATGTGAGGTACATGGCAGAAATGATGTCCCATTGTGCCAGCTATTAGGATTTCTTCCCGTTCCATTTCGTATGGAGCTCCGGAAGAATGACTGTTTGAATGCCTCTGTGTGTGCAATATTATTCTGATCTTATCCTCAGGTTCCCGATGTAAGCCATACATAGGGGGTTGTAGTATATTCCTAGAATCATTATTTAAACCATGTTCTCGAAACTTTGTTAGTACAATTTCTTGGGATAGAATGACATTTCGTTTAAGGCGACCAACCCGGAAATCTGTAGCATCGGCGTTTGGCGTTTGCTGTCTCTCTGTGAAAATCTCTGAAATTGCGTGCTATATTTGTTAAGAATGCGTAGGCTGGGCGCTCCCACACAATGTAGCGGAATCTGCTTTTAAGCCAAACACGGGGTTGTTCTTCCTTTCCCTCGGGCAAACGCTGTCTGCTCTATGGGCGGTCACCAGTCGACATACATAGGCTGAGTCGTCCTCTAAAGGGACCGGCCACCCGGCCTGCAGTTTGCGTCTCCCGAACTAAAAGCCCCTGAGACTGTCGTGTCTTGAATGTGTGTGTGTATGCCAGCCTCGGGTATTTCAATCTCGGAGCGAATTTGCGATTTACTAGTTTCCAGAATGAGATTTTCACTCTGCAGCGAAGTGTGCGCTGATATGAAACTTCCTGGCAGATTAAAACTGTGTGCCCGACCGAGACTCGAACTCGGGACCTTTGCCTTTCGCGGGCAAGTGCTGTGAGTACCGGGCGTGAGTCGTGCTTCGGTAGCTCAGCTGGAAGAGCACTTGCCCGCGAAAGGCAAAGATCCCGAGTTCGAGTCTCGGTCGGGCACACAGTTTTAATCTGCCAGGAAGTTTCATATCAGCGCACACTCCGCTGCAAAGTGAAAATCTCATTCTGGAAACATCCCCCAGGCTGTGGCTAAGCCATGTCTCCGCAATATCCTTTCTTTCAGGAGTGCTAGTTCTGCAAGGTTCGCAGGAGAGCTTCTGTAAAGTTTGGAAGGTAGGAGACGAGGTACTGCCAGAAGTAAAGCTGTGAGTACCGGGCGTGAGTCGTGCTTCGGTAGCTCAGTTGGCAGAGCACTTGCCCGCGAAAGGCAAAGGTCCCGAGTTCGAGTCTCGGTCGGGCACACAGTTTTAATCTGCCGGGAAGTTTCGATTTACTAGTTATTTGCATATCGTTTACATGAATTCATACAACATTGACTTTAGCTTATCGAGTTTGGGTTCGAATGAAGCGTCTTGATGTGCGGAATATGATTGTGAAGGCGGAATATGTAAGCAATGAAAGTCAGGGGACCACGACGTCTTACAATGTTTTCGGAATCCATCCCGGCTGGTATGGAGGAGATCATTCTATTCGAGATACTTCATTATGTTTGAGTTCAGAATACGCTCTAAGATTCAACAACAAACCGATGTCAAGGACATTGGATGGTAGTTCTGTGACCACTTCTACCATCCTTTTTGTAGACAGGTGGGACCTGCGCCTTTTCCAAGAAATGGGCGTGGTTTTTTGTTCGAGGGATCTATGATGCATTATAATTAGAAGAGGGGGTAACTCCGCCGCAAATTCAGTATAGAATCTGACAGGTGTTCCATAGGACTCTGGGGCTTTGTTCAATTTAAGCGATTTCAGCTGTTTCTCAACACGACTGACAGTAATACGTATTTTACTCATCTTTTCAGTGGTACGAGAATTAAATGGGAAATTCTCCTTGGTTTTCCATTAGAAAGGAACATTTGAAAATGCAGTTCAGCCTTTCAGTTTTTGCTTTGCTACTCTCAGTTTCAGTTCCTGTCTCATTCGCTGGGGTCTGGGCACTAACTTTGGTGCCACTAACTGGCTGTACATGACCAAAATTTCTTTTTTTTGTGAAAGATCATTCGACAATATTCTGCTACGGTAGTTTTGAAGGCTTGGCGCATTGATCTCTTGACAGCCAAACGCACTACATTCCATCTTTCCGTCTATAGCCGTATGGATTGTTTTACTCCTATTACACAGTAATCTCTGTCTCTTTAGAAGTTTCTTTACAGTGATAGTATACCATATAGGATCCCTTCCATTATGAACTGTTCTACTGAGTTCTTCTACATGCTCGTACCCGTTGCTGAAAGCTTCAAGGCCGGTCGGGGTGGCCGAGCGGTTCTAGGCGCTACAGTTTGGAACCGCGCGACCGCTACGGTCGCAGGTTCGAATCCTGCCTCGGACATGGATGTGTGTGATATCCTTAGGTTAGTTAGGTTTAAGCAGTAGTAAGTTCTAGGGGACTGATGACCTCAGATGTTAAGTCCCATAGTGTTCAGAGCCATTTGAACCAAAGTTTCAATTTCTCATTCAGATATGACACTACCGATTTTTTTACCTAGTTAACTAAACATATATATTCCTTTCTGCTTGTTTTAGTTGACCTTTGTACTTTGGTAATCATTGTTGCCACAAAAGCGTCAGGGTCACTGATACAAGTTTTCTATGTGAAATGATAATTAAATCAAGACCCTATGCTGTCGACAGGCGTTGATATACATCAACAGGGACAGTTGAAAATGTGTACCCCTACCGGTACTAGAACCCGGGATCTCCTGCTTACACGGCGGACGCTCCATCCATCTGAGCCACCAAGGGCACAGAGGATAGTGCGACTGCAGGGATTTATCGCTTGCAAGCTCCCCGTGAGACCCACATTCCCAACTTAATATCCACACACTACATTCGTAGTGCCCCTACCCATTACGCTAATTACTCGCGGCAGACAATCTTACCGAGTCCCTAAGAGTTCGGTCAATGCGTGTGCATCCAGCACAGAAGAAGAAGGTCAATGGCCGGTTAGCCTTAACTATATGAAGATGGTATCTGCTCTTTTCGACACGTCTGAAAGAACAGGTACCATCTTCATATAGTTTTCTATGTGGATGTCCTCAAAGAGGTCAGGTGTATTTGTTGCCATCATTTGTGAGGATACGAACTATCTGTTCTAGGTAATTTTGAGAGAAGGCATTTAGTAATGTTTTACAGGGTGTCTTATCATGTCCATCACTAATAAAACTGATTTTTCCACTTTATTGTTAGAGGATTAAACTCTCCACCGATAGTTACAGTATGATTGGGGAACTTACATACAACTGAACCGAGGTTTTCTCTCGAGTTTTTGGTTATTTCAGGAGATGAGTCTGGCGTGCGATAGAAGGATCCAATTACCATTTTATGCCCCCCTCTGATATCGCGTCTAGTGCAAGTGCGCTTTAGATTTCTCTCCAGTACTGAACGCTATTTTCCTCATGGGCCCCAAACCGAGACTAACATTGTAGTTCCCGATAAGGAACAACACCTTCCCCCACCCCTCCCCCATGTGCAGATCCCGACTCTGATGAAGGATTGGCCTCTTGCTCACTAGCAGGACAAATAGGTTAGACCAGATGGTCTGGCCCCACATTCGCCCTCCACCTCGAGTGACGGGAATGCGTTACAACTTGCCACTCATCCTGAGGTGAGTGCGTTCCCTCCGGCCTGGGATGAGCTGGAGGGTGACTTGGCAGCAGAGCCCGTGGCCGAAGCAGAGGACAGCTGCAGTGACGCGTGCGGCGCGCAAGTATCTCCGCTGCCGCTACACCTTTGGCCTCAGCCTGAAGACGGCTGATCATGCTGCTGTTCACGAACTGCAGCCAGCTCCTCTTGTGTTCACACACGACAAACACATTCCCCATCCACCTCAGTATCAAAATTCGAAAGAAAACAAAAACGAGCCCTGTTGTCTTTTAGAGACGTATTTACACTGCCGTTAGAAACATAAGTAACCACAAAGTATTGAGCCTCTCAATCACATTTCTTTACTGCATGCTGGCAGAGAGAGAAATGCGAGTATGGATTCTTGTGTTGCTACGTCCAAAACTACATGACTATCCCCACTGCAGGTGGCACTAAACTACACTACAAATCTACAAGCCACAAAGAACGTAAACAACAAATAAAATTAGGCCTTTTGTCTTTTAGACACAGGTTTACACTACCAAACTTCTTGAGATCACAACCGCAAGCTACTAGAAAACAATGAGGCTGTCACTGACACTACATCGCTGTACGCTGACAGTCAAGAAAATTCGTGCCTTGCGTTGCTTACAACTTCCAGGTTTTAGTTGCAGAATTATGGTCTGTTTAAACGCTGAAGAAGAAACTAAAAATGATGGGGGAAAATAGTTTAACTATGTACATTCCTTCAAAAATAAAGCCATCGCGAAGCAAAATGGTAGTGGTTCTGCTTTATTTACCGAAAATATTTTCGCACATGAAGAAGGTCTCGCCTTGTGTCGAGTTTACATTGGGCCAATATTTTTCAGTATTTTTGTAGCGAAGGTAAAGTCGCTTTTATTTCAATTTAACGATGTTTTGTGGGAGCTCAACAACATTTGGCTCTATTTCGATTAACATTCAATTATAGTCATCAAGGCGTAGGGAGAGTTTGATTGGCGAAGGTCAATCCAGATAGAACGAGAGTTATCTTATTTGTTAGCAGCGAGCGGCGCAGACAGCAGTCATCACAGCTTACGGTATAGTGTGCTGCCCACGCTGTCCCCACTGTCAGCGTGGGCAGCACACTATACCGTAAGCTGCGATGACTGCTGTCTGCGCCGCTCGCTGCTAACAAATAAGATAACTCTCTTTCTATCTGGATTGACCTTCGCCAATCAAACTCTCCCTACGCCATGATGACTATAATTGAATGTTAATCGAAATAGAGCCAAATGTTGTTGAGCTCCCACAAAACATTTACCGACCATATTTTCGCACATGAAGAAGGTCTCGCCTCACAGCTGCAACTTGTTGCTGCAGCCATGAGATATGGTGGGCAGCACGAAATGCCACAATAAGGTCGGAGGCCTCGTGTGTAAGAAGATACTGCTCTATAAAATTTTGATGCGCGTCGTTCTTTCTAACCACAAAACACTCGTCTAGCATGCGAGTTCTGCTCAAGCGCTTGAAACGCACAGCCTGAACTTTTCATTCCCTGTCAGCGTCGTCTGAGGGTGATCAACTCTCCATTATTTCCCGAGATCATCAGTATTACAGCAATAATTTTTTAACTCTCCTGGCTTTCTAATTGACCGCCAGTTTCTCCAGTATATTTCGTCAGTGATCACTGTTATAAACACTAATCTCGGAAACTGTTATCGATAGTTCGAATACCTTGATCGACAGATCTCGAAAAGTTTTCGTATAATAATTGATACTATTGTCGACGCACTAGTCTTTTTCTGTTCATGCCTCTTCAGAAAGACGACGGTGTGGCTCAAAAGAATGCGAGAAGCGGAGAACTACTTACAAAGCCTAAGCGTCTAGTGAACTCATGAGAGAAGGAATGTCTATTTTTGTCTCGGTCAGTACTGCCAATCCATGGATGCCCTCGACATGTATCGGTCAGCAGCTATTGTACAAATAATACACGGAAGAACCAAGAACTTTCAATATCGGATTATAGACACGTTTATGTTTAAACTTAGCCATTCTAAGAAAATGCGATGTTTTGCGAACCTGAAATTTATTGCGACTAAATCTCCCTTTACATAGTGGTAAGATATTGGTAGTATCTCTTAAAAGCATGACCGAATGTTGGTCGACTCTCTCTGCCCGCCTGTTTACTATCCATCATCTGTCACTTACTGTTCTTTCTGTAGAAAACGTCTTGACGAAGATGGTGCACTCTGTATACGATTTTCAGAGGGTTGCGATCTGCACTGCCGCTATCCTGCCACAGTTCCCCTGCGTGTATTACATTAACCCAATATCGTGACCGAATCATACATTGATCGTTACCGGAGACCAATGTCTACGTAATGCTGCTCTCATTGGGACGACAAATTGGACAAGCAAGAAGCCCGTCGTCTTCTGTTACGCCTGTAACGAAATCCATTAACCTACACGGGAAGGAAAAGTGGGGAGGAATGACGTTGAGCAGAGGATGAAAAGAAATTAAAAAACTGAAATGGGGCATTGTATTGTGGTTTGAAACTACATCTGGTTATTTATGGATTTTAAATTAAGCCTTTTCACAATTTTTTTCCTCCTGCGATACGTTTTGCAATTATTATACACAAAGCACTCGAAATACGTGTCCTTTTTCATCTAAAACATATCTCTCATTAAGCTGTAGCGGCTGTGCCCTTTGAAAATCAAAAAGAGGCGGAAAAAACTGAAGAAATTGCAGAAACGTAGTAAATTAAGGAAGGGGGACTTGGTTAAACTGAAAGAAGCAGAGGAGGATGTGTTCGTCTCTGTTGGGCGAGGACTGTTGTTAAGTGCAGATACTGTGAAACAAACTGTTGATACACTCTGTTTGAGTGACGCGACGACGCGAGTTACAATATTAAAAACTCTTAACTTCTAATTTAAGGTGACATTTTAATGCTTTGTGTTTTATTTCAGTCTTCTTCCGGGGATATATGTCTGGTCCTTACGTATTAATGCTGTTAGTTGTAGCAAATGTATCGGAATCTAGTGCCGCTACCTAAGTAGCGGGTTTGTCATATTTTATTTTATTTATTGATTTTTTAAACTATCACAGAAAATTAGTCCCGAAGGTGGTGTGGCATTTGATATCCGCATATATAAGACAAACGGTAGCTTGAGTTCGTGTTATAAAAAAAATGGTTCAAATGGCTCTGAGCACGATGGGACGTAACTTCTGAGGTCATCAGTACCCTAGAACTTAGAACTACTTAAACCTAACTAACCTAAGGACATCTGTAAGTAGGCTGTTTATGTTTTCTCTATGTAAGTAGGCTGTTTATGTTTTCTCTATGTAAGTAGGCTGTTTATGTTTTCTTATTGGCAACGTTACGTAGCGCTCAATATGAAAATCACTGGCTGTGCTGTGTGCAGTCTGTGGCTAGTTTGCATTGTTGTCTGCCATTGTAGTGTTGGGCAGCGGCAGCTGGATGTGAACAGCGCGTAGCGTTGGGCAGTTGGAGGTGAGCCGCCAGCAGTGGTGGATGTGGGGAGAGAGATGGCGGAGTTTTGAAATTTGTCATGAACTGCTATATTTATATATGATGATATCAAGGTAAATACATTGTTTGTTCTCTATTAATATCTTTCATTTGCTAACTATCCCTATCAGTAGTTAGTGCCTTCCATAGTTTGAATCTTTTATTTAGCTGGCAGTAGTGGCGCTTGCTGTATTGCAGTAGCTTGAGCAGCGAAGATTTTTGTGAGGTAAGTGATTTGTGAAAGGTATAGTTTAATGTTAGTCAGGGCCATTCCTTTGTAGGGAATTTTGAAAGTCAGATTGCGTTGCGCTAACAAAATATTGTGTGTCAGTTTAAGCACAGTCTTGTATAATTGTTCAAAAGGGGACGTTTCATATGGCGACCCTGCCAGGATACCTCACTGGAATCTTCTGATTTTTCTTGTAGTTTGTGTAATTGGTGTAGCTATTGTTTATTGGTAGCGCGTAATCATAGAGAGAATTTCCTTTGTAGTTGTAGTTTTTCATTGTTGTACAGTAAAACAGTTGTGGCATGCATGTAGATTTGCACCAAGTATTTCGCAGCTGCGCTGGCAATTAAGTAGACATTATTTCCATTGCTATGTTATTTTATTTTGCTCTTCAAATTGTGCTTTTCAGTGTTATCGTGTGAAATATTGTGACAATTATGGCGTGTGAAAAACGTAATACTAGGCTCCAAAGTAAACTGAGAAATGACAGTGAAGACGAAGGCAGTGTGTTAGCGCCGCAGAGTAATGAATTAACTAATGTTCAAAGTAGTAATTTGGTAATTGCGCATAGGGAAATGGAGCGGTCGGCAAACAATGGTGTAGACAGTGAAACAGGTAGTGAACAGGGAAGCGTTATCGATCGATTGGTCGGCAACAGCTCGCCTCAGGAATCGGGAATGACAGAACACAATATTGCAAATACTGCAGACTCAGGTTTTGGGTTCTCACCATTTTCTCAAATGAGTCAAGACACATTTTCCGCTTGTCAAAATGTGAATGTTGCCGGTGCAACTTCGCTGCCGAAAAGCACTGAGGAACATGTTTCAGACACCAGTGCATTGTTATTACAATTAATGCAACAAATGGGACAAAAGCTTGAAAAGTTAGACACAATGGAACAACACCAGAGACAAACACAGCAACAGTTAGACACAATGGAACAAAATCAGAGACAAACACAGCAACAGCTTCAAACGTTAGACTCATTGGAACAAACTCTTGAACAAACGCGTGAAGATTTAACTACAGAGTTACATAACATTGAATCGAAATGTCAAAAAGTCTGTAATGACGTAAAAACTCAAATTTGTGAGCATTTTCAACCTATTTTTTCGCGGCATGAAAATGCATTACAGAATCACGAAGCAGCCATAAAAGAACTGCAAATTATTGTTCATGAAAATCATGAGACCTTGCAAGCTAAATTTGACTCAGTTGCATCTACCGATTCGGTTACGCAACTTGCAAAAACTCAGGAAAACTTTAAGGACACAGTAGATACTCTGAAACTTGGTTCAGAAAAACACACTGAGGAAATAAGTACACTATCGGAGAAAGTAGCTGAACTTTTGGATCAGTTCACTAATTTATCTACGAAGGTAGATGATAATCTGAACGACACAAAACCAGTAGTCTTTAATGACACAGAAGAGTGCGAACAAATTAGGAAATTCAAACAAAATCAGAATCAAATTAATACACAACACCAAAGAGAAATCCGGGAAGTACAAGATCAGCTGACACAGGTAATACAAGAATTACGTATTTCAGAGGACACTCGCGCTCCAACACGGGAAGAGGGACTTAGAAATACGGAAAAGCCGCAAAATAATAACACAGGGCATTTCGGAAGTTATGAAAGAAATTGGCAATGTGCACCGAATTTTGAGATGGAACGGCCGACACGACCCAACAATGACCGATATGCGACTCGCCGACATGATGACTTTGACTATAAGCTGTTCATTACTACACGTAAATTCAAAACATTTAAGAATTCTGGCAACGAAATTCATCCACAAGCATGGCTCCATCAATTCTCTCATTGTTTTCCTCCCAACTGGTCATTGGAGCACAGATTAGAATTTATGTGTGGCTACTTAGAGAATGTACCAGCTGTAAGAATGCGATCGGTCATTCACGATTGCCACAGTGAAGGAGAATTTTACCATGCCTTCCTCTCAGCATATTGGTCTCAAGCCACACAAGATCGAGTAAAACATGGTATCATAATGATGAAACATTTCGAACAATCTGAATTCTCCAGTCTTGTGAAATATTTTGAAGACATGTTGCACAAGAATCAGTACCTGTCAAACCCATACAGCCCCTCAGAACTCATCCGCATTTGCTTAATCAAATTACCTGAACATTTACGGCATATTATTTTAGCAGGACGTTGCAAAGACGACATTGAAGCATTTCAGGGACTTTTACAAGAATTAGAAATTGACACAGACAGTCGCCGGATGCGAAAACAGGAAAACAATCACTTCAGGTCACATACGTCACAATTCCGTGACGACAGAAACAGTAACCGGACACGACTGGTCTATTCTTACAACGCAAATCGTGACCAAAATAGACACCACCCGTACGACAACCGTTGGCAGAGTAATAATAGTTACAGAGAAAGATCG
This sequence comes from Schistocerca serialis cubense, assembly GCF_023864345.2. NCBI lineage: Eukaryota > Metazoa > Arthropoda > Insecta > Orthoptera > Acrididae > Schistocerca > Schistocerca serialis. The sequence goes on along the minus strand of NC_064639.1, from coordinate 447,716,494 downwards.
CATTTCCGTAGTAATGACTATCACAGAGACAATCAGAGAAACAGACAATATGGGAACCAAAACAAGTATTATCAAGGGAGGCAGAATAACTTCAGACGCAACAGTTCGGCGCAGAGTTACGATTCAGGGAGAAATTCTCCACCACATGACCGACAAACAAGAAACTATGTAAACTACCGACAAAACGACAGACGTGAATTTCATCAGAACTGGCGGGATTCTAACAGAGCTGGGCCCTCTCGGCAAGGCGAATTTGTAGAAGTTAGGTCTCCTAATCCCAATAACAACGCGCGCCAACAAAGAGACAGACAATGACTCGCGCCGCAGGCACCCACGTGCGCCGGCTGGATCAGAGAAAAATAACATAGACGCTAATCTTGAGAAAAATTCCAGTATTCTTTGCCGACGTATACCGCATGACAATTGCATTCAAGTTCAAACTCTGAGTACTATGAAGAGTAAAGGTTTACACCAGGTTTCACATGTAAAACCATTTATTGAAAGATAATCTGCTTTTTAACTTAGTCTTTGTCATAAAATTTTTCGCTTCACATTACTAATATGCTTTGTCAGACTTAGAATCTGTTAACATACAACAATGTTTGAAGTTAAATATCCAATCAAGAACCAAGAGAACTTATTTAAACAGAAATGACGAATGCATTGTTATAGTGAACAGACGTCACAGTGTTATTGTGTGTGTACATTCTTGCTTGTTTGTTGCACGATTACGTAACGACTATAAGGCTCACATACTTAGAACATTTACCAGTACTGCTAATGAGATTTTAATGCAACATTTTGGTTTATTTGAAAATACATTCTGAATTTAAAGTGCTTTCTGAGAGATACCAGATGACACAGAGGTTAGTTTATGTGACAGCTACACGATTTTTATCACGACGCTACTAATGAGTGACAATTTACAATGTTGCTTTTGCGGTGTATCTGTTTTATATCTGCACAGTTTTCTGAATTCTTCTGGAAAGAAAAACGTGTTTTAGTAGTAACTTTTGTGGTATAGCAACAATGAGACAGCCTTTTTCGTGGCACAACAATACGTTACTGTACAGTAATTTCTTCATCACGCCAATAAGCATAATAACTACGATATCTATACGCAAAGCATTTCACTTTTGTTTATCATGAGGTAAGTACATTGGCTTTTGCAGAACTTAGCTTTCGGAGGAAAATAACTACGACACTTCCACAGAGATTATCTTACAACAAGATGCACATTTAGTGCTACAGGACACGCATTTCAGTGATCAATTTTATACTTAAAACATTTATTTTTAAAGATTTTTGAATTACAAAGAAAGTTTTCCATGATATGTTTCATTCCATTGGTGTAATCTGTAACACCTGAGGGTATAATTACATTAATCCTCAGGGGGGTACACGCTTACTTTGTGTACCATGTGTGTGGCAACCACAAGGAACCCTAGCTAATATGGTATTTGCCTATACAACTTTACACATCGGTACCATATTTCTCTAACACACAAATTACACAGCTATCTGATCATTTAACTGAGAGATAAACATGTTTTTTACTACGTCAGTGACACATGTTTACGTAATTACACCGTTGGATAACTTCACACTTATGAAACTGTATTTTGTCTGTGCATTGTAAACTGTTCATATTTTTTCGGAATCATTGTGATACTATGAGAGCTTTGAATGATATATTTGGTATGAGATCATGATTTTTAAAGTACGTTTGAGGCAGATGACACTTTTGACATGAGCAGAGAATTTCTTTAGGCTTAGAAATTATTGGAGGAAGCTACGACGTTTTTGAGATTTGACTGAAGTGTTATGATGTTATTATTACGACGACGATGTGTACTATGCTGTTGAGGTATGTTTATGATAAATAAGCTGATGCTATATGAGGAATCTGATTATGCTATGTAGTTATTATGATGAAATATTGAAGACGTGTTGATGAATATGAATATGTATATGTGTAATAAGGTAAGGAATAAGGAGTAGGGGTTAGGGACTCTGATTTATGAAAAGGTTGTTGGAAACCAAGAATCGTACTTTAAGAGTTATGAAATGTGTGTGTATATGCATGAATGTATTACAATGCAGACGAAAATTTTTTGACACTGTTATATCAATAGCATTTTGTTTCTACAGATTTGCAACGCTAATTCTTGACCTGTGAAATATTTCTATGTGAGACTGTCACTGTAGCGGAAACTGCTGTCGTAAATATTTCCGTACGAAAGTTAAGTGACCACCTGCACGTAATGCGTTGTGGCGCCCAGCTGGGCCAGCCGCCCGGAGAAAAAGCCATTAGGCGGAGAAAAAAAAAAAAAAAAAAAGAGGCCATTAACCTTGCTTCTGACATTCCTTTGTAGAAAACATCGCAAATACGACACGCTAATAATAACTTGGAAACATTCTTACATCTGCAAACCTAATAATGACAAGTGTCTTTCTACGAGAGTTGAGAGCTACTGACTTACGAAATGCCACATGACTATTGAATGATATTTTTATGCTTTGCTTTTCATAGTTGCTTATTTCATTTGATACCTGTTTTTCAGCTGTGTTACAGCATTAGTTTTATGAAATAAAATTAAATGCATTTGCTAATGTGAACACTTTCTGTCAACAGATCTATTAAATAATTATTTTATGATCCACATTCTTTAAAAAAGGAGCACTTGGAAAGGAAAGAACACTAAGAAGGAACTAGTAACAGTAACACATAATTTTCTTTTCAAGTACATGGTAATATTTCTTTTACAGTAAGTTGTTGTGGTGCACCACTTTAATTACATAGATATGAAGATGTGAATATACATTTCCCTTATCTGCATTGTTGTTTTTACTGTAATATCTTTTCTGCTTGAGCTATGTCATGTTTAGATATAAGTTATTTCTGCTGCTATTTGCCAGGCATAGTGCTACTAAATTTCACTTTGTATTACTCTGTTAAGCTAGTTTTACTATTGATTTATTTTTATTTTTGCTGCTCATTGCATTATATCAGTTGTAATTTATGCTGCTTGCTTTGCCTTTTGTATTTTTTATCATTGCTGTTTGTGTTACTTATTTTGTGCTGCTGCATTGCCTTGTCCCTTAGTTTAGCATCTGAGCTCAGTAGATTTAAGTTAGCTTAAGAGGGGTAGACTATATAAGAAACTAACTATGATGAATTGGAAGAAATGCATTTAGACGCTATAAGAAAATGGTTTGGCCAAAAAAAAAAAAAAGTATTTTAGGTAGGATTTTCTTGGAAATAAATGATGAGGTAAGATAATGTAAAATAAAAATGAGGTAAGAAATGTGTGAACATATAAACACAGAAAGCATGCTTAGTTAGAATTTTTTTTGGTGGAAACAAAGGATGAAATAAGAGGAAAGATATATGAAGTTTTGGGTTGGACTGCAGTACCAAATGTTACACTGAAAACGAACCCTGTCCTTTCCCATTGGTGTTATCCCACTATGTGTTTGTGTACCCTTGTGTATTTGTTTTCTTCCTGTCTCTGTGTAGTTTCATAGAATTTTTTCTTCTTTTAATATTAAGCTACATTCACTATGATGAGGAATACTGTTATCCTCAAATACAATTGGCATTAATAATATGTTATCTACCTTGTAAATATACTTAGACATTATTTATTCTGGTTTGTTGCTCACATGTGAAGGTGATGTTTCAAAAGTTCTTGTGATCTTTATGTATTTACTTATGTCATGATTCCTGTAACACTGATGTATATGTCTAGTTCTATTCTTTTGTAAAGCCTGTACTACAAATGTTATCTGTATTGTTATGTTTTTAATGATGTATTTTGTACCTTTGTTATTGTATTCTTATGTTATAAAATTGTACTTGACACCAGTTCATCAAATTAAGTAACTTGTGAGTTACATTTCACTGCACACGTTTCTGTTGGTCATAGTATATGGATAATATGTGAGAAGTTGGGACTGTTAGTGTTTGCACGTGTGTCACTAATTCAGCAATGGACTGGATAACAGCATTGCTTGTTCTAAGGACAATTTCAAAAACTTTGTGAGTGCACAAGTGGTGGTTTATGGACTTGCTATATTATCCGCAAGACTCTTCAATGGTGATTGTGCACCTGCACAGTCACAACAGATGGGGCTGCTGGGTATTTCTACAAGGATTGCAGTGGGTCTGCACCTCTGGTGGCCCACCAATACCATTATCTCTACAAGGACTACAGTGGGTCTGCATCTTTGATGGCCCACCAATACCATTATTTCTACAAGGACTGCAGTGGGTCTGCACCTCTGGTGGCCCACCAATACCGTAATCTCTACCAGGACTACAGTGGGTCTGCATCTTTGATGGCCCACCAATACCATTATTTCTACAAGGACTGCAGTGGGCCTGCACCTCTGGTGGCCTACCAATACCGTAATCTCTACCAGGACTACAGTGGGTCTGCTCTGTGATGACCTACCATACTCTTCAAAACGTCGAATGACTCTGCTGTGGGTTTGCTATGTAGTGGCCCATTATCTGTCAGCATGTCAAGAGTCAGCACTGTCTTTCCGTTGGAAGGACAACGCTACTTCTTCAAGACTACATGGAAATCCACTACTTCTGTGTGCAATTTCTTTTACTAATGAGACTTTGTGGAAAAAAAAATGTAATTACTATTATGATGAACAATCAGGACTGTCTTTATGGACTGTGAGAAAATTTTAGCTTTTGACCAACATTGTATCAATAAGTGTGTGCATTTGATTTCTTTGTTATTGTAATTATGAAAAATTTTTTTCAAATCTGTATTGGCCACTGCCCAATCCAATTTGTAAAAATTTTTGTGGGGAGCATGGGGCTATGTAAGTAGGCTGTTTATGTTTTCTCTATGTAAGTAGGCTGTTTATGTTTTCTCTATGTAAGTAGGCTGTTTATGTTTTCTTATTGGCAACGTTACGTAGCGCTCAATATGAAAATCACTGGCTGTGCTGTGTGCAGTCTGTGGCTAGTTTGCATTGTTGTCTGCCATTGTAGTGTTGGGCAGCGGCAGCTGGATGTGAACAGCGCGTAGCGTTGGGCAGTTGGAGGTGAGCCGCCAGCAGTGGTGGATGTGGGGAGAGAGATGGCGGAGTTTTGAAATTTGTCATGAACTGCTATATTTATATATGATGATATCAAGGTAAATACATTGTTTGTTCTCTATTAATATCTTTCATTTGCTAACTATCCCTATCAGTAGTTAGTGCCTTCCATAGTTTGAATCTTTTATTTAGCTGGCAGTAGTGGCGCTTGCTGTATTGCAGTAGCTTGAGCAGCGAAGATTTTTGTGAGGTAAGTGATTTGTGAAAGGTATAGTTTAATGTTAGTCAGGGCCATTCCTTTGTAGGGAATTTTGAAAGTCAGATTGCGTTGCGCTAACAAAATATTGTGTGTCAGTTTAAGCACAGTCTTGTATAATTGTTCAAAAGGGGACGTTTCACATCACATACATCCACGCCCGAGGCAGGATTCGAACCTGCGACCATAGCGCAGCGCTTAGAACCGCTCGGCCACTTAGGCCTGCCTCGTGTTATATTTGTCAAATTTTATGTACTGTTTCTCTGATTTGGGCATAATATTTCTGGGTAGTTTGAATTGTGGACAAACCACTAACTACGTATCCAGTTTTGCTTTCGAATGAAAATAGCACAAACAGCGCTTACAAACTTCTGTCGAATGTTGATGAGCAGTATAACTACTAAATGCTAGCCTCGAAAGGTTTAAAGTTTAAGGCTTCTGAATATGGATAATTAGAAATGTAGATCACACTATCCTTATATGTGTGCAGTACAGCTATTATTGACTTTTTGAAGCAATAATTACCATTCTTTGAATCAAAATTATTGTGCCGGTAAAAGAAACGTGTATTTACAGTACCTGTGACCTGTCAGTGCTCTGAAAATAAAAGTAAAGGTGAATTATTGATACAAAAACTTTACTCTCCGAAGTGCCTTCAGTGTGTTGTAGATAACGCAAAAATTTCGGAATAGTGTTCTTCAGAATGCAATAGGTGTATCCCACTGACACTAATAGTTAGATATTTCTGTGTTACTTCCAATTTAATGCGAGCTGGCTTGGTATCTCGCATACGTGTAGTAGACTTTTGTAAATAGCCAGAAAATTGTCCCAAAAATATTTGAAAATGGATCTTACTCCCTGGAAAATGATTTTCGAAGGAAAAGTATTCCTCGATGGATAATTCTCTTATTAACGTATTGGATGTTCCAAAACGATACCTACGAGATGGCCGTTTCCATATCCAAAGTTTGTATGTTCTCTTTTTCTTCGTCAACGTCTCTGTAAGTTCTTCGACTAAACGCTGCTCAACTCCCGTACGAATAACTTCAATTGTCACCATCTTCAAAGTCGTGTAAGTAGCATTTCGAACTTTGGCGTGTGGAAACACTGAACTGCATGTAAGGGTAGTGGTGAGGGATGCACGTATAAGAAATTCATGCCTATGGAAACTTGGTTTAACACATTCGGCTCAAAAGATCTCTATATGCAACAGAGATTATAGTCGACGAGTTCCGACATGAAACGATTTCATGAGTGCTCTGTTGCCCCCTTGTCTGAGCAGTTTCGAAGACAATTTCAATTATCTAGCACAGTAAATCCTAAGACGTTTTTCAAAATAGAAAGATCTCCATAAATTTGGCCACCTCGGCGTATGGGGCAATGAACGAGCTGATGAGCTAACTGAATATGTGAAACAACTCGTACCCGCCATAATCTCCGTTCCACACTACGACTATTACCGACGGTTTGCAGTTATGTCTAAAGAAGAATGGTCATCTTTATGTACTGATAACATTAAATTCGAATGAACTTGATATTGAGCTGTCTAACGTCACGTACCCCTTATTCCATGATTTCTTAAATCTTACCTTAAACGGTAAGAAACTGTCATCGTTAATATATCAAGAACAGGGTACATGACTATCAACAAAACGCAATACTTCTTGAAGTTAATGACCACTCCAAATTCAGATTACTGTAGTGTACAGTTCAGTATGACACCTTGCATTTTTATGGAAGTGTGTCAAAGAAAGGAAGGGGGGGAAACACTTCACGAAAACTCAAAATTGACGATTAATTCTCACTCCGAATAGCTCTAAGTTCTTAGAAGTGTCAAACCTCTAAATTTATTTATAAATTCATTGTACTCAGGAATCTTCAGCGATACCATAAAACTGAACTTATCAGGCTACTGATTCATTAATTTAGGGAAAATCTTAACTTTAAATGGCACAATGTTCAATGTCTTCATGTTCATGAAAAAAGTATACAAATCTACTAATTTCAAAAATTTCGCTACGTTCATGTCATATGTGTAAAGTAAACACAATTTATTTTTGCTTCACGTTTCTTGTTCTTGGTTTTATGTACCATTGTCTATAGCCATTCGGAATGAAATTAACAGCAGTAGTTCTTCGCAGAAGCTACAAGTATAAAATGATGTACTTTTATTAAAGATACTTTATTTTTCATAAATGTCTCAAGTACACTTTCAGAATATTGTATAAGGACATTTGTAAAAAATCTTTGTCAAAGATCTTTTACAACGCAGAACACCAAAACGTAAGAAGTGCAATGTTTTCTCACAGAGAATAAATATCTATGGAATGAGCATTCGGGCGCACAAGTCACGTCGTTTTGGATCACCTTCAGTTGTACCGTGAAGTGTTTTACAGACATCTTAACAATTTGCTGTCAGGAACTAAAGTTGGATAAAAGACGTGAAGAGTAATAATATTTTGCATTTTCGCCACAGTATCATAGCACAGATTCCACTGTATTCACGTTTTTCGGTGTTGGGATGAGAATTGACAGCCAACAACACTTTTTACGCTTTGTATTGTATTTATTCAGGTTGTCGAATCTCTGTTGTAATTAATTACGTTACATAACACTGTAGACGGCGCCAAAAGTGTTACGAAGAAACAACGAATTTGTAACTATGAAGTTGTTATACTAAATACGATAAGCGATTTGCATGACCTGCGTGTCCATTACTATATTCAATTTTTTTTTAGTTACCCTTCTGTTTTTTACAGACAGCCAAAATAGGTATAACAGCTTTTCACCAATCATCAGGAAGCTATAACCATACACAACGCCCAAAAAGAAAAAAAAGAGGAAAAGAAAAAAAGGACAAGATCAGTGCTCGAATTTTGAGATAATAAAAGAAGTGACAGCCTACGATATCTTTTTTACGTTGCGCTAATTTTACAGTGGCACTATATACGAAACTGTCTTATGCCGAAATACTCACACAAGGGTTTGAGAACCTGAATATAAATCGCAGGAAATTAATCAGACTGTCACGTATATATTTTATCTGCATATGGTCACAGCACCAATATATGTACACTGTCTGACAGTTTACTCAAACACACTCGCAAATTTATCTAGCACTTGTCTCATAAACACAGGCCATAAACTATCAGAAATTATCTCTACAATACACGACTTTATAATACCATGTCTCGAAATTTTCGAACATATAAAGTGCTTAATATCAATTCACAATACGCACACCAATGAAAAGTTACTGGTTCTGCATACACTTCTCTTTACATCCGCAGCAACGACTATACTGCACCATAGCTATTACTAGAACTCAGATGTGCAGAAATGTATATAAAACCAGGCAAACACGTCTAATATTCAAGTTACGCTATCAACGCTCGCTGTAAGCAAGCATCGTCATCCTAGAATCACGTGACTAGTCCGGTTCGATGTTGAGAACATCCACAGTAAGCTATGCCCACTCCATAGATATGTATACAGGGTGGTCCATTGGTAGTGACCGGGCCAAATATCTCACAAAATAAGCGCGAAACGAAAAATCTACAAAGAACGAAAGTCGTCTATCTTGAAGGGGGAAACCAGATGGCGCTATGGTTGGCCCGCTAGATGGCGCTGCCATAGGTCAAACGGATATCAACAGCGTTTTTTTAAATAGGAACCCACATTTTTTATTACATATTCGTGTAGTACGTAAAGAAGTATGAATGTTTTAGTTGGACCACTTTTTTCGCTTTGTGATAGATGACCTTGTAATAGTCATAAACATATGACTCACAATTTTAGACGAACAGTTGGTAACAGGTACGTTTTATAAATTAAAATACAGAACGTAGGTACGTTTGAACATTTTATTTAGGTTGTTCCAATGTGATACATGTACCTTAGTGAACTTATTATTTCCGAGAACGCATGCTGTTGCAGCGTGATTACCTGTAAATACAACATTAATGCAATAAATGCTCAAAATGATGTCCGTCAACCTCAATGCATTTGGCAATACGCGTAACGACATTCCTCTCAACAGCGAGTAGTTCGCCTTCTGTAATGTTAGCACATGCATTGACAATGCTCTGATGTATTTTTCAGGAGTTGTCGGTGGATCACGATAGCAATTGTTCTTCAACTTTCGCCACAGAAAGAAATCCGGGGACGTCAGATCCCGTGAACGTGCGGGCCATGGTATGGTGCTTCGACGACCAATGCACCTGTCATGAAATATGCTATTCAATACCGCTTCAACCACACACGAGCTATGTGCCGGATATCCATCATGCTGGAAGTACATCACCATTCTGTCATGCAGTGAAACATCTTGAGGTAACATCGGTAGAACATTACGTAGGAAATCAGCATACATTGCACCATTTAGATTGCCATCGATAAAATGGAGGCCAATTATCCATCCTCCCATAATGTCGCACCATGCATTAACCCGCCAACGCCACTGAAGTTCCACTTGCCGCAGCCATCGTGGGTTTTCCGTTGCCCAATAGTGCACACTATGACGGTTTACGTTACCACTGTTGGTGAATGACGCTTCGTCGCTAAATGGAAGGCGTGCAAAAAATCTGTCATCGGCCCGTAATTTCTCTTGTGCCTAGTGGCACAACTGTACACGACGTTCAAAGTCGTAGCCATTCAATTCCTCGTGCATATAAATATGGTACGGGTGCAATCGATGTTGATGTAGCATTCTCAACACCGACGTTTTTTTGAGATTCACGATTCTCGCGCAATTTGTCTGCTACTGATGTGCGGATTAGCCGCGACAGCAGTTAAAACACCGACTTGGGCATCGTCATTTGTTGCAGGTCGTGGCTGACGTTTCACATGTGGCTGAACACTTCCTGTTTCCTTAAATAACGTAACTATCCGACGAACGGTCCGGACACTTGGATGATGTCGTCCAGTTTACCGAGCAGCATACATAGCTCACGCCCGTTAGGCATTTTGATCACAATAAGCATACATCAACACGATATCGACCTTTTCCGCAATTGGTAAACGGTCGATTTTAACACAGGTAACGTATCAAGAGGCAAATACCGTCCGCATTGGCGGAATGTTACGTGGTACCACGTACGTATACGTTTGTGACTATTACAAGTCCATCTATCACAAAGCGAAAAAAGTGGTCCAACTAAAACATTCATATTTCTTTACGTACTACACGAATATGTAATAAAAAATGGGGGTTCTTATTTAGAATAAACGCAGCTGATATCAGTTTGATCTATGGCAGCGCCATCTAGCGGGCCAACCATAGCGCAATCTGGTTTCCCTCTTCAAGCAAGACGAGTTTCGTTCTTTGTAGTTTTTCCGTTTGATGCTTATTTCGTGAGATATTTGGCCCGGTCACTATCAATGGAACACCTTGTGGATGTTGTTGTTGTCCTGAGACTGGTTTGATGCAGCTCTCCATGCTACCCTATCCTGTGCAAGTTTCTTCATCTCCCAGTACCTACTGCAACCTTCATCCTTCTGAATCTGCTTAGTGTATTCATCTCTTGGTCTCCTTCTACGATTTTTACCCTCCACGCTGCCCTCCAATGCTAAATTTGTGATCCCTTGATGCCTCAGAACATGTCCTACCAAGCGGTCCCTTCTTCTCGTCAAGTTGTGCCACAAACTCCTCTTCTCCCCAATTCTATTCAATACCTCCTCATTAGTTATGTGATCTACCCATCTAATCTTCAGCATTCTTCTGTAGCACCAAATTTCGAAAGCTTCTATTCTCTTCTTGTCCAAACTATTTATCGTTCATGTTTCACTTCCATACATGGCTACACTCCATACAAATACTTTCAGAAACGACTTCCTGACACTTAAATCTGTACTCGGTGTTAACTAATTTCTCTTCTTCAGAAACGCTTTCCATGCCATTGTCAGTCTACATTTTATATCTTCTATACTTCGATCATTATCAATTATTTTGCTCCCCAAATAGCAAAACTCCTTTACTACTTTAAGTGTCTCATTTCCTAATCCAATCCCCTCAGCATCACCCAACTTAATTCAACTTCATTCCATTATCCTCGTTTTGCTTTTGTTGATGTTCATCTTATATCCTCCTTTCAAGACACTGTCCATTCCGTTCAACTGCTCTTCTAAGTCCTTTGCTGTCTCTGACAGAATTACAATGTCATCGGTGAACCTCAAAGTTTTTATTTCTTCTCTATGGATTTTAATACCTACTCCAAATTTTTCTTTTGTTTCCTTTACTGCTTGCTCAATATACAGATTGAATAACATTGGGGAGAGGCTACAACCCTGTCTCACTCCGTTCCCAACCACTGCTTCCCTTTCATGCCCCTCGATTCTTATAACTGCCATCTCCTTTCTGTACAAATTGTAAATAGCCTTTCGCTCCCTGTATTTTATCCCTGACACCTTTAGAATTTGAAAGAGAGTTTTCCAGTCAACATTGTCAAAAGCTTTCTCTACGTCTACAAATCCTAGAAACGTAGGTTTGCCTTTCCTTAATCTTTCTTCTAAGATAAGTCGTAGGCTCAGTATTGCCTCACGTGTTCCACTATTTCTACGGAATCGAAACTGATCTTCCCCGAGGCCGGCTTCTACTAGTTTTTCCATTCGTCTGCAAAGAAATCGCGTTAGTATTTTGCAGCTGTGACTTATTAAACTGATAGTTCGGTAATTTTCACATCTGTCAACACCTGCTTTCTTTGGGATTGGAATTATTATATTCTTCTTGAAGTCTGAGGGTACTTCACTTGTCTCATACATCTTGCTCACCAGATGGTAGAGTTTTGTCAGGACTTGCTCTTCCAAGGCCGTCAGTAGTTCTAATGGAATGTTGTCTACTCCCGGGGCCTTGTTTCGACTCAGGTCTTTCAGTGCTCTGTCAAACTCTTCACACAGTATCATATCTCCCATTTCATCTCCACCTACATCCACTTCCAATGTTCTCAAGAACATCGCCCCTGCATAGACCCTCTATATGCTCCTTACACCTTTGTGCTTTTCCTTCTTTACTGAGGACTGGGTTTCCATCTGAGCTCTTGATATTCATGCAAGTGGTTCTCTTTTCTCCAAAGGTCTCTTTAATTTTTCTGTAGGCAGTATTTATCTTACCCCTCGTGAGATAAGCCTCTACATCCTTACATTTGTCCTCTAGCCATCCCTGCTTAGCCATTTTGCACTTCCTGTCGATCTCATTTTTGAGACGTTTGTATTCCTTTTTGCCTGCTTCATTTACTGCATTTTTGTATTTTCTCCTTTCATCAATTAAATTCAGTATCTCTTCTGTTACCCAATGATTTCTACTAGACCTCGTCTTTTTACCTACTTGATTCTCTGCTGCCTTCACTATTTCATCCCTGAAAGCTACCCATTCCCGTCAATTGTTCCCTTATGCTCTCCCTGAAACTCTCTACAACCTCTGGTTCTTTCAGTTTATCCAGGTCCCATCTCCTTAAATTCCCACCTTTTTGCAGTTTCTTCAGTTTTAGTCTACTGTTCATAACCAATAGATTGTGGTCAGAGTCCACATCTGCCCCTGGAAATGTCTTGCAATTTAAAACCTTGCATGGGGGCTTAATTAAATATGATTGAAAATACTTTTTAAATTTTTCGTAGCTGTCTGTCGGATTACGCTGTGTCGTAAACGGTTGGCCCTGACTAGTATTGTTACGCTATCTGACTGCAAAGAACAACAACAAGAATGAAATGAAATTTTTCGTTGACAAAATTAATTAATTAAGTCCCCAGCAACTATAAAACCTACAAAACCAATAAGTACAAGAGTAACTGTTCTGTATGTGGGAGTGTGACTCAACGTACACATCTGACACGGTTCTTCTCCAACAAGACAAGAATTTTTAAATACCAATTATACTGACGTGATAAAAGAAAATTAGAAAAACTATAATTACGCAAGAAAACCAGAATTCACTCTAATACAAGAACACAAGCCAGATGCTTTGTTGACTGAACCTGTAATGACGCATTATTTCAGACACACAAATAATAAAAGAACATTGTGGTTTTTACCTTCATATATATTGACGAAATGCACTCTGATCATTACAATAACATCTGCTATCTCACCCATCAAATAACTGGATAAAACATGGAACAAACACTCCTTACTACAACATCTCGACAAGCCTTGCCCACTAGCACATCTCAACACGAACTGTCTTCTATGAGCTCTGCCCACGCACTGACTTCTACGAGTTCTTAACAGGCACTGACTACTACGAGTTCTTAACAGGCACTGTGGAGGCGGCTTAATAATACTCTTTGGCGCAATCTCTGGCGCAGTGGCTAAGTGTAGCCACCTTTCATATGCCCCTCCTCCACAGGCCAGAATTTGATGGTATTTTTGCCAGCATTGGTGGTGAAAATACCACCAAATTCGTCCAGAAAAATACAGACAAAAATAAAAGATAATATTAATACCTAAATATCACATAATTAGTTAAAATTTTGGGTTTGCACTGACCTTTCAATAAAATAATATATAAAATACAGTAGGCAATACAAATTCTTTTCATACATGTGGCTTTACATAATAGTTTACACAATACATAAAAAAATCAGTTTATACAAATGTTCACATAAAATACTTTTAATTATTAAAAAAAACAAATAGTTGATAATTCCAGCCCAGCAGTGGTCAACAGGTGCAAACACCAACAAGTGACATCGTTTCAGCAGAAGCAGTCCATTGGTTGCACCCAGCAATGTTGAGCAGGTGCAGACACCAACAAGTGACATCATTTCAGTAGAAGCAGTCCTTCAGTTGCACCCAGCAATGTTCAGCAGGTGCAGACACCGACAAGTGACATCATTTCAGCAGTAACAGTCCATCAGTTGCACCCAACAATGTTGAGCAGGTGCAGACACCAACAAGTGACATCATTTCAGCAGAAACAGTCCATCAGTTGCACCCAGCAAAGTTGAGCAGGTGCAGACACCAACAAGTGACATCATTTCAGTAGAAGCAGTCCATCAGTTGCACCCAGCAATGTTGAGTAGGTGCAGAGAGCAGTCCATGAGTTGCACCCAGCAATGTTGAGAGCAGGTGCAGAGAGCAGTCCATGATATTCACTATCACTGATCACACAGTTCATCAGCAGAAATTAATCATTCCTAAGTGTCACACATTACGTTGAAAAGTGCAGGTAACAGTCCATAATATTCACTTTCACTAATCTGACAGTTCAGGCATGAACAATAGTTTGAATACACATACAAATGCTTTTACACTAAACATATAAATTCTAATAAACACACAAATGATTTCAGATAATTGTCATATTAACTATTACAAATACTCAAATATCAGTAAACCTATAATATTTATGGGTGTCAGTGCAAGCCACTACAAACAAATAAAATAATATTTACGAGATAGGTGGGTAGGATTAGGAAAGGAAAACACACAAAACACACTCACTCATCTTTCATCCACATTAAGTACTACTGTGTAACTGAATAGTGTTAACTGTGTAAATGCAATTCTGTCAAAATCTGATGCTCATCATGTGTATCAAGTAGTAGTGGCAGCAACGTATAACAGTCAATAATAGTTAAGTCAACGTCATAGTCATCATGTCAAGACCAATGTTTGCCAAGCCAGATCAAATGTACTGTTGTTGAACAACTGTCAGTGAGCCAAGATATGCAAATACTTCCTCTCTTAAAAAAAAAGTATATACTGCTTAGTGATTTAATAAGTGTGTGTATAGACTATCTTCCTTCTACTTTAGTGTTCTAGTCTGCTATCTTCATCCTCCTTGTTCCATAAGACCAACAAAAAAAATATGCATCTCACTTACTTTACCTCTTATCCACCAAAACTCCAATAATCATCTACTTCACACAATCTCAATAATACCTCAATAATACCTCTTCAATACGTCGGTACATATAAACCTTACTGCCAATATATGCTCCTCACTTACTTTACCTCTTATCCACCAAAACTCCAATAATCATCAACTTCACACAATCTCAATAATACCTCAATAGTACCTCTTCAATGCGTCGATACATATAAACCTTAATACCAATCTCATTTTACTTCCATAACAACTCTTTCCTCTAGTCAGTCTCCTCGAACAAGCACAGATAAAATCCTAATGCAAACTTCAGTTCATCATCCCATACAATCTGAAGACACATTGCCAACACACAACCTCTGTGTAATCCATCTGACCCAAATCTTCTGCTCGTTATGAATTATAAACAAAGAAATGCATACATGACCTCTAACAGACTTAGTTCGAATAACTCTCAGTAATTAAGTACAATTACGGAGTGTGAATGATAATAATATTTCACAGTGTGTACACCACTTCAAGAATTATGGCAGAAGCAAACATGTGGAGTATTTCTTGTGTCAAATGTCACTTACTATTTCAATTGCTCACGAAAAATGCAGTGTAATAACTGTTAATGGTCTAAACCTAGTAATGGTATGTCATGTCGTTAGCTTCCTTCCTATTAGCATACATTTATACAGCTTCCATAAAACCTCCAGCTCATGTGACTTCAACGAAGTTCTTTGTACCAATGTCGTTCGTCGAATTATAGCAGTTCATTTTCTTATCTTAAAAATGTAAGGCACTGACCGTAAGCAAAACAAGAAATAGCGAGTAAATATACCAGTAGAGGACACAATGTCAACAAGTGGATGCAGCACAATTCCTACAACGAGGCTCTGCCAAGCAAACAATCTATAATTAATCCAATAGTGTGACCTAAACTCTATGTTCATACACAGTATATCAGCATTTCTATACACCAAATTAAAGAGTAGTTATGACAACAACAGATATGTATAAATATGCAATCCATACGCAAAGCAGTAAACATGTCATTAGCATCATATCAGCATAAGCAAATAAATGTTCATATGTCATCTTAATAAGTAAACATGAAGGCGCAAGCAGGTAAATCACAAAGTATAACTTACATACCTAACCACATCAGCACAATTAATCAGGTGACAATTATAATTTAAATAAATAAGCACAGCAGGCACATAATTAAAAAATATGACATCAGTGAAAAAGCAGTGTAGCCAAGCGATGCATAATATACACAAGTTACAAGCCAGTTCATTAATAATCATTGTCAAAATCAGTTAACGTACGCAAGCACGTCGCTTCACAAGTAATTTCATAGAACATGAAATTTAGCACAAAGTATGAATCACGTAATTGCGAGCAGCAAATTACGTCTAAAGTACGTACCTAAGTGGAAATATGTTACCTGAAAAATAAACTCAATTAATAGTTACCCTTTTTAGTTTATTAGTTTCTTCTTCGAAATTACATTCTTCCTGAAAATTTCTCGATAGCAAGTCCTCTTAACGTCGGAGACACACAGAATTTACCTGAAGTTCTTAAATATTTTATAGAACCGTATCCTGAAAAATACTGAATGTTAATAACATAATTCAACAAGTCACTATAGCTTTATACTGAATTTAATCGGAGAAATTAAACTGTGTATTTGTTTACGGCTGTCAGTGCATTCGCACTGAGCGCTCGATCAGCTGTAGGCGCATGACTTTTGAAGCAATTGTTCGCGGTCAACGACTGCCTTGTGCGGCGCGCAGACTTGACTGTTGCTTTGAGTATATGCCGCCGCCAAAACACAGCGCGGTATCCTTGTACTCTCCGCATGTTTACATCTAGCTGTCGGTTCCTCAAAAGTATGTCATTCCACAAAAATTTTTTAAAAGTATATCATTCCACAAAAATTTTGGAAACTACGAACCTCTCGTTTTGTGGTAGGAACAGCATAATTACGAATAGCGTCTAATTTTTTTTTGGATCAGGAAGAATACCTTCTGTAGAAATAAAGTGACCGAGAAATTTCACCTGAG
Source organism: Schistocerca serialis cubense (assembly GCF_023864345.2). Taxonomy (NCBI): domain Eukaryota; kingdom Metazoa; phylum Arthropoda; class Insecta; order Orthoptera; family Acrididae; genus Schistocerca; species Schistocerca serialis. Next base: position 447,699,302 of record NC_064639.1, on the reverse strand, counting down.
AACGACCAAATTCAGATTTTTCTAAGTTCACTGTAATGCCAACTCTTGCAAAAATACGTAATAATGAATCCAAAATTTTGTTGTGCTCACTCCAAGAATGTTTAGCAATAAGAATATCGTCAACATATGAAGTAATGTTGTCACGAAGATAAACAGGTAAAATTTCATTTAAACTACGAATGAATGCTGCAGAAAATATAGTAAGTCCAAACGGTAAATTCCAAAGTCACTTTTGGGTAAATTAGTCATATCCGGTGATTGTTTACTTACTCACTAGATAGATTGATAGTCGAAGAGTTGGTTTGACAGATGCAAAGAATAGTAAAAGAGTAGGCAGCGGTACAGAAAACTAAAAGAGAAATAGCACCACTACAGCTCGGGGCCCTATGCTCGCTACGGCACATATTCACTTAGAGTAGTGAATCCCCTGAGGACCTTAATAGCCGCACATAATTTCCAGTTTGTGACTTAGTGGCAAATTTGGCGGAAGTGCGTACATAAATTGATCTAACCATGCACATGGATGTATGTCATTCTTAGAATTGCGGAAGATCTTAAATTTCCGGACAGTCAAAAAGTGTTTATAGTCAAAGTTTTCGCCTCGTGGCGACAAAGACCTACCGCGTCTGTCCCAGTCCGAATGTCGATTACTGTCAAGTTCGCGCGCCTGGCGCTCTCTTGTTGCTTCTCGTAAATGAAATAAATTACTTTCTTCATACCCCTCTGCTATCTATGATTCTAAGTTCCTTCTACTGTCCTTTCCTACTATTTCGCCTTCAATTTGTTTGACTTGCTTTCGTGATGCCTCAAATTCCCTTTTCACGCGTTCATTAAATTTTCCCTGATTTTCAACATGCTTATTTATGTTCTGGTATTCTTCGGTTTCTGCAAATGGCAATGGAGCTGTATCATCCGAATCTCTGTCCCCATGTAAACTAAGATTTGTCAGTTTATCTGAAATTTCCTCAACTCTTTCCGATAAGTCACCTATTTTTTCTTTCTGTTTATTTACGTCTTCCGTAAGTGTCGCGACTCGGGTTTCAGTACTGACACATTTGGTAGTTAACTGTTCATATTGTTGTGTTAGGTTATTTAATCTGTCATTTGGCACGGATTCCTCGATTCTCTCAAATATTTCTTCCTTATCCTTTGCACGTTGTAAATTTAACTCTGAAAATTTCTGTACTATCACGCGATCTCTTTCTTCCTGTTCTCTATCCTGTTCCCTTTGTCTGATTTCTACTGCAATTAATCTATTATTGTGAACATTCAAAATTGGTTGTACTTCTTCTCTGATTTCTTTCTTTAATTCATCTTTCATATTTTTGAAACATGTCCCTATTCGTGAATCTATCCGTGTTTCCAAAGTTCCCATCTCTGTTTTAAATTCAGATCCCATCCGTGTTTCCATTGTTCCTATATCAGTTTTTAATTCAGATCGTAAAGTTCCTATCTCTGTTTTAAATTCAGATCCTAACTGTGATCCCACTGAGTCTAACCGTGATGCCATTGTTCCCATCCATGTTTCCATTGTTCCCATCTGTGTTTTTAATTCAGATCCAAACCGTGTTTCCATTTTTAATATAGCACTCATCAACTGCCCCATAGTAACTGATTCGAAACTCCTTTCGCCCCTAACATTTCCCGCAAAACCAGTTTCCTTCGTCATAGCTGTAAAGCTATCTGTGTTCGATACTATTTCAGAATCTTCTATCGTTAATCTCGTATTCTGTGAATTTTCTGATTGAGAAAAATTTTGAAATGGTTCCGGACTATTTTCCCGACTTGTTACATTGTTTTCCACTTCATTATTCATCGCACTGTTTTCCTCTGTTGGCGAGTTCACCATGTTAACAATTTCGTCATTCTCACTATTCATCATTTTTGCCTTTTTCATTGATCGCGTAATCATTTACAAAACATAAAAAAAATTCGTCACTGTACGAATATTACACACAATGACTCCTTATCTCCAACAATACCATTCACATGAAATGTTTCCCTCAAACACGATTAACAAACAATTGACATAATTGCACTAGATTGTCAAACGCGTAAACAAGACAACAAATCAAATTCTGAGAAAAAATACCATTAGAAGAATAACAATTACCAAATCTACACATGCAAAATAGACTACAATTACTAACTACAAATTACTGCAACAATACTACCATCTACTATTTTTACAATCAGAAGATTCCAAGGGACGATCCGAAGCAGCGGTCGTCACGTGCATGGGGGCTTAATTAAATATGATTGAAAATACTTTTTAAAGTTTTCGTAGCTGTCTGTCCGATTACGCTGTGTCGTAAACGGTTGGCCCTGACTAGTATTGTTACGCTATCTGACTGCAAAGAACAACAACAAGAATGAAATGAAATTTTTCGTTGACACAATTAATTTATTAAGTCCCCAGCAACTATAAAACCTACAAAACCAATAAGCACAAGAGTAACTATTCTGTATGTGGGAGTGTGACTCAACGTACACATCTGACACGGTTCTTCTCCAACAAGACAAGAATTTTTAAATACCAATTATACTGACGTGATAAAAGAAAATTAGAAAAACTATAATTACGCAAGAAAACCAGAATTCACTCTAATACAAGAACACAAGCCAGATGATTTGTTGACTGAACCTGTAATGACGCATTATTTCAGACACACAAATAATAAAAGAACATTGTGGTTTTTACCTTCATATATATTGACGAAATGCACTCTGATCATTACAATAATATCTGCTATCTCTCCCATCAAATAACTGGATAAAACATGGAACAAACACTCCTTACTACAACATCTCGACAAGCCTTGCCCACTAGCACATCTCAACACGAACTGTCTTCTACGAGCTCTGCCCACGCACTGACTTCTACGAGTTCTTAACAGGCACTGACTACTACGAGTTCTTAACAGGCACTGTGGAGGCGGCTTAATAATACTCTTTGGCGCAATCTCTGGCGCAGTGGCTCAGTGTAGCCACCTTTCAACCTCCTTCCTTAATCTCTGTCTTACCGTTATATAATCTATCTGAAACCTTCTAGTATCTCCAGGGTTCTTCCATGTATACAACCTTCTTTCATGATTCTTGAACCAAGTGTTAGCTATGATTAAGTTATGCTCGGTGCAAAATTCTACCAGGCGGCTTCCTCTTTCATTTCTGTCCCCCAATCCATATTCACCTACTACGTTTCCTTCTCTTCCTTTTCCTACTGTTGAATTCCAATCACCCATGACTATTAAATTTTCGTCTCCCTTCACTACCTGAATAATTTCTTTTATCTCATCATACATTTCATCAACTTCTTCATCATCTGCAGAGCTAGTTGGCATATAAACTTGTACTACTGTAGTAGGCGTGGGCTTCGTGTCTATCTTGGCCACAATAATGCGTTCACTATGCTGTTTGTAGTAGCTTACCCTCACTCCTATTTTTTTATTCATTATTAAACCTACTCGTGCATGACCTCTATTTGATTTTGTATTTATAACTCTTTATTCACCTGACCAAAAGTCTTGTTCATCCTGCCACTGAACTTCACTAATTCCCACTACATCTAACTTTAACCTATCCATTTTTCTTTTTAAATTTTCTAACCTACCTGCCCTATTAAGGGATTTGACATTCCACGCTCCTATCGGTAGAACGCCCGTTTTCTTTCTCCTGCATAACCACGTCCTCTTGAGTACTCGCCGGCCGGAGATCCGAATGGGGGACTATTTTACCTCCGGAATATTTTACGCAAGAGGATGCCATCATCATTTAATCATACAGTAAAGCTGCATGCCCTCGGGAAAAATTACGGCTGTAGTTTCCCCTTGCTTTCAGCCGTTCGCAGTACCACAACAGCAAGGCCGTTTTGGTTAGCGTTACAAGGCCAGATCAGTCAATCATCCAGACTATTGCCCCTGCAACTACTGGAAAGGCTGCTGCCCCTCTTCAGGAACCACACGTTTGTCTGGCCTCTCAACAGATACCCCTCCGTTGTGGTTGCACCTACGGTACGGCCATCTGTATCGTTGAGGCACGCAAGCCTCCCCACCAACGGCAAGGTCCATGGTTCATGGGGGGGGGGGGGGGATTAAGGACTAATAATCGTAAAACGAGTTGTGCTGGCACACAGGAAATAGGCCTTTGTGCACAATGTATCTGTCGTCAGCGAAATATGTAATGTATTCTGTAAAGTAATCTACTGTTCCCAAGAAAATCCTTTCAATACAAGTTTATTTTAAATTTAGGTTTCGGAGATATTCGTGGAGATAAGGGAGATTAACTGGAACTGCTGCTAAAAATTGCAGTTCATTTTCCATAGCAGAACTTCTCGACACAGTAACGTTCACAATACTGTCTGAAATTCCTTGGCAAACCGCACGTGTGTGCGGTGTCGAGGCGAGCGACTGATTGCAGGAGATATCACGTGCGTCGCAACGTTGAGGTCCGTCGCTCGTATGTGGGGCTCTTAAAAAATTTGAAGGCTGCAACAGCTTTTATTACACAGATAACAGAAATATGAACATCTACTCTTTCATCCCAAAATTTTTTACAGAAATTCTTACACAAAATACAGTTTTTTTTAGAAAAGGAGTATTACAAATTTCTGACTTTTTACTGTTCTACATACAATAATATGGTGAACATTGCGACTACAAGACCAGTATACTTGTCATTTACAGCGGATTCGACATCTTCGAGAAGAAGATAAAAGTAGGCGACTGGAATTTTTATCGCTGACTAATTGTAAACCGGCGAGTACCATTAATTGTGTTTACTGTTGAAGCCAGTTCCCTCGTGACGGTATCAGTAATACTCATAACTGACATGGGTATTCCGCATGCCTTTGTGGAGACGCATTTCCATGAATGCTTCTCTGTAAATGTGTGGTGTAGCCTGATAGACAATCGGCTGACTGTGTTTGTTCTGTTAGCACATTGTCTCACAGGACCCCATTATCTAGAATTTGCTGAAAACAAGCTTTCGCCATTATCAGAACAGATTTCTTTGGCAAAAAGGGTGGGTACGTTCTTCAAACGCGACGAGTCTCCTGCACATTCTAGTGAACAGGTGACACGCCATCTAAACCTAAAATTCCCCGAATGATGGATTGGCAGAAATGGTCACGTTTCCTGACCACTGAGGTCCCTCTACCTAACGCCCTTACATTTTTACGTTTGGGGGCGCGTGGAAGGCGAAGCCCACAATGAAAAGGTAAACACAACAGACAAATCGTTCGGTCGGACCACGAATAATGCTGCCCCCATAAAAGAACGGCAAGACTAACTCACAAGAGGTCCACGTGGTGTTGTGAAGAGAGTTCATAAGTGGCCACAAGTCGGAGGCGGAATTTGTGAAAATTAACTTTGAACTTAGTCATTTGGATTTGCTTAACACCTTCTGTGAAGTTTGTATAGGTTACCTTCTAATTGCTGTACTTCCGCAACCAATAAATGCTGGACACATGTTATCCGGTATGTTTTAGTCGAATTAGTCTACACGGCCATCTCCTAAAATATTTACTATTCCTGCTGAAACCCTATTTATAAATCTTATCTGCGGGTGAAAACTGCTCGGAACATATATTCAAGGGACTGACTTACAGCAAACTCCCTGACAACCGAATCCATCTAGCGTCTACCTGATAAATGTACTGCAATGTCGTTGTGGTCTGCAGTCCGAAGACTGTTCTGATGCAGCTCTTCATGTTCCCCTGTCCAGTGCGTGCTTCTACATCTCTGAAGAACAGTTACTGCAACCTATATCGCTCTGAATCTGCTTACTGTCTTCAACAATTTTTACCGCCCCCCCCCCCCCCACACCAACACACACACACTCAAACACACACACACACACACACACACACACACACACACACACACATATTTACCAAACTGAGTATCCCTTCTTGCTTCAGGATACATCCTATCAACAGCTTCCTTCTTTTAATCAAGTTGTGCCATAAATTTCCTTTTTCCTCGTTCTATTCAGTCATTTCTCTGTGACTCCACACTTCAATAGCTTCTGTTGGTTTGCCTACACATCGTCGACGATATACTTCCATGTAAGACAAAACTTAATACACTCCTGGAAATGGAAAAAAGAACACATTGACACCGGTGTGTCAGACCCACCATACTTGCTCCGGACACTGCGAGAGGGCTGTACAAGCAATGATCACACGCACGGCACAGCGGACACACCAGGAACCGCGGTGTTGGCCGTCGAATGGCGCTAGCTGCGCAGCATTTGTGCACCGCCGCCGTCAGTGTCAGCCAGTTTGCCGTGGCATACGGAGCTCCATCGCAGTCTTTAACACTGGTAGCATGCCGCGACAGCGTGGACGTGAACCGTATGTGCAGTTGACGGACTTTGAGCGAGGGCGTATAGTGGGCATGCGGGAGGCCGGGTGGACGTACCGCCGAATTGCTCAACACGTGGGGCGTGAGGTCTCCACGGTACATCGATGTTGTCGCCAGTGGTCGGCGGAAGGTGCACGTGCCCGTCGACCTGGGACCGGACCGCAGCGACGCACGGATGCACGCCAAGACCGTAGGATCCTACGCAGTGCCGTAGGGGACCGCACCGCCACTTCCCAGCAAATTAGGGACACTGTTGCTCCTGGGGTATCGGCGAGGACCATTCGCAACCGTCTCCATGAAGCTGGGCTACGGTCCCGCACACCGTTAGGCCGTCTTCCGCTCACGCCCCAACATCGTGCAGCCCGCCTCCAGTGGTGTCGCGACAGGCGTGAATGGAGGGACGAATGGAGACGTGTCGTCTTCAGCGATGAGAGTCGCTTCTGCCTTGGTGCCAATGATGGTCGTATGCGTGTTTGGCGCCGTGCAGGTGAGCGCCACAATCAGGACTGCATACGACCGAGGCACACAGGGCCAACACCCGGCATCATGGTGTGGGGAGCGATCTCCTACACTGGCCGTACACCACTGGTGATCGTCGAGGGGACACTGAATAGTGCACGGTACATCCAAACCGTCATCGAACCCATCGTTCTACCATTCCTAGACCGGCAAGGGAACTTGCTGTTCCAACAGGACAATGCACGTCCGCATGTATCCCGTGCCACCCAACGTGCTCTAGAAGGTGTAAGTCAACTACCCTGGCCAGCAAGATCTCCGGATCTGTTCCCCATTGAGCATGTTTGGGACTGGATGAAGCGTCGTCTCATGCGGTCTGCACGTCCAGCACGAACGCTGGTCCAACTGAGGCGCCAGGTGGAAATGGCATGGCAAGCCGTTCCACAGGACTACATCCAGCATCTCTACGATCGTCTCCATGGGAGAATAGCAGCCTGCATTGCTGCGAAAGGTGGATATACACTGTACTAGTGCCGACATTGTGCATGATCTGTTGCCTGTGTCTATGTGCCTGTGGTTCTGTCAGTGTGATCATGTGATGTATCTGACCCCAGGAATGTGTCAATAAAGTTTCCCCTTCCTGGGACAATGAATTCACGGTGTTCTTATTTCAATTTCCAGGAGTGTACAATTACTTTCAAAAACGACTTCTATCGCTTAAATTTATATTCGATGTTGAGAAATTCTTCTGTTCCAAAATTTTTTTTCGAGCTATAGCTAATCTGCATTTTCTGTTCCCTTTATTTCTGCCATCATTAATTATTCTTCTACCCAAACAGCAAAACCCGTCTACGGCTTTTATAGTCTCTTTTTCTAATTTAATTCCTTCAGCAACATCTGATCCAGTTCCAGTGTATTCCATCACCCTTGTTTTACTTTTGATGTTCATCTTATAACCTCGTTTCAAGACACTATCCATTTCATTCAACTGATCTTCCAAGTCCTTTGATGTCTCTGAGAAAATTACAATATCACCGTCAAACCTCAAATATTTTATTTCTTCTCACTAAACTTTATTTATTTCTTATTCAGTGTACAGACTGAACAACATCGGGGGTAGACACAACCCTGTTTTGCCGGCCATTGTGACCGAGCGGTTCGAGGCGCTTCAGTCCGGAACCACGCGGCTGCTACGGTCGCAGGTTCGATCTAGCCTCGGGCATGAATGTGTGTGATGTCCTTCGGTTGGTTAGGTTTAAGTAGTTCTAAGTCTAGGGGACTGATAACGTCAGATGTCAAGTCCCATAGTGGTTGGAGCCATTTTTTGAACAACCCTGTTTTGCTTCCTTCTTGACCACTGCTTCCCTCTCATTGCCTTCGACTCTTATGCCTATTGTCTGCTTTCTGTACAAGTAGGAGATAAACATTCTCTTCCTGTCTTTTATTTCTGATGCCTTCAGAAATTCAAAGCATGTGTTTACTCGACACTCTCAAACGTTTTCCTCACCGCACAAATGCTATGAACGTAGCTTTGTGTTTCTTTAACCTGTTCTCTACGATAACTTTTAAGGTCAGCATTGCCTCGTGTGTTCTTACATTTCTCCAGAACCCAATCTGGTATTGCGCGAGATCGGCTTCTACCAGTGTTTCTATTCTTCTGTAAATAATCCGCTTCAGTATTTTGCAAGCGTGAATCATAAAACCGATAGTTCGGTAATATACGCACCTGTCAGCAACTAGCGTCTTTGAAACTGATACCGTCATACAGTTATATAAATTAACCGTATATTAGACTGTGTGTCGATATTTTTGACGTATAAGGAGCCTCTTACTTATAGCCCTATGATAACCGTCTTTGTGGTATTTCCCTATGGAAAGTAACATTTTCTGCTTTTACATATTTCAGTTTGCATCTGTAACATTACTATGACTAATGAATAAATATGTTGAAATAGGACAAGTAGTGTACTATTCAAGTTCCAGTCTTAGCATTTTGTATATATATGTAAAATCACTATAGAAAAAACTACCTAAGAATCCCAGTCCGGTGTTGCCGAGTTGTGCAGTACGCTATGCTCACCCCATAGATTTTTCTACTTAATAGTTCCGCCATCCAGTCAGTAGCATACGGTATAGGACCATCACCGCTCCAGCATCTATCCGGTACCGTGCACTCTTTTGTGCGGTCCGTTAGAAGTGAAAGGACAAGATGGTGACAATGCCGTGCTCTACTCACACTATATAGTACAGTAACTACCAACCACTGTGTTCGGTTTTGTTCTAGCCATTGGTTTCGCAAACGTATATCTGCTGTAACAAGGGCCGGAATGTTAAGTTACAGCAAACCCATTTCCCCATAGCCGAAACATTCTGTCAAGCTACGACTCCCTTACTTGCTGAGATAGCACACTAGGCAACCCTACACATGTTCCCATCTTATACACTTCATCTGAAGGCCCTCGAGCGGCAGAGCTCGACACAGCACTGACCTCACCGGCCTGTCAAGCGATGGAGCCCTACACCTGCGTCCACGCCACTTCTCGGCGGTCTTAATCACTTACAACTGATACAGTGCTCCACACAGCCCTCGAACATTGATTCATTCGGAATAATGTAACTGGTTTTCTGATTTTCACAAACACTGAAGTGATTTATGTTTACAAAAATCAGAAGTGTAGGTGAATATTTGAAAGTAAGAGCCGTTTGCTTATATTTAGATGTCGACAACTCAGCGCAGGATTATCTCGTCCTTTACATACCGCTCACCGAATAAATTCCCAAACCAGTCAGACTTATTTCATACATTATAATAGCGACACCGCCTATCAAGCTAATCAGCATATTCCCCAACTCTCCCATTCCCCTTCCGAAAGCAACTGAATCTGCTGGCCAAGTGGCGTAATACGTGGAAACTTCAAGTCAGTTCCATGAAAGTAGCCAAGCCATCGTTTCTGGTTGCACCATTCGTCGTCCACACTTCCACCTCTCCATCTATAACTCCCTTACTAACACAGTAACATATTTAGAACTAAATGTCGACAGAAAAGTGACACAGAATTTGCATCTCCTTAACCTACCATCCAGCACAATTCCTTAAACTGGTTAAAAATCACAAACTGGGTACATCTTGGGTCTACGTCCTTCCAACATTATCCTCATATATAAATCGTTCAACCGTCCAATCGTGACATGTGTCAGTACTGCCTCGACCTTCATCTCTTCTAATTTCTACAAGAAAATGGAGATGAGATTTTTAATGGGGCTACGTAAGTGTAGATGGAGATCCCTTGAAAATCTAGAAAGCCTTGCACTCCGTCTTGTTTTCCGCGTCCGTTGGCTTCCCCAATTCGTGTATTATACCGCTTCAACCATTTCCCACAAATTCTTCTCTGTTTGGAGAGCCTCGTACACAATACAATCAGATCTAATGCTTTATCGATCCTGTCCCTCCAGAATTTCAACGAATTCGCACTACACAACTATGATGGTTCAGATGGCTCTGAGCACTATGGGACTTAACATCTGAGGTCATCAGTCTCCTAGAACTTACAACTACTTAAACCTAATTAACATAAGGGCATCACACACACCCATGCCCGAGGCAGGATTCGAACGTGCTACCATAGCAGTTGCGCAGTTCCGGACTGAAGTGCCTAGAACCGCTCGGCCACCACGGCCGGCCCAACGATGAAATCCGTCCCGAGATATACACCTTTCATTCCAGTCCTAGTCAACGACATTCAACCTCACCTCGTCTTCCTGTTTCCTCCCTCCTGCATTCTCCCACTCAGTAACTGTTAGTTACTTCATACGGCTCCATAGGGCCCCATTGTACAAAGTAGTACTTATCGTTCTACCTCCACTATGAATATTACCATTTTCATGCACCATGAATACGGTAATTATACCATAGTAGCACCAGCATCATCTCTGGTTATATTTTACCTTTCTTGTAAATCATCATAAAATTTTTCTTAAATGTATGTGTTTAAAAAATATTTCTTGTATTTTACATAATTTAATTAGTTGTTAAAAGTGTAAAATCTGTAGCTAAAGAGCGTTTCTGTCCGTTGTGAAACGATACTAGAGCAAAAAAGCGAAGTTACTCAACTGCACCGTCACCTATCAATTGTTTATCAAGCTACAGAAGTAATTTTTTCGATTCTGTATTTGTAGGTGAAAGCAAAACGCAATGTCTTCTAAAATCATTACTCCTGTCAGTTACGAAGTGAAAGCTGTATTTCCATTCTTTTGCACAGAGCCGTCTACAGCTCCTCAAAGTAATTCATAGGCCTACTGTAATTAATGAAGAAGAAGTTTGATATCGGGGTTAGGCCTTTAGGCTGCACAAATATGCATTATGAATAGCGAAGCGGTACGGCCAGGGCTACGAGATCGTGCAGTAAGTGAGTAGTAATTGCGAAATGGTAGCCGATTAACAATTATAGCTCTTAACGAGTATATTAGGATAAATGGAATAATCCTTACTTTTCGTATATGTCTCCTAGTAGCTGTTTTATCACAATTTTTATTAGGTAAACTTGGCGCTGCTATCCTCGAAAGAATGAACAGAATTCTGTTCTTGGAGTAGTCTCTAGTCGACCCCGTATCTCAGTGAATGATCAGGGAGCACATTTTCTTTTATTCTTTAGCAGACAGCAGTGCGGAACTATGTCGAAGGTTTTCCGAAGCTACGTCGGTCGAGGCTGTTTGAGAGTGATGTATCAGTGGCAGTGAGACACTAATGGCTGAGAGGGAAGCACATATTGAAGTGGAGTAACGAACGGTGTGGCTCCGGTAGCAAATCTCGGTACAGGGTTTCGTGGGGCATTGCACAAGAAAGTCGCCCGGCAATGGGACGGCGCTCGTTATTTCCGGTCTGGGCAGGGCAGCGCAGGTCGAAGTTGGCGTCGTCTCCAGCCAGTACCGGTTCATTAAACACAGCTTTGCTCCCAGCGGTGGTATGGGGTGGCGGGGGAGGGGATGGGGAGGGGGAGGGGGAGGAGGCGCGGCGCGCGCGAGACGTCGTCGGGCGGAATGCGTGACGCTGCGGCCGCGGGCGAGTACGCACTCCGTTGCAGCTCGGCGGCGCGCCACGGTGTTTTTATTTTTGGCCGAATGGTTTGAGCGTAGCGAAAACAAGACTCCCTAGCAATTACACAATGAGTTTTTATAAGAATATTCGAAGTCAGACTGAAAGTGGGAAACGGACAAAGAAAGATTTAATTGCTTGAAAATAATCAGGATGATTAAAACACTTAATTACTGATTTGAGGGAAATTTTTTGTTAAAATTTTCATAGCTAAACAAAAAGTTGGCAAATGGAGTATCCAATCGATCAGCGTGAGGTCTTGTTTTGAACAAGAGCACAGTGGCGAGTTTAGGTTGACGTGCTAACCCCTCAACTCGCCAGATCTGAAGCCCATAGAACATATCTGGGATATAACTGAACGTGGCGTCAGAGGTCATCGCCCCCTCCCCGGAATTTACGGGAATTAGGTGGCTTGTGTTTGCAGATGTGGTGCCGTCTCCTTCCAGCGATCTATCAAGGCCTCATTGCTTTCTTGTCACAGTGCGTAGCCTGCAGTTATCCCTGCCGAGAGTAGACATAGTGCCTATTAGGTGGGTGGTCATAACTTTCTGGCTGCTCATTGTAGATAAACGCCACTGGGATTCTATTTATCAACCTGAATTACACCAGAATATTCACATGTTTTAAAAAAATTACAAATAGATGAATTTCATTGATCATATTTATTTAAAATTAAACTGTTGACTTCCTAAAATTTATAGCAAACTGTTACAGAGTAAATCGTAAAGTTGTGCAATATGTTACAATCCCTAGTGTGTCGGTAGAGTATTGTGTTGTTGTGGCGCTTTTGTCGTGAGTTAAGACGTCAAAATACACTTGGAGACAGCGACATCGCTTGTCATTGGTTGAGTGAAGCGTGACCATACAAGGTAGCGTTGATTTTGTTAAGCCGTGATTGGTCACATCGTTCGAGGCAAAGATCCGTTGTCGTAGTTGGCAGAGTTGGTTTTGCTATTAACTACTGCTTGCATAATTTATTCAATTGAAGCACCAGAGACGTTGACGAGATGCCGTACAGCACCAGATTTCCACCTGGTGGCGAAAACTGGAACTAATAGTTTTCAGCTTAAATCGGTTCCACGTCTACCATGTTTCGCTGCATACGATAATTAGAGGCCACACTGGAACTGGGCGAGTAGCTGCATTTAAATTATAATTACCTGGTATAACTTAACAGTTACAACGCCACGTCATAAACGGAGCAACAACGAGCGTCACCTTCTACAACGAGAGGGAGATGCAACTCAGGAAGAAGTCAAGTGAGATGTAGAGCTCTATGACGTGTGCTTGATGCTGTACACATCCGAATACAGCCCTCACGTACACGGCTAGGCTGTTACCCCTATACGCTGGAGTACGGCTGTTGTGTGGGTGTGCAAGAGTGGAGATCAGGATAGGTGTTTTAGGGGGGGGGGGGAGAGGGGGAGCGGGGGGAGGAGACAGCAGAGGAAGGGCAAAGCTATAGTATGGGGAGGAAATAAATAACTAAATGTGGAGGTAAGTGAGGAGGCATTATAGTTACTAGGATGGATAAACGTTGGGGTAGATTTCTGTGTTCGGGAGAGGATATCAGACAAAGTTTCGTTGGCAGGGGTTATGGAATGTGTGTACGTGTATGGTTGGTGGAATATGTAATGGCAATGTCTCCGTACTTCACACTTAAAGGTGAGGGCCATAAGTTTACAGTCAAGATAAATGACATCGCGTTTATGTGTCGCTAGTACATAATGTTCAAAAAGTGATGCAACCTTGTGGCAGAACGTTTCTTTTTTGTTGCAGTTCTCGAGTGGCTTAGGGTTTTACGAGATTGGACTACCAATGCAAGTAGTATCTATAAACCCTTTTTTAGTGGAACTATGCCCTGTTATAAAGACATTCATGACCCAGTAAACACTTTCGCAGGGTAGTCTGAAAGGAACAAGAAATTAACTCAGTAGCTCACATAAAAAATCGTGTAACTATTAACAGGGAGGCATAGCGTGTCTAACTCAACATCAAGCATTGTGAAAAATTGCTCGTAAGATCATATAAAAAGTATCAACGTGTACATTAAGGTGACAAAAGTCATGAGATAGCAATACGCACATGTACAGATGGCGGTAGTACAGCGTACACAAGGTATAAAAGGGCAGTACTTTGGCGGAGCTGTCATTGGCACTCAGATGGTTCGTGTGAAAAGGTTTCCCGAAGTGATTATGGCCACACGACGGGAATTAAGAGATTTTTATCGCGGAATGGTAGTTGGAGTTAGAAGCATGGGACATTCCATTTCGGATATCTTGAGGGAATTCAGTATTCCGAGATCCACAGTGTCAAGACTGTCCCGAAAGTAGCAAATTCAGGCACTGCATCTGACCGAGGACAACGCAGTGGCTGATGGACTTCACTTAACGACCAAGAGGAACTGTGTTTGGGAAGAGTTAAGAGAGCTAAAAGACAAGCAACAGTGCTTGAAATAACCACAGAAATCAATGTGGGACGTACGACGAACACATTCGTTAGGACAATGTAGCGAAATTTGGCGTGAATGGGCTTATGGCAGCAGACGACCGACGCGAGTGCTTTTACTACCAGCATGACATCGGCTGCAGCGCCTCTCCTGGGCCCGTGACGACCTCGGTTGGACTCTACACAGCTGAAAAACTGTGATCTGGCCAGATGAGTCCAGATTTCAGTTGGTCATAGCTGGTGGTAAGGTAGAAGTGTGGCGCGTACCACACGAAGTCATGGACCCAAGTTGTCAACAACGTATTGTGAAAACTGCTAGTGCCTCCATAACAGGTGGGTTGTGTTTACACACAATGGGCTGGATCCTCTGGTGGAATTCTTATGGTCGACAGTGCGCCACCTCACCGGGACAGAACTGTTCGCGAGAGGTTTGAACATTCTGGACAATGCGAGCGAATGGTTTCGCCACACAGATCAGGCGAAATGAATCTCATCGAACATTTATGGGACATAATCGAGAAGTCAGTTCGAGCACAAAATCCTGCACGGCAACATTTTCGCAATTATGGAGGGCCGTAGAGGCAGCATGGCTTAATATTTCTGCAGTGACTTGCAACGACTTGTCGAGTCCATGCCACTAAGCCGGGTAAAAGGAGGTTGCATACCATATTAGGAGATAGTCCATGGCTTTTATCATGTCATTGTAATATTGAGCAACGTATAGATGAACACTGTGCAATGGGGATACTAGACCCTGTTTGTAATCACTATGGGAATAACTAATGCCTGATAATACTTCGGCCGGCCGGAGTGGCCGTGCGGTTCTAGGCGCTGAAGTCTGGAACGGGGCGACCGCTACGGTCGCAGGTTCGAATCCTGCCTCGGGCATGGATGTGTGTGATGTCCTTAGATTAGTTAGGTTTAATTAGTTCTGAGTTCTAGGCAACTGATGACCTCAGAAGTTAAGTCGCATAGTGCTCAGAGCCATTTGAACCATTTGATAATACTTCCGCAAGTTATTTGAATCATGACGTGGTTCGAAAGAAGTGGTCCTAGAAGAACTATTACGGAATATAGAACACATCGATGCCATGCAATGTACAAGTTATTTCATGGAACCACGGTATAAAATCTACCACAGCAATTCTTCATTCAGCATCGACGACGAAACTTCAGACACTTCGGTGCAAGAAACAGGATATTTATAGTTATTAATATGGGAAAACTAATTAGGACGCGAGTTACTTTATCACCTGCACTATTTGCAACCGGTACTAGACAAGAACGAGTGCTTTGTTAATGTATGCGCATGATGGCGTCAGGCAAAAGCTGCATCAGACATAGGGGCCAACACGTAAATATTCAATAAATGACTTAGCAAAACAGAAATGAGTGCAGCTAATGAAATTAAATGATCTGTTTTGACTCCGAATTAAGTAAGCAAAGGACACGAGTCACTCGATTTCCAAGACGTGGAACGTAAGTAAAGAATTTCAGTGATTACACAGATCCAGATTTATGTGTAAAACTTCCAGCAAGATATAGAATGATCTAAGTTACAGGAGAGAATGACGAAACTGAATGCATAATGCTTCGAACTGAACGACCATAGCATGATCCCATAACCAGCTAAAGAAAATCACAAATGCTTTGAACTTTTGCAACACCTTGCACCTAAATAATCAAACCCAGAATGATATTTTCACTCTGCAGTGAAGTGAGCGCTGATGTGAAACTTCGTGGCAGATTAAAACTGTGCGCCGGACTGGCTCTCGAGAGATGTTGACTGTGAGGATGGGTCATGGTTTGCACTTGGGTAGATTAATTGGTAGAGCATTTGCCAACGAAAACCGTAGGTCCCGGGTTCGAGTCCACACTTACGCAAATCACGGCAAGTTTACCATGCGAAGGCTATGAAAAAATGACTCTGAGCGCTATGCGACTTAACTTCTGAGGTCATCAGTCCCTTAGAACTTAGAACTACTTAAACCTAACTAACCTAAGGACATCAGACACATCCATGCCCGAGGCAGGATTCGAACCTGCGACCGTAGCGGTTGCGCGGTTCCAGACTGAAGCGCCTAGAACCGCTCGGTCACTGCGGCCGGCTTCCCAGCTCACTCCTACAGAATAAACAGAATGATTTCTCTCTATCCCACGATCGGTCAGGTGCCGTACCTTTCGTGTCACATTTCGCAGCCTACTCGTACTTACTATCTTCACGTCTTCTGACTGACAAGTGTGTGGGCAGGGACGTGGTCCTTGGTATACAGGGTTTCGATAACTAGTCACGTGTGTTACTGATTCTCTTGATGTCAATACTATACATGATATTACCTCTTATGCTGAGCTGTAATAAACTCGTGTGCTGTGTCCTCGAAGGTTGTCTTAACGAGGACTATCATCAGAATTACACAATATAATTTCCTATATTTCCCAGACCAACAGAAAAAGCAGACAACCTTTTAGGTAGGGCAACCACAGCTATGAGTAGTGATGTTGGGTATTAATAACCGCTTCAACTGTATTTAGTTCTTTATTATAGGATCACTTCCTGTTTTAGTGCCACGAGACCGGTAGTGATCCAATAATAAAGGACTAAATACAGCTGAAGCGATTATTAATACCCAAAATAACGGAAAAACTTCAACTACATATTGATTTACATTGGTTTCCCTTTGTTGTGAAACAGCATTCGAGGAGTTTGTTTTTCCAAACAACAGATGTCTAATAAAACTGACACTGAAATGTTTCCTATTAACTGTTTACCAACAGAAATTTTCAACTCTGTGACTGATCTGATTGAGTATTTGCTAGTTTTAACTTGTGATACACAATGTGTGGAATAAGGAAATAGATATCTGGAATAAAAACATCGCCTGTGGTTTCTGTTAGAAACAGTGAGCTTGCTGCAGTATGTAGCTTTTATTATTGTTTATGGAGACATAAATTGCGATAACAGTTACCAAAAGTCACAATCATTACCTTCACCGATTTACCGAAACTGTCTTCCTCGTAATAATATTTCTTAGCACTTTGCTTGTATACTGTAAGTCTGTTTATAATCTGAATCTCCTTAAGAATATAGTGTGGCGCAGCTAATTGTGACAAGAAAGTCCGCAAGTAGGACCAAAATCGGCTTTATTTACTTTCTTGCAGTTACGATCCTTTCCGGAGTGATCGTGAAATGATAAGAACTGCGGGGGAACAAGTCATCAAGGTGTGGTAAGTGCTTACTTTATGCCCGTACTCTGGAAGTTATTGTTCGATACACAAGTATCTGCCAGCACACAGCAAAACAGCATCGTTACCGCATTTTACTGCCAAAGGAACAAGTCCACCGAAGGCCAGCGTTGCATGCATTTGTAGAAAAGAGACATAGATGGAATGATGTAGAGAAATTTAAAGCACGTACCTAAAAGAATTGTCTCCTAGTCCTATGTACATAGAGGCTTGGAATGATACACGAATGAAGAAAGGCTGGATGACACAGAGGGAGCATACAGTCGGACTGAGGAATGTCATCTTTAAAACGCCGAAACCTACTACTCCAATAATATTTTTTTCACGACTATCTTCAATCGTTGATCACCATCATAGCATGGAAGGGCAGTTCGTTGATCATATACAAATAAGAGAGATGAAAGATCTCACTGTATTGAGCATAGTGGATATACAAACAAGTTTATCTATACTGCATAATCGTGAGCATTCATGCCTTCTTCATACATCAGATCTCAGTGAACTGATGTATTTATAATCATGAAGCTTAGTGCAATGGGCAGTTATACTAATGAACCGAAACATTATAACCACCTTCTCGACAGCGTGTAAATACAGTTACCTGTTAATATTCAGACTTGTTGCCGTTTGCAACACGCTTAGCAACTAGACGAGACAGAAGTAACTCAGTCTGGGATAAGCCGCATTTACCGGCATATGGAACAACGTTGCCTGGATTGATAACTCACTTGGTAACGAGTACCAGTGGTATAAATTACTACGAAAATATTATTGAAATGGTACTTTACACTGCCCCGTCTCATGTTCATCCAGCAGTAGCTTCAGCATGTTTATTTCCGATGTTCCTTGCCAGACCCAGCAACATACAGCCCAGGTTTGGTTGATGTTGTTCTGGTCTTCAGTCTGAAGACTAGGTTGGTGCACCTCTCCACTACTGCCGATCGTACGCAAGCCCCTTCACCTCTCCGCAACTGCTGCAGCTTACATCCCTGTGAACCACCACAGTGCGTTGAAGGCTTTGGCTTTCGGTGCAACTTTTAACCTCCACACTTCCTTCCATTACCATTTAAATTAAATGAGATATTGTTATACAGTACATTTTATATGAAATTTAGGTATCTGGTCCACATTTAATTACAAGATTGTGGCAACTAAAATCGACCATACGGGAAGAATACTTTATGGACTTTTACGACTGCAAACTATTCAAAATTTCGTGCAATGGTTTACTATATTTAATGCTGCATAATAACTGGGTTGAACATCGAAACAAAATTAAGTCATTTATGGGGGGAAGGTATCAGTCAAGAAGATGTGTAAAAATCTAATTTTTGGGCCAAATAGTTTTTGTGGAATCGAAATGATAAGAGTGTCGAAGCAGTCGGAACACCATGTGTCTGCACAGGCGAGCAGTGCAGTGACAAAATAGCGCACAGCGCGGAATGCGGAGAGCACGTCTCTGTAACAGCGAAAGGGTTAATGCGGACCTGGTGGCTTTACTTCATGAACTGCGCCCCCCCCCCCCCCCTAAACGTAAGCTTGCGAACTATGCTATACTATGGTGCTGCTTCTCTTGGCGCATGCGTCGTGTGCAACTGGCAACGCAGCAATCTCCCGCGTCTTGGCGGGCATGCGCGAGCCGCCAAGATAAAAGAATTGAACTATAGCGCTGTATGTTTCCGTGGTGATGGCTGGAGTTCAACATTAAAACAGGCTGGAGTGTTTTGTATACAGTCCAGTCACGTTGATATGGCGTGTCTGCCATACTGCCGCTATCTAAATCTGCTAAGAGAGTGGCTGCTGCGGTGTCGGAACATGGGCAACTTGCAGTCCATGCCTGTAATGCGGGTAGCCTTAGTCTCAGGCGAAAACCTTGGATACGTAAGTTTGTGCGTCAGTTTACTGTACAGAAACCGGTGGTCAATTCCCGGAACTGCCAGGGGTTTATTCCTGGTGGAAGAACGGCAACGTGGTGCTTTCAGTCTCGTGATGTCAAAAGAGGAGATGACTGAGTGTGGAGTAGTGGCTCCAAGGACCGAAAAGTCGACAACGGCCAGGAGAGCGCTCTGCTGCCCTCCCCCCCCCTCCACCTTACCATATCCGAATGACGCCATTGGCAGAGGCGTGATACGGTGGCATGTCGATACTAAATGGCCCTTTAGGGTTAGTACACGGAGCTGGTTATCTGCTACTTTTAGAGTCTTATTTCCCAATCCAATTCCCTCTACAGTACCCTCTTTTAATTTGGTTTTACTATATTACCTATATTTTATATTTTCATTTGCATCTTGTAGCGTGTTTTCAAGACAACATCCATTCCATTCAAATGTTTCTCCGAGTCTTTTGCCGTTTCTAACAGAATTATAACGTCGTTGTCAAACCTAAAAACATGGGGTTCTTCTCCATGAACTTAAATATATTATCTAATTTCTCCTTGTTTTTCTTCACATTTACTCAATGCACACAGTGAGTAAAATCGTTGTTAGGCTACAACACTATCTCACTCTCTCCTCAACTACTGGTATGAATTTCCGAAGCAGGTTACCAATTCCCAATCAGCAACGCTTCAATTCTATACTGGCGATCAAATTTGACTCTTTATGACCCTCCAGGTTAGCCGCGAGCGCTAATGCGCTGCTTCCTGGACTCGGGTAGGCGCGGCCCCGGATGGAATCCGCCCGGTGGATTAACGACGAGGCCCGGTGTGGCGGCCAGCCTGGGTGTGGGTTTTAGGCAGTTTTCCACATCCCCCTAGATGAATACTGGGATGGTCCCCACATCCCGCCTCAGTTACAAGCCTCGGAGACATTTGAAAGCGTTCGCACTGTTTGATGGCGTACACTAGACGCAGACAGCTGGGGTACACTAATTCCGTTCCGGGGGGTACGGGGTGACGACAGGAAGGGCGTTCGGCCACCCTCTGACACTAACATCGTCAACTTCATAGTAACAAGGCCGACCCCGCGTCGAAGTGGGACAAAGGCCCAAAGCAAATGAAATGACGAAATTTGTCTCCTTCTCCGTTGTTGCTCCGTCATTAGTGTCAGTACAAACATCATGAGTCTGCTTTAGAAGCCAAAATACAACAGGGTTCGGTAAAGAATTTTAGTAGAAGGAAATAGGTTTCGCCAGGTCTGATGACCCAAGGTTCTTGTTAAAAGTCGATGATGCGCAGATACTCAATCACTCAGACTAATGGGTGTTAGAATCATGCATCATGCTAGAGATGCAGGCAGATGGGGACATTCATCTGGGATTCCATGGGTGTGATAGTAATCCAAGGCACCATGACAGCTGTGGAATAAGTGACCATTCATTCCTTTATCCTTGATGTGTCCCGAACAGTGAATGCATCATGCAACAGAATAACTGTCTGTATTATAATGACAGAATCGTGGCATAGCGATTTACGGAGAATGATAGTTATGTCTTAGCCACTAGATTCGTCTGACCTGAACCCGATGGAAACATCAGAGACGCTATCTGGAAACAGCTCCACGCTCACAAACCAACTGCCTGCAATATACGGGAATCCCGTCAGATTTACGTATACATCTGATGTCAAATACCTACAGAAACATTTTATCACGTCTGCATTGCGTTCTAAATATAGACCGAGGTGCCACTGAGCAGGTGGTCGTAATTTTTTGGCTGTTTAGGGGTTCTTGCTATATAAAAGTTTCTTCTACTTATTCCCATCTGCAGCCTGTTGCAGTGTGTGTCGTGAATGGCGGAACATCCCGTAGTTCCTATACGTGAATGTGTTATGAACTACACGCCACGGACGTCTCATCCAGCATGTACCCATAACAATAAGACTTGACTGCTGGACCACAGTTATTGGCAGGCTGGCTAGGGAACAGTCCAGGGCCCCTTATCAAAGGAGCCGGCACTGTAGAACTTGGAAATAAGAAATCTCTTTGTTTTAGTACTGTTTTCCGGGACCTCTTACTACCGTAAAACATGGAGGGGTAATTATTTTGTGTGGTCTTAGTCGGTTGAACTTTTCAGCTGATACGAATAATTAAGTAAGTATTCACATCCCAATCTCCGCGGTCCTTCGCGTGAAACCTGTGGAAATTTAGTTGACAAAATATAAGCCTACTAAGAGTATGGTTACGGAAATCTGGCAGTTTTTGAAGTGAGTTCGATTTCTCGATAAACCGATTTCTTTCGTACCATATTTCATTCAAACCGAGACGCAGAAAAACTTTTACACTCTCTCGCGAAATGTGGATTGTTCAGCTATTGAAGTTGGGGAAAGCCATTTGGAGATAAATTTATACGAAGTTAATTTCAGTAACATTTGTGGTGGTTATTATAGTCCATAGTTACAATGTTATCTTTAAAACTGAAATACAGTTTTTTTTCATGTGCATGTGTCCTTTTTTAAATACAGTTGTTCATAATTATGTTAATAAATGTTAAAGAATACCTTACCGATTGCAGTTGTTTGCATTTTCTATTATCATCAGTTCAATCATAAATTGTATAGTCACATGTTATGAAACGACCGTGTGGCATCGTTGGCTGGGAGGCCCCGACCAGGGAAGTTCGGCCGCCAAGTTGCAAGTCTTATTTCAGGTGACGCCACATTGGGTGATTTGCGTGTCAGTGATGATGACGAAATGATCATGAGGACAACGCAGCACCCAGTCCACGAGCGGAGAAAATCTCCAACCCCATCGGGAATCGAACCCGGGCCCACTGCATGGTAGGCAAACACGGTACCACTCAGCTACGCAGATATAGAATCAGCTTACCACTTGTGGAATAAACTAATAAACCTCAAATCTTATGTTATTGGCTTTTAATGCGAATAAGAATCATATAATAATAATAATAATAATAATAATTATTATTATTAAAATTGTTTCGCGTGGCTCAATGGCCTGTTGCAAGTATTTCAACTAGACGCCTCTTTGGCGTATGGAATTGTTAGCAAGGGTATCCCACGCCTCGTGATGACTGGGTGTTGTGTGATGTCCTTACGTTAGTTAGGTTTAAGTAGTTCTAAGTTCTAGGGGACTGATGACCTTAGATGTTAAGTCCCATAGAGCTCAGAGCCATTTTTGATATCCCACGGGGTGGGTTCAGCCGTCTGTCGGAAAGGATGTTCTTCTTCCACGCACATTGCCCCCTTTTCTTGCGGATATGTGAGAGTTGCATAGTATGTGTACTTGTAGGGTCAGGTGAGTGCAGTGGACGAATGGATAGTTTGGTATTATATTTGCGTTGTATCACGATAGCACAGATATTGTCTCGTATTTGTTCAGTGAGCTGAGTATAATGGATTCGTGTATAGTGTAATGTTTGTGTTGTACGATGGTGAAAAGAGAAGGGAGAGGATGAAACCCAGTGCCCGCACACAGCTTACTCTACGCCAGCAGCAACAAGGAGTCCGCCGAGTTTAACTTCCCCATCCGACGGACGGATCATCAAAGTTTCACATGCTCTCACTTCAGGATGCACTGCGCTTTGGTTTGAAATGCCGTCCAGGACATTGGCACAAAGACTGATGAGCAGGAAATTTACGTTACCACCTCTCATCTCCTTGCTGACCAAATATTAGGAGTGAAAATTTCATCCACCACCCAATTTACCTCCATGTCGAATGCCACCCCATAAGTGTGCCTCAGCGACTTGGACTAGAGAGGCAGGTACTGCGAGGAGAAGAGCAGGTGAAAGACAGACTGCAAAACTTTCGTCGTTCGACCGAGGTTCGACCGCATATCTTTTCGGTTTCCGGGCTTTCGCTTTACATCCAGGCCCGACTCAAATTCTTAAATTGCTCTAAAATGCTATTCTTGCACCTTAGTTATTGAAACGTTTCCCCTGTTGTGAGTTCCATCACTGCTTCAGCCTCGTGGTGTATAGCCCATGCTTGACGATGTAAATCTCCAGCATTGTTTCGCCGAGTAATGACTAGCGTCTACAGGACAAATTTCCGCGTTTTGGCCTTGACGGGCCAATCGTGGCCGGATGACCGCTGTGTCATCCTCTGCCAATGAGGTCATTGAATGCAGTGTGGAGGGGCATATGGACAGCGCACGGCTCTCCCGGACGTTGTCGGGCTTCCTGACCTTGGAACCGCTACTACATTGTAATGTAGCTCCTCAGCTAACCTCTGTGCACAGCCCGTTCCAGTTCTTACACCAAGGAAACATCCCTGGCAATACCGAGAATCGAACCCCCCACATGGCAGTTAGTCTCACTGCCCACTCACAATGAGATCACCTGACAATCGGATTTTTGTAATTCTTTATATTATTGATACCAGAAGTTCACAAATTAAATATCAGTTGCCAAAGCCGTTCCATGCAACACTCAAAAATTCTCGAGGGAATCGAGTGCAAT
Organism: Schistocerca serialis cubense; assembly: GCF_023864345.2. Lineage (NCBI taxonomy): Eukaryota > Metazoa > Arthropoda > Insecta > Orthoptera > Acrididae > Schistocerca > Schistocerca serialis. The sequence continues at coordinate 447,675,344 of NC_064639.1, read as the reverse complement.
GGTTTCCGAGGACCTATAATTCAGTTAATTTACGACGGTTTGCACGGTGGGTTGTGTTGCTGACTTGGCAGCGTCTGAGATTAGTAATCGAATAATCAGTAGATTACTGGTTCGAATGATGCGATTGACTTTTTCTCGTTTAATCTTTTTCTCCTTCAGTTCGCATAGAGTGCGCGGAGAATGAGGGTGGTAGGTTCGCAGTCAGACATGGGGAGATCGGTATTCTTGGGGGGGGGGGGGGGGAGAGGGATTGAGATCTGACTATTAGTGTGCTGTAGGGGAAATGCCGAGGGGAAGTGCTGTTCTGAAATGAAGTCTATGCTTTCATTTTTTGTAAATATTAAGTGGAGCCCCTCCACGTCCACATTTGCATGGTGAGGGTCCAAAAAGATCTACTTTTACGTCTAATTTTGTTAGTGTCTAAAAAGATTTCCTCTGAAACTGTATCTACAGCAGCGGTTTATTTTCGCCAACCTTATTAACCATTTATAAACGTCAGAGATGCCTCATGAGTGGTAAATTTTGACTAAAACTTACATTTCTCTTGTTGCCATGTTAAAATTTTGCTTCTTTCGCCAGAACAAAGCAGAGTTTACATAGCGTTACCTCACTAACATGTTGCGCAGAACTAACTTCGAGAGAATTCTGGAACTTTGGTTTATTAAGTTTATTACTGGAGGAAATGAGGATAAGTAAGCTCAATAGTTTATGAAGAAGAACGTCTTCGGTACAAAAACAAATGCGAGATGTCTACATTTACGTTGTTCAAAAACCAACAGGATTTCTCTTTTCACCAGGCCCTTTTACCAGATATTTCATTCTAGCTTTAACACTGGCGGCGCGACCACAAATGAGTGTGTTACGTAACATCAGTTTTCTTCAGATTGGTGACAAAGAGAAACTACTACCCAAGCATAAAGAAAAATTCAGTGTGTTAGCTAAATTTCTTAGACCGCAATACATCATGTAATATGCATCAAATGCAAAATCATAGCAACCCCTATTTTTCATTGCAATCTTTTTCGAATTTTGCGCAATGTCTTACTTAATTGCAGATATTACAATAACTATGAATATTAACGAAATGATGGACAAGTCATCACAAAGCTGAGACATAATGATGATGATGAAGTCTCATACTCCTTGACAGAGCGTAGGGGAACGATGTGGGACACCCACACCGCAGTACAAGGCAAGATCCCAGTGGAGGTTGTATGCCATTGCCTTCCTCCGACCGTAATGGGGATGAATAATCATGACGACACAACAACACCCAGTCATCTCGAGGCAAGTGAAAATCCCCTACCCCGCCGGGAAGCGAAGCGGGGACCCCGTCCTCGGGAAGCTAGAACGCTACCGCGAGACCACGAGCTGCGGACTGAGACATAAAGCTACAGGTAACGTAAAAAGGATTTTTTTGCTGAATAGTTTCCGTAAAACTGTTTGAGAAAGACTGCAGGGGGTGCGCCTCGATTCCATCACAGTGTGTCGACAACAGTCCGAAAGCGGAAAATGTGCCTCCCTTTCCGAACAAACGAATGAATAACCGAGCACTTCGGACGTAAACTGGTCACTGCGCGTAGTCCACCGTATCCTGTACAGACTATATCTACATCACTTAAACATAAAATTTATCAAATATATGCTATTTAACGCCCATCCAATGATTTCGTATGAAGAATCTACGCCTCCTTGTTCCTAATAACATATCACAAACAAAATTTCAGTTTTCATTGAAAATACAAATTAATTATTGATATTTTATAAAAGCTTTTTAATAAATTCGTAAAGTTTTTTTTTTAATTTAAAGAATATTTATTAACAGCCGTTTATAAAATACCACTGATTAAGAATTTATATTTGCAATGCTTGTGGTTTGTAACTAGAAAAGAGAAGACATAAATTTTTCATAAAAGTTATAACTATATATGAATTTTATCTTTTATTGTTGTAGGTATTGGAAGTGAATGAAAACAATAAAACGCTAAAAAAAATCGTAGCACGAGTCGAACTAGCGATCGTTTGATTATGTAGTTACCATTTTCCGACGCTACCGAGTGAACCACGTGGCCAAGGATGAAGAAACGCTATAACTTGAGTGAATTAAAATTTCTTGAAAATATTCAAAGTCGATTTTCTCGAGAATTGACTGCTTTGGTGGACTGATATTTGAGTTCTGAACTTCACGTACCTTAAATATAAAAAATACAAAAAACAGAAAAACAATTACATAAATACGATTGCCAGTTGGTCTTCTTGTCAGCTACAGAGGCAGACGCCTTCGGCACAAGAGAGTGGGATACCAAAGACACTTTGCACTCGCTGTGCTGTTTCCACGGCGGGCAGCAGCAGACGAGGGTACGCGCAAACAGCACGGCGGGACGCACACACCAACAGGTGTCGGCCAGGTGCGCTTGCGCCGTGCGAGTGGGCTTCCTAGCGTGGCCTGGCGTCCCGCCACGCTCCACACTACCCCAGTGTTGTCCGGGCAACGCGCGCCGTCGCGTCGCCACCCACAGGTACGTACGCACTGCACAGCGCTGGCGTGCGCTCATGACTGTATGTCCCTCCCCTTGTGGCGCTTGTGCTCTCCTCAGGGTGATCTTAAGGACTTTACCGTATTGTCTATACGCACCGTGTATGCTGTTTGCGAGATATATTACAAGCTTTCACTTATTTCACTATGGAATATTGTCGTAGTTAGTACAAATGTACACTGAGTATCCAAAAGCCATGGGATGCACGAATGTGGTAGCCGACTTCGGCCACTGAAGTCTATCGGTGCATTCTACTTCGTACAGTCCTGGCAGGAATGGAATCCAGGCAATTCATTTTTCAGTTAGCAACGATAAGATTCACAGTATACCATCGATAGCTTCGCGCAGCCTAAGTGACGTCCGGTTAGCCAGACACTTGTGGTTTCCCTGTGCGTTGGGCTAACACGTGCATCGTCGATCCACGAAATACAATGTTGACATCGCACATCGGAATTTTTGTGCAGATTCTCTCAGTCTCAGTTTGCAAGAATGGAATGAACTAAAGTTTGTGAGATGTGCATATATCTTACCGCATTCATTGTTTCATGAAGATTATATATACCAATAAGAGTATCATCACTAATATTTCGCCAGCCCCCCGAATAGCTGTGCGGTCTAACGCACTGCTTTTCGGGCGGGAAGGAGTGCCGGTACCCGGCACGAATCCGCCCGGCTGGTCAGTGTCGAGGTCCGGTGTGCCGGCCAGGCTGTGGATGGTTTTTAAGGCGGTTTTCATCTCCCTCGACGAATGCAGGGTGGTTCCCCTTATTCCGCCTCAGTTACACTGTGTCGGCAATTGCTGCGCAAACACTGTCTCCGCGTAAGCGTACACCATAATTACTCTACCACGCAAACATCTGGGCTTACACTCGTCTGGTGTGAGACGTTCCCGGGGGGACCAACTGGGGGCCGAACAGCATAGTATCCCTGGATTCGGTGTGGGGCTGCGGTGGAGTGAGTGGACTGCTGTAGCTTGTTGTGGGGTTGTGAACCACTGAGGGCTACGGCGGAGACGAAGCCTCTCCGCGGTTTCTAGGGCCCCAGTTCAATACAATACAATACAAAATACAATATCTCTCCACACTGTCAATGATGGAATCCTCAGGAAATGCAGGTCGTCAGCAAAGGAAGTAGTTTACAAAACTCCCATTCGACCGGGACTTGAATATTGTTCGTCAGTATGGCATCGGTATCAGATAGGACCGATAGTGGAATTAGAGAAGATCAAAAGAAGAGCAGCACTTTTCCTTACAGGCTCATTTAGTAAGCGCCAAAGCGTCACGGAGATGCTCGGCCAACTCCAGTGACAGACGTTGCAAGAGAGGCGTTCTGAATCACGCTAAGGTCTACTGTTAAAGTTCCAACTAATATACTGCTTCTTCCTATTTACATAACGTGAAAAGACCATGAAGATGAACCACGAAGATAAAATTAGAGAGATTTGACCCCAGAAGGATGCTTACCAGCAATCGTTCTTCCCACGAACCATTCACGATTGGAGCAGAAAATGGGAGAAATGACATTCCTACATAAAGTACCCTCCGCCACGCACCGTAAGGTGATTTGCGGAGTGTAGATGTAGATGTAGAACATTCATGTGTCATACGCTGCACAGTTTGAAATGGGACATTTCGTACGCGACTTTTGGCCACTTAGTTTATTTGGAATGTAAATCCATCTAATCCGGTTCAAATTCCACTCATAGCGTACCTTAGCAGCAAATATAATACTACTTTAGCGCATGACATGTTACACAGCATTGTACACCGGTGCCTTTCAAAAGAGATTATCCACGTATTTGGGCGCAATATCACAATCATCTAAGCAGGGAGTTAGGAATTCTTTCAAACGTACTCGGATCATCTCGAAAGCTGACAAAACTGTACCATTCACTACTCCAGTTCTTCAACCTTGTCAACAGAAGTGCTGTTCACTTCATTTCTGAGATGAGCCCTGGCAGAAAGATTCCGGGGGATTGAGATCCGGTGATCTTGAAGGCCAAGGTAGAAACGCTCCTCAGCCTATCCCTTTATGACCATGTTGGCACTTCTAAGTCATTTTAATGCCGCTGCGAAATTTTCCGGTACCCCTTGACTTATCTACCACAGTCCCCAACGAAAGGCCACGGGTATAATTACAGCCTAGATAGGTGGGAACTGTATCGACAAGTTTACATTTCAAGTATGTTTGATACTGAAGTCAGACACTTCGAATTATTTCGCAAGTGGCTCATATTAGAAATCATGTTTACTGGCAAGTTTTTGCATCTGTTGTCATCTGTAGGGTGATTATAATTAAATATTCGCAACCAGCGCGAGTGTAGACAGAAAACTATCTACTGCACGGATACCTAACATTTATGAATGTTATTCAGAGTGTATTGTACAGGATTAGCGTTATTAGTAGTGTTAGTGTCACGACTTCCCGTTAGGTGCCGTAACTGGTACAGCAACGTAGGGCTGAAACACAAGCATCATTGTGTATTACAGTTGCAGACAGTCAACGTGGGTGTGGACAAGTTGAGCAGTGCTTCACTCGTAGAGCTGTTTCATCAAAACAACAGAAATAGTACTACTCTGCTGCTCATCGCGAATATCGGCGCGTTAGAGGATTCCTTCAAATGGTTCAAATGGCTCTGAGCACTATGGGACTTAACATCTGAGGTCGTCAGTCCCCTAGAACTTAGAACTACTTAAACCTAACTAACCTAAGGACATCACACACATCCATGCCCTAGGCAGGATTCGAACCTGCGGCCGTAACAGTCGCGAGGTTCCGGACTGAAGCGCCTCGAACCACTCGGTCACAGCAGCCGGCAGTCAAAATGTCCCCGGGCCCCCTTGCAGTGATAGTTTGGAGATATCAACCAGCTGGCAGAAGTGACCCAAGAAGTCAAAGCAGTCAAGAACACGTGAACCGCATAGTTAACTCAAACCATGAACGGAAATCGGAGTTATGGTATATGTATCACTGGGCAAAATTACAGGATAATTCATCCCCTAATGTAGTGATTGTAGTTCCGTCGGCTGGGTTTATGTAGACCAGTCGAACAATAGAAAAATGTTTGCCATATACTACTTATACTTCATCAAAAGAATGAGAGGAACAATGAACAACATCCTTTGCTTTAGACTATTCTTGTACGAAACATTTCACATCATTTTTGTTACTCAGCATTGCGAAAATGGATACGAAAAACGGGAGTATGTCATGACACAACGTTAATCCGAAACGCAGCTGTGTATTCTGCTAAAAAAATGACAATGTGTTTATTTTGTTTGCCAAGTCACAAGAAAATTTGTTAGTAAACCACGAAAAAATTTCGATGAACTACTTACTTTTTTTTTTGGGTCATCAGTCTTCTGGCTGGTTTGACGCGGCCCGCCACAAATTCCTTCCCTGTGCCAACCTTTTAATCTCAGAGTAGAACTTGCAACATACGTCCTCTATTACTTGCTGGATGTATTCCAGTCTGTCGGCCGGGGTGGCCGAGCGGTTCTAGGCGCTACAGTCTGGAACCGCGTGACAGCTACGGTCGCAGGTTCGAATCCTGCCTCGGGCATGGATGTGTGTGATGTCCTTAGGTTAGTTAGGTTTAAGTAGTTCTAAGTTCTAGGGGACTGATGACCTCAGGAGTTAAGTCCCATAGTGCTCAGTGCCATTTGAACCATTTTGTATTCCAGTCTCTGTCTTCCTCTACAGTTTTTGCGTCTACAGCTCCCTCTAGTGCCATAGAAGTCATTCCCTTATCTCTCAACAGATGTCCTATCATCCTGTCCCTTCCCTTGTCAGTCTTTTCCACATATTCCTTCCCCTCTCCAATTCTGTGTAGAACCTCCTCATTGCTTACCTTACCAGTTCACCCAAATTTTCAACATTCGCCTGTAGCACGACATCTCAAATGCTTCGATTCTCTTCTGTTCTGGTTTTCCCACGGTCCATGTTTCACACATCATACAATCCTGTGCTCGAGGCGCACATTCTCAGGAATACTTCCTCAAATTAAGGCCTATGTTTGATACTAGTAGACTTCTCTTGGCCAGGAATGCCCTTTTTGCTAGTGGTAGTGTGCTTTTGATGTCCTCCTTTCTCCGTCCGTCATTTGTTATGTTTCTGCCTAGGTAGAAGAATTCCTTAACATCATCTAATTCGTGACCATCAATCCTGATGTTAAGTTGCTCGCTGTTCTCATTTCTTCTACTTCTCTTTACTTTCGTCTTTCTTTGGTTCATTCTCATTCCGTATTCTGTACTCATTAGATTTTTCATTCCATTCAGCATATCATGTAATTCTTCTTCACTTTTACTCAGGATAGCAATGTCATCAGCGAATCGTGTCATTGATATTCTTTGACCTTGAATTTTAATTCCACTCCTGAATCTTTCTTTTATTTCTGTCATTGCTTCTTCGATGTACAGATTGAACAGTAGGGGGAAAGACTACATCCCTGTCTTGCACCCTTTTTAATTCGAGCGCTTCGTTCTTGGTCGTCCTCTCTTATTATTCCCTCTTGGCATTTGTACATGTTGCATGTTACCCGTCTCTCCCTATAGCTTATCCCTATTTTTCTCAGAATTTTGAACATCTTGCACCATTTCACATTGTCGAACGCTTTTACCAGGTCGACAGATCCTATGAACATGTCTTGATTTTTCTTTAGTCTTGCTTCCATTATCGACTGCATCGTCAGAATTGCCTCTCTAGTGGCTTTAGCTTTTCTATAGCCAAACTGATCGTCATGTAGCTCATCCTCAATTTTCTCTTCATTTCTTCTGCATATTATTCTTGTCAGCAACTTGGAGCCATGAGCTGTTAAGCTGATTGTGCGGTAAGTCTCGCACCTGTCAGCTCTTGCAGTCTTCGGAATAGTCTGGATGATTTTTTTCTGGAAGTCAGATGGTAAGTCGCCGGACTTATACATTTACACAACAACGTGAATAGTCGATGTATTGCCACTCTGTTGGAATGTTATCTATCCCTTCTGCCTTATATCTCAAGTCTTCCAGAGCTCTCTTAAATTCTTATTCTAATACTGGATCCCTATTTCTTCCCTATCGATTCCTGTTACCTCTTCTATCATGTCAAACAAATATTCTCCCTCACAGAGGCCTTCAATGTGCTCTTTCCACCTATCCGCTCTCTCCTCTGCATTTAACAGTGGAATTACCGTTCCACTCTTAATGTTACCACCTTCGCTTTTAGTTTCACTGAAGGTTGTTCTAACTTTCCTGTATGCTGAGTCAGTCCTCCCGACAATCATTTCGTTTTCGTTTACTTCACATTTTTCATGCAGCCATTTCGTCTTAATTACCATGCACTTGCCGTTTATTTCATTTCTAAGCGACTTGTATTTCTGTATTCCTGAATTTCCCTGAACATTTTTATACTTCCTTCTTTCATCGATCAACTGAATCATTTCTTCTGTTACCCATGGTTTCTTCACAGTTGCCTTCTTTGTACCTATGTTTTCCTTCCCAACTTCTGTGATTGCCCTTTTTAGAGATGTCCATTCCTCTTCAACTGTACTGCATACTGAGCTTTTCTTTATTGCTGTATCTATAGCTTTAGAGAAGTTCAAGTATATCTCCTCATCCCTTAGTAGTTGTGTATCCGACTTCATCGCTTTTTGATTCTTCTTGACTATTCTCTTGACCTTCAGCCTATTCTTCATCACTACCGCATTGTGGTGTGAGTCTATGTCTGCTCCTGGGTGCACCTTACAATCCAGTATCTCATTTCAGAATCTCTGTCCGACCATGATGTAATCTGAGTGAAATCTTCCTTTATCAGCTGGTGTTTTCCAAATATATCTTCTCCTCTTGTGATTGTTGAACAGAGTATTCGCTGTTACTAGCTGAAATTTATTACAGAACTCAATTAGTCTTTCTCCTCTCTCATTCCATGTCCGAAGCCGGTATTCTCCTGTAACCTTTTCTTCTACTCCTTCCCCAACAACTGCATTCCAGTCCCCCATGATTATTAAATTCTCATCTCCCTTTATGTTCTTTATCACCCTTTCAATATCCTCATATACTTCCTGTTTCTCTTCATCTTCAGCTTGCGATGTCGGTATGTATACCTGAACTATCGTTGTCGGTGTTGGTTTGCTGTCGATTCTGATAAGAACAATCCTGTCACTGGTAATTTCACTGTAACACGCTTTTTGCCCTACCTTTTCATTCATAACGAATCCTACTCCTGTTATACCGTTTTCTGCTGCTGTTGATTTTACCCTATACTTCCCTGACCAGAAATGCTTGTCTTCCTTCCATTTCACTTCAGTGAGTCATACTATATTTAGATTGAGCCTATGCATTTCCCCTTTCAGATTTTCTAGCTTGCCTACCATATTCAGTCTTCTGACATTCCACGCGCCGACTCGTAGAACGGTATCCTTTCGTTTATTGTTCCATATTTTTCTCATGGTCACCTCCTCCTTGTCAGTCCCCTACCGGAGATCCGAATGGGGGACTGGTCCGGAACTTTTTGCCAATGGATAGAACATCGTGACGCTTTTTCATTTACAGGCCACATGTCCTGTGGATGCACGTTGTGTGTCTTTAATGCAATGGTTTCCATTGCCTTTTGCATCCTCACGCCGTTGACCGTTGCTGATTCTTCCACCTTTAGGGGCAGTTTTCCAACACAAGGACAAGAGAGTGCCCTGAGCCTCTGTCCACTCCTCCGCCCTCTTTGACAAGGCCGTTGGCAGAATAAGGGTGACTTCTTATGCTAGAAGACTTCGGCCGCCAATGCCGATTATTAATCAAAATTTAAGGGGTGGCAGGTTTCGAATCCGTGACCGAGGACGTTTTAATTATAAGTCAAAGACGCTATCCCTTTTTTGTGATCTCATTTTGCTCTTTATTTTTAGTTCTATTTGTTCGGGGCGGACGTCCCTTGACGCTTGTTCAAGTTCATCGTTGATCCATTCACCCAGTTTTTTTTTTTATTACAGAGGGCAGCTAAGCCTTTGACCCAACACGCTGAGCTACCGTGCTGGCAATACCGCGGGACCACGTGTGTCAAGAGAGCCAATTGAAAACATTTCTCGACAAAGAAACATGAAATAGTCACCATGTATGAAGAAGGGTGTAAGTTACTTTAATTCTAACATTAAGACCGTCGATTTAGAGATAATGTGTGTCTTGTGCACAGCACATAACACACGGGGTCCCAGACAGCTAAAATAATTCCTTCTATGTTCAGTTCCTAAAGAATTAACTAGAACTCTAAGATCTATGAAGAATTTTTTTGTATGATCGAGAAACAAGAAATACGCACGATCCAGTCACATTAATGTGACCACCGCCTACGTTCGACATCAACGTGTAATAACCACTCACAGACGGCAGAGAGCAGCACTAGAAGTGGAAGGTATACAAAGTTTTGGAAAGAGTGGGGGAGGGAAGGGGGCAGAAAACATTGCAGTCGTTATAGTAATGCGGAAACGGAGTGATATATGCGACGTCGAAAAGGGCTCGATCCTTGGCTCTCGGGCGAAAAGTGGAAAAATTTCACAAATTGATTACTTACCATCATGGTTAAAGCGTATCGTGCATGACAAGATAGTGCTGTCCAAAACTAGCCCCAGAGACAACTGTGGTGTACCACGGGTATATACAACGCGGTGAACGGCGGCTGCGGAGACGTGTATGGGCGAATAGAAGAGCAACTGTTGAGCAACTGACCTCCCAGATGAACCAAGGGGCTGCCAATAGCGCCTCCTGAACGACCGTTCAGAGAACGTTGTTGTGTATGGGCATTCACATGATTCATTCACCCGCGCTGACTGCCCTTCATCGCCGACGAAGGCTGCAATTTGCACGCCATTATGGCAACTACACTCATGATCATAAATTAAGGATAATGCTGATACATGATGAAACAGCGCTCTGGTGGGCGGTTTGCTGTTTAAATAACTTCAGGGTATGACCATGCACCTGCGGTCGTCCGGTCGTCGCACGGTGGCGCTGCCAGCAGTCCACATATGCAGAGGTGTGCTGGTGCATGTCAGATTACGGTGCATCGAGTGAGTGTGCAGACGTTTTCAGACGTGACAGTGGTGACTGTGTGTTCCAAATGGCTCAAAGAACACATATTGATGACGTTATGAGGGGTAGAATACTAGGGCGACTGGAGGCTGGTCAAACACAGCAGGTCGTAGCACGGGCCCTCCGTGTGATCTCAAGATTATGGCAACGATTCCAGCAGACAGGAAACGTGTCCAGGACCTACAGTACGAGACGTCCACAGCGTACAACACCACAAGAAGACCGATATCTCACCATCAGTGCCCGCAGATGCCACGGAGTACTGCAGGTAGCCTTGCTCGGGACCTTACCGCAGCCACTGGAACAGTTGTCTCCAGACAAACATTCTACAGACGACTGAACAGACATGGTTTATTCGCCCAGAGACCTGCAGGGTGCGTTCCACTGACCCCTGGTCACAGGGGAGCCCGTAAAGCCTGGTGTCAAGAACACAGTACATGGTCATTGGAACAGTGGTCCCAGGTTATGTTCACGGACGAGTTCAGGTATAGTCTGAACAGTGATTCTCGTCGAGTTTTCATCTGGCGTGAATCAGGAACCAGATACCAACCCCTTAGCGTCCTTGAAAGGGACCTGTATGGAGGTCGCGGTTTGATGGTGTGGGGTGGGATTATGATTGGTTCACTTACACCCCTGCATGTCTTTGAAAGAGTAACTGTAACAGGTTAGGTGTATCGGGACGTCATTTCTCACCACTATGTCCGCCTTTTCAGGGGTGCAGTGGGTCCCACCTTCCTCCTGATGGATGATAACGCTCGGCCCCACCGAGCTGCCATCTTGGGGGAGTATCTAGAAACAGAATATATCAGGCGAATGGAGTGGCCTGCCTGTTCTAGAGACCTAAACCCCATCGAGTACGTCTGGGATGCTCTCGGTCGACGTATCGCTGCACGTTTTCAAACCCCTACGACACTTCAGGAGCCCCGATAGGCACAGGTGCAAGAACGGGAGGCTATACCCCAGCAGTTGCTCGACCACCTGATCGAGTGTATGCCAACCTGTTGTGCGGCCTGTGTACATGTGCATGGTGATCATATCCCATATTGATGTTGGGGTACATCTGAGGAAACAGTGGCGCTTTGTAGCACATGTGCTTCGGGATGGTTTTCTCAACTTATCACCAATACCGTGGACTTACATATCTGTGTCGTGTGTGTTCCCTACGTTCCTATGCTATTAGCGCCAGTTTTGTGTAGTGCCACGTTCTGTGCACCACATTCTGCAATTATCCATAATTTATGGGTATGAGTGTAGACGTACACTGACTGGCGACAGACGTCCTTTTCAAATGAATCACTTTCTATGCTCCATCATTAAGATGATCGTAGGCAGTCTTTGGTAGGGTCCAGACTGGGGGAGGATGCGTTATTGTCTGTGGTGATTTCATTTTGGAAGGCACAGTGGATCCAAGCAAGTATGAATCTTCCATTGGGGCTATGTCCACCTCTACATGCAATTTATTATTCCTCAGCACTATGGCATCTACTAGCGGGACAATGCAACCTGTCACTCAGCTCGTGGAGTATGTGCGTGATTCGAGCACCAGGATGAGTTTACCGTATTCCCATGACAATCAAACTCCCCAGATTTAAACCTAAGAGAAAATCTTTGGTACCACCTCGATCGTGATGTACCCATCAGCCGGCTGGAGTGGCCGAGCGGTTCTAGGCGCTACAGTCTGGAACCAGGCGACCGCTACGGTCGCAGGTTCGAATCCTGCCTCGGGCCTGGATGTGTGTGATGTCCTTTGATTAGTTAGTTTTAAGTAGTTCTAAGTTCTAGGGGACTGATGACATCAGAAGTTAAGTCCCATAGTGCTCAGAGCCATTTGAGCCATTTGTACCCATCAGGTACACTCACCCGGAAAACCTAGCGCAGCGGGCCACATCGCTGGAGTCGGCATGGCTCCAGATGCCTTTCGGTACCTTTCAGAACCTCAGTGACTCTCTCCCTGCACGTCTCGCAGCGGTCAGCACCGCAGAGTGTGGCTTTTCAGGATCTTCACAGGTGATCACATTAATGTGAGTGACTGGACTAATATCACCCGTCTTAATGTACATAGTACAAGTAACGTACTCAACGTACTTACATAATCTGCCAAATAGTGTGAAATACAATGCAAAGAGTGCTTAGCATGGTACCAAATGTTGGAGTCTCTTTCCGTCCCAATTGAATATGGATCGCAATAGAATTACTGCTGAAATGCCTCTGTGTTTTTTGTGATTAATAAAATCTTGCCGCGTGATTTCAGGTGCCATGTCACGGCTTGCGCGCTCCCTCCTGCCGGAGGCTCGAGTCCTCCCTCCGGCATGCGTGTGTGTGTTGTTCTTAGCATAAGTTAGTTTAAATGTCCTCCCCCGGTAGCTGAGTGGTCAGGGTTACAAAATGTCAACCCTAAAGGCCTGGGTTCGATTCTCCGCTGGGTCGTAGATTTTCTCCCCTCAGGGACTGGGTGTTGTGTTGTCCTAATCATCATTTCATCCCCATCGACGTGCCAGTCGCCGAAGTGGCGTCAAATCGGAAGACTTGCACCCGGTGAAAGGTCTACCCGACGGGAGGTCCTAGTCACACGACATTTACATTTTTAGTTAGTTTAAGTAGTGTGTAAATCTAGGGACAGATGACCACAACAGTTTGGTCCCTTAGGAATTCACACCCAATTAAACATTTTAATGACATTTTGTGACCATTGGCCGTTCGGGACCAATAGATCTAAGGCTGAAAAATACCTATAGATTCTTCGCTTAATACTGATTCTTGATTGGAGCATGTGTAAACTTTTTTATATGTCACTTAATAAATGTCACGGAAATAAATTTTGAAGGGTACACACTTCTGGCCCCACTTCTTAGCTTAAATGTGTGCTGGATTACTTATTTTCAAAACTTTTCCATCACGCTTGAAAACTTCCGAGAGATCTGAGAAGCACCTGAAGTCGTTGCTGTAAGTTCTTCTGATGAAGAGCTGTGAAATTTAATACCACCTACCGCTGCGAGCCAATTTCCGGCGGCGCCAGTTTCTTCCACCGGGATTCGAACCGGCTATATCCGTGTCTAGATCACGGCAGCAGACTTTTCTGGTGATCTGGCCTTGGCTGCAGAGCTGTTCTGTCTGGCACGCACCAGCCGAGCAGTGAGGGAGACTTCTGTTCTGTTCGGCAAGGCATACGTCAACGGCTAACACGTCGAAAATTCAGGCCGAGTCTCTTATCGGTTTTCCTGCCATTACTCGTAAATCTGCGCCGCCATAACAGTGTCAGCAGCTCTTGGTGTCAGCACGAGTCTCGCCTTTTCTTAACATAGTCCGCGTCTGCGAAGAGCTATAGCAGAAAAAAAATACTCTGAAAAACGGAAGTGAACACGCGTAACTCTTTCTCGTTCACGTGGCAGCTTCGTGTGTTTGTAGGTATCCAGTTGACGCGGTGCAACAAGAAAAGTTGTCAGCTAAATATGTTTAGTTGTTTTTGTCTTTAAAGGTGTGCTCATTAGATTCTCTCATCCACAGCTTCTACGAATATGCTTATTCTTATACTGATTCCCTTTGTCCACGGTTGCAGGTTTTAATGTGGTAACCCACGAAAATCTATAGTGAAGTGATCGATGGAACAACTGATGCACATCTCAATACACAGGTTGTGAATGTACCATATATCCCGTAAAATACTGTTAACATTGACATTCTTAATTTCACCATCATATCAGTTTACGATTGTTATTACGGTTCAAACTACCTTCTGCTAAGTATCTAATCATCATTATTTTACGTTAAACTGATTTCCTAGAATATTTTACAGAATTGGATTATCATCAGTTCCTTTCGTAGCACTTCAGACGGCAGTTGTGTAAGGTCAGTTACCAAGAAACGATTCTATGAATGTGATAGCGTAATTAAAAGAGAAATCAGAACTTTTCCAAGCTGATTATTTCAAATAGATATTTTAAGAAATTTCGTATTAAAAACGTGTCTTCAACATGCTTTTGAGAACAGAACTACATACCTGATCTCTTACAGAGTTTAAGAAGTTAACTGTAAATATATTTGTCAATCACGTTAATAAAGCCATGTGAAAATTATTGTTAGATATTATAAATAACTGGACGTCTGAGCCGAAGCGAGTTAATACAAGCGAGTTAGTATGGAAGTTAGTTAGTTCAAGTCAGTTCATCCGAGTAGTGGAGCAGCATACATTACGAGTCTGTTTATCAGAATTGATTTATTTGTGAAAAAATATAATACAGAATGAGAACTGATCAAAAATCAGTGCATATAATTTTAATTGGATCGTCTATGTGACATCTGATATGTATGGAAAACCAACTTTATTTGAATTGCAGCGAAAAAGGTTTTAAGTATTACCACAACTATGAAGAAAGAGACCAAACCAAGTAACCAAGTGACGCTAACTACGCCAGTATTTGTAAAATACTTCTTTAACTATTCGAAGCAAAATACAGAATTTAAATGTAATCATTTTTTCACACCAATTTTGCGGCAGATCATTACAAGGTCCACGGCTTTATACGTCTGAGGTGATTAATAATGGTCGAAAAACAAAAATGTGTATATTTGGTTATTATCATTTAGCACAATACAAAAACTTGTTGCTCCACTTCAACATGGCGTCTTTCGTGCTGCCACTAGAATGGAGTCATCTGGAACTGTTGCTCTCGGCATTCCGCTAGTGACAGATTTAATTCACTGTAAACAATACAGAACTGTCCATAACTACTAATCTTCAGCTGAGACAGCTTCTTTTATTACTGTGTCTTGTGACATCATTCTTATGGCCAAGATGTAGATCAGAATTACGAAGTGCCTTACAAATCGGATGATCATCTGTGCAAATTCCAATGTCACGGAAGGCTAATTTTTACTATGATAAAGGAGACAGAAGGACTGAAGACATACAAAACCGAAAAACACTATATAAATGTCAAAATTAAAACTAAACAACAGGGTGTAAGTGCAGTTATTTTTACATGTGGTACCTTAATACGTACACACGTGAATGTGTTAGTGGTTTTTTCTCTGCGTTCAACAGTCTTCCCACAAACAAGTCACATAATTTACTACCTGATGTTTCCTGCAAAGTCGTAACTGCACCACTAAATGGACTGCGCCTGTCAGTAAGGACTAACCGTTTTACGTCAACGCATCCAAGCTTCAACACTTGACCTGCTGCACAGTCGAAAACAAGCATTAATGGCTTCCTCTTGCAACATATTCTTGGAGGTACTACCCAACTTAAATCATACATTTTCTAATACTTGTAATTTTTCATCTGAAAAATACATAAATACTGATGTAATACTGTTCAGTACACCATCGTCAGTTACCAATAGAAATATCTGCACTTATACTCGTTACACCCTACACACACATCTGGAATTTTACAGAGCAGAGTTTCACGCGAGATATCGATGTTTTAGTTAATAAATATTAATTAAAACGCTGTATTCTGGGTGAAAGGAATTACCGGTATCGAGTTATTTCGAAGATATACAGCGACCGTGATACGTCAGTTACTTCAGATTGCTTTTCCCAGGACATGTCTGAAATATTACCGAGTGGTGTTCACAAATAAGGCTTTGTGGGATTCGTTCACGAAACCTGTTGTGCCATTGAGACTAGGAGATTGTTTTGCTTCCAGAGTATGCTGAGAATGCTAGAGGTAATTTCTAAAACAGAAAAAAACACGAAAAATCGTATCATACGAACAAAGCTGATAAAGTGAATACAAGCAAGAGCCGGGAAAAGTCGGATAAATTCATTCAGCTATATGTAGCGACTTTTATTACGTAAAAGTTTAGATGACGACGAACAAAAGCCATTCCTTATGAAGCAATCTGTTAAGTATAGAATGAGTATTCAAAACTGATCTTTGGTTTATGAAAAAAGCGAATACTTGAATATTATTATATCACAATGTCGCTATTAGAAAGCCGTTAACACTTTTATGTAGCAAACTGTTAACAGTAGGGATTAAAAAATTCACTTGTCATGGAGAGGCCAACTTTTAAATTCTACGGTTATGATCTCTGATAATTTCAGTACGTGAACAAGACTGAGAGTCATGATAAAAACTACTTGAAGAACTGCGATGGTCGAGGCTGTGCTGCCCAGTAGAGAAGTACGGCTGCCTTCATAGCTCTGTTAGAATCGACCGGAAGACTTCCCACAGACCCAAAGATGCCAGCCACACTGCTCTGCGTCACATAAAAATTTCTTGACTCATTGATCCTACGCAGAATAACTTCAGCGGGAACACAAGCGCTAATCACAACAGAACAAGAGAGATTCCACCTACGTAAAGATCGTTTCCTTATTGGACAGTATGCTGAATAAAAACGGCCTGTTGCAAGTTTTCTCCCAATGCATGTAGTGTAAATACGACATCCTGAAAAATGGCCTGCCCCAGTTTTCAGTTCTCTCCCTTACTCTGTCCAACATATGAGTATCTCCACGATCCGCCAGAATTGATCTCGCAGATTAATTTAATTTATGGTAAGGACTATGGTACCAAACTACCTAATCTATCTTAGGCTAAGAACAACACACACACCCATGCCCGAGGGAGGACTCGAACCTCCGACGATACATCGCAAAACTATATACAACTAAGACATCGGTCTAGCGGCTCAAGGGAGCAGTCTCTCAGCAGAAAAGGCATGGTGACAGAGGGTCTGTGTCTATGGGATGATTATTTAAGGAGGTGGAAGCTAAAACAAAATACACCGAAGAAAGAAGTTCTGCATTAGATCTGAGCGACAAATATATAAGCTTCTGTATGTAGGTAATACCCAGAAATTGTATAACACGCTGCAACAGCCAGCCCAATTACATAGGCGGCCTTTGGATACGTCACGTACCTACCGGCACCATCTTCCAGAAGCAACTGCCAATGTTAAGACATGCCACAATTTAATACTTCTTGGACAGCCGACCTAAACACTCTGTGAACAATGGCACTGGCTTTAGTTCATTCCTCAGCTAAATATGGTTAAATGTGTGGCTCGATAGTCCCTGGATCCACCTAGTGGATCTTCAATTTCGACAAGCCATACGCATTTTACATATTCTGCCTACGTGTGTTCCGTGGTACCCTTGCTAAACAAGATCACTCCAACTCAGGTAAGAAGATCGGTTGTGGACAAGAATACCGAAGATCCAGTCCCTCCTCATAGACCTTTCATCCAACAAACCTCTACACTCGAACTGAAATCTAGTGAACCAGCCAGGAGGATAGCCATGAGCTTGTTAGTCAGCGCTGTCAATCCTATGGATACCTGGAAAACGGAGTGGTCATCTTCACTCCCACAAGGCTTCTTGCGAATCAAAAACCCAAGTATCAAACTCGAGGGCTTCTACCTTCCTCGCACCATCTGGCGCAGACTGAACCGAATGGGATATGGCACAGAGAAGACAGCTGCGAATTGCGCGAGTCTCGAAGCTATGACTGCAGTAAGGAATCGCAGCGGTGCAGCATACCGAAGAGGACTATCCATTGCGTTATTATGCCGAAACTCTGGAAGAAATATATCGCTTGACAATAAATAAATAAATAAAAATTAAACACTCAGAAGGGAATGAGAAAACGAATGGAATTTTATGGTTGGTAGTACACTGAAGCGCCAAAGAAACTGGTATAGACATTCGTATTCGAATAAAGAGATACGGCGCTGCGGTCGCCAACGCCCCAACGTCTATATGAGACAACTGGTGTCTGGTGCAGTTGGTAGATTGGTTACCGCTGCTACAATGGCAGGTTATCAAGATTTAAGTGAGTTTGAACGTGGCGTTATAGTCGGCGCACATGCTATGGAACGCAGAATCTCCGACGTGTACAGTGAATATCAGGAATCCGGTAAAACATCAAATCTCCGACATTGCTGCGGCCGGAAAAAGATCTTACAAGAACGGGACCAACGATGACCGAAGAGAATCGTTCAACGTGTCAGAAGTGCAATCCTGCCGCAAATTACTGCAGATTTCAATGCTGGGCCATCAACAAGTGTCAGCGTGCGAGCCATTCAACGAAACATCATCAACATGGGCTTTCGGAGCCGAAGGTCCACACGTGTACCGTTGATGACTGCACGACACACAGCTTTACGCCTCGCCTGGGCCCGTCAACACCGACATTGGACTATTAATGACTGGAAACATGTTGCCTGGTCGGACGAGTCTTGTTTCAAATTGTATCAAGCGGATGGACGTGTACGGGTATGGAGACAATCTCATGTGAACCCATGGACCCTGTATGACAGCAGGGGACTGTTCAAGCTGGTGGAGGGTCTCTAATGGTGTGGGGTGTGCGCAGTTGGAGTGAGATGAGACCCATGATACGTCTAGATGCGACACTAGCAGATGACACTTACGTAATCATCCTGTCTGATCACCTGCATCCATTCATGTATGTTGTGTTTTCCGACGGACTTGGGCAATTCCAGCAGGACAATGCGTCATCCCACACGTCGAGAACTGCTACAGAGTGTCTCCAGGAACACTCTTCTGAGTTGAAGCACTTCCGTTGGCTACCAAACTCCCCAGACATGAACATTATTGAGCATATCTGGGATGCCTTACAACGTGCTGTTCAGAAGAGATATCCACCCCCTCGTACTCTTACAGATTTATGGACAGCCCTGCAGGATTCATGGTGTCGGTTCCCACCAGCACTACTTCAGACCTTACTCGAGTCCATGCCGCGTCGTGTGGCACCACTTCTGCCTGTTGGCGGGGGCCCTACACGACTTTAGACGGGTGTGTCAGTTTAAAAAATGGCTCTGAGCACTATGCGACTTAACTTCTGAGGTCATCAGTCGCCTAGAACTTAGAACTAATTAAACCTAACTAACCTAAGGACATCACACACATCCATGCCCGAGGCAGGATTCGAACCTGCGACCGTAGCGGTCACGCGGTTCCAGACTGAAGCGCCTTTAACCGCACGGCCACACCGGCCGGCGTGTGTCAGTTTCTTTGGCTCTTCGGTGTATATGTGATGTTATTTCAGTGATTACAAAATCGATTCAAATTTACAAAGAAATGGCAGTGTGAGCCCACGAATTAGTATGACATTCCCTCTCTTGTGGCCTGGATGCATGCACTTCATCAAGTGGGAAGGATGTCATAAAGTTGTTATCTCCTGTCCTGAGAAAAGCTAGTCCACAATTGTTCTAACTGGTCCTTGATATACTGCCACTGGGATGGAGCTGATGGACGAGCTGGTCCCACATATGTTCTATTAGGAAAGATCTGGGCTTCTTGCTGACCACAGGGATAGCTCAACAGCACCAGACTTCACAGAGATACGTGATGTGTGTGGAGAGGTATTGTCCTGTTGGAAAAGACACCACGACGCTCTCACATGAGAAGTAACACATGGGGATGCAGGGTATCTGCCACATACAGTTGTGGACTCAGCACTCCCTCAATCACTGCCGTTCGTGACCTGAAGTAATGCCTGATGGCTCCCCACATTATGATGCCAGGAGTAACGTCGCTGTGCCTCTCCAAAACAATGGACGAATCGGACGCCTCCCTAGGTTGCCGCCATAATCGGCGACGATGGTCATCTGGGGTAGTGGAGAACAGAGATTCATCGCTAAACAAAGCATTTCAGCCTTCCACTCTCGACACCATTCAGATCGCAGCCGTTTGTGTTGCGGTGTTAACGGCATCCTATGTGTGGGACGGTGATCCTCTAGTTCATAATAAAATAAGGGGAACAAAGCTTGCGCGCTTCGCCACAGTTCGAGAGTGGAACAATAGAGAATTAGTGTGAAGGTGGTTCGAAGAGCCCTCTGCCAGGCACTTAAGTGTGATTCAGATGTAGATGTATAGTGCACAGTTTGCCTATTCTCTCTAGCGGAGGTCATACGTGGTCTACCAGAACCACGACGATATGTATGCCTGCCCTCACGTTCCCAAGAAGTCTAGCATCAGACCACTGCCACATCCGAATGCATACAAATCTGGATCAAGCGCAATTAGTCCATTTGGTCAAAAGGAGAGTACCCTTTCAAATTCTGTCAGGTGCTGATAACGCTGTCTGACACGAATGAGTGTCTTCTGTGTGTCCTCCGGTGATCACTCAACATTTGACTGTTCATGCGCCTTACATACCTTGACTGGACTAGTAACAACAAAGTTAAAAACGAAATCGTTAATGCACTATGTTGATCATTCTGCGTCTGGCAGAGAACTGCAAATGTGTTGGACTCCAGCACAGGTTGCATCACCACCTTTGGACGCAAGTGTGTCCTGTGCGACTCAATCAAGACGTTGACAACCATGTGTTCTGAGGTCTTCTAAGTTACCTTTGATGGAGTGATAGGGAGAGTATCTCCTAGGATACTTAGCACAGGTTATTTTGAAATGGGGAGGAGAAATTGCTCTCTTCAAGTGAATAGGGTTAGAAACACTTCACAATACAATTTAAGTACGATTTATTTCCCAATAGTTCAACCTTATTCGGAGAGGTGTCTTACACTGTCTTTATATATTTACAAGTCCACGAGTGAACCCTACCTCTCAGTTTGTTACTCCTTCGCAGCATTTCCCGGGTCCAGAGTTCTTCCTTTCGCTATCAGAGATGAGCACTCTGCTTGCAACTCTTTCCAACAATAAACAATCAAATGCCTTAGTTAAAACAGGGGACAAGTGCGAGATATCGCTTGTTCGTCCCTATATTGTGACACACAGCGAACACCATTACTCGTTGTAACTCACGCAGTCAGATCCCTTGTTTATACCAGGAGACAAGTGCTAGACAATGCTTGTTCCTTAGTTTATTCTGCCACAGAAAATACTAACTATTACTCGTTGCTACTACTGGAGATGAACTCTGCAGTTTGTTCTTTTCTAACAGGCAGGACATTCTAGACAATAACAGCTGCTGGATACTCATCTGGCACGTAGTGGTCCCACATCGAATGTGTAAAGACACCTAGTACTTTTCACTGCTTCGTCGTCAAAGTATCACCCTGTAGTGAATACTCACAGTGACTCGGCTGGTTTGCTGCTCCTAGCTGCTTCCTGGTAATCAGTCCTTCATGGTGCTGACGCCGATTGACTTGGCGCTGTGCGCTAATCGCTTATGTATGGACTTTTGAGGGACTTCTGTTTGAGTTTCTCTAGCAATGTTGCTTTCCCTTAATGCTGCCAAATGTCTTACCAACGACCGAAATCTATCCAGAACTATTTCGAACTCTCTGGCTGGAGGCCCACTTCTGCCGTTTACCCAGGCGCACAAGGGTGTTGTCCTCGCTATCCCTTGCCACACTGCCATGGCCTCAGTAGTCTTCCAATTTCATGCGGAGCACTGGACCCTTTCTGGATGTCCACCTAGCATCACATCTTGTGCCTCATCTGATTATTAAAGTTTCACTCCTTTCTTTGTGGTCATTCCACTTATTATATTTCAAAAACGTACAGCCTTGACACTTCCCTCCCCCTTAAATAATTCATCAGCTCTTATTCAGAGCGCAAGTAATTCCTTCAGTTTTATAAATACATTTTTTCTGTCATGTTCCTCATAATCTCTTTATATTTATCTCTATATTTCTTTTCTATCTTCTACTCTTTAAGTATTAACTACATTAGTCTTAATATATATTGACTGGCAACCATTTTCACTGCCAAAATAGTCTGTAACATACATATATCAAGGGAGTGGACAAAAATATGTAATCATCAAACACAACACGTTACCATGCTTAATACAGCTTAGGAAAACCATTTGCATTCAAAACAGCTTGCATTCATCTCAGAATGGATACATATAGGTCCTGCATACTTTTCAAGGGTGTGTTGTACCACTGTTCTAGCAAATACTGGCAAGTCCAGGTAACGATTACCGATATGGACAGCGATCACGCACTTTCTCTCCAAAGTAGACACCAAGGCTCAATAATATTGAGATCTGATGACTGTGGTGACTGGGGAAGGTGCAACAGTTCATCCCCGTGCTCACAACACTAACCCTGGACGACATCAGCTTTCAATATTGGCAGCAAGTATTCTGCATCGTAGTCTTGGAACGGCGTGCACCAGATGCAAACCCAGCCAGAAGTTGAGAACATTGTGAAAGACTCATTCGACCAAATTACTTTCTTACATTGCTCCATAGTCCAGATTTTATAGCTTCTGCATTACATTTTGCTGTTACGGGCCTTTCTATCGCAGATGAATGGTTTTGAAATTTCAACTCGGCTTGCAGTACCCTGCTTGTGGAGCTCCCTTTCATGTTTTGACACTCACAGGATTCGCGAGCGCGACATTTAGTTCTGAAATGACTTTTGCGGCTTTCTTCACAATTCACTTCAACGACCGTCCGTCACGATCATGCGACACACACTTTCGTCCACGTTGTGACTTAGTGGATGATGTTTCTCTGCTTTCCCTGTATGTGGTCCAAATCTCCGATATGGTGCCTGTTGAAACACCAAATACCTTGTCTACCTTGGTTACCGATGCACCCACTATACGAGCACCGACAATTTGCCCACATGCGAATGCACTCACAACTACACAAAACACTGTTAAGATAAAACTAAGGCCTGCAGGCTGGGCTGTCATCTGTATTTACGTTCGAGCAAGCATTTCTCGCCGTGTTTCCATATTTTTGCCCAACCCCTGTATGTATCTGTAGTTAAGATTAAGTCTACGTATGTAGCTACGAAAATAAGTTGGAATCTTCTCTCGTGGTCCATTTCCCTTTATTGTTTACCAATCAGCTTCTCGACATCTTCCATCCTTTTTCCAGCGTAGGTCGTCTAAATTAGCTATTACATATGAAGACATGCGTGGAAAAACAGGCTAAAACTCAAATGTAAAAACTTAGAGATAAGTGTTGCTATCCTTTGCTGGGTACGGGAGTTATCAAAATTGACATTGGTCTCACCCCTAAATATCACTTTGGGGCGAGACCAATGTCACTTTCGATGGATCCCGTACCCGGCAACATTTATCTCTAAGCTTTTAGATTTGAGGGTTGCCCATCTTTCCGCTCATGTCTTCATATGTTAATGGTAACTCTTATCGTACCTCTAGCCTGTTTGACTTGTTCTCCAATTCTTCACATCAATCGTTTTCCATTGCAGTGTTAGAGGTTACGTCTCTTCTACTGACATTGGCCTGGATTTATCTATTCGACTCGATGTACACATGCGATCCATTACTATGGCAGGTGGTGTGGAACAGTCACACATCTTGAACTTGTAGGTGAAAAGCCCTGGAAGCTTGTTCCTCACACAGAATAATTTTACTTTCTTCCTTTAGGCTTATGTGTAGCCGGTCGTTATCACTAAGACGTGGCCACAATCTTTTTCTAAAGTAATTAAGTTCGGGCGCAATTCTTTGGAATCCTCCTGTGTTGTACTCTAGATGGTCGTACATGAACAACATTACGAAGGCTGTGAAACAGAAAACTTTCTCCCCCGATCTGGAATCGCGTTTGGTTAATTGTCGAACGAAATCTATAGTTTATTCCAACCTGGATAAGTTACTATCTGCCTCGTTACTTAGCACGTTACATTCTATTCTACTGGAATTTAATTTGTTTAATGTTCCTCTGGACTGTTGGTTGGCCTTATTTCCTGCTCAGGTCACTTTATAGAATTTATCATGAGGTATTCTCAGGTTCACAAACGTCACAATTTTTCATGAGATATTTGTGATCTCTATCTTGCCCGGATGATGACAGGTGAGTCTTCTATACTTCGGATCTTCACTGCATCTGCATGTGGTATTCAACCATATGCTTAACAGGCTCTATACCCATGAGATCAGTTGCGTTTGGAACATGACTCCTTGGTTTCGTTAAAAAAATTTCTTTGCACGCTACTGCATCATCTTGGCTCTTTCTGTCGTTCATAATCTCGCTTTAACCGGTTTTCATGTATTTTCATCTGCTTAGTCTTAGGCATCTTAATTGTCACATTGTGTACGTGTACTATAATAATTTCGTATTATCCTCAGAAATGTGCATCTTGCTTCTTAGAATGACCCACCCTTACAGTCTCGTCATATAAAAGAACCTTATCTCCTGTTCCAAATATTCTTGGATTCCCTTCGTTTCTTCTATTCTTTCTTGTACTGTTCGGCGTGCTTCTTGCATTCTAATTTGCATTTGATGTACATAATCATGATGATGATATCCAATGCTTCTTTCCTCTTTCTGTTGTGGGCCTGGAATGTTTTCTTTCCTTCAAAGTATCAACTCCAACGGTGTGTACCCAGTGCTACTATGTGTCATGTTGTTACATGCAGAAGTATTATAAATTATGGTACTCATCGCTCCCGAATATACCATGTTCTTTTTCAAAAAGTGTCGCAGATATTCCACCATCGTCACGTGTGTTCTTTTGAGAGCCCCATTGTCTATGGGTGAACCACCATGGCCTTCATGTTCCATATTCTTAATACTTTACGTACCCTCTTGAACACTGCTTAAAAAATTCGAAATCTGGTAGGTCAATAATACTAACAGAATTCTGTACATGAACGCAATTTTGTTCTACAAATTTCTGCATCACTTTCTTGGTGTCCTGTATCTTGATTGCCAGTGCTTCTGTGACCATGCTCAGGTCATCTTGGAATGTCAAGATGCATCAGTTGCCAGTTGTTTATATGTCTAATTGTCCTGCAGTGTCCATATTACATTTCTCGAATGCTGTTGACACAGTATCAGTAATTTATAGAGGCGTCTTTGTCTTGCTCTGCATGAAATTACTCCTTTAGCATTTGTCGCACTTCCTAATGTATTCTTCTACGTCTGTTTTCAAGACTTTCGACTCGTTCATCATCATCTTCGTTTCCCTTCTATCCAACATCTGGTCGGGTTGGTGTATCAATGGTACTTCGCCACTTTACTCTGTCTTTCCACCATTCTTCTTCTACGATTTTGTTCCATAGCAGATTTCTCCTCCTTAAACTAATCTTTATTGTATCTGTTCATCTTGTTCTCGGTCTTCCTCTTGGCCTTTCGACTCGTTATAATTCTTTATTCAGTTTAAGGTTCTGTGCATCCTTTGATGTCTACCTAATGGATTATCGTCCCTTTCCTTAATGGATTTGGCATTTTATAGTGTGCTCATCTCCTTGGTTACTTCTCCCTGTACTTCCTTTTCCCTAACCACTCTTATGTGTCCCATAATTTCACTTATATCCTCTACACCATCAGACCACGTTCGATGTAACGCATCTGCATGTGCATTGAGCTTTCCTAGTTTAAACAAAGAATACACCTCTAGCTTCAGCTCCCATTTGAGTAACCTCAATGATGGATCTCAGACACTGAAAATCCGTGTCAGTGACTTTTGACCTGTTATTTTAGTAAAATGTCTGCTATAGACATATGGCCTGCACTGCTAAGTACTCTAATTCCGTTGCAGAATAGTTCCTTTCAGCCTCATTCAGTGACCTTGAAGCATAGGCGATTGGCAGATAGGCACCTAACTTCTCTTCTGGTAGAACTGGTCTCTACGTTTCTTCAGTGGCATCTGTAGTCACTATAAATGATTTATCGAAATCTGGGTAGCTCATTATGGGAATAAGCTGGCTGCTTCCATTCCTGTAGCAGTACACGCTAGTACACTGTCCGATTCTGAATTATTTTCACTAGCTCTAAACTGGAGAGATTTATTTTGAATTATCTGTGGGTTTAGTAGTTAAACACTAAAATTTTTTGCATGTTTGTGTACTTACCTGGATGCAGGATGAGTTGATGACTGCTTTCAGCTCCAGGTGGTGCTGGCTTCAGTCAGGCAGCTTGAGGCTAATGTCAATAGGCATCACTGTGAGGATCTGAAGGATGTCCAGCACATCCCACTTGTCCCCCAAATGGTTCACTACTCTGGTTGCCTCAGTTTACTGCCTGCACTGAGGCTGGCACCTCACCTGTGGTCAATTGTGAGATTGTACCAAGGTATTGCAGGCAGCAAAAGACTTTCTGCAGGGGGCTGGGATTGGGGAGGGGGAGCAATAGAAAGACCCCAGTTTGTCTGACAAACAGTTTTAAGGTGCTATCTGTAGCTGATAAGGGTCGTGAGCTAGATGGAGTTGCTTGCCTGTTTCAGAGAAAACGTCTCAGCTTATAACATCGAGCAGTCACAGAGAGTGAGATTACTGGTATTGGGAGCTCCAATGTTAGGCACATGATGGAGCTTCTGAGGGGTATGGCTGCCAAGGAGAGGAAGAAGTCCAGCGTGCATTCTGTATGCATGCTGGGAGGGGGGAGGGGAGTTATTCCAGATGTGGAACAGGTTCTTTTAGATGACATGAAGAGCACAGGGTGCAGCCAACAAGAAGTGGTGTCTCATGTCCGTACTAATGATGGGTGCCACTTTGGATTGGAAGAGATACTTTCTGGTTTCTGGCAGCTATCTAAATTGGTAAAGACTGCGTCCTGCTTACGAGATGACCCCAGAACAACTCATTGTCTGCCTCATCGTCGACAGGACTGGTTGCAAACCTCCTGACTCAGCTGATACAGTTGCTGAACAATTCAAAGAGGAGTGGAGTCTCATTTCAAATAGGTACCCCACTCATACAAATATACTTCGTAGCGACTTCAATCTTCTATCGATTTGCTGGAGAAAATACATGTTTAAAGTCGGTAGTAGGCATAAAACATCGTTCGAAATCTTACTAAATGTTTTCTTTGAAAATTGTTTTGAACAGTTAGTTCAGGAGTTTACTCAAAGTGTAGATGGTTGCGAAAACATTCTCGACTTCTTAGCAGCAAATTAATGCCAAGGAAAGAGAAGGCATTACGGAGGATACAGGGGTTAGTGACCGCTAGGTCGTTGTTGTGGGACTGAATATCGTAACATACATAAACAAACACACAACAGATACACATATTTTAAAATGCGTATAAATATTCGTTTGATAATTTGCTAAGAGGCAGCCTCCATGTCTTCCGAAATAACTACGTAAGCACAGACCAGATGTAGTTTAAACTCAAAGAAATGGTATCGACAGCAATGGAAAGCTTCGTATGGCACTTTGGTCTTCAGCAGTTTATATAATGGATTTGCAGTCTTACTTAGCTTTGGAATAAACGGGCGATAATAACCAGCAGGCCCTAAATACTCTTTGAACTCCTTTGTGGATTTCAGAAGAGAAAGTTATTCACCTTCTCTATACCATGATCGTCTGCCTCTACACCTTCATCTTTACTTTATGCCCTAAGGATACTATCTCCTCCCTTAAGAATTCATACTTAGCTGGTTGTTTAGCTTATGTGCCCTTAATCTATGCAAGAATCACGCAGCCTCTCATTATGTTCCTTTAATGAACTTTCATAGCGAATTACGCCATCCAAATACACTAAACACTTGGTTCTTTGCAATCCCGCCAAAGGAACATTCATTAGTCTCCGAAATGCTGTTGGTACAGTCTGTAGCCCCATTTGCATCATTTTTTACTCATAACGCTGATAATTTGCACAGAATGCTGCCTTTTCTCTGTCTGCTGATTGCACTGAACTCTGATAGTGTCCACTGCCCGAATTCAAAGTGGGAAATACTTGGCTTTCCCTAGCTGGTCCAGCGCCTCATGTAGGGAATGGCACAGGATTCTTCCACCGAAATTTCGTTCATTCTTATAGTCTGTTACAAATCTACATTTCACTAATCTACCGGCATCTAGTTTTTTTCGTTACAGGCAACATATGTGCGTTCTTTGGATTCTAAATTTCAATTGTTATATCTGAATAAATCACTTCTTTCGATCTTCGTCTGTAGTATCAACCTTAGGACTTCCGCTATTCTACACGGACGTACATTCACAACCTTCACATTGTGTTTTGGAAATAGTGAAAGTGCATGCCTTACCAATACGGCGTATGACAATTTGTCACCTTTTAGATGAAGTACGTGACAACATGCCCTACACAGTTTTTTCAATTCGTATCACTCTTCTTTATTCAGATGATCATTTTGGACTGCTACCGTAACTCATGCAATGCTATTTCTGCGTGTGTCCATACCGTTCATTGCTTCCCGTATGATTCGTATTGGCGTCACGTTCTGTCTGTTTGCCTGGTAGTTTCACTGCGCTCAGATCGCACTTGGCCACACTCGTATTCAGTACACTGAGATTACATTTCGCCTTCTCTGTTTGTACCGTAGATTCGGCTACGAACAAGCCTGATATTACTTCTTGTTTAGGAATAATCTTTTCTTTTTTTAACCGGGTTCCACACTGTTTCTAACCATGTATCTAAAATACTTCCTTCCCCAAGACCTATTCTCATGTCCCTGTTTGGTGCCATGCTATTTTGCCTTGAAGACAATTCATCTTTTTCATCGCACATCTTGTCTTTGACCTGCACATCTTTCCTTCGCCGTAATGGAATATACTCTGGTTCACTTTATCTGTATTTCACGTGGGACTTACCATCCTGTTCGTAGATCCTTTTTGCCATATACTGTTCCCAGTCATATACACTTCCTTCGCAGTATGACCCACAGTCTGTTCTAAAACATGCCCCTTTCGTGCCAATTAATATGTTTTCTATTACATGTGGTTGTCACGTGTGCTAAGAGGGCACAATTTTGATCTCAGGTATTGTCAGCATCGGAATTTTTCACTCAGTATCTTAATCGTCTTCTCACCTTACTTAATCTTAATCTTCGGCTTCCTCAGGATGTTGTTTCCTACCAGACCACAATAAGAAATGTTCTATATTCTTTCTATGATATAGACCTCGTGTTTGATTGGAACTTTTCCTGTTATTAGTAATCGCAATGTGTTTGAAATCCCTGAACTAGTAGAACAGAGTGGGTGAGGTTAATATTTGTGGAAAGGGGCCAAAATAAGTTGCTGTAACTTACACTCAACATATAAATTTTGTTAGTTAAAACACACAATAACATAAGCAAGAATAGAAAACTCTCAAGGTTTTAACGAAAGAGCTCCTTTGACTTGATTTAAATCTGCTGAAAGCCACATACGAAAATCCAGGATCCAAGGCTCAAGCAAGGAACTGAGGTACAGGAGTCCTTCTGGAAGTTTCACTTCTTTCAAAAAAAATTATTTCTTTTTCTTGAATAAAAATGAGTCACACATTAAGCAAGAACACTGTTACGGCTTAAGGCCAAAACGAAGATTTACAATGTTAATTCTAAATAGGCTGAAACCTGTCGCAAGGCCGCATATCAACCAAACAATTTAACGGCTTAAAGCCTTGGAAGAAGGCGTTTCAGTTTAACAGGTTGAGGGCCTTAGGTTAAAACATTTCATTCGACTCCGCGGAAGACCTCATACTAAAGAAAAACAATGCTAAGACTTGAGGCAAGACGAAGATTTTAAATTCTTAGTTTAAGAGAGATTAAAACTCGGCTGAAGGCCACATACTAAAGAATACCAATCTTATGACCTAAGAGCAAAACCAAAATTTTGAAATTTTTATTTAAGAGAGAATAAAACTCAGCTGAAAGCGACATACCATGTCCAAACAATTTTACAGATTAAAGCCTAGGAAGAAGAGCTTTCAATTTTAATAACCTAAAACTTATACAGAGTACTTAAGACTAAAACGAAATCACTATGTAAAACACAAGGAGTGGCTCTCAGAAGGTTCCAAGGGTCGGCCTGGAAAGTAACACTAACGCACGTTTAGGTGAGACAGGCAGCCAGACCGACAACCTCGTAATCGGAAGGCAACCCAACAGAAGGCCGCCCGACAAACCAACCAACAAAATCACTTCTTCTCCACCCGACGAGCAAAACAACAAGACATCAATAGCACGACGTTGTGGATACTGGTGCCCAATCCAGCCAAGTCAAAATAAACGCTCGAAACCACCAACACAGCTCAGCTGTCGAACTACACGCCGATGCTGGACAGCAACAACATGACGAGGAAAATACACTGCCAAAACCTACATCAACGCCCAGGGCAGGTAACCGGAACGTCAATGGCCACAAGGCAGAAGATACCACCAGTGCACTCCATTAATGAAGGAATGAGTTAAATTAAGTTAAACCCATCCAAGAAAACGGCTGCAATTCTAGCAAACTTCCATGCACTCACGTTGTTGCTCGCGGGAATCTCGCAGAAAGCAACAACCGGGATCAAACGAAGAGAAGTGATAGCAGTTGAGGCCTGATGGTAGGTTAAGTGAGCACTCAACTTTAGAGTCGAAGATCGGTGGGCGACGAACTTCGTAACCCTCGCAAGTAGCGCCTCACAACTGCAACCGCACGTGCACGCCACCAGCGGCTCCGGCCCGACTCCGCGCGACGGGGACCTCCTCGCTGCTGTGCGCCAACCGACCGACGGCCACCACGCGGAAACAGCCAAAGGGCCAAACAGACGCCGGCTGATGGGGCGACCGACCGAAGGACCAACCAACAGTCGTTCCCGCTCCAGTCTCCTTCAGTCGGGCAGTGCATGTGTGTCGCCAGCGGTCGGCAAGTACTGGCTGCCCGCACCTCACAGGTGCTCCGTCCCCGACGCTCCTTCGTCGCCGACCGCTGCTCCGTCCCCGACTGCACTGCTGGTCCGTCTCCAACTGACAGCCAGACGCACGACGACCCTATCGGTCGGTCCAGAGATGGTACAACAGTGCACTTATCGATAAGCGATGCTGCTGCCACTCACGGGCAAGTAAGGCAGAAGTTAGTGACGCCAGTAAATGGAATAAGAAAACGAGGCGGCAGTACCGTAAAAGAAGATGACAAGCAATAAATGGCAAGAAGATTAGCTGCGCACGGCTCAGTGTTTGCCGTACTTCTCGTCACATGATTCAGTTTACTGATGTCTTCCCTCCTAATTACTTATTTTATGATCCTCTCTCCTCTTATAAGGCTTACAAGTGACATGGCATCTATCAACAGCCGTAACTGCTGTCTTTATTTGTAGCAATCTACAGTCATAATTTCATTCCTTGCATGGCAGTCTTTCACTCTAACTTTTAGCCGTTTCGTCGTTGTAACACGAAACTGCTTCGTGTTCCACACTCTCAGTTTCCGTCTTTACTTGTGGTTCAAATGGCTCTGAGCACTATGGGACTTAACATCTATGGTCATCAGTCCCCTAGAACTTAGAACTACTTAAACCTAACTAACCTAAGGACATCACACAACACCCAGTCATCACGAGGCAGAGAAAATCCCTTACTCCGCCGGGAATCGAACCCGGGAACCCGGGCGTCTTTACTTGTGGTTACGGCCCCTAATTTCTCATTGCACTGGCGTGTAATGTGCTCCGATCGTTTGCTCCTGTAACACTTAGATGTTTTACAATCCTGTGCTAGATGCTCGCATGATTTGTACTTTCCACAAATAACCATCTTTCTCGTTCAGAATTCGTGCGCTCTTGGAAGCGCGTCACCTCCACCTCCTTCGTGTGTGTCGCTACACATCGTACCATTGTGTCACTCCTTGGCTTCACACAGTCTCTGTCCAAATGATCCCTATGCCCAAAATTATAACATCTTCCTTCGGTGTTAATCTGAATTTTAATTCCTGCCAAGGCTTTCTCTGAAACTGAATCTTATTTCATGGACAATAGCACGCGTTCCTTCCGCAACGCTATTCCACTGCGTCAACTAATCCTGGCTTCGTACAGTTGCCTAAATCCCATCGCTTGCTAGGCCCTGTATGAAGCAAGCTCGTTCTAGCAGGCATACAACTGCTAGTGTACCTTATAGTTGTGCCGTCCCTGTCATCCTAGTGACCATCTGTCTGAATTATTTTGATAATTCAGCTATAAGATTTGGTCACAATGCTTCTGCTTCCGCTTGATGTTGTCTAGCCTGAAATACGCCACAAACAAAAAAATGATTGGTGCGCTTATCTGAAAAATTTTCTCTGTCCCGAAAAGTTAGTTTCGCCCTAGCTTCTGCGAAATTTTGGACTTGATGTATTGAAAAAGCAATGGTTTAATCATCCATTCGGACTACTTCCAACTCACGTTCGAATTCTCAATGAACGCCGGTACGTTTGGACTTAGTCACACTAAACGACTTATTTACTCATAAAGAGAGTCCTTTGCACTGATACCCCTGACATCTGAAGTAATGGTTGAAGTCTTCTTACGTTAATACAATGCTATATACAGAGTCTTAAAACGACTGCTGTTGTAGCTTACCTGAACTCTTTGTATTGTCGTGCGGTAGCGTTCTCGCTTCCCACGCCCATGTTCCCGGGTTCGATTCCCGGCGGGGTCAGGGATTTTCTCGGCCTCGTGATGACTGGGTGTTGTATGATATCCTTAGGTCAGTTAGGTTTAAGTAGTTCTAAGATCTAGGGGACTGGTGACCATAGATGTCAAGTCCCATAGTGCTCAGAGCCATTTGAACCATTTTTTTCTTTGTATTGCTGGTGTTATAGTTCTGCGCATACAAGTATTTCTTCCTCTGCTTGGCTCTGTTACATCTTGTCTCGCCTGTACAAGTCCACAAACTACTTTTCATGTAGTTCACTATTCACAATTATATTGTAGTTCTTTATTAACCACTGACCACTCACAGCGGAGCGGGTTTAGTGATTAAATACACAATTAATGACAAGGATATTTT
This sequence comes from Schistocerca serialis cubense, assembly GCF_023864345.2. Lineage (NCBI taxonomy): Eukaryota > Metazoa > Arthropoda > Insecta > Orthoptera > Acrididae > Schistocerca > Schistocerca serialis. Next base: position 447,642,215 of record NC_064639.1, on the reverse strand, counting down.
TACAGCAAAATTTTTGACATTTAATTAAACTCCTTTATCAGTTCTGTTAAAGACTAATATTGACACAGTCTATTTAACGAAAGTTCTGTTACGTGGTAAAACAGGTATTTTAGTAACTACTTGAAAATAACTACTGTGAAAATATCATAGGACGAGGATCGAGCGGAGTTTTGGAGTACACCAAAATGTTTAAACGCTCTGAGTGCGTTTCCGGTCTTTGCCAGTCTGAGTTGTATAAAAGTCAAATTTGCCTCTAGTGTGTGTGAGTAGAAGAAAGGAATACGGCAGAAAATGGGCTTGCTAGTAGGAACGATAAAGGAGAAAGATTCATATCGGTTAGTAATAGCGAATATATTCAAGAATCACAAGAGGAGGAGGTATATTTGGAAAGGCCGGGAGGTACCGAAAGATTCCAGTTAGTTTACATCAAGGTCAGATAGAAATTCCGAAATCAGATAATGGATTGTAATGCATGCCCGGGAACACATATAAACTCAGATCACAGTATAGTATCAATGAAGAGGAGGGTGAAGTTTGATGTTTTAGAAACTAGGCGGGAAGGATCAATGCCCAAAGAAGTGGGATGCGGAAGTTACTAAGGAATGAAGAGGCATTACTGAAGTTCTCTGAGGCTATGGATACTGTGATAATGAGTAGGCAGTACAGTTCAAGAGAAATACAGTCTACAAAAAGGGAAATCAAGGAAGTTGGAAATAAAAATTTAGGTACAAGGAAGGTTAAATATTTCAGGTGATAGACAAAAGTAGGAAGTAGAAAAAAGTGCAGAGAAATTCACGGGTACGAAATAAATAGGAAGTGCAGGGAAGCTGATGCAAAATGATAGTATGAAAAACGTGAAGAAATCGAAGAAGAAATGGTTGTCGGCAGGATTGACTCAGCATGCAGAAAAGTCTAAGCAATAATCGCTGAAATTAAATGCAAGGGCGCTAACACAAAGAGTACAGTAGGAATTCCATTGTTAAGTGCAGAGGAGAGAGTGGGTAAGTGGAAAGAGTACACTGAAGGCCTCTGTGGCAACTGAAATCGACACCAAAGAGATAGGGCGTCCAGTATTAGCCAGAATTTAAAAGAGCTTTATACAACTTAAGATCAAATAAGGGGGAAGAAATAAATAACATTCTGTCGGAACTTCTAAAATCATTGACAGAAGTGGCAACAAAACGACTATTCATTTTGGTATGTAGAATGTATGACACTGGCGATATACCATCAGACTTTCGGTAAAAAATCGTCCACACAGTTTCGAAGATTGCAAGAGCCGACAAGTGTTAGAAATATCGCACAGTCAGCTTAACAGCTCATGCGTTCAAGTTGCTGACAAGAATAATATACACAAGAACGGAAAAGAAAACTGAGTATCTGTTGTATGCCGATGAGTTTGGCTTTCAGAAATGTAAAGATACAAGAGAGCCAGTTCAGACGTTGCAGTTGATAATGAAAGCAAGACTGAGGAAAAATCAACACCGTCATATGATTTCTCGACCTAGAAAAAGCGTTCGACAACGTAAACTGGTGCACGATGTTCGAAATTTTGAGGAAAATAGGGATAAGTTATAGGAAAAGACGGAACATTTACATTGAAGAGCCAAAGAATCTTGTACACCAGCCTAATATCGTGTAGGGCCCCCCCGAGAGCGTACAAGGAGCGCCGCAACACGGCGTGGCATTGACTCAACTAATGTCTGAAGTAGTGCTGGAGGGAACTGACACCATGAATCCTGCAGGGCTGTCCATAAATCCGTAAGAGTACGAGAGTACGGAGATCTCTTCTAAACAGCACGTTGCAAGGCATCCCAGATGTGCCCAATAACGTTCATGCCTGAGGAGTTTGGAGACCAGCAGAAGTGTTTAAACTCAGAAGAGTGTTCCTGGAGCCACTCTGTGGCAATTCTGGACCTGTGGAGTGTCGAATTGTCCTGCTGGAACTGTCCGCGTCCATCGGAATGCACAATGGACATGAATGGGTGCAGGCGATCAGACAGGTTCACTAAGTGTCACCTGTCAGAGTCGTATCTACACGTATCAGGGGCCCCATATCACTCCAACTGCACACGCCCCACACCTTTACAGAGCCTCTAACAGCTTGAACAGTCCCTGCTGACAAGCAGGGTCCGTGGATTCATGAGGTAGTCTGCATACCCGTACACGTCCATCCACTGGATACAGTTTGAAAAGAGACTCGTCCGACCAGGCAACATGTTTCCTCTCAGCAACAGTCCAATGTCGCTGTTGATGGGCCCAGGTGAGGCGTAAAGCTTTGTGTCGCGCAGTCATCAAGGGTACACGAGTGGTTCTTCGGCTCCGAAGGCCCACATCGATGATGTTTCGTTGACTGATTCGATCGCTTACACTTTGGGTGATAGCCCAGCGTTGAAATCTGCAGCAATTTGCGTAAGTGTTGCACTTCTGTCACTTTGAACGATTCTCTTGGTCCCGTTCTTGAAGAATCTTTTTCCGGCCGCATCGATGTCTGCGATTTGATGTTTTACCGGATTCCTGTTATTCACGGTACACTCGTGAAATGGTCGTACGGGAGAATACCAACTTCATCGCTACCTCGGAGATGCTGTGTCTCATCGCTCGTGCACCGTCTATAGCACCACGTTCATACTTACTTCAATCTTGATAACCTGCAATTGCAGCAGCAGTAATAGATCTAACAACTGCGCCACTTTTCTTATATAGGCGTTGCGGAACGCACCGCCGTATTCTGCCTGTTTACATATCTCTGTATTTGTATACGCATCTCTATACCAGTTTCTTTGGCGCTTCAGTGTATCATGTGTACAAGAACAACGAGGGAACAATAAGAGTGGAAGACTAAGAACGAAGTGTTCGAATTAAAAAGGGTGTAAGACTGGGATGTAGTCTTTCGCCCCCACTCTTCAATCTATACATCGAATAAGCAATGCTGGAAGAATATAATTAAAATTCAAGGTGAAAGAATGTGAATGGTATGATTCTTTGTTGAAAGTTAAGGAGAATTACAGGATCAGTTGAATGGAATTAAGAGTCTAATGAGTAGAGAATATGGACTGAGAGTAAACTGAAGAAAGACGAAAGTAATGAGAAGTAGTAGAAATGAGAAAGGCGGGAAACGTAACATCAGAATTGGGGCTCATGAAGTAGACAAAGTTTCATAATTCTGCTAGCTAGGCAGGAAAATAACAAATGACCGACAGAGGAGGACACAAAAAGCAGACTAGCAGTGGCAGAGGACTGGTCCAAAGAAGTCTGCTGTTATCAAACGAAGGCCTTAATTTGAGAAAAAATTTATGAGGAAGTGCGTTTGGAGAACAGCTTTATATTGGAGTTAAACTTGGACTGTGGAAAACCCGGAAGGGAAGAGAATTGAAGATTGTGAGATGTGTGCTACAGAGGTAAGCAATGAGGAGGTTCTCCGCGGAATCGATGAGGAAAGGAATATATAGAAAACTCTGACAAGTAGAAGGGACAGGATGAGGGGACATCTGATAAGACGTAAGCCAATAACTTCCAATGCACTACAGGGAGCATTAGAGGATAAAAACTGTGGAGGCAGAGAGAGATCCAACAAATACACTCCTGGAAATGGAAAAAAGAACACATTGACACCGGTGTGTCAGACCCACCATACTTGCTCCGGACACTGCGAGAGGGCTGTACAAGCAATGATCACACGCACGGCACAGCGGACACACCAGGAACCGCGGTGTTGGCCGTAGAATGGCGCTAGCTGCACAGCATTTGTGCACCGCCGCCGTCAGTGTCAGCCAGTTTGCCGTGGCATACGGAGCTCCATCGCAGTCTTTAACACTGGTAGCATGCCGCGACAGCGTGGACGTGAACCGTATGTGCAGTTGACGGACTTTGAGCAAGGGCGTATAGTGGGCATGCGGGAGGCCGGGTGGACGTACCGCCGAATTGCTCAACACGTGGGGCGTGAGGTCTCCACAGTACATCAATGTTGTCGCCAGTGGTCGGCGGAAGGTGCACGTGCCCGTCGACCTGGGACCGGACCGCAGCGACGCACGGATGCACGCCAAGACCGTAGGATCCTACGCAGTGCTGTAGGGGACCGCACCGCCACTTCCCAGCAAATTAGGGACACTGTTGCTCCTGGGGTATCGGCGAGGACCATTCGCAACCGTCTCCATGAAGCTGGGCTACGGTCCCGCACACCGTTAGGCCGTCTTCCGCTCACGCCCCAACATCGTGCAGCCCGCCTCCAGTGGTGTCGCGACAGGCGTGAATGGAGGGACGAATGGAGACGTGTCGTCTTCAGCGATGAGAGTCGCTTCTGCCTTGGTGCCAATGATGGTCGTATGCGTGTTTGGCGCCGTGCAGGTGAGCGCCACAATCAGGACTGCATACGACCGAGGCACACAGGGCCAACACCCGGCATCATGGTGTGGGGAGCGATCTCCTACACTGGCCGTACGCCACTGGTGATCGTCGAGGGGACACTGAATAGTGCACGGTACATCCAAACCGTCATCGAACCCATCGTTCTACCATTCCTAGACCGGCAAGGGAACTTGCTGTTCCAACAGGACAATGCACGTCCGCATGTATCCCGTGCCACCCAACGTGCTCTAGAAGGTGTAAGTCAACTACCCTGGCCAGCAAGATCTCCGGATCTGTCCCCCATTGAGCATGTTTGGGACTGGATGAAGCGTCGTCTCACGCGGTCTGCACATCCAGCACGAACGCTGGTCCAACTGAGGCGCCAGGTGGAAATGGCATGGCAAGCCGTTCCACAGGACTACATCCAGCATCTCTACGATCGTCTCCATGGGAGAATAGCAGCCTGCATTGCTGCGAAAGGTGGATATACACTGTACTAGTGCCGACATTGTGCATGCTCTGTTGCCTGTGTCTATGTGCCTGTGGTTCTGTCAGTGTGATCATGTGATGTATCTGACCCCAGGAATGTGTCAATAAAGTTTCCCCTTCCTGGGACAATGAATTCACGGTGTTCTTATTTCAATTTCCAGGAGTGTAGATACGATTGCTACTCTGATATCAAAGGGTTGGCACACTTCAATCTATCTTCTATGTTAAGAAATTTCTCTTCTTCAGAAAAGCTTTTCTATACATTGACTACCTAATTTGTCCATCGTAAGTTATTTCACTGTCTGAGGAGCAAAGCACATCCCTTCTCTCTCTCTCTCTTTTTTTTTTGTTTTTTTTTTTTGTTTTGAGTCATCAGTCTTCTAGCGGCCCACCATGAATTCCTCTGCTGTGCCAGCCTCTTCATCTCAGGGTAGCACTTGCAACCTATGGCCTCAATTATTTGCTGGATGTATTCCAATCTCTGTGTTCCTCTACAATTTTTTCCCTCTACAGCTCCCTCTAGTACCATGGAATTCATTCCCTGTTCTCCACATATTCCTTTCCTCTCCGATTCTGCGCAGAACCTCCCCATTCCTCAACTTATCAGTCACCCTAATTTTCGAAATTCGTCTATAGCACATCTCAAATGCTTCTATTCTCTTCTGTTCCGGTTTTACCACATCTGTGTTTCACTACCATGCAATGCTGTGCTCCAAACGTACATTCGTAGACACTTCTTCCTCAGATTAAGGCCCATGTTTGACTAGTAGACTTCTCTTGGCCAGGAATGCCCATTTTGCCAGTGCTAGTCTGCTTTTGATGTTCTCCTGGCTCCATCCGTCATTGGTTATTTTGCTGCCTAGGTAGCAGAGTTCCTTAACTTCATCTATTTCTTGATCATCTATCCTGATGTTAAGTTTCTCGATGTTCTCATTTCTGCTACCTCTCATTACTTTCATCTTTCTTCGATTTACTCTCAGTCCATATTCTGTATTCATTAGACTGTTCACTGCATTCAGCAAATCATGTAATTCTTCTTCACTTTCACTTGGGATAGCAGTGTCATCAGCGAAGCGTATCATCGATATCCTCTCGCCTTGAATTTTAATTCCACTTCGGAACCTTTCTTTTACGTCCATCGTTGCTTCTTCGATGTACAGATTGAGCAGTATGGGCGGAAGAATACATCCCTGTCTTACACCTTTTTTAATATGAGCACTTCTTTCTTGGTTGTCCACTTTTATTATTCCTTCTTGGCTCTTGTACAGATTGTGTATTACCCGTCTCTCCCTGTAGCAACTCATGCTTTTCTCAGAATTTCGAATATCGTGCACCGTATTACATTGTCGAACGCTTTTTTCAGGTCGACAAATCCTATGAACATGTCTTAATTTTTCTTTAGTGATGCTTGCAATACCAATAGCAGTACCAGAATTACTTCTCTGGTGCCTTTAACTTTCCTAAAGCCTAGCTGATCGTCATCTAACACATCCTTAAATTTCTTTTCCGTTATTCTGCGTATTATTCTTGTTAGCAAACTTGGATGCATGCACTGTTAAGCTGATTATGCGATAATTTCCGTACTTGTCAGCTGTTGCAGTCTTCGGATTGCGTGGATGATATTTTTCCGAAAGTCAGATGGTATGTCACCGAACTCATACATTTTACACACCAACGTGAATAGTCGTTTTGTTGCCACTTCTCTCAATGATTTTAGAAATTCTGAGAGAATGTTACCCATCCCTTCTGCCTTATATGATGTTAAGTCCTCCAAAGCTCTCTTAGTTTCCGATTCTGATACTTCATCCCCAGTCTCTTCTAAATCGGCTCCTGTTTCTTCTTCTATCACATCAGACATAACTTCCCCCTCATAGATTCGTTCAATGTACTCTCTCCATCTACCCACTCTCTCCTCTGCATTTAACAGAGGAATTTCCGTTACGCTCTTAATGTTACCACTCTTGCTTTTAATTTATTTTGACTTTCCTGTATGCTGAATCAGTCTTTCCGACAATCATTGCTTTCTAGATTTCTTCACATTTGACATCTTGTGCCTTTTGTCGGTTTTTACGAGAGCTATTTTTATGCAAGCATGGTTAATTTATTTCTCCCAGTTTCTGACTATCTTCAAGCACCTGCCATTTAAGGTTTTTGCAGCATCTCCGTGGCACTCTCTCAAGGGTCGAACAAACTTGTGACCATTCGCACAGCCATTTTTTCTGTACGTTCAGTATCATCTGTTAGTCTTATCTGGTAAAAGTCCGTTATACTTGAAGATGCTCTAGGATGAGTCGCACCAGTGTTTCGTAAGACGTATCCTATACATTTTCCCCGTAACCTACTAATGTCACCTGCTTCACCTGTGACTGCGTATGCGTGATTGCTCCACTTCATATCACTATGAACTGTTACCACCTCTGTATAGGTACAGATCGACTGAATTCAACTGATATTGCACTCATAGGATACAACGTTTGCCTCATTTTGTGAACTGCACTAGTTTATATTTCTGAACATTTAAGGATAATTACCAACCTTTTCAATGCTTTGACATCTTACCAAGATGTGACTAAGTATTTGTGCATTTTTTTCAGACAGTTCTTGGTTATAGATAACTGTACTGTCTGCGAAATGTCTGACATTACTACACTCCTGGAAATGGAAAAAAGAACACATTGACACCGGTGTGTCAGACCCACCATACTTGCTCCGGACACTGCGAGAGGGTGGTACAAGCAATGATCACACGCACGGCACAGCGGACACACCAGGAACCGCGGTGTTGGCCGTCGAATGGCGCTAGCTGCGCAGCATTTGTGCACCGCCGCCGTCAGTGTCAGCCAGTTTGCCGTGGCATACGGAGCTCCATCGCAGTCTTTAACACTGGTAGCATGCCGCCACAGCGAGGACGTGAACCGTATGTGCAGTTGACGGACTTTGAGCGAGGGCGTATAGTGGGCATGCGGGAGGCCGGGTGGACGTACCGCCGAATTGCTCAACACGTGGGGCGTGAGGTCTCCACAGTACATCAATGTTGTCGCCAGTGGTCGGCAGAAGGTGCACGTGCCCGTCGACCTGGGACCGGACCGCAGCGACGCACGGATGCACGCCAAGACCGTAGGATCCTACGCAGTGCTGTAGGGGACCGCACCGCCACTTCCCAGCAAATTAGGGACACTGTTGCTCCTGGGGTATCGGCGAGGACCATTCGCAACCGTCTCCATGAAGCTGGGCTACGGTCCCGCACACCGTTAGGCCGTCTTCCGCTCACGCCCCAACATCGTGCAGCCCGCCTCCAGTGGTGTCGCGACAGGCGTGAATGGAGGGACGAATGGAGACGTGTCGTCTTCAGCGATGAGAGTCGCTTCTGCCTTGGTGCCAATGATGGTCGTATGCGTGTTTGGCGCCGTGCAGGTGAGCGCCACAATCAGGACTGCATACGACCGAGGCACACAGGGCCAACACCCGGCATCATGGTGTGGGGAGCGATGTCCTACACTGGCCGTACACCACTGGTGATCGTCGAGGGGACACTGAATAGTGCACGGTACATCCAAACCGTCATCGAACCCATCGTTCTACCATTCAAATGGTTCAAATGGCTCTGAGCACTATGGGACTCAACATCTTAGGTCATAAGTCCCCTAGAACTTAGAACTACTTAAACCTAACTAACCTAAGGACATCACACACACCCATGCCCGAGGCAGGATTCGAACCTGCGACCGTAGCAGTCCCGCGGTTCCGGACTGCAGCGCCAGAACCGCTAGACCACCGCGGCCGGCGTTCTACCATTCCTAGACCGGCAAGGGAACTTGCTGTTCCAACAGGACAATGCACGTCCGCATGTATCCCGTGCCACCCAACGTGCTCTAGAAGGTGTAAGTCAACTACCCTGGCCAGCAAGATCTCCGGATCTGTCCCCCATTGAGCATGTTTGGGACTGGATGAAGCGTCGTCTCACGCGGTCTGCGCGTCCAGCACGAACGCTGGTCCAACTGAGGAGCCAGGTGGAAATGGCATGGCAAGCCGTTCCACAGGACTACATCCAGCATCTCTACGATCGTCTCCATGGGAGAATAGCAGCCTGCATTGCTGCGAAAGGTGGATATACACTGTACTAGTGCCGACATTGTGCATGCTCTGTTGCCTGTGTCTATGTGCCTGTGGTTCTGTCAGTGTGATCATGTGATGTATCTGACCCCAGGAATGTGTCAATAAAGTTTCCCCTTCCTGGGACAATGAATTCACGGTGTTCTTATTTCAATTTCCAGGAGTGTATTAATGTTAAAAACCGGCCCCGCGCCGTTCCAAATGACGTCCAACTTCCAAGAAAATCGCAGCGTTTTGGAAGGAGGCAAGATTAGGGTTTAGCGTCCCGTCCACAGCGTGGTCAGCAGATACGGAGGAGAAGCTTGTATTATTTCAAAGATGAGGAAGCAAATCGGCCGTGCCCCTTCAAAGGGAGCATCCCGGTATTTGGCTGGAGCCATTTAGTGAAATCACGGAAAACCTAAATCTGGATGGCCGTACGCGGATTTGGAGTATCGCCCTCCCGGATGCGAGGCAGTGTGCTGACCACTGAGCCACCCCACTCGCTAAAGCCTTTTCCGTGCCGTTGCCTAACTGCCACCTAAATTATTGATATTAAGAGCACCTGAAGATTTTGTAGATGAGTAGCTTTTTGTTTTATGAAAAAGTGTTATATATTACAGTTTTCATCAATGTTAAAGATCATATACTTACGAACACAGCCGGCCGCGGTGATCTAGCGGTTCAGGCGCTCAGTCCGGAACCGCGCGACTACTACGGTCGCAGGTTCGAATCCTGCCTCGGGCATGGATGTGTGTGGTGTCCTTAGGTTAGTTAGGTTTAAGTAGTTCTAAGTTCTAGGGGACTGATGACCACAGATGTTAAGTCCCATAGTGCTCAGAGCCATTTGAACCTTACGAACACAACACGGCAAGTCCCATAATCCAATTTCCAAGAATCTTCTCACAATGGTAGAGGAGTCAAAATAAGCGCACACGGGTCTCGGCTTATCTATAGATAATCGACCGTTGGTGAAAAAACGACGGTCACATTTTTCGAGGTAATATATGACCCTTTTATAGAGCAAACAGAACAACCGAAGCAGTGGCGCAGTGGCTAGCGTCGCAACTTAACGCTTTTGCGTTCCACGTTCGAAACCCAATTACTACTTTTATTGTTATTTCCGTTTTTCATTTATTTACCCACGTCCGTCGGAGATTACTGAACGATTGTTTTCAATATATATTGAAAAGAAGTTGTTCTTGTTCGTCCATGGATTGCATGCCTGGTGACTGAGTTAAAAAAAAGGAAAAGAAGAACAATAAATGAGTGGAAAAATTGTTTGAAATTGTGTTTGGTAAAATTCCTGTCATGTAGCTTGATTCGTAAGCAATTGCGAGCGCTAGTTTTGGGAAAAGTGATCCATTACGAGTGAAAACAATTGAAATTTGTGGTAAGGTCTGTTGGGACCAAACTGCTGAGGTCATCGGTCCCTAAGCCTACACACTACTTAATCTAACTTAAACTAACTTACGCTATGGACAACCACATACCCATGCCCGAGAGAGGACTCGAACCTCCGACAGAGGGAGCCGCACGGACCGTGACAAGGCGTCTTAGAGTTATGAGTGGTTTTCCACGAAATTATTGCCAACGTGTGAAATTTTCAACAATGTTAACGATTTTCCTTTCTCAAGTGAGATTTATACGAAGAAATGGCTCTGTGGCAATCCTGTCTTCGCACGATACTCGTGGTGTTAGGAATTCTATGTTCCGAATATTTCTACGACCCGTATCATCCAATGGAACGCACTAAATCTTCCTGAAGAATAAACGTAAGAATAAAATATAATATTTAAGTACTGATATAATAATGAAATATAAGAATATGAGAATTTAAATTGAAAATACTGTAAACACGTCTACTATATAATTAGTTAAAGACACTTATTGTGAAACCAAGTTGTAATCTTAGAATTAATATACTGTCTTTGTATCCCTAACTTGATACGAAACATTGTCGTAGGTACCTTCCACGGACGTGGGTAAATATTTGAAAAAATAAAATAAATGAAAATAATGATCGGTTTCGACCACGGGGCGCAAAAATGAAAATGCCGCGCTGGACACTATGCTACGAGTTGGGCTAAGTTCATCGCGCGCTAAAAGGTATCTAAATTACGTCGAAAACTTGGACGGTCGTTTTCTCAGAAACGATCTAGTATCCACAGACAAGCCGAGACAAGTGCTCACTTATTTTGGCTCCTCTCCCACTGAGCGACGTTTCTCGGAAATCGAGTTATGGTACTTGCTGTGTTCTCCTCGTTGGAGGACACCGTGCGAGTTGAGTGGAATTAGGTGATTACGGACTTTACCCGCATCTCGTAAAGCATGCATGGGGTCCTATCGGAAGACGAGTTGACCTGAAGCTGCAAATAATTCGGACCTTTAAGGACTTCCAAATTTCGATGAGGACGAGTAAGTCGACTGATCTACAGAAACTCCTAACGGCCGCATTAGGAGTGTCCTGAACAGATGCAGTAGTACGCTATTGCCTGCGGGGTGCAAACTTCTTATTGGTCTGCCGACGTGCAAGGCTTCTGGCAATTGTTGCTGCCGCACGATACTTCTTAGAGCGTAAATCTCATTTCTGTTCTCTTTACTCCGTCCCAGGCGATGAATTTCTCCTAATATTGTAAATGAAGTCAGCATATTATGTAAATGATGATGTGTTACTTTGGGATCGTGATCACCGTTCTAAGAAACCCTAAACAACGGTATACATTATACGTGAATAAATACGAAACACTGCATACAAAAAAATCACACCTGAAGGATCATTTAGTAATCGCGAAAGCGTTACGGAGATGATAGATAAACTCCAGGAGAGACGCTCAGTAGCTCGGTACGGGCTTTTGTTGAAGTTTCGAGAACATACCTTCACGGAGGAGTCAAGCAGTATATTGCTCCCTCCTACGTTTATCTCGCGAAGGGACCATGAGGATAAAATCAGAGAGATTAGAGCCCACTCAGAGGCATACCGACAACCCTTCTTTCCACGAACAATACGAGACTGGAATAGAAGGGAGAACCGATAGAGGTACTCAAGGTACCCTCCACCACACACCGTCAGGTAGCTTGCGGAGTATGGATGTAGATGTAGATGTAAATGTAGAAATAGTAGAACTGGATGCTATATTTGACTGTGGGTGTATTACTTATGCGAATCGCTGGGACAGTGGTAAGTGAACGCGCTTCTATCTGGTACCAGAGCTATAAAATGTGTTTCAGTCAGCTCTGTCGTGACGCCGCCCCATGACAACCGGCAATTTAAACCACTTGCTTATTGATATTATAAAGTAAGAGGTCAAGTTTATAGGTACAAGGGGCGTTCTATAAGTAATGCAACATGTATTTTTTTCTGAAAACAGGCTGGTTTTATTTAGGATTCCGATACATACACCATATTATTCCCCACTCTTTTGGTTACAAAACCCTTTTACTCACGTAATCTCCGTACAGTGCAACAGCCTTACGCCACCTTCGTGGGGGTCCCGTATGTCCACATGGTACCACACTATTGGTCGACGTCGAAGCAAACGTCTGGCTCCATCAACAACCTCCCCATCAGCCTCGCATTGCTTCCCACCGAGCGCAACCTTCAATGGGCCAAACAGATGGACGTCGGAGGATGCGAGATCCGGACTGTAGGTTGGATGAGGGCGACCAGTCCAATGAAGTTTTGTGAGCTCCTCACGAGTGCGCAGACTTGTGTAAGGCTTTGCGATGTCGTGAAGAAGGAGAAGTTCGTTTGCATTTTTATGGCGACGGACACGCTTCAGTTTCCTGAGAGTTACAAAATGTGTTTCAGAGTTGATCGTTGCACCATGTTGGAGGACATCAGACACAGGATCCCTTCAGAGTCCCAGAAGACTGTCGCCGTGACGTTACCGTCTGAGGGTGTGGCTTTCCACTTTTCCTTCTGTGGTCAAGTCATGTGGGGCCACTCCATGGATTGCCATTTTTTTCCGTTCGACGTAATGAAGCCATTATTCATCGCCTGTGACGATGTTCGACAAAAAATTTCCACAATCATCCTTGTAACGCGCAAACAATTCGGCACCGATGGTGCTTCGTTGCTCTTTATGGTCGTCTGTTAGGGGACGAGGAACCTAGTGGGCATATACCTCTGAGTACCCCAACTGGTGGACGAGTGTGTCAGCACTTTCAACAGAGACGGCCAGTTGTGCAGCGAAGCGTTTGATTGTAATCCTCTGATCACCTCGAATGAGAGTGTCCGCACATTCCAACACTGCACGAGTCACAGCTGTGTACAGCCGGCACGCGAGAGATCGTACAGGTTTGCGCGACCTTGTTCTCATGATGACGAACATCTCACCCAACGACTTACCGTGCTTTTTCTCGCTGCCAGGTCTCCTTAGACATTCTACAAGCTTCTCTGAATATCTGCAATGCTCTGGTTTTCCACCAAAAGAAAGTCACGCCATCCACCCATCCAGCCAACCACCTCTCTACTTGGAAAGCACCTCCATTGCAGACGCTATTTTGAAGGCTGTGATTACCGTAGCTACCTATCGGAACTTCATGACTCTCTAGGGACTCAAGTGAGACTATTTCACAACGGCTAAAAACAAATTCGCATTTTTAAACGTAATTGACCGAGAAAAAAATGTGCTGCATTACTTATTGAACACCCCTCGTATAAATATCGTTTCGACATAGGGGTTGAACAACTGCTTGTATCCAGCACCGCAGTTGAGGAAAATGTTACGACAGACTGCTCTGCTGTGTTGAAGTGCCTGATTTGATTTGTGATCATTATGAACGAGTAAGTCCACTACTCCTTTTTCTGCTCCTCCTTGTTGAACAATTTAAGGCTGCAGAATGATATTTTCACTCTGCAGCGGTGTGTGCGCTGATACGAACCTTCCTGGTAGATTAAATCTAAGAGCCGGACCGAGACTCGGGACTTTTGTCTTTCGCGGGCAACTGCTCTACCATCTGAGCTACCCAAGCACGACTCACACGCCGCCCTCACAGCTTCAATTCCGCCAGTACCTAACCTCCCACTTTCCAAACTTCACAGAAGCTCTTCTGCGAACCTTGCAGGACTAGCACTCCTGGAAGAAAGGATACTGCGGAGACTTGGCTTGGCCACAGCCTGGGGGATGTTTCCAGAATGAGATTTTCACTCTGCAGCGGAGTGTGCGCTGATATGAAACTTACTGGCAGATTAAAACTGTGTGCCGGACCGGGTAGTTCAGATGGTAGAGCAATTGCCCGCGAAAGGCAAAGGTCCCGAGTTCGAGTCTCGGTCCGCCACACGTTTTAATCTGCCAGGAAGTTTCAATTTAAGGCTTTGTAGCGTGTGGTCACGGCTGCTGCAGAGTAACGCAGTAATCCAGTAAGCTACTGGCTGTTGAGATTTTTTTGACAGGTTTTACTACGAGATGTTTTATTTGCAGGTGCGGGGGTAAGGAATACGAGGGCACTGATCGCCAAAGCCTCGCAGCCGATCATGCACCACGTGAGTATGTTTCTTTCCTCTATGCCTCTCATAGTGGGGGCCACTCCAGAATGAGGGTGATTTTCGGTTGAAGTGGTATGTTTCACCTTCTCGCTTCGCTGTGTTGCACTCTATAAGACTCCTGTCGCTATGCTGCTATTCAGTCATTACCTTTCTTTTCATTCGTCAGATATCTTTCTTTCGTCGACACTGTTTAATAGCAACATAACACATGGAATATTCTGTTTGATAATGATGAAACAGAATTAACGTAAAAAGAACTGGGGCATTGAGGGTTCCGTACAAACTTAATTATGTATGCACTGGGGTGATAGAAGTCATGGGGTAACGATATGGACATGTACAGATGGCAGTAGTATCGCGCACACAGTATAAAAAGAATAGTGGATTGGCAGTGCTGTCCTTTGTATTCAGGCGATACACGTGACAACGTTACCGACGTGATTATGGCAGCACGGCGGAAATTAACAGACTTTGAATGCAGAGTGGTAGTTGGAGCTAGACGCATGGGGCTTTTCATTTCGGAAATCGTTAGGGAATTCATTATTCTGAGAGCCACAGTGTCACGAGTGCGTCGAGAATACCAATTTCAGGCATTGCCTATTCCATAGAAAATGCTGCAGCCAAAGGCCTTCACGTAACGACCGAGAACAGCGACGTTTGCATAGAGTTGTCATCGTTAACAGGCAAGCGACACTGCGTGAAATAACCGTAGAAATCAATGAAGGGCGTATGGCTAACGTATCCCTAAGGACATTGCTGCGAAATCTGACGTTAAGCAGCAGATGATCGACGCGAGTGCCTTTGCTAACAACTCATCGCCTGCAGCCTCTCTTCTGGGCTCGTGACCATATCGGTTGGATCCTGACCCTAGCCTGGGCAGATGTCCCGATCTCAGTTGGTCGTAGCTATTGGTAGGGCCAGAGTGTGGTGCTGACCCAACGAAGCCACGGTCCCAGCTTGTCAAGAAGGCACTGTGCAAGCTAGTGGTGGCTCCATAATGGTGTCCGCTGTGTTTACATGGAATGGGTTGAGACCGTCTGAAGCCATTCATGGACTTCATGTTCCCAGACATGTCACTGGGGCACAATAGCTCGCGACTGACTTGGATAACATTCTGGACAAATCTAACGAATGATTTGGCAACCCAATCGCCCGACACGAATCCCATCGAACACTTAAGCAACATAATCTAGAGGTCAGTTCATGCACAAAATCTGCACCGGCAACACCTTTGCAGTTACGGACGGCTATAAAGGCAGCACGCCTCAGTAACTCTGCAGCGGACTTATAACGACTTTTGGAGTCCATGCCACGTCGAGTTCCTGCACTACACGGTATCAGGACATGGTGCAGAAAAGATCTGAGGATGGTAATTACTGAATGAAACCGGTCATCGCCAAAAGTACTGATATTGTGACCAAAGGCTGGAATAAAAAAACATTTGATATACCATGACTTTCGTCACCGCGCTCTATACAAAGTTCATCCATTCCAGGGATCGAGAATCTCGACGATTTCTACTTGTTATCGATGGAATTCCAAGACCGTATCAAGATCTCTACAGCAGTTCTTAAGGCTAACCGAGATAAACAAAAAGAAGTGACAAGGGGACTTCAGATTATATATGCAAAGAGGGATGATTTAGTAAAATATTTTTATTTACTTACTAAAACACGATGACAACTTCAATTTTATGTCTGTATGCAGTAATATTTTTCTGTTAATCTTTTGACGAATGATGGATGCAATATTCTGATGGATAAAAGATATTTTTATGTGATACAATTGCAGTTTAACATTTTTCGAATTTTTAACTTTACTTGTACTGTCAAACCATGCTTCTTGCCAAATCTGATTGTAGGTCAACAGGAAGTGCTCTGCAGGTTTTGATGAGTGAGTTTGTGAGTATCAAAATCTGTGGCATAGATGGCCGTATCTTTGATTGCATTATCTTTATACTCGTGAAGGACCGTGGACATTAGTATATCACATAAATTTCAACTTGACACGTCTATTCATCCCTGAGAAAAACTATGCGTAACCACGGGACGGGCAGACAGACGGACAAGAAAGCGATGCTCTAAGGGTTCCGTTTTCACCGGTTGAGTTACGGAATCCTGAAAGTTGGTTATATACCATTTAAAGATGTATTACGATGAACTCATTACACGCATCAGGTCACTATGTGACACTACTGCTGAATACGACTGTGAAATGCAACAACCGTTTGTACACTATTCTATAAGTTGGTGAACCCTTATCTAGATAACGTGTTGCCGGTGAAATGACGTATGCTCTGATTCGTCAGTTAGGTGCTACATGTAAGCCAGAACTTTTCACTTCATCAGTTGTTATCTGTTAAATAAAACGTCAACTAGGAATTTGTTTTTGTATAAAGGCTGTCTAATCAATGTGCTTATTGGGAAGTACTAATGAAAATAACTTGGTAGTAACATACACTCCTGGAAATTGAAATAAGAACACCGTGAATTCATTGTCCCAGGAAGGGGAAACTTTATTGACACATTCCTGGGGTCAGATACATCACATGATCACACTGACAGAACCACAGGCACATAGACACAGGCAACAGAGCATGCACAATGTCGGCACTAGTACAGTGTATATCCACCTTTCGCAGCAATGCAGGCTGCTATTCTCCCATGGAGACGATCGTAGAGATGCTGGATGTAGTCCTGTGGAACGGCTTGCCATGCCATTTCCACCTGGCGCTTCAGTTGGACGAGCGTTCGTGCTGGACGTGCAGACCGCGTGAGACGACGCTTCATCCAGTCCCAAACATGCTCAATGGGGGACAGATCCGGAGATCTTGCTGGCCAGGGTAGTTGACTTACACCTTCTAGAGCACGTTGGGTGGCACGGGATACATGCGGACGTGCATTGTCCTGTTGGAACAGCAAGTTCCCTTGCCGGTCTAGGAATGGTAGAACGATGGGTTCGATGACGGTTTGGATGTACCGTGCACTATTCAGTGTCCCCTCGACGATCACCAGTGGTGTACGGCCAGTGTAGGAGATCGCTCCCCACACCATGATGCCGGGTGTTGGTCCTGTGTGCCTCGGTCGTATGCAGTCCTCATTGTGGCGCTCACCTGCACGGCGCCAAACACGCATACGACCATCATTGGCACCAAGGCAGAAGCGACTCTCATAGCTGAAGACGACACGTCTCCATTCGTCCCTCCATTCACGCCTGTCGCGACACCACTGGAGGCGGGCTGCACGATGTTGGGGCGTGAGCGGAAGACGGCCTAACGGTGTGCGGGACCGTAGCCCAGCTTCATGGAGACGGTTGCGAATGGTCCTCGCCGATACCCCAGGAGCAACAGTGTCCCTAATTTGCTGGGAAGTGGCGGTGCGGTCCCCTACGGCACTGCGTAGGATCCTACGATCTTGGCGTGCATCCGTGCGTCGCTGCGGTCCGGTCCCAGGTCGACGGGCACGTGCACCTTCCGCCGACCACTGGCGACAACATCGATGTACTGTGGAGACCTCACGCCACACGTGTTGAGCAATTCGGCGGTACGTCCACCCGGCCTCCCGCATGCCCACTATACGCCCTCGCTCCAAGTCCGTCAACTGCACATACGGTTCACGTCCACGCTGTCGCGGCATGCTACCAGTGTTAAAGACTGCGATGGAGCTCCGTATGCCACGGCAAACTGGCTGACACTGACGGCGGCGGTGCACAAATGCTGCGCAGCTAGCGCCATTCGACGGCCAACACCGCGGTTCCTGGTGTGTCCGCTGTGCCGTGCGTGTGATCATTGCTTGTACAGCCCTCTCGCAGTGTCCGGAGCAAGTATGGTGGGTCTGACACACCGGTGTCAATGTGTTCTTTTTTCCATTTCCAGGAGTGTATAAAACGTAAGAAAATTTGTGAACAGCCCGAAGCAGATCGTCATGCTGTGAATAACGGTGCCCCATTGGAGTAATAACCACTGGAAGCGAGTAGAGTTATAGTCTTGCAGCTGCCAGAAAAGTTGAGTATTGGCGGGCTAGGCAGTGAGATTTCAGACTTGGTTAGCAGTTTGTAGAGACGGTGATCAATGCAGACTAGGTACAAATTAGGAATTTTTTATCTACTGTTTTCTAGTGTAAAAAATCATATTATTTTGAATGTATATTTGTAGATCGCCTATCAATGACTCTGGTTTTATTATTTTAAGGAACGTTAACTTTGTGAATTAAATAACTGGCATTATCTTTGAAATCTCGCCTACCTCATACTATTGTATGAGGCCGAAATATACGAGTCACGTATAGTAGCATCCAATTCAGCTAATAGCCGAAGAACACTTTTCAGAGAAGCCACCCCCCAGAATCATCATCATCATCTCAGCCTTTTCCCACGCCATGTGGATCTGCGTTGCTTTGCTGGATCCTTCTCTTTCATAAATCCCTATCCAGTGCTTCTTCTCTGAGCCATCCTCTCTCCCGTAGGTCCCCTACTACCTTGTCTTTCCATCTCAGTTTCGGTCTTCCTCTTCTCCTTGATCATTCGATTTCTAGGTCTTCAACTCTTCGCCTCACCTAATACTCCCCTCTTCCGTGTACATGTACATACCATCTTAGGCTACTTTCTTGGATCTTCTTCCCTATGGGCCCCACTTTCACTGGTCCCCTGATGTATTCATTTCTTAGTTTATCCTTTCGTGTCACCCCACCTATCCACTTTAACATTCTAGTTTCTGCCACTTCTATCTTTTTCTCTTGGGCTTTTGTAATTGGCCAAGATTCTGCACTATACAGCATCGGAGGCCTCACCACAGACTTGTAAAGATTTCCTTTCATTCTGCAGCTAACACTCTTATCTCACAGTACTCCACTCAGTTTCCTCCAGTTCATGCACCCACTATTTATCCTGTGCTGTATTTCGGCCTCCAGTCCTCCATCACTTTGCGTTTAAGAGCCTAGGTATTTCAATTTCTTAACCAGCGTCAGTTGTTCTCCTTACATGTTAATATATCGATCTTTGGTATCCTTAGTACACATATACTCTGTTTTCACTCTGCTAATTCTCATTCCCATTTCCTCTAGAGCTTTTCTCCACTGTCCACTTGTCACGAAGTGCCTCCTTGGTGGGTTTACAGATTACAACATCACCGGAAAATATCATACTCTAAGGTGCCTCTTTTTTCATATCTTTGACTAGAACTTCAATGACAAGTTCAAAGAGATATGGGCTGAGAGCAGATCCCTGGAAATGCCTTTGTCGCGCCTGCACTGCTCCTGACTTGTGTCACTGCACCTTCAAACATGTCCCCTATCACCCTGATATATTTTTGTGTCAGGCATTTACTTCTCAGACACCTCCATGTCTCTTCAGGATAGACACAGAAAAGGCCTTACGGGGTGGCATAAGGGACGCCTTTCACTGGGGCGTTGATTCATACACATTTCTCAGTCCAAAACGTCGATTCGCAGTGTGATGAGAAACAGATCGACCTCATTGACAACCTTTGACACTACTGACGCCCACTGGACGATTTAATCTTTCTCTACGGACAGCGTGGGCCAAGAACCACACTGAATGTGATTTCACACCTGTGGAGTATATTATGACTGTTCAAACACATTCGACGACAAGCGAACGCGATCTGAAGCAGCAAAAGGTACTCATGCTTTTTCAACCCTCACATTTGGTGACCTCCTCTGGCGTAATGACGGAGGTGTGCGACAGTGACATAAGTCTTAATAAACGGTAAATGGTCCCTCTAACACCCGCCAGTTCGGCAACACATTCGATACCGCCCGCCTTTGTTGAGCACTTTGAAAATGTACCTGCATATAGACAACCCATGACGAGAGTCCTATGTGTCTGCAGGCAGGCTACGCTGCTGCTTTTGCACCTGCTAGTAGGCATGCGGGATCAGAGGAGTGTTGAAGGGGCTGCCTGTCTACAAGCGCCTAGGATTTCGTCACAGGTTCTCTCTGTACAAGCACATTTTTAATGTGCTCATCAAAGGTGGACGGTTGGCACCAACGGCATTGCCGAATTGATAGGTGAGAGGGGAGGGTTAGACGAGGTTGGAACATTTGCACGGAGTGACATTTGCACGGAGCTTGTGGCTCTTGCCGGACAAACCGGCTTTTTGCAGGCACAGGCACACTAGAAAGTCTAACATTCCAGCAAAACTGCTCGTACGAGCTGTCTCGCGTTTACACCACAGCAGTGAGCAACCGCGTATCGCTTCAGGATGGCCCATTAACGGGTTTCGTGGCAAATTTATTTTAAGAGTGTTGTATTAATGAGAATTGACAATGAAATTCAACATTCTTTTAATATTTTCATGATGCAGAGAACGGGGAAGGGGTGGCTATGTAAGGTACATTTCTTACGATTGTTGCAGCCTTATGATGACTGCCATTTTGCGACGAAATTTAAGTTGACAAATTTTTATTTCGTTACCATTTTATTTAAACCTTAAGCATAAAATCACAGAATGTCAATGAATATTACTACTTTTGCTTGTCACTGAAGGATCAATGTCTGGTACCACTTTTCGAGTAATGCTAATTCTAAGACAAGCTCTTAAGCTGAAGTCTACCAGTGAGCTTCTGTGGGTGGATTTCATTCTCTTCATTGCGTAAAATAGCAGCGTGTACATGTAATTCTAAATATCGACATAATCGTAGCTGCAGACTTGTAAAGTCGTGAAGATTTACACTGAGGAAATGGAAGTCTACGAGACTAATTTTGCTATGAAACTAATAACGCAAACATCCCACTATAGGTGTGTAAGTTCTGGCTGTAGCTGAGTTTCCATACTGTCAACATAGCCCAAGAATCACTGAAACTGTGCAACCCCTTAGAGCTGAAAAGCGGTACGGCAACATGATCTAACTGCAGATTCATTTATTGCGTGTTTGTCCTGAAAAAAAAAAAGATTTTCGTGGTGAAAATGTTGGGAAAATTGTTGAGATGTTAATTTCTCTGCTCCCATGTGACGAATACTTTCCTCTGTCATATCGCTTAAAAGTGGGCCTTTTCAAAAATTTTAAAAATATTTCTACGCCGGTTTGTAATATTGTTGTAAACTGAATTTTTTCGTTGTGTTCAAAACTTTGAAGAGTATTAGTAGAACACTAAGCGTGTCAAGACACCATCGCTTACAACAGACATATTGACTTGGCACCTTGCACTGATACGTTGGTAATGACGTGTCTGACCGCTTTGAAGCTTGGAACCCGACAATCATGCTACTTTTCCTCCCTTTAAAAATAGTTTCTCTCCTTTTCAAGGGTAAGACTCCATCCTAACACTTCAATCTCAAAAATAAATAAATAAATAAATAAATAAATTAACGGTTATTTCACATCTTTGGAGTGTTTACTCTTAGATACCAAAACGATTTGGCTGTATTCCGATTACAAGCACGTCTAAGAAATGTTTGAAATACGGACTGAGTAAGGAGCTGTGGCACACCGAAAGATGCCAAAATAAGTTTTTATCTCTATCACCATGAAACGGAACCATATTTACTCCGACCTTGGTATTAGCTCAAGCTGGGAAAAACAGGTTGCAAGAGTTCCAGGCAAACTGAAGCGAAACAATTGGCAGCCACTCGGTGTAAATCACTTACTTTGCCCGTTGACTGTGTAAATATAAATTTAGGGAATACGCTGAAGTTCACTCGTGGTATGAATTAAAAAACTCCTTCAGTCACAGTTTTTCGTGTTTTATTCAGTACACGATGCATTTCGGACCTTGTGGATCCATCTTCAGGTGTAATTCGTCTTAATACATGCTTTATTTGTTCTCTTGAATGAGATGAAAGTCGTATATCTGTTACGAAAAGGTTTGATGATAGGTTATGAATTTCGTAAGTCAGATGCGGAAAATACGTGCGAAACAGTGGAAAAGATGAATAGTGTAAACTTACCAAATAATCCAAGAAAAGCGTTTTTAACGTGTTAGTAGCAGCATCAGTCTTTTCCTCCATCGTTTTCAAGCATATCACTTCATTCAAGAGGCACATTCGCAAACACATGTTTGCAAACACTTCACAAATGTTTTTCTACATGGAGTGGTGAAAGATGAATTTTTAATAGTTCTAAAGATATAATTATTAAACTATTGACATATGCAGGAAACAATTGACATATGCAGGAGATAACTTTAGAGCAGATCTTTAAAATTACTGAAGTAGCTGTTGCTTGCGAAATCTTTTTATTCATTTAACATCGATTCTGGTTTTTTGATTTTGTGGAGGTATATCTCCAGTTGTTCTAACAGATTTAAAGTCTTGCCATTGGCTTCATTATGTAATACTACCAAATTATTTTCTTGTTTCGTTTCCAACATATGTTGTGCAATGACTGATTTTTCAAAGTGGTTGAGCCTGAAAGCATTTACATGTTCTTGAAAACGGGTTTTGAAGTTTCTGCCAGTTTTTCCTACATAGGTGGCAGGACAACTGGGACATTATACTTTGTACACTCCAGTGTTGTTGTATGTTTGCTTATTTGATTTTATGTTATGGATGAGTAAGTTTCCTTACTTATTATTAGTTGAAAATGAAACTGTTACCTTTTTTTTTTGAAAAGTTTAGCTATTTTTTGTGACATGGGGTCCAGGTATGGGATACTGGCGAATATTTTCTCTTCTTTCATAGTGTTGTCAGTCGTTGTCTTGCTTTTGTGTATTTGTCTGTCTAAATTGTCAATTGTTTTGCTTATGGCAATGCTCTTTATTGTGTCTATCTCATTCTTGAGGTTCTGTTCAGTAAGATCAACAATCTGCGAGGAAATAGGCACTAGGTTACAACTAGATACCCCTACTACGGCACCGCCTCGTGAAGACTGTTAGTCGATTTTTATTCAGAAAATTCAAGAATGGCGCGGGGACAGGGAACTTCGTGCAGGAAATGGGCTTTGGCCTCCCCCAGAATACGACGCAGGCGCCGGCGGACAAGCCGGGGTATCCCACTTCTTGAACACCCTGTCTACTGTCTACAGTGTCTTGGGCTCCGTGCAAATGTTAACACATTCCCTCCGTGCAAGTGTCACAAACCCGTTAGAAGAATCCTTTACCATTTTATTCACGCATGTACCAATGTTGTGCCAATCCGGGATCACGTCATAGGTTGGCGCAAAACCGGATGGCCGGAAAAGGTTAAGCACCCTTTGCTGATTCGGAACGCATACTAATTTCGCCGACTGCTTCTGAATGGCCCCTAGTGGTTCCACTCTGTACACCAGAGCAAAAATTTCAGTAGCTCTGTATTCCAAGAGTCCTTCGACAAGGACTGAATCGTCCAGGATGAGTCAGCAGCGTCGAAGACTGACAAGAACGTGGCCCTGTTGCTCATTATACTGCGAATTGTCGTTTTCAACTGCGAAGTAGGTGGGAATGAACTCCTCTAGAAAAGGAGTGAGTTCATTGACGGCCTTTACGCCATCCCACAAGACATTTTCGTGCCAATTCTGAGAGGTGGAGTCTCTGGAATCTTTTCCTCGGCAACCGCCAACAAAAACGCGTGAATCTCAGGGCTGGGCACCGCGGTTCCATTTCGGAGGCGTCCGTCAAAAGGAAGCTGAAAGTGGGTAAGAGACGGTATGGCGACTTTCCCGTCATGCTATACGTCTGCGGTGACGTTGGGCAGAATTATGGTGAAATTTGGTGCTAATGTGACGCAGGGCACCAGCTTTTCCCACCATTACAGAGGGAAGATTGTAGGCATCTTTGAGCCAGATTTCAAACTTATGTGTCGCAATGGGAGACAATTATGGGTTTTAGAAAAAGTTATTCTTTAATTGAGTTGCACGCTGTAAAAGCAAACGAGTTACCTTGCTACCCAAATACAAACTAACAGAACGAAACAAACACAGGGAGGCCCAACAAAAGGAGTTAGACTAATCTCTGTAAGAAGGTGTAAAGGGATAAAACCCAATACATGTAGAACATCATGATGATGAATCAGTTACTGTGCATTATTTGTTTTTATTCCTGTCCCGCTTCCAGTTTTCAGCCATTTCAAGGTAGCATAAATCTGAATTTTGTACAAAGTGTGCATCATTAGTCGTGTGTTGTGCGTGGAAAGCTCATTCGACAAGAGTATTGCTTGCAAAAGGCGTTCCGGTTTCGAGTCTCCTTTCGACATATAGCTTTAATCTTCCAGGAAGTTTCGAAACAACATACACTTTGCAACACATTGAGAGACCCATTCTTGAAAGATGTACATCAAAAGCTATGCGAGAGCATGGTTTTGATCCTGAAATGCGACATGGAGGTAAAGGAAAGATTTCTGAGTATTGCGCTGTACAATGTCTACATCTACATCTACACTCTGGAAGCCACGTTATGGTGTGTGGCAGAGGGTACATTGTATTCTACAACCACTTCCTTCATTTCTATTTCCAAATGTGGCGAGGGAGAAACTATTGTGTAGCCTGAAATCTTTCTCACTTTACCTCGTTGGTCTCTTCGCGAGGTACACACACGAGGAAGCAATATACAGTGCGTTAGCGGTATGAGTGAAGATGTTTCTATTGGTGACTGAGGACAGTGCACTGAACAACATTACATAAGTATTTACGTCATTTGCAGATTAATAATTATAGCTTTACGAGTAGTATGTTTTTAGGATGGTTACCACCTCGAAGAATGAGTGGTAGAAGCAAGCCTTTAATTTTTATGCTTATTTTTCCCTGCACAGGAGGTTAGGTACAGCAATGTTCTTGTATGGAAGCAAGAGGGTAGTCTGTACTGACAGGCGTAGTCCACTTCGGCGCTCAGTTACGGCCATGCAGTAAACATCAAGTGGTAACTTACGATGAGATGTGTTTGCAGGAAGACTGTTAAACGCAGAGAAAATACAACTAAGACACTTAACTGGTTACATGTCAAGGTACCAATGATCAAAATATCTCTAACTATACTCTTGATACCCTCTGTTGACTGACTCTTCTAGGAAAGAACGCTCTCGGAATTTTAGCAATACAGCACACGACGGTGTATATCCACTCTCCTGTGTCACTGCAGTAGGATGACTATATCGGTGACTTTGTCCTGCTTACTAAACGAATCTGTGGTGAAACGCCCTACTCTCCTTCCGACCTTTTCTCTTTACGAATTCTATCTAATATGGATCCCAGACTGATGAGCTAGATTCAAGTATATGTCAAAGGAATGTGGGCTACACTTCCTGAGGTGACTTCCAACGAACCAGTCTGCCACGTGTCTTCCTTACTCTTAGCTGTCGTTCCACTTTAAATTATTTACGTACACGCCGAGATATTTAATGGATGTGTCTGTTTCCAGTGATTGTTCGGCAATCGTGTAATCATGGGGAATATGGGCAGAGACACAGACATTTTAAGAGAAAATATCCCTCAGGCCGGCCATAGTAAGACGGAAGAAAAGCGTGCAGTGAAGCTGAATGTATGTGTTATTCGGGGAAATCATACGCGTATAAATCAAAATTAGTAAATGTCTTCGAGATACTTCAGTTTTCTTGTTTTCGTTCAGAACTTATTAATTTCATATGTGTGAGGAGATTCTCAAAGATTTGAAAGTGACAGCGTTTATAGCAGAATGAGATTTTTACTCTGCAGCGGAGTGTGCGCTGATATGAAACTTCCTGGCAGATTAAAACTCTGTGCCGGACCGAGACTTGAACTCGGGACCTTTGCCTTTCGCGGGCAAGTGCTCTACCATCTGAGCTATCCAAGCACGACTCACGCCCTGTCCTCACAGCTTTACTTCTGCCAGTACCTCGTCTCCTTCTTTCTAAAATTTACAGAAGCTCTCCTGCGAACCCTGCAGAACTAGCACTCCTGAAAGAAAGGAGACGTACTGGCAGAAGTAAAGCTGTGAGGAGGGGGAGTGAGTCGCGCTTGGGTAGCTCGGATGGCAGAGCACTTGCGCGCAAAAGGCAAAGGTCCCGAGTTCGAGTCTCGGCCCGGCACATAGTTTTAATCTGCCAGGAAGTTTCAGCGTTTATAGTAGTATTTAACCGAACTCTTGGTAAGAGACAGCCTGCTGGCAGACTGTACCAGACACGCGCTCTATACGAACCCACAGGTCTGCAAACGGTGCTCGTTTCCTTGGAGCGGTAGAGTCCCCTCTGGGCAACATCAGAGGTGCCCGGCTGCGTGTTTCGTATTGCTGTTTGCAGCCATATCGCATGATTTGTGCATATCAGGCGAGCGGAGCAACAAGTTGCAGCCAGCCCAGCTCAGCCCAGCACAGCGCGGTCGAGAGCCAGCGGGAGGTCAGGGCAGCTGCGGCGGCGCTTCTGTCAGGGCGCGCAGCGCGCTGCATATCCTGCACGGTTGTTATTTTATTATTTTCTGACGAAACATTATGAAACGTGGTAAATTAAACGATATAGGGAAACCAGAACGCATTAATAATAAATGACGGATTGCCAGGTGAGATATCACAACTGTACAAATTTTTAAAAATATTTGTCATAATTATCTCATATGCAGATAGCTGCAATTGATGAATAATTTCGATTACGTTTAATAATAATCGTCACAGCTAAAACTAAGGTAAAATATAATACTTAACTCTTTCTGTAGACAACAGAGATTCAAAATATTTAAAATTTTTAAAGTTGCACCTGAATAAGCAGATAACGCACTTCGAAAGAATTTAAAATTCTTGGAAGTGTACCTGATTAATCATGAGTTGAGAAAAGTCAAAATACTTTAAAAAGGATACTGCCATAAACCGTGAAAGTTTGTTTTTTCAAGAAAGAAGGTGGGCATTATTTGAAATTTATATTTTCTAGCAGATCACTTCAACGCCTTATATGTTTGGCTCTGCAGAACGAGTTGCAGTTGTAACCCGCCAGGTTAGCCGAGAGCGCCATCTTACCAGTCATTCGGCCAGCCGACTTGATCGCATATATGTATCACAAGATCTCACACAAGGTGTGGTGGACGCCGAACTATGGCCTCAAGCCTATTCCGATCATAGTGCCTATATCTGCACTATAGACCTACGCCCCCAACAGGTCTGGCGCAGCGATGGCTTTTGGAAGCGCAACATAACTCATCTCCAGAACCTGGATTGCCGTCGGCAAGTTGCAGCAACGTGAACTGACTGTGAACGCCGCCACCCACGATACACTTGACCCTGGAGTGGTGGCTCCTCTGTGCCAAACCAGCAATCCGTAGGGCACTTATGCAATATGGCAAGGACGTGACTGCGTGGCATCGACAGACCCTCGATTTTTACTACGTGGCACTCAGAGACCTCGACGCCTTACCCCCTTCCCCGGAGAGACAACATGAACAAAGCAGAATCAAGGCTCACATACTATCATTGACGAAGCGCCGACTAGAAGGTGCAGTAGTCCGCTCGCGACGGCACGACCGAACGGTTGCAGAGGAACCCATTATGCACCACGTTGTGGCGGATAAGCGCCGACAACGCCAACATTTAATCACACAATTCAGGACACACGAAGATCGCTTATGTACGGCCCAAGCAACCATAGTAAAGGCGGTGGAGGATCATTTTCGTCATCTTTACCAGGAAAGAACCGTTGATGACGAGGCCACTACTGAAGTGTTACAGCAGGTAACACGTACTATCGACGAGGCTACCGTGAATGCACTAACAGAGGAAATCTCACTCGAAGAAGTCGAAGACGCCGTGGACAAAGGTGCGGCCAATAAGTCTCCTAGACCTGATGGATTGCCCATCGAATTCTACCGGACTTTCCGTGACATCATGATGCCTCGCTGGGTTATAATGTTCCGCGGACTTATGTCTGCAGACTGTGTTGTGCCGCCATAGTTTGTAGAAGGACTTCTCATACCGGTACACAAGCCAGGTGGAGGGCTATCGATTAACGACTACCGGCCGCTTACAATGCTGAACGCCGATTACAAGATTTTCGCCAGGATTATGTCGAGCCTTATTAAGACGACTTTGCCGACGATTCTCGCTCCGGAACAGACGTCGCATGGGGGAGAAGCCAACATACACATGGCCACCGGTGACTGCAGGGACTTAATAGCGATCGCTTCTGCGTGCCGTCTGAGAGCGGCGATCGTCTCCATCGATTTCAACCGAGCCTTTGATAGAGTGCACCACAACTTCCTCTACGCGTGATGGACTGTATGGGATTCCCCCCGGGCCTCATCGACACCCTACGGCGTCTTTGGACCGCAGCCAGCACACACGTCCAGGTCAATGGAAGGACGGTAGGACCAGTACCCATTAAGAGGTCTCTACGACAGGGTTGTCCCCTTTCTACCTACCTTTATGCAATCGCACTCGAGCCACTCCTAGGGGGCCTTAACCACCGCCTATCTGGCATCAAGCTGCGGGACGTCACCTTTCGCTATAGGACATACGATGACGACCTGCTACTGCTGGTTCGTTCCAATGACGAAGTTCAAAGCGTACTAACCTGGATTGAGCGATAGGGACAGGCCGCAGGCAGTCTTCTGAACGTCAACAAGTCGGCGGCGTTGGATATTGGGCGTGGTCTCGGACCGAAAGCCTTCGCTCCCCTTCCACCAGTTTCTGATCTGCGATATTTGGGAATCACGTTCAAGAAAGACGTACGTAAAACAGCTGCAGCAAACTACCGACGGTTATTACAGATCATACGTGCAATGGTGCGACAGAACCTGCTCCGGGTCTTGAATCAGCTACAACGTGTTGAATACCTGAACCTCTACGTGGCATCAAAACTCAACCACGTGGCACAGGTCCTCCCACTACCGCTGCAGATAGGTCGCCGGCTTCAGGCGGCCTTCAGTTACTAAGTTTCCGCAGGTCATATATTTAAAGTACGATACGACACTCTTACCCTCCCAGTGCACAAGGGGGGGCTGGGATTGGTCAACGTCAGAGCGAGAGCAGCTGCCCTTTACATGAGCAACATGAGGAAACGTTGGAAACGTCAACATACCTCTCTCACGGGTCGTTTACTACAGGTTCTGATGCCAGTGTCTAACGTTCCGCCGGTGTCGGTTGCGCACGTCGCACCACAGCTCTCCCATGTGTCGACCCTCATTCTTGATTACAGCTATGTCAGCTCGAACCTCTCCGCCACACGTCCACCAAAGTCGAAAGATTTTTATACCAACCTTCTGCGGGCTGTTCCCAATAACGTGGTGGAAAACAAGTACCCTACGGTTCACTGGCCAAGAGTGTGGAAAACGATACACCACAACTTTCTGTCATCCACGGTGCGTTCGAAGTGGTATCAGATCGCCAACAAAAAATATGCCACACGACAGCGACTTCACACTATTGGACTGGCAGACTCATCTTATTGCCCAGATTGTCACCTCTTGGATACCGACGAACATCGTTTTACTTGCGCATCATCGTCCGGAGATATTGGCTTGTTACCTCCGGGTCACACCTGATATGATTGACCCTCAGACCCTACTCTGTCCAGATGAAACTTACTTTCCGGCCGCAAAATATCATGCGCTTACATGGTTCAAAGGACTTACCGTCGCCTATATCTTTAGCGACGGAGAGAAAGAGCAACTTGATTACTGGTGGTTCCTACAAAATGCTCACAATGCCCTCGAACGCACACCGAAATACCGTACGCTCTTCGCAAATTATTTACGCAGCGTTTTCGTTAAACCCCCACTCAGCTGGGGAGTGCCAAGCTGCGGTTAATGTTCTGTGCCGCATCACACTAACGGCTCAACGTTCTGCCTTGTCAGCCATGAGCGAAGGAAGAGACAGGCTGTTGCAAGGATGCTGATTTCCTTGAGGCACTAGCGAAGCAGAATGCCTCCGTTGCCGATGCCCTTCAAAGGCGCTGTTGGAGATACCAGATAACGATGGCGAAGCACCAAGTGGAACCAGTTACACTTATTGAAGAACATTTTAGTTGGAATTGCATCAGTGATTTACATTTTTATTTTTTTGATTACTCTTTTGTGCCACTTTTGTCGTTGTAGCACTTACTTGTAACACTTAGTTACTAGAAAACTCATTTGTACCCGTTTCCTAACCGTAATCATGTAAAAAAAATAAATCAATAAATACATAAAAAAAGAGCGCTAATGCGCTGCTTCCTGGACTCGGGTAGGCGTGCCAGCCCCGTATCGAATCCGCCCGCCGGATTAACGAAGAGGTCCGGTGTACCAGCCAGCCTGAATGTGGTTTTTAGGCGGTTTTCCACATCCCTCTAGGTGAATACCGGGCTGGTCCCCACGTCCCGCCTCAGTTACACGACTCACATATATTTGAAACACATCGGCACTTTTCCATGATTTGCACTATGCGCAGACAGGTGGGGTACCATGACCTACAACTCAGTCAGGCGTGGAACCTTGCTCTGAACCTGGGAAGGAAGAGGCGTCCCCGGACGTTGCCGTCCGCGCCCGACGAGCGAGACGACCCTTTCTTTTACATTTTCATTCGGAGTATACTGCGTACACAGACAACACTTGTGTACACGCAAATGTTTCTCGTTTGACGAACCCACAGGCACTCTTCTCGCACCTCGAGTGGCTAGTAAACCAACCGACCTTAAGCCCACAGAAAATGTCTGGGACTGTATGGAACGGTGTGTGTTAAATAGCAATCAAGATCCATGCAATTCAGTATCCCTTTGGGCTCTAATCATCAATGAGTGACTCCACACGCATATGGGATGACTGAAGAAAGTTGTTTTCTCTTCCTCACCACATTAAGGTTTTTATCGAGGCTAGAGATGCGGTCACAAGGTATTAGCGTGGTGTCTTTTGGGGGTATTTAAATTTTGGCCGACGCACATAATTATTTTGTTGTAAAGCCGAAGCATCGAGAAGAAGTAATCTCAGTAATCGCTCTGATGTACCAAAGAAAGTAGTTGACTAGATCGCGTAATTCTAAAGCATCTTTGGTGGCTACTATAGTGGGTTTCTGTAACCTCTCAGAACATTGTGATTCAGTAACAAAAAAAAAAAAAAAATGATTCAAATGGCTCTGAGCGCTATGGGACTTAACTTCTGAGGTCATGAGTCCCCTAGAACTTAGAACTACTTAAACCTAACTAACCTAAGGACAGCACACACACCCATGCCCGAGGCAGGATTCGAACCTGCGACCGTAGCGGTAGCGCGGTTCCAGACTGTAGCGTCTAGAACCGCTCGGCCACAACGGCCGGCGATTCAGTAACAAATGATCGCGCTGCTCTCAAGAACCTTGGGTCAGAATAACGAAAGCATGGCCTCTATTAGTGTGCAGACATCGCCGTCGTTGGATCGTGCAGTATTTGCTTAGAGTTCATTTATATGACACAACACTTAAATAGGAGTACGAGGCCGTGCTGAAAAGTAATGCCTCCGAATTTTTTATTCTGTTCTCAATATCGATTGAGGTGTTCCACGTCATGCGCATTACTCCGTCGAATCTCCCGCTTCGTTGGCGCAAGTTGCATCCCTCTGCCGCTGGAGGTCTCCAAATCATTGCGTGTAACATGGTAGTATGTAACGTAGCTATGTCAGTGAGTGAGAAACACCATGGCGTGATCCAGTTTCACGAATTCGAAGAGTTCGTCCACACATGAAGCACCTTCTACCTCAACATAACAATGCCAGAGCACACCCGATCGCTGCAACATCTAAAACTATCCGACGGCTTGGTTTTCACCGTCCTCGATCATTCTCGATACGGCCCTGACTTGCCCCCATCCGATTTTGATCCGTTTCCAAAACTTAAAGAACACTTTCGGAGGCTTTACTTTGACAGTAATGAAGTGGTACAAGCAGAAGTGAGATTGTCGCTCCGTCAACAACGTCAAACATTCTACACTAACCGTATCAACGAAATGGTCTCTCGTTGGGAGAAATATCTTCGTCGCCACGGCGACAATACTGAGCAATAAAAATGTAGACATGAAGATTAATGATGTAGAATGTTAAGAAAATTTGTTTTATTTAAAAATATTTAAGAGGTTTCACATTAAAAAGTTCAGAGGCGTTACTTTTCGTACGGGGCCTTGTCCATTGCTATGCGATTGATGTTTATCTTACTGCATTGTGCATTGTCGTCACAGTGTAATTCGGTGGTTTCTCCTGGTTTGGGGTCGAACCATTCAGTTTGTTTGATAGCAACATAAACAAAGATATTTATGAAATAATTTTACACAGTAACCTACGTGCGACACTGTGACGACAAACTGAAATTCTTCTTTTCTTTAACACTTTGCAGTGTCTAGATTTTTGCTGCACCATTTTGACAGCCATTTATGCAGCCATGCCGAGGCGGACTAATTGTTTAAGAAGACCAAACAGCTAAGGTCATCAGTCTCCTGTTCACTCCCCAGGAGTGAAGCAGTGAACCCAGTCTGTCTGCGTATACAGTAACCTCAAGATGACGACGCGTCTGTTTGCCGAAATATCGTGGGAGAATTACGACGTGAGCCGGCCGGATACCCAAGAATTTTCGAATTATGCTGAGAACGTTAGATCGCATAGCTACTAAATTCATCATATTACATTTATTAATCGTAGTCCAGTTTCTTGAAGACACAGTGGACTGTTACTTATAAAATTATACTACATGACTCTCAACGACAATCTATTAATATACTTTTTATTACACTGATGAAACCGATAAGCTGTATTTGTGGCGTACTATATTATATGGAGATTCAGACTGCTTTTTCTCGAGTCCAGTACTTTAACGTCAAACCCTTAAAAAGAACTCCTAGCATACGTCTCTCCATAGCCTGGTGAGTTGCCCCCATTTTTTGCGGGGTTTTCCTATCAACAAACCATATCTCATGACTAGAAGTGAAATCTAGTAATAAATACTGACTAAAAGTTTTCCTTCTCAGACGCAGCGGACATTTAGTTTTGAGAACTATGCGATGTTCCCCAAAAGAACTTCAGACTATTTTTTCTGTTGCGTTTATTTCTGTTCCTGTCCATGCAAGGATTGTCTTCAGTTACTCTAAGTACAAAACTGTGGATGGATCTATGACTTCATTGTTAATCTGCACTATTTTCTTTTCGATACCTTGGTTATACATTATTCTAGTCTTGTTGCAACTGATTTTGAGGCCTACTTTAAAACTTCTTCTGGTTTGTCTCATACATTGTCGGAGTTCATCTTGTGGAAATAGTGCAATGGCATCAGAAGCAGAAGACGGTGCATGGTGTAACATATAGGGTGTGTCAAAAAGAATGACCTAATTTTGGACCGTAATATTTACGAAACATAGGACGTGCCGGCAAAGAAATATCTGTTGTTCGAATGGGCGTGACCTAAAGTTTCAGAAAGTTGCCATTAGATGTCAGTCAATGCTTCTTCTCAGTTTTCAGTCAGTTAGAAGTAAGGTGGCATGCATTCTACATAAGGTGTTTTGTGTGCTACAGTTTGCAAAGAGCGAGTCAGTCATTTCGATCCAGTGTACTTTGCATAGGCGTTAGGGCATCGATCGCCTGCACTCAAAAGCATTCGACGTTGCTATCGTCAATCTGAAGAGCCGGGATGCTTGTGCAAAGTTAAGAGTCCAGGTCGGTATCTAGCTTCTGATGATATGATGGAAAGATTTCGGCAAACGTTTGACTGGAATCCACGAAGGTCAATTCGCCGCACAAACAGAAAACTGACAACACCTCATACGACTTTCTGGCGAGAGTTAAGGCGTCGCTTGGGCTATAGGCAATATGGACTACAATTTGTGCAAGCTCTACAGGTTGCCGTTAAAAGGAAACGGTTTGATTTCAGCAAGGCTCTGCTAGAGGACATGGAAGACGATACATTTTTATCACCATTAATTTTCAGTGATGAAGCAACATTTCCTGTTGGAGGTAAAGCAAACCGGCATGCGGTGTACATATGAAGACTTCAGATCCTTTATGATATTACTGAGCACAAAGGAGACTAATCTAAAGTGAATGTTTTTTGAGCCATTTCTCATGACGAAGAGAACAGTTGCTTCTTTTTTGAGAAGTACACAGTGATGAATTAGCTTTCTTCAAAGACCGTAGAATTAGCTTTTTCCACAACTTCATGAGGACTCCGAAGTTTTCACTATCCAGCAGGATGGAGCTCAACCATAATGGCACAACAACGTACGTCAGTTTCTCAAGGATACTCTGCCTCAGTGCTGGATAGAGCGCATGGGACCCCGAGACACTGCCGTACATTCTTGGCCTCCAAGATCACCAGACATGAACGCATGCGATTTTTTGTTGTGGAGATTTGTAAAGAAAAATGTTTATCTTCCCTTTACCTCATGACATAGAAAAAGTGAATAATAGAATAACAGCCGCCATAACTTCTGTAAAAACAGATTTATTATGTAAAGTTATTGACAAATTTAGCTTTCGTTTGGATGTTGTTCGTGCAACTGTTAGTGGACACACAGAGCGTTTGTAATACCATAGCTAAAACTTTAAGGTTTTGTACGTATTTTGCAATTCATTCCAAGTTTGTAGTATGTTTTTATCAATAAATATGGAGTTCTGAAATCAGGTCGTTCTTTGTGAAACACCTTGTATACTCCTTCTTCGTTCTCCCAGTTCAAAGATTTGTAATCTTCCTCTATGGTTGCTGAGAAAAGATCTGCCCCAATGTCGAAACTCTCATTGCCCTGAAGAGATGTAATGAATGTTGTGGAACTGATGTCTGTATTTCACTACTGACCAATGCTGTATCAGTGCCATGTTTCTTAAAGAAGGTTGGGACAGCTTTAGTTGAACTGAGTCAAAAGCTCCCTAATATCTGTGAATAGGCTACTATACAAGATGGTAATTCATAGTCGTTACTCCGTTGTTCTAGTTTTGCGGAGTTGCCTTCTTTTACAAACACGGCGAAAATGATTTTACATCTTCCGGTCCTGTAACTTTTCTTCAAGCTGTAATCATTTCTACTGAAACACAAAACTGGTTCCGTCAAGGCAATGATTGGCGCATCCTTCATAAATTACTGGCGTGTTGCGAATGATCTCCACAGTAATCTGGGAGACCTGGCTCATGGACCATCTCGCCCCGTTCAGCTGCGCCCTAAACTAAACACTAAACTCATGTATCTGACTGCCAGGCTACAATGTGACTGACCAGCCTCTGCACAGGCGCCACACAGTTGTGCTCAGACACTACAGAGGGCACACACCACACGGACTACGTTATGCTTCCATCTTACATCACCTAAATAGTGCCAAACGCGGATATAGGTGGAAGAACGACTCCCCTCGGACAATGTATGTGTCGAAATTTGATTCGATAGTACTACCACAGCGCTTCAAAACAGCAGTGGGATTTCCACAGTGGCCCTCTTGAAGAGCCCACATGGACATTCCACTACTTGCGTAAGTCATTATTCTCTGGATTCAGGACTACACCAGAGTTCAAAGTTAGTCAGTGCAAGAGAACACTGAATACAATGCCACGCACTATAT
Organism: Schistocerca serialis cubense; assembly: GCF_023864345.2. Lineage (NCBI taxonomy): Eukaryota > Metazoa > Arthropoda > Insecta > Orthoptera > Acrididae > Schistocerca > Schistocerca serialis. Next base: position 447,606,441 of record NC_064639.1, on the reverse strand, counting down.
TAATACCAAAGCATTTCAAAGCTTCTTTTAATAGATTACTATAAACTGTTGTTAAACATATAGTTGTTGTGTGCAAGCAAGCCGCTTCGTAACAGCAACAGTTTTCGGTGGTAGGAGGTTCCCTTCCTGCCACGTATTTACGAGGGGCGTTTGGAAAGTCCGTGCAAAGTCCGAGAGATGGCACCACCGGCGCGTATCGAGGTCATGTTTAGTTAGTAGCATCTTTGGAAAGAACGAACACACCAAGTTTCAGCTATATTGGTCTATTTATTTGTGTTTGGCATTCGTGTGAATCAAGGAAGTCGAGTGATTGTCAAACAATGGACGAAAAAGAATTTCGTGTGGTGATTAAACATTACTTTATGAAAGGTAAAACGCCTCAGGAGACTAAAGAGAAGCTTGGTAAACATTACGGTGATTCTGCACCTTCGATTAGAACAGTTTATAAGTGGTTTCAAAATTTTCGGAGTGGCCATAAGGGCACAAGTGATGCTAAGCGTTCTGGACTCCCTGTGAAGGTCACGACTCCAGAAATCATTGATAAAATCCATGATACGGTTTTGGATGACAGAAGAGTTAAGTTGCATGAGATTGCTAGTCCTGTGGGTATCTCGAATGAACAGGTATATAATATTTTGCATAAACATTTGGACATGAGAAAGCTATCCACAAGATGGGTCCCGCAATTGCTGACTCTTGACCAAAAGCGGAATCGTGTGAAGTGTTGCAAGGATGGTTTGCAGCTGTTCAGGAAGAATCTGCAGGACTTAAAGCGTCGTTTCGTCACTGTGGGTGAAACATGGATACATTACTATACTCCTAAGACCAAACAACAATCTAAACAATGGGTTACCAAGGGAGAATCTGCACCAAAAAAAGGCGAAGACCATTCCTTCGGCCGGAAAGATTATGGCGACTGTCTTTTGTGATTTGCAAGGGATAATCCTCATAGACTATCTGGAAAAGGGTAAAACAATTACAGGTGCATATTATTCATCGTTATTGGACCGTTTGAAAACAGAGCTGCAAGAAAAACGCCAGCGATTGGACCGCAAAAATGTTCTTTTCCATCATGCTCCAGCACACATCTCAGCAGTTGAGGTCACAAAATTAATGGAAATACGATTCCAACTCGTTTCACATCTCCCCTATTCTCCAGACTTTGCTCCCTTGGACTACTATTTGTTCCTCAATTTGAAGAAATGGTTGGCAGGACGAAGATTTTATTCAAACGAGGAGGTGATTGCAGCAACTAACAGCTTTTTTGCAGACTTGAACAATTCCTATTATTCGGAAGGGATCAACAAATTAGAATAGCGTTGGACGAAGTGTATGAGTCTAAAAGGAGACTTTGTCGAAAAATAAAAATGGTTTACCCCAAACACGTAAGTAGTTTTTATTTTTGCACGGATTTTCCAAACGCCCCTCGTATGTTTGAGCACTTGGAGAATACAACAATTACACATAGAGCAATGTTTTCTAACACCATGGAGAGTAATACATCCAAAAATTGTAGACAGTTCTGTCTATTTAATTTTGCTTGTACAAAAATTTACATTTCCTGGCCATTTTCTTTTACGATAGTGGCTCGAAGAACAATGGGTAATGTTCTCCGCAAGAGATTGTAGATGGACAGAAAAAAGTGGAAGAGGATCTTAACAGTACTCTTGAAGCTAAAATTGTACAAATTGTATGATGATAACGATGAATGTCCACTACTATGACAGGAGTGGCTGCTGTCTATAGTCAACAGCAAAATGGTACATAAAACTAACGAAAAAACTGATGTATGGCATTTCACGGTATATCAATTGTCGCACAACATTACGACGATTTCTAGGGGTGACTAGCTTGGTATCGTGACTAAAGAAGCAGGGTGCCATTAATTTTGTACTCGTTGGCGTTCAAAACTCCTTTCTCAGAACCACACAACTCAACCGATGACCGCCATTCTGCATTTTATTTTTCGTTACGATGGTGGAGGATAAACAGAATAGTGCCCGGTGACGAGGAATGGTTTTTCTATGCTTATGTAAAGACAAAACAACAATTAATGATGCAGAACATACGGCCTCAATCAACAAACTAGAAATAAGAACGCTAAAGTGTATGAGACGAAGAGGTTTCCTTTTTCTTTTTTGTGATAAAAGGAACTTGTTTATTCCATGGATTATGGAAGGACAATCAATTCTGAATCCTTCTGTGAGACATTAAGAAAACCGAGACGAGCCATTCAAAATAAGCGCTGTGTTTCTTGACCAGCGGTGTTATGTTATCGCTCACAAACATGCAAGAACAGCTTTGTCTGACAGAGAAGGAAGGGAGAGTAAGGTTTAGTGTGCCCGCCCGGTTGGCCGTGCGGTCTAACGCACGGCTTTCCGGCCGGGAAGGAGCGCCTGGTCCCCGGCACGAACCCGGCCGGCGGATCCCGGTGAACCGGTCAGTCTGTGGATGGTTTTAGGCGGTTTTCCATCTGCCTCGGCGAATGCGGGCTGATTCCTTTTATTCCACCTCAGTTACACTACATCGGCGATTGCTGCGCAAACAATTTCTCCACGTACGCGTACACCACCATTACTCTACCACGCAAACACTTGTCTGGTGTGAGACGTTCCCTGGGGGGGTCCACCGGGGGCCGAACCGCAGAATAACCCTGGGTTCGGTGTGGGGCGGCAGAGGGGTGAATTGGACTGCGGTAGTCGTCGTGGGGTTGTGGAGCACTGCGGCTGCGGCGGGGACGGAGCCTCTCCGTCGTTTCTAGGTCTCTAGTTAACAAACAATACAATACAATACAAGCTTTAATGGAGAACGGCGTACGACGTTGGCTGTGGCCTTTCAAAACTAACCATCCTGACGTCTGCCTTGAGTTATTTAGAGAAGTCTGTTTCTAAATGGCCAGGCGAGGATTTGCACCACCCTCTTTTCGAGTACAACTGGCCTATGGCAAACAAGAACTGTTACTTGTAGAATGGCCGTTTCTGAAGGCCCATTAGGTAGCTTGAAACTGATTCGAGTAATTTCCGCAGGTGCTTTCCACAGAAAAAAATGGCTCGGTACCCAGAGCTTTGTCTCCGACGAAGATCTTCAAGATGTTATCACGGAATGGCTGCTATTTCAGACGGTAGAGAGAATTTTGTCAACTCTTCTAGACATATGACAAATTCGTATGTATGAATGATGATTATATAGAGAAATAATACGAATGTGTAGTTTTAAGGCTTTTCTATTGAATTCACTTCAACTATCACAATAGTTTATACTATTTGGTATTAAAATTGCAACGCCATGAAGGCGGCCATGCATCAAACGTCAAATTGAAGCATGTATGCAAACGATAAGCATTTCATGCAATCACACGAAGCTGGTAAGAGTGAAGCTATCTACGTACCATGTACAAGGAAAGATCACGCACCGGTTTCCTCATTCAGAATTCGCATTTGAATATAGGTTGGTTGCGGGAAGGTCGTGTTACGAATAAACAGTTAGCAAAGCCGTGCAGCATCCTACAGCCGCATGACTGGCCTTGAATCAGGAAATAAATCATGTTCGGAGCAAGGCGAGTACCCACACAGATAGTTCCACGGACTGGCAACAGGGCGCCCATTGTTGCAGCTACCCTTGACGCAACAGCAGATCACAGGGGCAACATTGGTGCACCTAACGACAAAGGGACAACACAACGTCTCTTGAGGCGAGTCCTAGTAATTCATGCTGCATCAACGTATTGGTAAGTGCGGCACCTTGCTCATATCTATCTCTGACAGTGTACTGTAAAGCAATGTAATTGTGTTTTAGGCAGTCAGTGATGGATTAATGAACGACCATAAAGTTAGTGCTTTTCTCTCAGCATTAATTGTGTTACTGGTAAACAGCATACACAGTATCTCTTCCGTTCAAGAACTGCTGGCACTTGTCGAGTGGGCTGCACTGACTGGACCCACTTACGACACATCCACAGTATGTCTTCCAACGTAGTTGGGAATATGTCTGATGGAATCGGAGTTATCACGTTCGTGTCTGAAATAGTAAGTCCACTGCTCTACTTACGCTGAAATATCTCAAGTTCCACAACACCTAGGTGACCTATTTGTGTTGCAGAGGGATACAGTTTAAACCTCTGGGCCTCGTAAGATGTTAGCAGAGCTGAAGGTGGGCTGTGTATTGTACTCAGTGAGGGTAGAAATCTGTATTGTCGACTAAGTTCAAATGGCTCTGAGCACTATGCGACTTAACTTCTCAGGTCATCAGTCCCCTAGAGCTTAGAACTAATTAAACCTAACCAACCTAAGGACATCACACACATCCATGCCCGAGGCAGGATTCGAACCTGCGACCGTAGCGGTCGCTCGGTTCCAGACTGTAGCGCCTAGAACCGCACGGCCACTCCGCCCGGCATTGTCGACAAAGTCCTGACAGAACGTTACACTTGGGATTTGCTCATCAGTGTGTACAGCACCTGCTGTTAAACTTTTTTACGCCATAGTTCACTTAACAACTGCAAATAAATGGTTGGTTCAAATGGCTCTGAGCACTATGGGACTTAACTTCTGTGGTCATCAGTCCCATAGAACTTAGAACTACTTAAACCTAACTAACCTAAGGACATCACACACATCCATGCCCGAGGCAGGATTCGAACCTGCGACCGTAGCAGTCGCGCGGTTCCGGACTGAGCGCCTTAACCGCGAGACCACCGCGGCCGGCTTCCAGATAAATAAAATGAAAATAACACTATAAACACGAGTTACTTTGCCCAGTCATATAAGAGAACTGCTCACGAAATATTGGGGAGATATAGTCTGTCTACAAAATGAAGAGCGAGCAGCGCTCGTGGTGGGAGGAAGTTGTCTTTCCCGGAAGAACTCTGCAGCTGGCGTACAGGGTGACGATTTAGTTATCTCTGTATCGGTGTAGTGCAGCATGCAGGGCTTTTCGTTGATCCTCTCCATAAGCGTTTCTCGCGCCAGTATTATCAGTAACTCATATCTGCTCTCCATGAAGCGTTAACGCACTTTTTGGAACTGTGAAAAATGAACAGCCTCGCACCTCTTCCTTCCTCCCTCCCCCCCCCCCCCCTCCACCCGGCCATATTTTTCAACACTGTGTTGCCAGAAATTCATAAGACGCGCTGCAGAGGATCGGTAAAACTTCGTGAATCACACTGTGATATAATGGGGTGGAATGGAAAATCACCTGGTCAATCTTCGGTTTGCAGATCTATGAAGGTGAGGATTGCATGGCCACAATCGGGTGACCTACCTTCGTCACGCTTCTACCCTCCACCCCCGCCCTCTCCACACTGTTACATCCCCTTGTAATCTCCACCCTCTTTCCTTCTTCCATCTATTGTCCACATTAAACAATGCTCAGTTCAACAAGCAAAGTCTTTTATGAAGATCTAAGAGAAACGACGGGTACAATAAACTTTCAAGTTTGCTTAGCTTGTCACATTGAGGTGGCTACAGTTCTTCTTGTCTAGGGTCTGATTCTTGAAGCTGAAAAGCTGAAAATCTAACATCAGGTCTTCAAGGGTGGTTTGACTAAATAAATTGGAAGATTACTGTTGCGGAATTTTTTACGTAAATATATTTTCCACTGATTTTCTCACATTTTAGTATATCATACAGTATTTTGATTTTTTACATTAACAAAGACGAAATTACATTGTTCGCACCTGTTGTACAAAAATACGTCGGATCAAATCAGAAACAAGCTTACGACTCACAAATTCTGCAGAATAAGTTGTATTCGAAAGGGTTTACGATTTTTCTTAACAAATGGATTCTTACTAGTTTTCGTTACATTATTAATTTCGATTATTATTTCATAAATGAATCCAGAAATGAACATAGTAAACAGTACAGGATTGTGTAATTAATAATAGAAATTTTATGAGCGCAAAAAATTCGTAATTTCAAATGTTTCTAAACAAATAATTTTAACTGTACATTGAGAACTAGTGCTTATCGCTTATAACATCCAAACTAAAATATTTTATGAAGTGTATAAAATTTTATGAAAGTTTTCAGAAAAGCAACTTAGATATCATTGACCTGTCCAAAATTCGAAAAATAATACTGGCATCGAGAACCACAGATGAGCATTTATCCCCTAACACGGCTCTACTGCACTTAGAAGTGGTACACATGTTTAATATAAGTTGTTAACTCACACCATTTAACAAGAAACTTTAAATGTATACCGTTGAAACACCATTTTTAATACAGTCTGCTACTGTTCCATTCCCTGCAACGCGGAAACTATTGGTCTTAGAGAAAAAATGACTATGACATTCTTTGTAGGAAGTTTGGTTTAATTTCGTACTAGGATACATTTTTGCCAGAAGGCAAAGTTCTTGAGTTATTCAAGAAAAACATAAAAAATAATCTCTAAATGCCCCACCCCACGCTCTCACTACACAGGTGTTCGAATTTAGTATGTTGTTCATGACACTCCAGTGGCGAATACATATAGGGGGCGACCCCCCTGCCCCCTCCCCCCCTTGTGGGGCCGCCCGCATTGCCCCCCACGTCGGCCCCGCCAGTCAGCCCTCACACTTATTCTGTCTGGCATTTGTTCGAGAAAAGTCGCGAATATTCTACTGTTTTGGGAGAGATTCTTCAGTACAAGCAAACGTGCATAAACGCCCTTAATGATCGTGATTCTGTTATGCAAGCGTTGTCTCTTTGTTCAGGATCTGACTGTCCTACTTTGCATAGGCTGTACAAAATATTTGCTTGTTTACGTACATCTATTGCTACAGTAAAGAAAAGCTTTCCAACACTGCGGCGCATAAAGACATGACTGAGGTCGGCAGTGAAGGAGGATCGACTTAATGGCTTAGCCCTGTTGAACGCTCACTCTGACATTGATTGTCCTATTGACGATGTAATTAACCAATTTGCCAGGAAGAATAGGCGCATAGGATTCACCATTTAAGGAAGAGAACCACAGTTACAACTTTTTTATATCATAGATGCCATTGTCTTGTATATGTGTATAATCAGTTTAATTAAAACTTTCTTAAACTTATACTTGAAAAAAGAGACAGCATTGGTCGTATATTTTTTACTATTGCAAAATCGATTTTCTGTCACTGAGTCACCATCTTCAGTGCTATATTGTATAACTTAAATTGGGATGCACTGTTGTCACTAAGCTTACGGCAATCACATAGACTGATGTGATTGCCGTAAGCTTAGTGACAACAGTGCATCCCAATTTAAGTTATACAATATAGCACTGAAGATGGTCACTCAGTGACAGAAAATCGATTTTGCAATAGTAAAAAATATACGACCAATGCTGTCTCTTTTTTCAAGTATTCCTGTTATCTGGCCGTAGTGCACAAGACAACATGGAGTCGCCAATCAATAAAATTTCTTAAACTTTGCATGTGACTTAATTAATTTTTATTACGGTAAAGGTAGCTCAAGATATCTTTAGCGCCCCCTCCATGAGATTTGTCTGTATTCGCCACTATGTCGTTCCCCGCTACCACTGTACGCTTCTTTTTCCACATTCGACCATATTTGGTCTTCTTTGCCTGGGCTGCAAAAGACATTGAGCAGAAATGGCTCACACAGGTTCGAATTTAGTGCCGGCTATTTCCATTTGCAGCCGGCTGGGGTGACCGAGCGGTTCTAGACACTACAGTCTGGAACCGCGCGACCGCTACGGTCGCAGGTTCAAATCCTGCCTCGGGCATGGATGTGTGTGATGTCCTTAGGTTAGTTAGTTTAAATAGTTCTAAGTTCCAGGGGACCGATTACCTTAGAAGTTAAGTCCCATAGTGCTCAGAGCCATTTGAACCATTTCCATCTGCCAAGAAGTTTCGAATGCACGCACATTCCTCTGCACAGTGAAAATTCATTCTCTAGCAATATTTACTCTCAGAGGAGAAATGGACATTCTGGTAGCGGTAATGAAGTGGAGTGCGTTTTATCCCATCTGCCGTGCGCCACCCAGCTTTAGTCGCGGGATGGAAGGGCCGGAGGGAAAGGGGGGAGGGGAGAGGAGAGGGTGCGTGCTCGCTTCCGCACTGCGACGTGATTTGTTGCGCTCATTCCGACGCGATTGCATTACGGAGGGGCACGCCTACCCGTATCTGGCAACCTGCCTTTGATTTATAAGTGCCCGTCCGGAACGTCGTACGGCCGGCACAAGGGGAGGGGTAATATTTGCATGGCCGACTTGTATTTGCCTTAACTACATTATGCTCGGCCCAGGTCGGATATTTATAGGTCCGCTGTAATTTTCGGTTCGGGAGCACGTAATGAATTACTGTGCGGTGTGTATGTCAGGCGTGCCCTCCGCTCGGCCTGACAGAATATTGGAAACGATTTCTCATCCGCTCCCGAGATCCTACGTCGCGTGGCGGGATGTTCCCCCAGTCGTGAGGAATGCGGTAGCTTTATTACTGTGCGCTCTTATCGTTTTCAACCACCCGATTTGCTGTCCTAGTTCTTACTGCAAAATTAATGGACGGGGATACCTATGAGGTATACGAAACATGTCTAGTTTGATTGCGATGTGCCCCGAACAGGCACTAAGAGTAAATTCTGAAATAATTGCTTTGACGTTTATGAAATGTAGCCTAGACCACAACGTATGGAATGTCTGTTTCCGGACCGGCAAACTGGATCTTGCCAACTGATAGTGTCTGTGTGGAGGAGATAGGCGTGTAAGTACCATTTCCGCCCCTCTGCCGAGCGATTTAGTTAGAATAGACCATACGGGCTGCATGTGACACAACATAGAAAGTATTGGGAACGCAGATAAATCATTCGATTGACTCATTGAGCTAACAATGAGGACAGACTGCGAATGTTTAGCAGAGAGAAACAGTTATCATGGAAATGGCGGGAAATTTCCATAGGTATTATTTGAGGGTTCGGGAACTCACACAGTTAACAAGGGACGTATCCGAACGCGGAGGCTGGCCGAATGACAATCGGGCTGGGACCCTATGATCACGAAGAAGCAGCTGTGCAAGAAACTTTAAAATGCTAAGACTCCGCTTGCGTAATATTAGTCCCGAGATATGGTGCCCTATTTCAAACATTTCAATCGAGTCGACTTCAGTAATATATAAGTGCGCTACTGCCGAGAAGAAGGCTCCACACGGAATGTTACTTCTCTCCTCACCTGGAAGAGAGAGAATATCGGTAACTCGATTGTATACTGAGACAATGTAAAAGTCACAGATTTCTGGAGTAAAACTGAAAAAAATTGGAAATAAGACCTCAAAGAGGCAGTTTCCCGGCTTTCAATTCCTAGAGTAAAACGGAGACTGTTACTATCAAGCAAACATTACCACACCTGAAGAACCAAATCAAATGATACTGGTAACAATAAAGCTTATTACCACAGAAGAATCATGATAATGAGAATTTAAATTCAAGTACGTAGCATAAAATACAATTGTAAGACTTTTCGTATACGAGGATGTGCTGAGAAGTAATGCCTCTGAATTTTTTATTTCGAAACTGTTAATACTTTTTGAATCAAACAAATGTTATTAATATTCTACATTTTTATGCTTTATGTCTGGTTACTTATTTCCTCTACGTAATCACCCTGACGACGAACACATTTCTCCTGAGGAGGGACTGTTTATTGAATCCCTCTCTGTAGAATGTTTGTTGACGGAACCACAATTTCACGTCTGCTTGCACCGCTTATTACTATCAAAGCGAACTTCTCGAAGTTATTCTTTAACTTCTGGAAAGAGATCGAATGGGGCTAAGTCAGCACCGTATGGAGGATGATCGATTACAGTGAACCCAGGTGACGCAGCGCTCGTGTGTTTGTTCTGACATTGTCATGCTGGAGGAGAGGGTGCTCCATCTGTGGAGGAACGTTTTCTGCTGTTAGACACTAGATTACAGAACGCTATTCCTCGTACATCGACATAGTTACGTTACATATCATGTTTTACGCTACAATTCGGAGCCCTCAAAAATAGGTAAAATATTACACAGGATGCTTTTTCTGTCCAATATCTTGAATGTCTTACATCTACATCCATACCTTCCAAACCACTGCGAAACGCATGGATGAGGGTTATACACGTTCCTTTCAGATATGGCACGTTCGGTAGCTCAGATGGTAGAGCACTTGCCCGCGAAAGGCAAAGGTCCCGAGTTCGAGTCTCGGTCGGGCACATAGTTTTAATGTGCCAGGAAGTTTCATATCAGCGCACACTCCGCTGCAGAGTGAAAATCTCATTCTAGAAAAATGATTGCTTACATCCCTCTATGTGCGCTGTAATTAGTCTAGTCTTCTATTCACAGTACCTACAGTAGCGATATGTAGAAGGTTATAGTACGTTCCTAAACTTATCGCTTACTCCTGGTTTATGATACTTTGTAAGCAATCTTTCACGGGATAGTCTATCTTGAAGCACCTGTCCGTTCAAAATTTTCAGATTTTTGAGGACGCGCTCGCAACAGTCAAACAAATCTGTGACCATCCGTTCTGCCCTACTTTGTTTGTGATCGACATTCCTTATTAATCCTATTCCCACTACCTTACTAATGAAACGAAGTCTGCCACTAGTTACTACTTTCGACGAAGCCTATTACGTCATTACATGATTACATTTCACATTCCTGTAAATTGGTATACCCAAGTAATTCAACGAGTTAACTGATTCCAATCGTGACAGTATTGTAGCCACAAGATGTATCCTTATTTTGTTTTTACACTTATGAACATTTAATGCAAGCAGTCAAACCGCGTACCAGTCTAATTCTCAGTATTTGTGCAGTTTTGTCCAAATAGGACTTAGAAATAAGTACATCGTGTGAAAAAATTCTGACGTTATTATTCATCTTGTCTGCCACGTCATTATGTAATTCATGAACAACGAAGATCACATCACACTTCTCTGGAACACGCCTGAAGTTACATCTACATCTGTCAATAAGTCTGCGTCCAAAATAATATGCTGTGACGCTCCAGCCAATTCTCGGTTGATACCTTATGTCACTGTGCTACCGTTAATAAGCATTTCTGTGGTATTGAGTGATACGCTTTTCGCAAGTCACGAAATATTACGTATACCTTACTGCCTTGGCCAACGACTCTTAGGATGTCATGAGAGGTAACCCACAAGTCGTGTTTCGGACGACTAACGCTTTCAAAATTTACGCTGAGTAGTGTGCACGTAGCCGTTTATTTGGTATTTCCGATCTGTCGCCTCTGTAGATGAAAGTAATCATGGAAGATACGCCTCTTCGGGGAAGCGCTAAGCCAAACACACAGTCCAGTCACATTAATGTGCCGATAGCCCGCCCCCGGTAGCTGAATGGTCAGCGTGACGGATTGTCAATCGTCTGGGCCCGGGTTCAATTCCCGGCTTGGGCGTGAATTTTCTCCGTCCAGGGACTGGGTGTTGTGCTGTCCTCCCTATCATCCTCTCATCCTTATCGACTGCAGGTCGCCGAAGTGGCGTCAAATTGAAAGACCGGCACCCGGCGAACGCTCTGCCCGACGGGGGACCCTAGCCATACGATTAAATAAATAAATGTGATGACCTGTCAAAAGCCTAAATAACCACATTTTGATGCGCGGATGTGCAAGAAGAGACTCAGTGACGTTGTGAACGGCAGAGACAGGGTTGTGCAGCCATGCCGACTCCAGTGTCGTGTCAAGTTGCGGTAGCTTCCTAGGTTCAGCATCCATGGTGCGAACAACCTGACCTAGGCAGTCCCACAGATTCTCTACTAGATTTAAATCCGGGGAGTTTGGTGACCAGGGGAGTATGATAAACTCATCCTGCTGCTCTTCGAACTACACACCTGCACTGCGAACTGTATGACACTTTGCATTATCCTGTTGGCAGAAGCGATCGTACAGAAAAAAAAACCTAAATTTGGTGGACGTGGTACCCTAGGTATAAGCATACTTGTCTTGATCCACTGTGTCTTTTAGAAAGACGAGATGACCCAGAGAATGCCACGAAAATTTTTCTAGACCATAACGCTCCCTTCAACGGCCTGGATCCTTCCGATGATCGTTGCAAGCCCGTACACACTTCTGACCATCTCTCCGATGGAGCTTAATCATCTGAAAACGTCACCTATTGCCAGTCAGTGGACGTCCAGTTGCGGTATTGTCGTGAAAATTCGAGCCATCGTCACCGATGAACAGCAGTCAGCATGGGTTCATGCACCAGGCGCCTGTTGCGGACGCCCACACGCAACAACATACGCTGAATGGTCGTTGAGGAGACACTGCCTAGATGGCCCACAGAGCGTGGCTGTGTATAGACCAAATGGAATGTCCCCTACAGTCGCAGTGAAATTTTGCCAATACTTTGACCAAAGCCGCTCACACTTGGGTGATGCTGATCGGGAAGTCTTTGACGGACTGAAGTCAAATACGGATTGAAGGCTGAACTCGTTTCTGAGCCACTGAGCCGGCCGGTGTGGCCGAGCTGTTCTAGGCACTTCAGTCTGGAACCTTGCGACCGCTACGATCGCAGGTTCGAATCCTGCCTCGGGCATGGATGTGTGTGATGTCCTTAAGTTGGTTAGGCTTAAGTAGTTTTAAGTTCTAGGGGACTGATGACATCAGGTGTTAAGTCCCACAGTGCTCAGAGCCATTTGAACGATATTTTTGAGCCACTGACAGCTTTAATATTGGGTGGTAAGATCGCTTCTCCTCTAGTGTTGTAGGCATGATAGTCACTATTGTTCTCAAACTCTGATGCATTATTTATGACTAATTTCATAGATATATTATCATGGTGCATTTAAAATGCCTAACTCGTTGAAGAGATGTCTTCATGACGACCATAGGTGGACACTACATGTATTTCTTACTGCTCGCCTTTGTTCAATCAATAATTTCTTTCTAAGTAATAAGTTGCCCCAGAAAATCACTCAGTAAGACAATGTGGCCGCGCGGGGTAGCCCAACACCTTCTGATACACAGGCCTCACGGCGGAACTATGACGTCATCAGCGCTAGGCTAACATCTGCCGCTGCAAGACAGCCTGTGCGCTAGAGCCGATGAACGTGTATTTCTTTCGTGAAACCATAGCAAATTCACTGATCGTTAAATTTGCCCTTTACAGAGAAATTGTGCCGCCCTTGTATGATATCGCGCGCAATGTGGCACACTGATCACAACACAGTGTGATCTCCTTCTGTTGTGTTTAAAATCGTATGCAAAATCTGACTTACTTGTTAAGAAAAACGTCGCTACAGAAACCTAGATCCATTAGTCAGTAAATGACACTAACGGAGATACTTCGTAACAGTTAACAGACAGGATGACGAAATTATTGTAGTGATCACAAGTTTATTACTGGGGCAAAAATGTAATTCACTGCGGCATGAATGGCTCATCAATGATCGCATAGATATTGGAGATATTGTCACAGTGAGAAGTTTAATTACAAACGCTCATTTAACCAATGCAAAAGCGTGAAATAACTCATTTGTGGTGTACATTCAAGAACATAATGTATAAACCTACTCAAAGAACTGGTTATTTTAACCACTGCTTCCCAGTATATTTATTCCTTAATGAAATTTGTTGCAAACAATATGTCTCTACTTCCAACCAATAGCTCAATACATAGTACCAATACTAGGAATAAGAACAAACATACTGGAAGAATGTGGACTACATCTTTATATGAAGACAACAAACTCTGTATCATAAAAACCTGAGCACTAGTTGCCACATTTTTAGAATTGAATGCAGCACCCAAAATGTTACCTCCTGTGAAGTCTAAATAAGGTTTCAAGTGTATTTCATCTAACATTAGTGAAACAACATGATCTGATTCACAAAGAAACTGGAATTTCTGTTTTATATACATCAGAAACTTGCCACCTAGCTGCTCAGCTGCTGGGTTTGTTTGAAAATGTGAACAGATTTTATGCAGGGTATTAGGATGAGGTAGCACAAGATACTGTGTACTTCTTATAAACTTATAAGCATGTGGTGATATTGAAAATAGAATACTACAAAATATAATACAGTCTGTTGAGTATCTGTAATGGCTCTTGTGGACTCCCATTAGATTCAATTGCTCACATAAAAAATTTATTTTGTTACTTTCACTCTCATCAAAATGTTTTGCCATATCTTTCAAATAATCAGTAATGAATAGCAAGTGGTCTTTTCCAGTGCTACCATTGTTTTTCCTAGTAAAGTTCTCCAAGTTATCAATAGTGTTAATTAAGTCATTTAAATGGTTTATAGTTAAAGGGAACTTTCTTGTACCAATTTTTGAGATTACACTTTTACCCTCATATAAATACATGCTCAGGTCAGTAGTCAACACAACAGAACACAAAAGTGTAGGAATACCTTTGACGTCTATTAGAACAAAAGTTATGGAACTTTCTGACTTTATCAGATGCCAGTCATTAGGCAGCTTGATACCCTCTAAACACTTAACAAAACCATTAAAGTCCACAAAATGTCTTTCCTGTTCATACTGAGCATGAGTTGCTACACTCGCTGCAATAGCTATTTCTAAGTCTCTATTTTCTAGACGCTTTCGTCTCTCATCTCCACTTTCCCTCGAACAAGAAGCTGACGAAAGATACTTCGGACAGTTACGCAGAATGGATGGTATGGCTCCTGTTTTAAGGCGAGGTTTTGGAAGCGGCACAGAATATTTCTTCCCTGTGGAACTGTCGAAATATTCACTGTGTTTCAGAATGAGGTCTTCAGTGAAGTGGAGCTCGCAGACCTTGAAATAATGAGAAAATCTTTTATCAGCTACATGTAATAATCCCGAGGGGGTACTAATGCTAACACATGGGATTAGTGTCAGTTATCTTCAGATCAAATCGATTATTGTTCACTCGGTATTTCAGGTTAAAAGGTTAAAGCTATTCTTGCATAAGTAAATCACAGTTTTCCAGTGACTCAGTACAGTTGATCTTCTAGAGAAGGGCATCAAGTCAATCGAATTCAGCTGTTAATGAACATCTAAAGAGCGTGCTACTTAAATATGTGATTAGTTGCTCCCGCTCTCTAAATTAAAGAACATACACCCTGAGACAATCTAACTGAATTGTAAAGAACCTGAGCTTACCTTCGAATTCTGTGTAACCTGGAAATTTTCACGATGTATTGCAGATATCCATTTCTGCTGTAGTTCAGTGCTTTTAGGAAAAGAAAACACCGCTACTCGTGGCCCATTTTCGTAATTTCCTCTACAACGTGGAACACAACACTTGTACACCATTTCGAACGATTAAATCAAATCTCAGAGTTAAACGGAGATGTAATTTCGACGAATCAACCACTATACTTTGAAAGTAAACAGAACACAAGTTTTGTTTCCCGGGTAGGTTAGCCAACATAAACACAGAATTTCGAATTGCTTATAAAGGTAAATCCATACAAATTAAGCACAGCATATCACGGTGCAGATTTCTTATCGCATATTGCTTTGTAAACGGTGCTACTTTTTCTTGCAGTGCTTCATATACTCACTTTCAATTAAACGAAGAATGTATTCTACCGGTGCCTTTTGTTGCATGGTTGGTATGGCTATTAGATCCAGTTTTGGCCACCAGCAGCGCTAGTTGTAGCAAAATCTGTCTTTCCACCACTGGCCTAGTGAAAGTGACGTCACATGGCCTACTCGTCTTGGCTGGGAGGCCTGTATGTTAGAAGGTGTTGGGTAGCCGCGCCGTCTCAGGCGCACGCGCCTTCCACGATTCGCGAGGCTCCCCCCATCGGAGGATCGAGTCCTCCCTCGGGTGTGTGTGTTGTCCGTAGAGTAAGTTAGTTTGAGTTATATTAAGTAGTGTGTAAGCCTAGGGACCGAAGACCTCAGCAGTTTGGTCCCATAGGAACTTACCACAAAAATTTCCAAATAGCATTATTCAGCGAAAATTTGCAAAATATGTCAGGTTGTTGATTCGCTTCTTTCCCAGACTTGAAATTATACGAATAGAAAAAGTAATTGAGTTTAATTGCTTGAGCAGCTCAGTAACACGTTTCTTGCAGTTCAAGTTTTCATAAATATATACACCCAGTAATTCGGTGCTTTCTATCTATTAATTGTCTCCTTTTCATGTGCTAAATGAATTGCTGTTATGACTATTTGTTTTACAGAACTGGACATACCGTGTTTTCTCAGAATTACGGGAGAGTCCATTTTCAGGGAGCCACTCAATAATTCTTTAAAAATCATAATTAACAATCTCTTTTGTTACTTTTTCTCTAATGCGATTTATTATAACATTAGTATGGTCTGCGAAATGTATCAGTACTACTTGGTGAATGTTTGAATTATGTAGAATTATGCAACACAAATTCTTGCACTTTGTTTGTTAGGCATGATTGAAAATAGTTGTTAGAGTTATCAATTCCATAGCATTCACGTTTTTCAGGAGGGTAACATGATCTACGCAATGAAACGCCTTGGGAAGATCACACAAAAAAATCAACTGGAGAAATTTTATTAATTACGGCTTGCAGTATTTGATGAGTGAATGTTCGAGGTCAATTCAAAAAGTAACAGCAACCTATCAGTATGAAATGCAATTAATACGGCAGGCGTTTGAATCTCAGGGGAGGTGAAGATACATGCTTTCAGAAAGTTTCGACATATGCCGACAGATTGTATGACAAATTGAATAGGAAAGGCAGTTGAAACGAAATGGCATGGTCACGTCCCTAGCTGTGTGCGCCTTAGAAGTACAGCGAGCAGTAATACGATTTTTGTGGTCGGAGGGCATAAAACCTCGACAAATCCATAGAATGATGTTGGAAAGGTGTGAAGACGGGGGTGCACTAGTGAGAGAAGAGTGTACGAGTGGGTGATGCCTGACGTACCTGAGTCACAGACGAGCAACTCTCTGGTCGTCCCAGCTCAGCCGTTACTGGCTACAATGTGGGCCACGCTCACCCCATGATTCGTGAGAACCGCCGTTTTTCTGTAGAAGCTTAACCAAGGAACTTAGACTCAGTGCCGGGGCCGCTCATACCATTGTCAGTGAGGTTCTCAAGTTATGTTTTTTGTGTTCACGATGGGTACCTGGGATGGTCACAAGTGAACACAAGAAGAACCGTGTTCAGGCTGCCGCATCATTTCTGGCGCGATATAAATCTGAATGATACGACTATTTGAGAAATATCATCACAGGAGAAGAAACCTTGGCGCATCACTATGAGCCAGAAAGGAAAGACAGTCTTATGAATGGCGATACACATCTTCTCCAGCCAATAAGAAATTCAAGTCTCAGCCCTCTGCCAGATAGGTCCTTTTCACCCTCTTCTGGCATATGGAGCACTATCTCAAAGTGGTGAAACAGTAAACAGTGTCTGCTACAGCGATATGTTGGAAATGATGTAAAGTCAGCAATACGGAGCCGTCGCAGAGGACTTCTGTCTAGAGGCGTCCTTCTCCTTCACGACAAAGCGCGCCACCACACCGCCGCTGCAGCTCTTGTCGTCATTCGGAGACTGAGATTTCAGGTCGTACTGCGTCCGCCATACAGCCCTTATCTCGCTCCTTCGGATTACTAGGCGTTTGGGCCTCTGAAGGTCGCTCTCAGAGAGCGACGATTTGAAAATGATGATGAGGTTAGAGAAGTGGAGCACTGTTGGTTGCTGGCACAGCCGAAAACCTGTTACTGGAATGGAATAGAAAAATTGGTGCAACGGTATGAGAAGTGTATTGAAAAGGAGGGTAGTTATGTGGGAAAATAACACCTTGTTTGTATCTGTAAGTGAAATAAATCCTTCGGAAAGAATAGTTCGCTGTTACTTTTTGAATCACTTTCTTTTCTGATTGCCATGTCAAAATTTGCTTCTTTTTCCAAAACACAGCGAAATTTACAGTCTCACCTCACTAACATGTACAGACGCAATTGTGAGAGAATTCTGAAACAGTGGTTTAGTATGTCGAGCAATCCGGGATTTTTATTTCAGGCCCCTTACAGCGGTGGTTCATCCAAGACAGGCTACAACAACTTGAATTTTCACCTCAGTGTGCCGCCTCAACGTCTCTAAAGTCAGTCCATTTTTGCTATCATGCCTATTTGATAAGGGCTTTAGACATGGGAGCAACGTTGGAAAACTGGCTGCGCTGGTCTTATGCGATTTCTTCACAGATGCAGTGCACTTTCAAAGAATCGTCCCAACAATTTCTCAGCTGTCCAACAGATGGCTTCGCATATTCACGCTACGCCGTATCGCTTCTTAGAATTACGTCTAACTGTTTAAAGTATGTGAAAGACTTCAGAAGTTTATCACTGACCTGATGATTAGATGGTTTCAGATCGTTTTTCTATTTTCTGGGTATTATTCTCCACTTATCCACATTTAAAGCGAACATCAAGAGAAAAAGTGCCTGTGAAGTTCCCCACCTCATTACGATCATGTATCGACGATACTTTCCCGTAGAAGAACGTCTTCAGCGAACAATGAGAGTGATGTTCACTCCGCCTGATAAATCGTTAAGGAATACTGAGAGGATTTTAAGCCTCCGACAGCCTGTGCCGGCTCTTATAACTCTATGCAATCACTGAGTAACGTGGCGCAGTGGACTCGCGTTCGGGAGGACGACCGTTCAAATCCCTGTGAAGCTATCCACATACGGATTTTCCATGATTCCCCTAAACCGGTTAAGTCAAATGCCGCGATCGTTTCGTTGAAATTGGCTCGGCCGATTCGCTTCACCATCCTTCTGTTTTCTGAACTTGTGCTCCGTCTCTAGTCACTTCGTTGTCGACGGGACGTTAAACTGCAATCTTCTTTCTTTTTTCCACACAGCTCATGAATTTTTTCATTTCTCTGCGCTGATGCAACAGAAATTGGAGGTAGAAAATCGGGAGTATCAAAATATACAGTTATTTGCTGTTGTTGGATGTATAATTGTTTATAGCATAGCATGTAGGTATGAAATTAAGAAAAACTTTTGAGAAGCACCATAAACACTAATGTGCCAAAACGTGACGACCAGAGCTCACCGAGAGACAGGATCCTGTCTGGTGGGGTTGTGGGTAGTTGAACACAGTAAGGGAAGTACATATACTGTGCACAGAATGCTGTGGCCGCTGGATGCGCAGTCGGCTGGGGAAGTGTGGGGAGAGTGGCAGTGGTGGGGGTCGATCAGAGCTCTGTAGGGGAAATGCTGAGCGCCGGAGGGGAAGTGCCTTTCTAAACTAAGGCCTATGCTCAAATTGTTTGTAAATATCAAGTGCAGCCCCTCCACATCCACACTCACAGTACTGTCACCTCTGCCTTTTTTAGTGTCTAAGAAGAATTCCACCAAAATTGCAGTGATTTATTTTCGCTTGGCATGTTAGCCAACTGTGACTCTGAGAAAAGTGTCATGAGTGGCGAATTTTGAGTAAAATCTACACATTTTTCTGATTGCCATGTCAAAATTTGCTTCTTTTTCCAAAACACAGCGAAATTTACAGTCTCACCTCACTAACATGTACAGACGCAATTGTGAGAGAATTCTGAAACAGTGGTTTAGTATGTTTATTAAGTGAGGAAAAGTAAATTCAGCAGTTTAAGAACGTACAAAAAAACCTGTAATGTCTTCACATATGTTTTTCCAAAACCCATAGCATTTCTCATTTCACCAGCTATCGATGGCCCTTAAAACTTACATTCTATTACCAAAAAAGTCTATATTTATTGGAATAACATCGTAGATCATGAACGATATGGCAAAATACTTTGCTCTCTGCATGCTGTCATTTGTCAAAATCTCATTTCGATATCTAAAACCGTTTATGAAATATAAGGAATGTTGTGGATATTCCACTCTGCCTTTATCACTGGCTCGCTGTAATCGCAAATGAGTGTGCTACATCCTATCAGTTTTCTGGAGACTGGTGACAGACAGATACCACTACCCAAGTCTACAGAAAAATTCAATATGTTAGCTATATTTCGTATGCAACAATATATGACGCAAAATCATTGCGACCTCTTGTTTTTCATTGCACACTTTTCCGAATCTCACACAGTGTCTTATGTTCACATAAATATCACATTAACTATGACCATTAAAGAAATGATGGGCACATCACCATGAACGTGACATATAAAGCTATCGGTAAAGCAAAAATGAATTTTTTACCGAATAGTTTCTTTACGATCGTTTGAAAAAGATTATGGAGTGTTCGGTTCGATTCTGTCATCGCTGACCGGTTCATTTACTCTCATCATATTAGGGCCTGAAGTTAGTCTGTCACAACCGACCAGAAACAACACATACCACAGATATTACTAAAACCTTCACAACATAATAATAATGATAATAATAATAATAACTGACACTAATATTGATAACAATAATTAACAGAAACAGTTATAAAGAAAATAATAGTTGACACTAATAATGATAATATTAGCAAAGGTCATTAAGAATGTTTTAGTTTAGTACAAATGGTTCAAATGGCTCTGAGCACTATGGGACTTAACAGCTGTGGTCATCAGTCCCCTTCAACTTAGAACTACTTAAACCTAACTAACCTAAGGACATCACACACATCCATGCCCGAGGCAAGATTCGAACCTGCGACCGTAGCTTAGTTTAGTACATCCGAAAACGTGTTTAGTATTACAGAAGCGGAGGGAAAAAAGAAAGACGAGAATACTGAAATGACAATGACCATGCTTTTTAAGAAAGAAGAGAATTAAAAAAAAAAAAAACGTTTGCCAACATGGAGAGGAAAAAGTTGTGACAGAGGGGGAATGACGAGAGTGAGCTGTAGACTAGTTAATGGAAGAAGGTGGGCCATTCACTGTGCTTTGGAGTTTGGCAGGGATTTAATGTCCCTGATTTTTTGAGGAATATTTTTCCAAAGTTGCCTGCAGGTAAAGAAAATGATTTAGACAATACGGCTCTGTCGTGTGGTATGGGTAGACTTACCTCGACTCTCGTTAGACCTGTGCAACTAATCGAAGGCACTATGACAGCTGTGGATTACAAGCACATTACAGCGGACCACATGTAGCCTTTCAGTGCTTGCTGTCTTCCAGAATCGCCCTACAGTGATTCGAAGAGTATGGTAACGAGCACTCGTTGATGTCTTGGCCACCGAATTAACCGAATGGAACTCAACCGGCATGCTACCAGGTGTCAGATCCGCTCCCACAAGCCGCCAGCCCGTAATTTACGGGAATTACGTCACCTGTGCGAAGACATCTGGTGCCACCTCCAGTAACCTACCAAAGACGTGTTGATTTCATGCGAGGCAAAATCGCTGCTCTATTGCGTTCCTAAGATGGACCAATACGCTGTCAAGTAGGTGGTCATACTGTTTTGGCTCATCGATATGTATGTACGTATATTGTTGCATCCTGTCTGTATGAATAGGATAAATCACATAGGGCATATTAATCACGTATTTTTGTAGAGCTGTACAAAAACCTGAATCTTTCAACTCGCATACAGAAATACCTCATGAATATAAACCAACAAACTAGTGAAAGTGTTACGGCCTGCGGTATTTATGTAGTGTGGCCAACGGCGTCTATTGGTTTTCTCCCTCTATGCGCCACGCCAGATCTTTCAGACCTGTTGATCTGAACGGATTGAACTCATTGATCTTCAGAAAGTCGGTTTATTGTTTAACGTTTGCTGCGTCAGTGCAGGCCAATAGTTTCTTAAGACGTTGCTCTTTCACCTGCTTCTCGAACACCTTCGAGTTTACTTTTTACAAAGTGTAGAAGTTACTATTTCTTGTTACCCATATATTTTCCAGATACGTAACTTCCTGCATATCACGAAAGCTCTATTGTTGCAATTTGTGCTTAACAGCATGTTTTAGTTGCTAAGGGATGACACGTATGACACTCTAATTGTATTCATCATCGTTTCACAGCCTCCAGGCTTCTTAATGAGAACTCTTTTAAGGTTCGAGCTTGGAACCAGTACAGAAGAATAATCCGAATGCCACGTTCCAACAGACATTGCAGAATTTTAAATTTGTGTAGTTTTTAGGGAATGATTTTTTGATCATCCTGAATTTTGTTTTTTCTTCTTGTGTTCGGATCTTAGTTCCCACGGTACAAGTCATCTGACCACCAACATATTTATGTTTTGTGATTGTTACGTTTCATGGTTTTTGATTTCCGAAGCAACTTTCTGTGCTTCTTTAGTGACTATCATTAATTTTAGTTCTTTTATATTAACACATCAACTTATCTTTTTCTCGACCTATTTTCAGATTCTCTAACTTGAGTTTTAAGACTGCAGCAGTGTCAGGAAGTGCCAGAGTGTTGTTTGCAGTACTGCGTGCTGCTTAATTAGCTGTTTACGATATTTCAGACTCATTTTATATATTCATATCGTAAACGCAGATATGAAATGGTTGCCACTGTGGCGTTTCGTTCTCGTGTGTTCTTTGTTTTAACTGCAAAGGTTGAAGCAAGCAGAAAACTTCATGTCGCAAAGCAGTTACTAATCGGCAAAAATTAAACCAGCATGTTACAGTAGCATTTCTAAAACACGTTGGGCTAATCTACACATTATCATTGTATCGATCGGAAGTGAGGTACACACTAAAAATTCCTCTTTAAGTTCCACAGTGCTAAAAGCCTATCTGTACAAACGAAATAAGAAATGGCATATCAACAGCAGCTGCTCATTTTATTTGATAGTACACCTCTACATGGGAACTTCAGAAAGTAAGTTGCACACCAAACGGTACTGCAGTGGCTGTGTTGTTCAGAAGCAGGATGCAAAGTTGTGAACAACACAGGCACCGCAATATTGTTTTTATCTGCCGAAACCAGGAGATTGACTTTCAATTAAAGTGTCGCCCCTATACGGGAATGTTCATAATGGATATATGAGTGCAATTTCTAGACATATGGTTGACGACATGTGGAAGTTTGGGTCTGGGCATGAATCGCGCTCGGATAGCCTGACGGTAGAGCGACCGCTCGCGATTTGCAAGAAATCCTGATTCAAATCCTGGTATGGAATAAATTTTTTTTGTCGTCACTCCATTACACAGCTGATGGTTGTCAATATTCGCAACAGCGAATACATTTCATGTACGAGGGCCGTTCAGAAAGTAACCTCCGGTTGATTTAAAAAAATACACCAAGTTAAATAAAAATATTTTAATATATACATCTTACAACTACATCTTTGCACTATTTTTCTACATAGTCTCCATAGCGATTGAGGCACTTATCGTATCTCTTCACAAGCTTTGAAATTCCTTCTGCATAAAAATCACCCGCTTGTGCCTGGAGCCAGCCTGTGACCACATCTTTGAGCTCTTCGTCGTCATCAAACCGCTGTGACCCGAGCCATTTCTTTAAATGCATGAAGAGGTGATAATCACTTGGCGCCAGGTCTGGGCTGTAAGGTGGATGGTTGATAACGTCCCACTTGAAAGACTCAAGAAGGGCCTTTGTTCTGCGAGCAGAGTGAGGACGGGCGTTATCGTGCAAAAAAACGATACCGGAAGTCAGCATACCACGGCGTTTGTTCTGTATAGCCCGTCGTAACTTTTTTATTGTTTCACAGTACACGTCTTGATTAATGGTCGTACCACGTTCCATGAATTCAACCAACAACACCCCTTTGGCATCCCAAAACACCGTTGCCATCAGTTTTCTGGCAGAAAAATCTTGCGAAGCTTTTCTTGGTTTGGTAGGCGAATTTGAATGTGCCCACATCTTAGATTGTTCTTTTGTCTCAGGGTTCACGTACTTAATCCAGGTTTCGTCACCGGTCACGATTCTGTTTAACAATGGTTCTCCTTCGTCCTCATAACGTGGCAGAAAGTCTAATGCAGAGGCCATTCTTTGAGTTTTGTGGTGGTCGATAAGAATTTTGGGCACCCATCGTGCACAGAACTTACGGTAACCCAATCTTGCTGTCACTATCTCGTACAAGAGAGTCTTAGAAATCTGTGGAAAACCAGTAGACAACTCCGACATTGAGAAACGTCGATTTTCACGAACTTTTGCATCAACTGTCTGAACGAGTTCGTCAGTCACCAATGATGGTCTACCACTCCTCTCTTCATCATGAACGTTTTCTCGTCCACTTTTAAATAAACGTACCCATTCACGGACAACTCCTTCACTCATAACTCTTGGTCCGTACACGGCACAAAGCTCACGATGAATAGCTGCTGCAGAATATCCTTTGGCTGTAAAAAACCTTATGACAGCACACACTTCACATTTGGCGGGGTTTTCTATTGCAGCACACATTTCAAACTGCCACAAAAACTAAACTAGCGCAGGTACGACGTTCACTCGACCACGCCTTGATGCCGACTGACCTGTTGAGTGCGTGAACGCACAGATGGCGTCGCTACTCCCCCCACAACCCGCACTGTGACCAATCGGAGGTTACTTTCTGAACCGCCCTCGTAAATTACATGTGTCCTTCCACGCTAGGACAATTGCACAGCAAATGACGCATTGTCAGAACAGAGTGCATGATCCAGGTTTCCCGCAGACACAGTTCTGCTACGGTGCGCATAACACGTGCACCAGAGTGTGGGAGAGCAATGGCACTGCAGCTGGAAACGTGCTTCACGTTGTACACAAATCTTGAAATTCTGGTGATTTATGGACCAAATGAAATGCCGCACCCAGCCGTATTGAAATGGTGTCAACAGTTTGACCAAGGATGCACAGTCCTGGATGATGCTGAACAAGAAGTCCAGGTCTCATACCATACGATTTCCATCTTTTCGGCAATCTGAAAGAATACTTGCAGTGAAAGAAATTTGGCAACAATGCAGATGTCTATATGGCGGTTCTCTGATCAGTCCATGGGCACAGAGTGGATTTCTGACGTCGATGGATCGAACTATTGGTTGAATATTCTGACTATTATTACAGAGACATGGTGCAGAGACTACACTGGTCTTGTGGTTTGATTTGAAAGGGTACAGGCGACTATAAGTTTATATCCTGACACGAGTCGCGTTAGATTGTAAGCCCTCCACTTGTCTACCTGACCCAAGCATCAGCTGAATTGGTTGTGCCCTCTGACTGCGGGTTTTGTTGCTAGCCTGCATTAGAGGTTATCACTGTTATCAGAATCTAAATTAAACTCGAATTCTAAAATAATTTAATGAAATAGTGGCTGCATCATTATTGTAACCAATTATTGAAGGGTGATTAATATACCAGCAGGGGATTAATCTTTTATGAAAATTAAGGCATTTCATTCTAGAGCGCTGCATGGTCACCGATGGTATCTGTTCTTTCAGACCTGTCAGAAAGAACAGTTACCATCTTCATAGAGTTAAGGCTAACTGGCCATTGACCTTCTTCTTCTGTGCGGATGCATACGTATTGTCCGAACGGGATTCGGCAAGAAGGTCTGACGCGAGTAATGAGTGTAATGGGCAGGGGCGAGACTGTGATTCAGTTTGCCCTAACAAGCCAGAGCACCAAGACTGTGTCCCTTTCTCGGTGTGTAGCGTTATCTCACGCGACGGTTCTGGTGGAAGCGTCTGAAGTATTGCGGTGTATAACATCTGTAATTCGTTATCGCGGGCGTGAACTATGCGAAGTTGCGGGCTGGTGATCTGTTAGACGGATCGCAATTACTTTTTGATGGATCCCTGAAATCTCAGAAGATTCGAGTGCCTCATTCATATGGCAGTGCAAATCACAAGGAGATCAAACGTCAAGGCAGAAGACCTGATACAGATAAGATTGTCCTCAGCACAGCGAGTTGTCCTAGAGAACTGAGGTCTAAGCTGTCAGTACAGCTAAGGCTTCATTGCAGGCTCGCCATTCAAGACCAATGCCAGTGCAAAGCCACGCTCAGGATGAGAGTCACAAGAGCAACCCACTCATAACAAGAGTCAAGGTCAGAATCTCCTCTCCAGACTGGAGTCTGACTCCCTTTCCATCAAACCTCAGTAAACTCTCCAAAAGCATTCACACAATTCCCCCACAAGGGTTCTGTGCCAATCACATGAGCTCCACGTCTCTCCCCAACTCGTCTGCTCTAACGTTTGACCTATCGTAACCAAAGTTAATAATATTCTTTTCCCTACTGGAGAAGCAGTCAATCTCTGACACATGAATTCCTACACAGCGAGGAGAAGACATTTATACTCCTGAACTGTTTTTCCCACGGCCACTTTAGGCAGTATGTTTTGAGTTTTCATTTAGGCATCACGCGAACAACACACGTATCATAGAGATTGTTACCTGGACTGGATTAACGTTACAGCATCACTGACAGGGGCCTTTGCTAAACTAAAAGAAGAGCTCTTGTGTCCCAACATAGACCATTTCAGAGCCTCCATAAACGTTGCATTCCATCCCAAAATCCTTTTAAAGCCCTGAGGCTTCCCAAAAAAACTCAGCAGACAGAGGGACGACGACACCTGACATCTCTCTCGGTAGTGTTCGGTCCAATGTCAATATGAAACTCGCGAATTTTTATGGCCGCCATTCCTTTATACAACAGGCGTTTACGACACGGTCAAAATGCGTTGTCAGGCTACCTACTTCTCTCTTGCACCCTTGTCCTCACGGTGGCCAGAGGTGCCTAACACGTAGATCCAGGTAGGCCTCTTTGTCTGCACTCTGGTGCTATAAATCCTTAGGATCAGTGTTCTTTCCCCAGTGAGTGCTTTGAGATGCTCCTCTCCCCAATAGCTGCATGTGACTTCAAAGCTCCAAATGTCGACTGCAGTTTTTACTGTTAAATATCTCCTAAATGCCTGCTCGTTCTCAACTCCAGAAAAAACTATTGGAAGAAGAGTCGCTATAAAGAGCCCACAAGCATTTACAATGTACATGCTCCCATTAATGCCTTCTCGAGTTGGTAACTCCGCGTCGTCTCACAAAAATGATGTTTAGGATGTAATAACAACATTAAAGAGTGGCCTTGAATGTCAAAATAAGTGAGAACGTGACTTGTCCTCTTTCACTATGTCGAAAAATAGTGTCATGTATTTGTGGCACTTTGAAGTTTAGTGTAACATTCATTAGAATAATAATCACGTTTAAATTACTTTTTGGAAGTCCCTTCGTAATATGAAACTAATATAGAAAATTCGAAGCACCGATGCTTAGGGAGAAATCTCCGATTATGTATCTATCTCTTCCGACACTAAATTACATCACCAACAGTTCACAGCATCGCGCAGTTACTGTCCCAGGCTCTACCCAGGAACAGAGAGACAAAAAATGTTAATACAACAAACCTTAGCACATTGCATAAAAATAGCTACCGTCAGACGCTTTACAATGGTTTTCTGAGTGCAAATGTAGCCGGGATGCTCATTCACGGCATCAATAGCTACCCCGCTGTGGTCTTCTTCTACCCCTCTCCACAGTGTAACGAGGTGGAATAATGGCGTAATCCAGGTCGCCTGTCGATCGCATGAATCGCTGGCTGTACTTGTTCTTTTTTTGTGCGTTCATTGAGCGAGTGGAAATGGGGCAGTGAAAGAATAAAAAGGCGCGCCAACTCTCCGTTCGATTCTTGACTCGGGACGACTACGATTCAGGTGGTTTAGGCTGTGTTTTGTGTACGCGCAAGTCGGTCTACAACGACGTCGCGTTTCACTTTACGCCAGTGTTCACGTACTTCTCGTCGTGTGAAGGGATTTACATGTGTTTATCTGAAAGAAATGCTCCTGTGGTAAGAATATGTGGTTTGGGTGTGGCAGACTCATCCAGACTTACAAATCATATAGCCGCATGTCATCTCATCCAGGAGAACACACAGAACAATTTCTACTTCTTTTCCATCTGATCTGTCTAAGCTAACAGATGCAAAAGAGTTACACTTTTTTCTTTCTATGTGTAGAACCCCATTGCTACTCTTGCGCTGATACTATAGTTATTTCTTTTATTATCTACCCCGCAAGCCACTATATGGTGCATGACGAAGGGTACCTTGTGTTAATTACTATTCATTTCCTTTCCAGTTCCTCTCGCAAACGACTGTCTGCATGCTTCCCTATGAGCCCCTATTTCTATTGTGTTGTCTTCGCTGTCATTACTCAAGATGTTTGTTGGTAGCAGTAGGATCGTTTTGCAGTCTGTCGCAAATGTCGGTTCCCTAAGCTTTCTCAATAGTGTTTCATGAAAATAACATCCTTCAGGAATTTCCATTTTAGATCACGTAATATTTCCGTAATACTCGCGTGTTGGTCGAAACTACTGGTAACAAATCTAGCAACACGCCTTTGCGTTGCTTCCATGTCTTCCTTTAATCTGACCTTGTGAGAATCTCAAACACTCGACCAGTATTCAAGAATGGCTCACACATACTTACTGCGTGCGATCTCTTTCAAAGATGAGCTACACTTTCGTAGAATCCACCCAATAAACCGAAGTCCAACATTTGCTTCGCTACAGCCGACCTTACGTGCTCGTTCCATTTCATGTCACTTTTCAGCGGTTTGGTTATGGTTCTGGGATTTTGCACGTTTAGAGCAAGCTGCCATAGACCACATCATACAGGAATTACGTCTATGTAGTTTTGCATCCCACTATAGTCACTTAAAGACGGCACTGTCCCGTAAATCACAGCATCGTCAGCAGACAATCGCAGACCATTGCACTTGATATCTGTCAGGTCGTGTATGTTTACATGGCTTTACAATGGTTCAATGGCTCTGAGCACTATGGGACTTAACTTCTGAGGTCATCAGTCCCCTAGAACGTAGAACTACTTAAACCTAGCTAACCTAAGGACATCACGCACATCCAAGCCCGAGGCAGGATTCGAACCTGCGACCGTAGCGGTCGCGCGGCTCCAGACTACAGGGAGTTACAGTATGACATTTTAAAAATTTGGTAGAGTGTAGAGGATGAATTTCAATAAGTAGCCTATAGCTGGAAATGGTTAAATGAAGTTTCTACAGCGCTATACATTTTGTAGGCATTCAGTACACTAAATAGACAAGTGCAATTACCCTCGGTGGGGTCAGTGGTGGTGGGCTGGAGAGCCCAGTGGAAACACTACAGACAGCAAACAATGCTTAATCGATACATGCTCAGATCCTGGCCGGCGCTGATGTGTTGGCAGTGGATTCCGCCCTGGTGAGAAGACGATGTGTAGTCACCCTGCATTGCTGACAGCAAGCCCGTGGATCGCCGGTGGTCCCTGTAGACCATCCCTGTAGACCACTGCCATGACGTATGCAGCGCGCTACTTCTCCGTCTGCGATGGCGCTTGCAGTGGCCCCTCGACCCCACACGCATTCACCCTTGCAGAAGGTAGATGTGGGATTCGACCCTCTACCATCTGGCAGGAGTCGTATGGAGGCTGGCAGTAGGTGCGGACGGCAGGTTCAAAGTACTGTGGCACTAAGTCCCGTGAGGATCTTAGTGGCGGTGACGACAGGCTCGGCCTGGTTTCGAGTCCAAGGCACCTGCTGGCGATGCCCAGTGCTCTCGCTGACCGATGGGGAGCTGGCATCGGGGTGGTGCTGCTGACTCTGGACATGTCGCAACACTGCGGCTACCAGCCAGGATTATTCTCGGCCATAATGGCTATGTGTGTGAACTGTGATTGTGTGGGATAATTATTTATTTCTAATTTATGCTTCCAGTAACTTTTTTACTTTATGTTTAATCCAACATAATACAACGCGTTTCGAACATGTTCTGTCCATCTTCAGACGTTTATATATAAATACATACAGAGGAATGTTACTTAAAAATAGTCTTAAACTAGATTAATCTAGAACTCTTTCTCCATTGTTTGTTATTGTAGCGGCTGGTGTGGCATTTGGGGAGAGGGGGAGGAGGGTCACTGTCGGCGTCTTCCGAGTTTTCTACATCTACATCTACATCTATACTCCGCGAGCCACCTTACGGTGTGTGGCGGAGGGTACTTATTGTACCACTATCTGATCCCCCCTTCCCTGTTCCATTCACGAATTGTGCGTGGGAAGAACGACTGCTTGTAAGTCTCCGTATTTGCTCTAATTTCTCGGATCTTTTCGTTGTGATCATTACGCGAGATATATGTGGGCGGTAGTAATATGTTGCCCATCTCTTCCCGGAATGTGCTCTCTCGTAATTTCGATAATAAACCTCTCCGTATTGCGTAACGCCTTTATTGAAGTGTCCGCCACTGGAGCTTGTTCAGCATCTCCGTAACGCTCTCGCGCTGACTAAATGTCCCCATGACGAATCGCGCTGCTTTTCGCTGGATCATGTCTATCTCTTCTGTTAATCCAACCTGGTAAGGGTCCCATACTGATGAGCAATACTCAAGAATCGGACGAACAAGCGTTTTGTAAGCTACTTCTTTCGTCGATGAGTCACATTTTCTTAGAATTCTTCCTATGAATCTCAACCTGGCGCCTGCTTTTCCCACTATTTGTTTTATGTGATCATTCCACTTCAGATCGCTCCGGATAGTAACTCCTAAGTATTTTACGGTCGTTACCGCTTCCAATGATTTACCACCTATGGCATAATCGTACTGGAATGGATTTCTGCCCCTATGTATGCGCATTGTATTACATTTATCTACGTTTAGGGAAAGCTGCCAGCTGTCGCACCATGCATTAATCCTCTGCAGGTCCTCCTGGAGTACGTACGAGTCTTCTGATGTTGCTACTTTCTTGTAGACAACCGTGTCATCTGCAAATAGCCTCACGGAGCTACCGATGTTGTCAACTAAGTCTTTTATGTATATTGTAAACAATAAAGGTCCTATCACGCTTCCCTGCGGTACTCCCGAAATTACCTCTACATCTGCAGATTTTGAACCGTTAAGAATGACATGTTGTGTTCTTTCTTCTAGGAAATCCTGAATCCAATCACAAACCTGGTCCGATATTCCGTAAGCTCGTATTTTTTTCACTAAACGTAAGTGCGGAACCGTATCAAATGCCTTCCTGAAGTCCAGGAATACGGCATCAATCTGCTCGCCAGTGTCTACGGCACTGTGAATTTCTTGGGCAAATAGGGCGAGCTGAGTTTCACATGATCTCTGTTTGCGGAATCCATGTTGGTTATGATGAAGGAGATTTGTATTATCTAAGAACGTCATAATACGAGAACACAAAACATGTTCCATTATTCTACAACAGATTGACGTAAGCGAAATAGGCCTATAATTATTCGCATCTGATTTATGACCCTTCTTGAAAATGGGAACGACCTGCGCTTTCTTCCAGTCGCTAGGTGCTTTACGTTCTTCCAGCGATCTACGATAAATTGCTGATAGAAAGGGGGCAAGTTCTTTAGCATAATCACTGTAGAATCTTAAGGGTATCTCGTCTGGTCCGGATGCTTTTCCGCTACTAAGTGATAGCAGTTGTTTTTCAATTCCGATATCGTTTATTTCAATATTTTCCATTTTGGCGTCCGTGCGACGGCTGAAGTCAGGGACCGTGTTACGATTTTCCGCAGTGAAACAGTTTCGGAACACTGAATTCAGTATTTCTGCCTTTCTTCGGTCGTCCTCTGTTTCGGTGCCATCGTGGTCAACGAGTGACTGAATAAGGGATTTAGATCCGCTTACCGATTTTGTTGGCGAGCGGGGTGCACTCAGTCCGAGAACAATTGATTGAGAAGAAGCGGCACCGGTCACGAAAACTCTCAACGGCCGGGAGAGCAGTGTGCTGTCCACATGCCCCTGCGTATCCGCATCCGGTGATGCCTAAGGTTTGAGGACGACACGGCAGCCGGCCGGTACCATTGGGCGTTCAAGACCTGTTTGGAGGGTGCTTTTTTTTTTTGACAATGAATACGGTCCGTATATCACGAGAATTTCACTATGAATCAATGTGAAATTCAAACGTTTTGCCTGTAAGAATCATGCTGTTCCTTGTACACCAAGTGTGGAGTACGTTTCCAGTTGCCACGCCATTTCAATTGCACACTGTGATGCACCTGTTAGCCGCAATGCAGCAGAATTGTGTCTGCAGCAAACCTAGAACGTATACTCTCTTCTGAGAATGCACCACTTTTGTTACGCAATGGTCTTAGCGTTGGACGACATTTTCAGCTTTGCTTCTGAAGTTCGTACG
Source organism: Schistocerca serialis cubense (assembly GCF_023864345.2). Lineage (NCBI taxonomy): Eukaryota > Metazoa > Arthropoda > Insecta > Orthoptera > Acrididae > Schistocerca > Schistocerca serialis. The sequence continues at coordinate 447,574,483 of NC_064639.1, read as the reverse complement.
TAGTTGTCCAAAAACGACTCAATTTCGTAATCTCTTGACAGATTTTAAATTATCAGCAAATCTATCTAAACAGTTACAGATGTAAAATGTGGGAAAGTTTGCAAATATCGAATTATCTCTCTATAACCAGTTTGGTAGGTAGGTGCAATAAGGACATAGTTATTACCCACAGTAAATGGATGACAGATCACTAGATCCTTGACGTCAGGACGGCAAGGATGAGGCGGTTAGCGAAGCTGCATCGTGATGTAATACACACATCAAAAAACTTTTGCATCACTCCGGTTCCCAGAACTCAAATAACCAGCAAAAGAAAGTTTAAAATAAACATAAATAAATCATAAATTATCAATACTATTTGTAGAAAAAATCTACATAAAGGAATTCTAAATTCAACACATTAATATGTCAAAATAGTAAATTAATTAATATTAATCAATAACATAAAAATATTTTAACCATAAACCCCAGAATAATAATTCCCAAGCTGAGAATATATATATATATATATATATATATATATATATATATAAAGTATAAAAAGCTAAAAAAATTAAAGCCAAAAATCTAAAAGAAGACTAAGACATAATTATATTTATTAATCTAAGCTCACCTACCAAATTTAATGAAGGAGGAGCAGCTACACTACTGGCCATTAAAATTGCTACACCAAGAAGAATTGCAGATGATAAACGGATATTCATTGGACAAATATATTATACTAGAACTGGCATATGATTATAATTTCACGCAAGTTGGGTGCATAGATCCTGAGAAATCAGTACCCAGAACAACCACCTCTGACCGTAATAACGGCCTTGATATGCCTGGGCATTGAGTCAAACAGAGCTTGGATGGCGTGTATCCATGCAGCTTCAACACGATAGCACATTTCATCAAGAGTAGTGATTGGCGTATTGTGGCGAGCCAGGTGCTCGGCCACCATTGACCAGACGTTTCCAATTGGTGAGAGATCTGGAGAATGTGCTGGGCAGGGCAGCAGTCTAACATTTTCTGTATCCAGAAAGGCCCGTATAGGACCTGCAACATGCAATCATGCATTATCCTGCTGAAACGTAGGATTTCGCAGGGATCTAATGAAGGGTCGAGCCACGGATCGCAACACATCTGAAATGTAACGTCCACTGTTCAGAGTGCCGTCAATACAAACAAGAGGTGCCTGAGACGTGTAACCAATGGCACCCCATACCATCACTCCGGGTGATACGCCAGTATGACGATGACGAATACACGCTTCCAATGTGAGTTCACCGCGATGTCGCCACACACGGATGTGACGATTATGATGCTGTAAACAGAACCTGGATTCATGCCAAAAAATGACGTTTTGCTATTCGTGCACCCAGGTTCGTCGTTGAGTACACCATCGCAGACGCTCCTGTCTGTGATGCAGCGTCAAGGGTAACCGCAGCCATGGTTTCCGAGCTGATAGTCCATGCTGCTGCAAACGTCGTCGAACTGTTCGTGCAGATGGTTGTTGTCTTGCAAACGTCCCCATCTGTTGACTCAGGGATCGAGACGTGGCTGCGCCGCCCGGTGTGGCCGTGCGGTTCTAGGCGCTACAGTCTGGAGCCGGGCGACCGCTACGGTCGCAGATTCGAATCCTGCCTCGGTCATGGATGTGTGTGATGTCCTTAGGTTAGTTAGGTTTAATTAGTTCTGAGTTCTAGGCGACTGATGACCTCAGAAGTTAAGTCGCATAGTGCTCAGAGCCATTTTTTGAGACATGGCTGCACGATACGTTACAGCCATGCGGATAAGATGGCTGTTATCTCGACTGCTAGTGATACGAGGCTGTTGGGTTCCAGCACGGCGTTCCCTATTACCCTCCTGAACCCACCGATTCCATATTCTGCTAAAAGTCACTGGATCTCGACCAACGTGAGCAACAATGTCGCGATACGATAAACCGCAATCGCGATTGGCTACAACCCGACCTTTATCAAAGTCGGAAACGTGATGGTACTCATTTCTCCTCCTTACACGAGGCATCACAACAACGTTTCACTAGGCAATGCCCGTCAACTGCTGTTTGTGTATGAAAAATCGGTTAGACACTTTTCTCATGTCAGCACGTTGTAGGTGGCGCCACAGACACAGTCACCCTGACTGCTCAGAGATGCCACTAAACCAACCCAAAGATGTAACCAACTATGCACGAGGAGTTCCTATTAGATCAGTTCCAGTCATTCCACCAGGAAGGAGGTACACGGCTCGTGTTGTCTGTAGTTCAGCCATGCCTAGACGGTCAATACTGCGGTTCGTTCGCGTCCGCATTGTTACTTTGTACCAGGAAGGCCTTTCAAGAAGGGAAGTGTCCAGGCGCCTCGGAGTGAACCAAGGCGATGCTATTCGAATATAGTGGAGATACAGAGAGACAGGAACTGTCGATGACATGCCTCGCTCAGGCCGCCCAATGGCTACTACTGCAGTGGATGAACGCTACCTATGGATTATGGCTCGGAGGAAACCTGCCAGCAATGCCACCATTTTGAATAATGCTTTTAGTGCAGCGACAGGACGTCGTGTTACGACCCAAACTTTGCGCAATAGGCTGCATGATGCGCAACTTCGCTACCGACGTCCATGGCAAGGTCCATATTTGCAATCACTATACCATGCAGCTCGGTACAGATGGGCCCAACATCAAGCCGAATGGAACGCTCAGGATTGGGCTCACATTATCTTCACCGATGAGTGTCGCATATGCCTTCAACCAGACAATTGTCGGAGACGTGTTTGGAGGCAACCCGGTCAGGCTGAACGCCTTAGACACACTGTCCAGCGAGTGCAGCAAAGTGGAGTTTCCCTGCTGTTTTGGGGTGGCATTTTGTGGGGTCGAAGTTCGCCGCTGGTGGTCATGGAAGGCCCGTAACGGCTGTACAATACGGGATGCCATCCTCCGGTGGATGGTGCAACCATATCGGCAGCATATTGGCGAGGCATTCGTCTTAATTGACGACAATTCACGCCCCCATCGTGCACATCATATGAATGACTTCCTTCAGGATAACGACATCGCATCGACTAGAGAGGCCAGCATGTTCTCCAGACATGAACCCTATCAAACATGCTTGGGGTAGATTGGAAAGGGCTATTTATGGACGACGTGTCCCACCAACACTATGATGGATCTACGCCGAATCGCCGTTGAGGCATGGGACAATCTGGACCTTTGTTATCAAACCTGGATACTGCCTTCATTCATACATGACAATAACAAAGTCGCCTTCTTTCAAGCTACGTTTTAATGAATCTAGGCCCAGTGACGGTGGTGTTTCCTTGATAGGCTCGATTGTACCAACTTCTTCATCGAAATCTTCAGATTCATTTTCAGTTAAAGAAAGGTGTGAGTTAACATCAGAAGCAATGTCATCACGAAGACTGTAAGAACTAGCGTTATTTGATTCGCTTGCTGGTTCTTGCTTTCTACGCCGGGAGCCTTTTTTCGGCTTACGTGTAGAACTTGATGCGCTTTCAAAGTCCATTTGATTTTCGCTCTACTCATCAAACAACTTTGAACAAACACTTTTTCCAGATGGAACATCTAACTTCTTACGTTTCTGAGTTGGCCTAGTACTTTTTGTCACATCCTTCCTTTTTCAGCAAGGTGTTGTATGAAGCTTCCTCCAATTAGACTTTTCATAGGGCTGATGAAGTTACCATGTTAAGGCAAGCGTTCTATCAAAAGGTGTGATAACTGTATTTTTTTTTTAATCCAGTTGTCATATTTTCCTTCTTCTCTACGTACAAACAATCAACCAGATGTTTCAGAAGTTTAGGAAATTGATCGTTGGGCAGGCCTGTCATCGACTTTTTTTCCCACGAACTCAACATCTTACCTTGCGCCATTCCCTTTTCATAGGGCCATAGTAGGTGGCGTCCAATGGTTGGGTGATATGTGTCGAGTTCGGTGGCAGACACACAAACTTAACATCGTTATCCTCACAAGTCTTTACAATTTCTAAGTTGGTACAGGAGCTTAAGTTGTCCCCAGTCACAACCTTGACACCAGACAGCTTTTTCAACCGAGGAAGTAAGGTGTTCATAAACCAATATTCGTATGTTCCCGAATCAAACCACCACTTTTTGTTCTGCTGTACCTGGATCCTGCAGGACCGACTTCGGTCCATGTAGGCCATAAATGATCAGACTTATACACCACGTAGGGTGGTTACATTTCTCCACAGCCATTTCCACAAAACATTAAAGAAATATACGAATTTGTTGACACCACTGCTTAGGTCAATGGAGACGTCACATTCTGAGGTTCTAAATAACGAGAAAAAGATTAGATAAACGGCAGGAGGTTCATGAAACGATGAAAAAAGTATATTAACCAGTTTCGTTTGCTTCGTTATAAGCATTCATCTCTTGTTTTCCGTTGCGTAGCTTCAGTCAGCAGCATACGTATATTGCGTTATGGACGTGACACTTCATAAATTTTCTCACGGGGGAATAACCACGGTTTATAGGCGATTGGCAAGTATGCGGTACACAGAGGTGCCATGTCCGAGAGGAGCGGTGGTTCTAATGCGGCTGGGCGTCAAGACTGAGCTCGAATGACAGATAAGTTATCTCATTACATTGCAGCTATACTCCGTGCCAGAGTGGCTGGCGAGTGTTGGCATGCCAGTCTCTCGGTACCCATGGACAGACGTTTTCAAGGGATGTGAAATCTCGAGAACGTTCTGGCCAGTGCGTCAGTCGAACTCTCTATGTATCGAAGCAGGTCAGTACGGCACGCTTCTGGTAATGTGGGTTCTCCTCGGAGTCTCCACGCACACCAACGTCCATTGTGATGCCGTATGCAGAATCGGAACTCAGCTGTAAAGACGAAGTGGTGGCACTTCTGTGCTGTCGTTGCGCTCACGTCTATGGGTGAGCCTCTGCTATAGCGTCGAGGGAAGACGCAAAAATACCGCCGTGCTGACAGTCCGAGGCGCTCCATAGGTTATCGCACTTTTCGCATTTGTCTTGCCACAAAAAAGCCCTTTTAATGAATCAAGATATGTGACGTGACCGAGCCGTGCGTGGCTCGTGTTCGTGCCACATCTCATTTGACATCCTGTTTTTACTGTACTACCACCTCATTATGTTAATTTTAATTACTGGTGTCACTGAGTTGCCGCCTTGCCTGCCCGTGAGCGGCAGCAGCGGCGGTTATCAATATAAACCCTGGCGTATTATTTTTGCTGACTGCTATTACTTCCTGTTTGTCATGTGTTCGGAGTTAGTTCGGATCTGCCAGTGAGGTGGGTGGCGCTAGCAGTGCAGTTCGGACCTGGCAGTGTTTGACTTAGGACGCGGCAGAAGTTCAGTCAGGGCGTGGCTGCAGTGAGGTCCGGACAGCCATGACTCGCCCGACGGTTGCCGATACATATCACTTGAGTGCTGACCACCTTGGTTGGTCGTCGATTGGTTGTCTTTTGGGACGACGTGTATGTTGGCCGGCGATCGCTTATGGGTTGCCTGCGTGTGCCGACTCGTGATTCGTACTTGTTATTGCACAGTCGCTGCCATCAGTATTGTCTAGCCCTTCGTGCAAGTGTTCGTGAAACTGTAACTTGTGATGTCGACTGCTCAGTTATTTTAGTGTTGTCTCCGTGCTGATTTGTGGCAGTCGGTCGGTTGGCGTGGAGCAGTGAGGAAATCTCCACGGGGCGTGGTTTGGCCAAGCCCGCTGGCGGTCTCTATGCAGTGTCGGAGTGTGTGGGGCTGTTCCCATTGCTACGAGGTCTGTGGTTCACCGACCCTGGTCACGAAAGTTGAGATTGGATTTAATTTATTAGCAAAAAATGGCTCTGAGCACTATGCGACTTAACTGCTGAGGTCATCAGTCGCCTAGAACTTAGAACTAATTAAACCTAACTAACCTAAGGACATCCCACACATCCATGCCCGAGGCAGGATTCGAACCTGCGACCGTAGCGGTCGCTCGGTTCCAGACTGTAGCGCCTAGAACCGCACGGCCACTTCGGCCGGCTAATTTATTAGCAGGTCAAGACTGTTCACATTGTGCCGTCTGGTTCTCGTTGTTGGCTGTTGGGACGTTCCCGCGAGCAACAACGTGTGTGTTCGAGTTGGCGAAGGTTTAGCCACCGTCCGGTGGATCTAACTGTATTTGGTTATTTGCAATTGAAGTGCCCCAGTGGAATTTTCTGTCTTGTGGCCGTTAACGTTCCGGTTACTTGCCCTGGCCGTTGACGTAAATTCAGGGTGTCCTTTCCTCACCGTGTTGTCGCTATCCAGTACGGTGTGTAGTTTGACAGCTTAATGTATGCTTGCTTGTGGGCGTCCATGCCCTTTAGGTTTTGCATTGAACTCCCGGTTGTGTGCTGGGCAAGTGTTGTGTAAGTTACCATGTCGGTGGGGGCGTTGACTGTCTGTTGGTTGGGTTGTCGTCGGATTGAGAATGGTTGGGCCGACTGCCTATCTCACCTAAGTGATCGTCAGTATTTCAAGTGCTGGCCGACCCCCCGAAACTTCTGAGCGCCGTTAGCTGCACTGCCTTTTCTTATTTTCTGTCGTGTGTATTTGTATGGCTCATAACCGATGTTTTGAATTAAAGTTGAATTGTTTTTAGTCGTGTTTGAGGTCATGCGGCCTTCAGTCGTTTTCAAAATAAGGATACTTGTCTTTCGAGCATCAGACTGTTTGGGGCATTCAGCCTAATTGAAGGTAAGGCCTTCTGCCTTGTGTTTTTTTATTTAATTTTACGTTGTGTCTTAAATGATGGGCCTTCAGCCGTCTTTAAATTAAGGTTGTTGCTTTACAAGTGTTAGATTTTGGGCCTTGAGCCAAATTGTAGACCTTACTTAACGTGACGCCTCCTGCCCTCTAAATATTCTCTTTGGCGTTTGAATTTTGGGGTAATGACTTTTAGCCTTTTTTTTAAAAAAAAAATTAAGGTAGTTGTGCCCTTAAGGCATAAGATAGTATGGCGTATACAGCCGATAACGAAGTTCAAGAATTTGTACTGTAATCTTTCGTCAAATAAATAAAGTTATATGTGTTCGAGTGTAACTGACAGCCGCTCATTGTGGCCCCTTTCCACAATTCCAACTACCTGTCCTGTCCTGCGGGTTTTGCAGGGCGTTTCAGTGACCTTCGGTCCAGTAGTACAGAGCGAACAAACTGTTCTCCAGAGCGTTTAGTGGCGTTTTGCCATTGAGATGCTGTATTGCGTTGAATATGGCCGTGCTAATCACATTGATCCCTTATTCACATAAGTTAAGGAAGCCTGACCAACGCGAACAGCAGTAAACTATAGCTTCGATAGACCACGATCCTGCCATTATGTACTAGTCAACGTTCGCCTTCTCCCACGAGGAGTAACACTATTGTTTCACAAACAACTGAAGTTCAGTTACAATTTCTGAATGAGCAACCTACAGCGTAATCTTTCCTTACCATTTTGCCCGCTGCTTCGCACTTGCAAGCATTTACCTCTGTATGTTTACACCGCAATTCACAATTTAAGTGCCTGACTGAGGGTTCATCAAACCACCTTCAAGCCATTTCCCTTGGGTTCCACTTTCGAAAGGCACGTAGGAAAAAATAGCACTGTAAATCTTTCTGTGTAAGCTTTAATTCTTATTTTATCATGATGATCATTCTTCCCTATCTAGGTGGGCACCAACATAATATTTTCGCATTCGGAGGAGAACGTTGGTCATCGAAATTTCACGAGAATATAGTGCCGCAACGAAGAACGCCTTTCTTTTAATGATTGCCACTTGAATTCGCATTTCACATCCGTGGCGCTCTCTCCCCTATTCAGTGATAATAGAAAACGAGCTGCCCTTCTTTGAACTTTTTCGATGTCCTCCGTCAGTCCTATCTGATGCAGATCTCACTAAGCACAGCAGTACTCCAAGCAGTCTCTTTAGTACGTTTGCTGCACTTTCCAAATATTCCACGAATAAATAGCACTCTTTGATTTGCTTTCCCCACAGCATTATCTAAATGATCGTTCCAATTTAAGCTATTCGTAATTGTAATCCCTAAGTATTTATCTGAAATTACAGTCTTTAGATTTGTGTGACTTATCGTGTAACAGATACTTAGCGGATTTCTATTAGTAGTCATGTGGATGACTTACCGCTTTTCATTATTTTGAGTCAATTGCACACTTTTCACACCATACAGACGTTGTATGTAAATCATTTTGCAGTTGGTTTTGATCATCTGATGACTTTGCAAGACCACAAATGAGAGCATCATATGCAAACAACCTAAGAGAGCTGTTCAGATGGTCTACTATGTCGCTTATGTAAACAGGAACAGCGGAAGGACTATAACATTTCCTTGAGGAACGCCCAGATATTGTTTCTGTTTTACTCGATGACATTACCTCAACTTCTACGAACGGCGACGTTTCTGACAAAACTCACGAATCCAGTCGCACAACTGAGACGATACTCTACAGGCAGATAATTTCATTAGAAGTCGCTTGAGAGGAGCGATATCAAAAGCCTTCGTGAAATCTAAAAATATGGAATTATTTTGATATGCGCTGTCGATAACACTCATTAGTTCAAAGATTAAAGAGCTATCTGTGTTTCACAAGAACGATATTTTATTTGTCAATAAATCGTTTTGGTTCTAATGGCTCTGAGCACTATGGGACTTAACTTCTGAGGTCATGAGTCCCCTAGAACTTAGAACTACTTAAACCTATCTAACCTAAGAACATCACACACATTTCGAACCTGCGACTGTAGCGGTAGCGCGGTTCCAGACTGTAGCGCCTAGAACCGCTCGGCCACTCCGGCTGGCCAATAAATCGTTTTCTTTGTGGTAATTAGTAGTGTTCGAGCACAGGATATGTGCCTGAAAATCAACGCATCCAGTCTTGTGGCATGATTTACGACTCCGAAACACGCTGACAAAATCACTGTGTCGCTTTGATGCTCATTCTCGCTGCCTGGTTGTCCGCTGAACAACGCATATAAGAGACGTATGTGGTTCATACTTTTAAAGTACCAAGTCAACTAAGTGCAGGAAATAAAGACCAATAGGTCGTTTTAAAACATGTAGACAAGTCAGCACTTCCAGTCCCCCCTCCCCATCCCGCTCCTTTTCCTAGGAGTAGTTGGAGTATCCCCCCCCCTTTCCCTCCCCCACACACCAAAAAACTGGTTCAAACGGCTCTGAGCACTCTGAGGTCATCGTTCACCTGGACTCAGAACTACTTAAACCTAACTAACCTAAGGACATCACACACGTCCATGCCCGAGGCAGGATTCGAACCTGCGACCGTAGTAGCAGGACGGTTCCAGACCGAAGCGCCTGGAACCGCTCGACCACAGCGGCCGCCCCCCCCCCCCCCCCGCCACACACACAGTATTTGTATGCTAATTATGTCATGCATACACTAAATCTGGTTGAAATTGCTACAGGTATTCCTTAGTAATGATTTTACGTCGCCCCTTTTCACCCTCCCCCACCCCATCTCAACGAATGGGATGCCAGGTATATTTTCACGCTAAAATTTTCCAGATAGCAAGTGATATGAGTGCAATGTTTGGTAGAAACTGCTTTAGGCGTTGGTCTGTCACTACCTTTGGATTAACATTCCCCCCCCCCCCCCCCCTTCAGCACTACCCCCATCCCCTCACCCCGTTCTCCAAAGGGGAAACATACACGAGGTTGTTACCAATGATCTTAGTGAATCAGAAAACTATTGATTCGATACTAATATTGGTAGTTATGCAACATTTTTACATGTCATGGCTTTCCACACTCCCTCCTAACGGTGGTAGCGGTATGTTACCCACCACAGTATTTCTGTATAAGTAATGAGTGATGTATATTAAAAACGTGGTAGAAATTCCTTCAGACCTTCCTGAGTTACGCTCATATGTCCCCCCCCCCCCCTCCCTTTTTTTTAACCCAAGGAGGATACGTGTAGCATTCGTACTTACTTACATACTTACATTTTTATTAAGTAGATCGCTTTACCTCACCCTACTTTGTGCGATGCCAAATCACTTGCGTATCCAAGCTTTTAGTAAACTTATTCCAATTTAACGTTTGTTGCAAACTTCCTTCTGGATGTTGGAATTTTAATGGTCAGTTCTTTACTTGTCCTCATTTCGTACGAGTGTTTCGGTGTAGCGTAGAAAAGCGAAAATTTCCGAAGCCACCCTTACCTGTTCCGGCCAACTTGAGTATTCCCTGCAGGCAGTGTGATGTGAGATGCCGCGCTTAACTCTCTGCTAGGAGACTGGCATGTCGCGAATCAGGGGCCGCCATCGCGGGTCAATAAGGACACAGGTCGTAATAAAGGACACAAATAGAAGCATTTCCCCGCGCTCAAATTTATCTCGAGTCATTTGAACTGATGTCGCCATCGCGATATCGATGAATTAAAATTCCTCGATTTAATAATGCTCGGCTGTACGTCACAGCGTGACAGGGCAGCTGTCTCTCACAAGCGACAGTACCTGAAACCCGCTCTAGTATCCGTTTTGTACAGAGAGGTGGGAGGAAGGGGAAGTCCGCTTTAATGGTTACTCTGAAGGGGGGGGAGGGAGGTTGGAGGAGGCTCTGCTCAGGAGGCACCGGACAGGGCTGGTGATGGATGGGGTTCCTGCTACAAATAACTGCCCGCTCTGTTCTACCTGAGGGATGGCGTGCCCTGGTGTTCCGTTCCCTCATGTAAGAGTAAACGAAGCGCCCTTTCACATTCTGCTTTGATTATTGAGAAATTAGGTCAGTGTGATAGGTACGTCCAAGAAGTAATCCTACTGGCGCAGACTGAAAGTGTTTCATAGGAGTTGACGAAAACCAATCACAACGACGTATGTCAGTACACATTCAACAAGCTATTTCGAAGCATTTAATTAGAGCTCTCACATCGTCATGGTTAGCAGACGTACAACTGATTGATTTGTGCAATACGCACTGAAGAGCCGAAGAAACTGGTGCACCTGCCTAATATCGTGTAAGGTTCCCGCGAGCACGCAGAAGTGCCGCAACACGACGTGGCAGGAACTCGACTAATGTCTGAAATATTGCTGGAGGGAATTGACACCATAAATCCTGCAGTGTTGTCCATAAATCCATAAGACTACGAGGGTGTGGAGATCTTTAATGAACTCCATGTTGCAAGGCATCCCACATATGCCCAATAATGTTCATATCTGAGTGAAACTTCCTGGAAGATTAAAACTGTGTGCCCGACCGAGACTCGAACTCGGGACCTTTGCCTTTCGCGGGCAAGTGCTCTACCATCTGAGCTACCGAAGCACGATTCACGCCCGGTCTCCACAGCTTTACTTCTGCTAGTAAGGCAATGGTCCCGAGTTCGAGTCTCGGTCGGGCACACAGTTTTAATCTGCCAGGAAGTTTCATATCAGCGCACACTCCGCTGCAGAGTGAAAATCTCATTCTGGATTCATATCTGAGTGTTCGGTGGCCAGCGGAAGTGTTCCTGGAGCCACTCGGTAGCAATTCTGGACACGTGAGATGTGTCATTGTCCTGCTGGAATTGTCCAAGCCAGTCGAATGCTCAACGGACATGAATGGTTGCAGGTGATCACACAGGATGTTTAAGTATGTATCACCTGTCAGACTCGTATCTAGTCTTATCAGGGGTCGCATATCACTCCAACTGTGCACTCCCCACACCATTACAGGGCCCCCACCAGCTTGAACATCCCTTGCTGACATGCAGGGTCAATGGATTCATGAGGCTGTCTCCGTACCCGTACACGTACATCCGCATCTCGTTTGAAACGAGACTCGTTCGACCCGGCAACATGTTTCCGGTCATCAACAGTCCAATGTCGGTGTTGAAGGCCCGTATCGATGATGTTTCGTTAAATGGTTCACACGCGGACACTTGTTGATGGTCCAGAATTGAAATTTGCAGCAATTTGCCGAAGGGTTGCACTTCTGTCACACTGAACGATTCTTTTCAGTCGTCGTTGGTCCCGATCTTGTACGATCTATTTCCCGCCGCAGCGATGTCGGAGATTTATTGTTTTACCGGATTCCTGATATTCACGGTACACTCGTGAAGGCGTTGCCGACCGCAGAGCCGTATTCTGCCTGTTTACATATCTTTGTATTGAATACGCATGCCTATACCAGTTTCTTTGGCGCTTCGGTGTATTTGATGACCCTGAACACAAACGAATTCAAGACACACTTCACTTGTTCCATGTAACGGAGGTGAAAATTGGAGAGGGAGAGAGAGGTTTGACTAGAGTAAGCTGGTTCAACTGGATGTACTGAAATTACAATGAAATCCAGACCATTAGTTGTCTACAGGCGTTAATAAATACCAATGGGGACAGTCGAAAATGTGTGCTTCGATTGGGACTCGAGCCCGGGATCTGCTGCCTATATGGCAGACGCACTATCCAACTGAGCCATCGAGGACTCAGGGGATAGTGCGACTGCAGGGACTTACCTCTTACTGGAAACAGTAGATTGACTGCCGCCGGTAATGAGTATAGTGGGGAGAGGTACTACAAATGTAGTGTGTGGACAGTAAGCTGGAAATGTGGGTCTCTCGGGGACCATGTCCTTGATAAGTCCCTGCAGTCACACTATCCTCTGTGTCCTCGATGGCTCAGTCGGATAGAGCGTCTGTCCTGTGAGCAGGAAATCCAAGGTTCGAGTCCCGGTGGGGGCACAAATTTTCAACTGTTGTCGCTGATATTTATCAACGCCTGTAAGCAGCTGGTGGTCTGGATTTCATTGTAATTTCATCCATCAAGAGCTGCAAGATCACCTCTGGCATCTGTTCTCTCGGATATGCCCGAAAGAGCAGATACCAAGAGCAGTTTAATAGACACAACAGCTATACATAACTGAGGATGTAGTCATCAATATTCTCCTTGACTATTTACAACAGTCTGCCAATGTTAGGGTAACTTTTCGATTCCGCGGCTGTAGAAAACACGTGGTTTTGAGGCGAAGGATTTGTTGAGCGACGTTCGGAGAGCATTTTCATCCGGAAAGCAAGTTCCTTGAAGGTTGTTCGATAGAGAACAGGAAAGATGAAAACCTGAGGGCACAAAATCAGGTGAATACGTTCTGAAAGACTTCCCAACTCGATTCCTGTATAGTGCTTCTTGTCAGCGTAGCAAAATGCGGGTTGAATTCATCTTGGAGTAGTATCACTTTACGCAGTTCTTGTTCTTGGACTGCGCCTCCAAGAAATCTCAATTGTCGACCGTAAACGTCAGCAGTGATGATAATACCTCGGGGAAGCAATTCGTAGTGCACCTCACCGTCGCTATTCCACCAGACACATGACATTATCTTTTGTGGATGCACGCACGTCTTTGTACGGGGAACTGATTCTATGTTTGAGCTCATCCCTTCCTTTCTTTCCCTTATGTTGTGATAAAGACACCATTTCTCGTCAACAGTAACGATACACGGCAGGAATGCTTGGTGTAGTCCACGAGCCAATTGATGACGAGCAAGCAGAGACGCACGTATGGCCACTCGCTGAGTTTTGTGATTTTGGCTCAAAGCATGCCGTACCTAACTTCGGACTTTTTAACCTTCCCGAATGCGTGCAAATGTCGCACAATGATGGAACGAACACTATTCATTACATTTGCTAGTTCTCTAGTTCACTGACGTGGATCATTGTGGATTAATGCGATTAAATGATCGTCATCAAGCTCCGAAGATCTTCCTGGACGTGGAGAGTCACCAATGTCAAAACGATCCTCCTTAAAACATGGTTCAAGTGGCTCTGAGCACTATAGAATTTAACATCTGAGGTCATCGGTCCCATAGAACTTAGAACTACGTAAACCTAACCAACCTAAGGACATCACACACATCCACGCCCGGAGCAGGATTCGAACCTGCGACCGTAGTGATCGCGCGGTTCCAGACAAACGCCGAGAACCGCTCGGTCACAGCGACCGGCTGATCCTCCTTAAAACGAGAAAACTATGTTCTTACCGTGCTCTGCCCAATGGTATTATCCCCATACACGGCACAAATGTTTTTGGCTGTCACCCACAGCTCCACTCAATACCTCCAAATGACAAAATGTCAATATGTATACTCAAACAGCAACAGCGAACTACAAATACAAAATGACAGTCGATAAACAAACCAATAGCAACCACAATACCAACATGCAAAACAAAAACGTTACGAACTTACGCACCAACCTAATAGAGCGCAGCCGGCCTCTGTAGACGAGCGATTCTAGGCGCTTCAGTCCGGAACCACGCTGCTGCTACGGTCGCAGGTTCGAATCCTGCCTCGGACACGGATGTGTGTGATGTCCTTAGGTTAGTTAGGTTTAATTAGTTCTAAGTCTAGGGACTGATGACCTCCGATGTTAAGTCCCATAGTGCTTAGAAACATTTGAACCATTTGAACAGAGCGCAATAGTTATGGAAGGATTAAGAGGCTTGTACAAGGTAGTTTATAGTGTTGAGAGCTGCGTCGAACCAGTAGGACTAAAAGCAGAAGAAAACGGTCTCACACAGTCTACGTGATACCTAACTTCTCACTTCCTAAACATACTTTTGTATCTCTAATGTCACTTTCTTTAAGTTCTGGAAAGACTCATGGAACCTATCGCATGCTCGGGATACTATCAGACTCAAGATCAATTACTTTCATGTTTTGTGCTTGTCGCCACAGTGTCATAACATGCTGCGTACAGCAAGAGTTAGGGAGTGATGGATAGGAAAATCATTTATTAGGCAATAACCCTGGCGTTAGAGTGCAGACATTCTGAGACACCATGAAGAAACAAAATCGGGATGATTGAATGAAAAACTGAACCCAAATGAATACACTAATGAATTGAATGTAATAACTACTACAGTACCTTGTTCTTCAACAAAAGTGTGGTTGATCTTATTGTTTCACTGGTTTGCTGCTCACATTCGTTTATCAAGGAGTAACTATAACATTGATTGCCATTTGACAGGTGTCTCACGTTATTCGGCGAATTGTGCTACTAATTACCCCTCGGACTTCTTTATATGTGTTTAAATTTTGTGCTATTCGTCAGACAAAAAAGTGGAAAAAGAACGAACAATTGTAATACACTCTTGATTTAGATTTTAATAAATGGCAAATAAAACGAAGGGTGTTCGCAACATTTTTGCAGTGTATAGGAAAATTGAACTGTGATTTAGAAACTGTGATAAAAAGTTAATCTAAAACAATTACAGATATCAGTAACTTTTATTGTCTTCCACCGTGTATTTAAAGGACCCATATCCTCATATACATGTATATCAGTAGATTAAATTCAGATTTCTTCATCTAGATATAGCCATTTGTTTATATTCATCTTCATTTCGACACAAATGGTTGCTCTGTGTCATTTTTGTCCTAATATGGCACTGAAGTCATGCTTCGCTAACAACGAGCTTGTTGCCTGCAGTTTCGCCTTCATGTCTATTTCACCTACACTTTACGTATTTCACACTTGTGTCTTACAAGTATTGCATCTGTATTTTTGAAAATTTAGACCTGCAGTTTCATCGGAATCCTGAGGAAACTTGTAATTTTTCCTGGGGGAGAAGTATGCAGAAAGTCATGTACAATGATTCGTCCCTAATTCTTTGTAGGCGACTTTAATATCGTACCCGAGATTCAGCAGCCTGCAATGTTCTAGTTCGTATCCTCACTCCTTCTAACCAACGTCCAAGTTGATCTACAGGTTCGCCAGCCCTCATTGTGGCGACATACAATATTGAATAGAATTGGGGAGAAGCGGAGTTTGTGGCACAACTTGACAAGAAGAAGGGACCTGTTGGTAGGACATGTTCTGAGGCATCAAGGGATCACAAATTTAGCATTCGAGGACAGCGTGGAGGGTAAAAATCGTAGAGGGAGACCAAGAGATGAATACACTAAGCAGATTCAGAAGGAGGTAGGTTGCAGTAGGTACTGGGAGATGAAGAAACTTGCACAGGATAGGATAGCATGGAGAGCTGCATCAAACCAGTCTCAGGACTGAAGACCACAACAGCAACAAAAACAGTATTTCCGTGCCTGATGATGACGGTGTCGTTGATAAAGTGTTTAGTAGTTGAGTATTTATAGTTTCCTTTGAAAGTAATGAACAGACTCCGTTTCATTTGAGGCACAACGAAAAAGTAACTGTTCTTTAGAGAAATAGGACTGTCGCTGGCAGCTGTCTGATTTTCCGTTATTTTACATAAAGCGTCTCTAGGGAGGACGTTAAATGTATCTGTGGTATTCACGCATGTTGTATGACCTTTGGTCCAAGAAACACCGACAAAATTATTGTCTCGCTGCAGTGCATCGAAAACACAAATAAGAGACAGATTGCAATTAACTACAGGAAATGAATACCATAGTTCGTCTACTGAGATTTTTAGTTGTCAACACTTCTCATCCACACCTCCAACGCATAGCGGTAGTAGGGTGATGCTACTCCCAGTATTTTCATACAACCAATGAGCTATGTATGTACCAAATTTGATGGAAGTTGCTTCAGGCGTTGCAGAGTTATACTTTTCTATGTTATACCTTATCTCCACCGCCAGCCATAGGGATGCAGGGGATATCTTACTCTCGCGGTTTCTTTCCGGATAGCAAGTTATGTGTGTGCCAAGTTAGGTAAAAATTGCTTCAGTCGTTACAACCAGTGAGGCATGTGTATACCAAATTTGCTGGATGTTGCTCCAGGCGTTTCTGAGTCACACTTTTCTATGTTTGACCTGTTTACCTTCACCCTCAGCCACAAGGATGTAAGGGATATCCTACTCTCGTTGTGACTTTTTCCAGATAGTAAGTGCTACGCGTGCCAGTTAGGCTAAAATTGTTTCGTGCGTTTCAGAGATATAGCCTCCCCCCCCCCCCCCCCCCCGAACCTCTCCACCCGTTCCCCTATGGATGAAAGATCATCGGGAGTTCGTGCAGGTGTAGAAATAGAACACCTTGTAAGTCAGAGAGAATTACCAGCTTACACTGGGAATCAAAGTCACAGGCAATACTTTTTGTGGCGGCGTTCGTAGCGACAAGCAATTCGCTGTAGAAACGGCTTACGAAGTCACCGCCACACTTTTAATAGCGGATGACCGGTCCGATGGAACAGTGAACAGAAAGATGAAAACCCAAACACTCTGATTAAATAAAAGTCGGTACTTATCTTTATTAACGAAGATACAGAAACACAGTAGTGAACTCCGTGTCTACAGAGATCTGTCTAGTTCGAGTCGGAGCGGCTAGGTCAACGTCGGCTGACGACAAACAACAACTCTGCTGCGATGAACACACAACTGACTAGCAAGTACACAATTCGGTGGCGAGTATACAACTGAGCGGCGAATACAGAACTGTCCTAGCGCTCGCGACTCCAGCGCTTAAGAACCCAGAAGCCAGCGGTGGCGCGCGCAGACTTGCGGCGATTTCCTGTCTCGCTGGCGCTGCTTATGCGGACGGCGTCCGGACTTTGATGCTGCCAACCTTTTTGGCAGCGGGCTCGGATGGCATTACTGGCTAGGATATAACATTCCTCCCCCCCAAATCGCCGCACCGTCGTTGAATAATGACGTGGCGAGCGTCGACGGCGGGAGAGGGGTCTGGCCGCAGGCATAGCAGAGACCGGGGCGGAGACTGTTGTCGGTGCAGTCCCCGGTCCGTACCCCAGCATTGGCTGCGCGGGGCCTCGGGAAACACCGACCGAAAACCGAGGTCAGGGTGCACGCCTGTGACCACGGGCGCAGCTTCTGGTACTGGACGCGACGAGGCGTCGGGACCCACGAAGAGAGGCAGCGTCTCCTGACGCTGCGTCGACGGCTGCTGAGTGGGCGCCGGACAAGGCGCTGCGGGGTCAGACTCCTTGGGGGTGCCCAAGGAAAGCGGCTGCAGGACAGGCGGCACAGCCACCGCTTGGGAAGGCGGCCCGGCTGAGGGGTCGACGTCCATCAGCTCCAAAGGCGGTGACGACTGAAGAGGGACCGCAGGCGCCGGAGCGACCACCTGGGGCGCTCCCGGATGAGGCTGCGCGGGAGGCATCAACGGGACGGGCTGTCGGAGTGGTAGCGGCGACGGCTGCTGCTGCTGCCCTGGGGGCGGCAGCGAAGTCGGAAGGCGTGGCTGGAACCCGCCGCGGACCAAATCTGTGGACAAAGAACGAGCGGCAGAATCCGGGCGGCCAGCGCGGCGCAACTGGTTCTGATGCCTCCTGTGCACCCCAGTAGTACCTTGAACAGTATAAAAACCGCGACCCTGGACACTTTATCACGGTACCACGTTCCCAACGACGGCGACCGTGATAAACTCTGAAAAAAACGGCGTCGTTGCGCTGAAAACGCGTGCGATGCTCAGAAGCGGCGGGTCGATCCGGGGGGCGCAACAACCGTAGTAGGGTGCGATGACGACGGCCGTGGAGAAGCTCCGCAGGCGAAGGGCCGTCGCGTGGCGTGGTCCGGTACCACGACAGGAACGTGATGAGGGCCTGCTGACGAGAGTGCGTAGCACGAAGGCGGTCCATATGATCCTTGAATGTGCGGACAAAACGTTCCGCTGCACCATTCGATTGAGGGTGGAACGGCGGAGGAAGAACATGGCGAATGCCTTTGGCAGAACAAAAACTTTCAAATTCAGCAGAGGTAAATTGTGGACCATTGTCAGACACTAAAACTTCTGGAAGACCCTCAAGACAAAAAATTGAAGTCAACGCCTGTATAGTTTGTGCAGACGTTGTAGACTGCATGGGCACAACAAACGGAAATTTACTAAATGCATCTATCACGATGAGCCAACGAGAATTCCAATATGGACCAGCGAAATCAATATGTACTCGCTGCCAGGGACCGGCAGGGCGTGCCCACTCAAAATAGCGTTGAGGCGGAGCAGCTTGGTGTTCGGCACACGTCGAACAATCTGTAGACATCTGCGTAATCTGCTTATCAATGCCGATCCATGTACAATGACGGCGGGCAAGCTGCTTGGTGCGGACCACTCCCCAATGACCTTGATGCAACAAGTCGAGGACCTTGGATTGGAGCACTTGGGGAACCACTACACGAAGCTGGTCATTCTCGGTGCGTAACAGCAAAACTCCGTGCGAAACAGACAACAGATGACGTTGCGGATAATAGCGACGAACCACAGGATCCGATATGTCCTTTGCCTTGGACGGCCAACCACGTGGAACAAAACGTAATAGTAAACTCAGATGAGGATCCGTAGCTGTCTCACGTGCCACCTGACGATAATCAATCGGAAAATCCCGGAGGGATTGATGCTCATCGGCGTCAATCCGATGGCAAGAGTCGTCAGAGGAATCGAAGACATTATCCGCAGCAATCGGCAATCTAGAAAGCGCGTCAGCGTTTGCATGCTGAGCTGTAGGGCGATACAGTATCTCATACTGGTATTGTGATAACAAAAGAGCCCAACGTTGTAGTCTCTGAGCTGTCCGCTGAGGAACTGGTTTAGACAGATGAAACAGTGACGTCAGGGGCTTGTGATCTGTTACTTTAATAGAATGGTCTATCATAGAGGTAGTGATGGAATTTTGTGACACCGAACACAATAGCCAACGCTTCCTTGTCCAATTGGCTATAATTACACTGAGCTTTGTTTAGCAATTTAGATGCGAACGCAATAGGACGTTCGGTGTTACCGACTCGGTGAGACAACGCAGCACCGAGGCCGAAAGAAGAGGCATCACAAGCTAACACCAGAGGCTTGTTAGGGTCGTAATGGACCAGACAACGATCATTCAATAAAGCCTCTTTAAGCTGCTGAAAGGCGGATTGGCAATCAGCTGACCACACAAACGGAACATTCTTACGGCGGAGACGATGCAACGGTGCAGCAATCTGTGATGCATTAGGTATAAACCTAATATAATATGTCAATTTGCCAAGAACTGCTTGCAATTCCTGCAGATTGCGAGGGGCGGGCAAATCACGAATAGCTGCTAAATGTGACTGGAAGGGATGAATGCCTTGAGCATTAATAACATGTCCCAGATACTCCATCTCCGTAAAGAAAAATGAACATTTATCGATGTTGCAACGTAGGCCTGCCTGAGACAACACTGTAAACAAACACTCCAAATTACGGAAATGTTCAGCAGGCGTCCGACCGGACACAACAATATCGTCTAAATAGTTGCAACACGATGGCACATTAGCCAGAAGTTGTGACAAAAAACGCTGAAAAACAGCTGGAGCTGACGCACAACCAAAAGGCAAACGCAGAAAACGGAACAACCCCAACGACGTGTTTATGACAAAATACTGTTGTGATTGCTCGTCGAGGGGCAATTGCAAATATGCTTCACGGAGATCAATTTTGGAAAAGAAACGAGCTTCCCCTAACTTATCCATCAGCTCGTCTGGTCTAGGCAAAGGAAAAGAATCAATGACAGTCTGAGGATTAACTGTCGACTTAAAATCAGCACACAAACGTAACTTGCCAGACGGTTTCTTTATAATAACTAAGGGAGAAGCCCACTGGCTCGCTGAAACGGGTTGAATAACACCGTTGTTTTGCCAACGACGAAGTTCATCTGCTACAGGTGCCCGGAGGGCGTGAGGCACTGGACGAGCACGAAAAAATCGAGGCTGAGCATTATCTTTTAACGTAATATGAGCGGCAAAGTTCGCAGCACAACCTAGTTCGTCTTTAAATATGTCACTGTATAGTTTACACAAATCGGTTATGGTGTCTTGAGGAACAACAACAGAATTAATTTGCAACACATTGTCTAATCCGAAAATGTTTACACTGTCTGTAGCGCGGAGCACCGTGAATGAAATTGTTTTTGTATTGCCACGGAATGTGGCTGGCACGCTACATACACCTAACACAGGAATTTGTTCTCCACTATAAGTAGCCAAAGAATGTTTTGCCGCTGAAAGTTTAGGGCGGCCGATAGCCGCATACGTAGCACTATTTATGAGAGTCACAGACGCACCAGTGTCTAATTGAAAATTGAAGGTCTTATCCTGGATGCGTAGCTTCACAAATAGTTTATTACACTGTCTCTGGATCGGTGCAGTGGAGGCGGAAGACACAAAATCAGCGCGTTTAGCGCGTGTTCGCTGCTTACGACAACTCGTGGGTTGGGCGGGTGGAACAACAACTCCCGCTTCACTTGCAGTCTGTACATTACTTTTTACAGCGTTTGAATTACGCCTGGGTCGCATAGCAGAGGGCTGGGTGGATGGCTTATTGCGAACAAGTTTATTACCCACACGAACCGTGGAAGAGTCTTTAAGCGCGACCTTCTGGGCGGGCTGGCTTTGGAGAACATGAATATCCATGGGCTGGGCAGCACTGGAATTGTTCTTGCGTTTACGCAAACAAACAGTCTGGATGTGTCCTTTCCTTTGACAAAAGTGACAAACCACGTTTCTTAACGGGCAACGTTCACGAGGATGAGCAAGAACACACTTAGGGCAAGACTTAACTCTATCATTTTGCACACGCGGCTGACGAATGTGTTTAACATGACGCGGCCGGCTAGTGTTTACAGTCTGACTCCGCCGGTGGGGCCGCGGGCGTGACATAACTTGCTTAGCACAGGCAATTTGAGAAATACATGGCTGATCTAACTCACACTCAGCATAGTCAAAAGTATCTTGGGCTTCAATGATGTTCATCACAGTCTCTAATGACGGGTCAGGCAACTTTAAGATAGCAGCACGAATACGAGAACCGGCAATGTTTTGAGTAATAGCGTCTCGTAACATGACATCACTGTAGGAAGCTCCACACACACAATTAAATCGGCACTGACGGGTAAGGCCCCGTAAATCTGTTAACCACTGTTTATTAGATTGATGTGGCAGTTTCTTTAATCTGAAGAACTTGAATCTGGCTGCTGCCACATGAACTCGCGACTCGAAATACTCAGCAAGCTTGTTAACAACAACGTCATAGTCTAAAGCTTCTGGCTTGGATTCCGGGAACAACTTACAAAGTAGTCGATAGACTTCCACGCCTGCAGTGGAAATTAAATAAAGCTGCCGCTCAGTACCCGTGATTTTGTAGACTGTCATGTGCGCCTGCAACTGCGCGAAATATTCTCGCCATTCTTCTCTTGATGCATCAAAAGCACGGAAAGGTGGTGCTGCCTGTGCTTGTTCCTTTTGTGTTGGAGGATTAGCCGCTTGTTTGGCGATTGCTTCCACCAGACTTTGTATTTGCTGACTCTGTAACAAGATCAACTGTTGTAATTCGGCAGACATAGTGAACACAAATTAAACCAGCCCCGAAAATTTTATCGCTATAATTAGTATAACCAGAAACAAGTTGAACCAGCGCTGCACACGAGTTCGGAAGCCCTCGTCGCCAGTTTTGTGGCGGCGTTCGTAGCGACAAGCAATTCGCTGTAGAAACGGCTTACGAAGTCACCGCCACACTTTTAATAGCGGGCCGACCGGTCCGCTGAAACAGTGAACAGAAAGATGAAAACCCAAACACTCTGATTAAATAAAAGTCGGTACTTATCTTTATTAACGAAGATCCAGAAACACAGTAGTGAACTCCGTGTCTACAGAGATCTGTCTAGTTCGAGTCGGAGCGGCTAGGTCAACGTCGGCTGACGACAAACAACAACTCTGCTGCGATGAACACACGACTGACTAGCAAGTACACAATTCGGTGGCGAGTATACAACTGAGCGGCGAATACAGAACTGTCCTAGCGCTCGCGACTCCAGCGCTTAAGAAACCAGAAGCCAGCGGTGGCGCGCGCAGATTTGCGGCGATTTCCTGTCTCGCTGGCGCTGCTTATGCGGACGGCGTCCGGACTTTGATGCTGCCAACCTTTTGGCAGCGGGCTCGGGTGGCATTACTGGCTAGGATATAACAATACTCATACATTATTACAGCTTTAGGACTATTTATAAATAAATTTCATCATATTTATTTGTTAATGAATCAGTTTGACGATTTGGGCGTTGACTTCAAATTTTCATAATTTTGATCACTAAAGAACAGATCACGTAAAACTTTTTGTATGTTATCTAGTATGCTTGAGAAGTTTCTAATGAAGTCCATTACCAGCGTCTCAGCATTGTCATTACATTCTTTCCACGTTTTCTGTTCCAGATGAAGAGATCCAATTGTTCAGAGATTTTCATTTTGTGACCTTTGCTTGGTTTGTCAACTACTAGCTGACAAACTCTGCATTGCTGTGATATTCAATCTGCCAATTTTCTGTTAGTAAGCCGCGCGGGGTAGCCGTTAGTTTAATTTAGATTAAGTAGTGTATAAGCCTACTGACCGATGGCCATAGCAGTTTGGTCCCACAGGAACTTACCACAGATTTCCAAAATATTCTGTTAATAAAGAGAACAAAAAGTGAATTGCGTTTGTTGTGTAATATGGAAAAAAATTATTTCCACGTATGGGTGAGAATACTTTTGAGATTATAACCAGTTGTACAAAGAAATATGCATATGTACATACGTATAAGTATAGCTGCTTCGTTTGTATACAACGGGCTTTGTAAAGACCTCTATGACAATGCCTCCTCATGGCTCTATAGAGGGCTATTGTTTTCGCCTACAGCCGTTTGTGCTTGGCAGTTGAAAGCTCTCAAAATCTTGCCAGGTGCCAGACATTTTCTGAAGTTAGCTCGACTGTAGAAATGTCTTAGCAGTGGAGAATACACGTATTAAAGCTTCATGCATGATAACAGCATTTTTTCACGAATCTCAGTGTTTATGAGATCATATACAGGGTGACTCACCTAACGTTACCGCTGGATATATTTCGTAAACCACATCAAATACTGACGAACCGACTCCACAGACCGAACGTGAGGAGAGGGCTAGAGTAATTGTTTAATACAAACCATACAAAAATGCACGGAAGTATGTTTTTTAACACAAACCTACGTTTTTTTAAATGGAACCACGTTAGTTCTGTTAACACATCTGAACATATAAACAAATACGTAATCAGTGCCGCTTGTTGCATTGTAAAAGCCCGCATCTCGTGGACGTGCGGTAGCGTTCTCGCTTCCCACGCACGGATTCCCGGGTTCGATTCCCGGCGGGGTCAGGGATTTTCTCTGCCTCGTGATGGCTGGGTGTTGTGTGATGTCCTTAGGTTAGTTAGGTTTAAGTAGTTCTAAGTTCTAGGGGACTGATGACCTAAGATGTTAAGTCCCATAGTGCTCAGAGACATTTTTTTTGCATTGTAAAATGTTAATTACATCCGGAGATGTTGTAACCTAAAGTTGGCGCTTGAAACCTCCGACGTTCAGTTGCGTGTTGTAACAAACACGGGCCACGGTCGGCGAGCAGCATCTGCAGGGACATGTTTACGATGACGACCGTGTTTACGAGTGTGGCTGTTGTGTGTACACTGTTGTGGTTTGGTCTAGCTGT
Organism: Schistocerca serialis cubense; assembly: GCF_023864345.2. NCBI lineage: Eukaryota > Metazoa > Arthropoda > Insecta > Orthoptera > Acrididae > Schistocerca > Schistocerca serialis. The sequence continues at coordinate 447,550,122 of NC_064639.1, read as the reverse complement.
CGAAGTGTCCGCATGTAGTGCTTGCTGCTATTGTTATTCTGCATTCGTCTCCGCACGCTGATCAACTGTAGTACACCGTGTTACCAGACGTCTGTGATAGTGTGGTGTTGTAGGAACTGTGACCATGGTGTATTCCAACTCTGAAAAGGCGGAGATGATACTCATCTAAGGCGAGTGTCGACGAAATGCAGCTGAAGCCTGCAGCGTGTATGCAGAACGGTATCTGGACAGAGAGCATCCAACGTGCCGCACATTGCAAAACATCTACCGCCAACTGTATGCAACAGGTATGGTCGTAGCACGCAAACGGGTCCGTAACAGGCCCGTCACAGGAGAAGCGGGTGCAGTTGGTGTGTTAGCTGCTGTTGCCATGAACCCACAGATGAGTACACCCCTTTCACCCGTTTCATATGTCGCTACATCAGCAATTACATGGGGATGACTCTAATCATCGAGTGCAATTCTGTCACTGGGCATTAACAGAGAATGCGTTGCAGTTCTACCTGTTTACCGATGAAGCGGGTTTCACAAACCACGGGGCAGTGAATCTACGGAACACGCATTACTGGTCCGTGGACAATCCTCGCTGGCTCAGACAGGTAGAGCGACAGCGACCGTGGACTGTAAATGTTTGGTGCGGAATCATTGGCGACCACCTCATTGGTCCTCACTTCACTGCAGGGGCCCAAATAGCTGCAACATACATCGCGTTTCTACAGAATGATCTGCCAACGTTGCTCGAAAATGTCCCACTGGAAACGCGTCGAGGTATGTGGTATCAGCATGAAGGTGCACCTGCACATTCCGCAATTAACACTAGGCTGACCCTTGACAGCATGTTTGACGGACGCATAAATTGGCCAGCCCGTTCTCCTGATCTTACAACTCTGGACTTCTTTCTGTGGGGTACGTTAAAGGAGAATGTGTTCCGAGATGTGCCTACAACGCCAGAGGATATGAAACAACGTATTGTGGCAGCCTGCGGCGAAATTACACCAGATGTACTGCGGCGTGTACGACATTCAATACGCCAGAGATTGCAATTGTGTGTAGCAAATGATGGCCACCACATTGAACATTTATTGGCCTGACATGTCGGGACACACTCTATTCCACTCCGTAATTGAAAACGGAAACCACGTGTGTACGTGTACCTCACCACTCATGGTAATGTACATGTGCGTCAGTGAAAAAGAACGATAAAAAGGTGTTGGCATGTGGACGTAATGTGCTGTTCCAGTCTCTTCTGTACCTAAGGTCCATCACCGTTCCCTTTGGATCCCTACGTAATTCGGTGCTCTCCGATACACACGATCGAACAGCGGAGGAGTGGTACTCAAGCGTCAACTTTAGGTTACAATATATCCTGATGTAATTAACATTTTACAATGCAACAAACGGCACTGATTACGTATTTGTTTATATGTTCAGATGTGCTAATAAAACTAACGGGGTTCCATTTAAAAAACGTAGGTTTGTGTTAAAAAACATACTTCCGTGCATTTTTGTATGGTTTGTATTAAAAAATTACATTAGCCCTTCTCCTCACGTTCGGTCTGTGGAATCGATTCGTCAGTATTTGATGTGGTTTACGAAATATATCCAGCGGTAATGTTAGGTGACTCACCCTGTATATTGAACTATGTGTCGTGCAATGATGTAATGGCGTAGGTACATTCAGCGCATGTGGATACTGTCTGCAAAATTTATTGCGAATAGAATTAAAATAGAAGTAATAAATTTAAACGTCATGCATGATGTGGAAATTTTTGATGCAGCTCATGTCTCCTGAACTGTGATATGTAGGTGGTTCTCACTCCAACAGCAATTTCTCCAACAAGTAATATCTTTGGCCTACCCAGAGCAACTCTCTTTCAAATGTTAACAAAAGTTTTTGCATACACAGGGTGAGTCACCTAACGTTACCGCTGGATATATTTCGTAAACCACATCAAATACTGACGAACCGATTCCACAGAGCGAACGTGAGGAGTGGGGCTAGTGTAATTGGTTAATACAAACCATAAAAAAATGCACGGAAGTATGTTTTTTAACACAAACCCACGTTTTTTTAAATGGAACCACGTTAGTTTTGTTAGCACATCTGAACATATAAACAAATACGTAATCAGTGCCGATTGTTGCATTGTAAAATGTTAATTACATCCGGAGATATTGTAACCTAAAGTTGACGCTTGAAACCTCCGACGTTCAGTTGCGTGTTGTAACAAACACGGGCCACGGTCGGCGAGCAGCATCTGCAGGGACATGTTTACGATGACGACCGTGTTTACGAGTGTGGCTGTAGTGCACTGTTGTGGTTTGGTCTAGCTGTCGAAGTGTCCGCATGTAGCGCTTGCTGCTGTTGTTATTCTGCATTCGTCTCCGCACGCAGACCAACTGTAGTACACCGTGATACCAGACGTCTGTGATAGTGTAGTGTTGTAGGAACTGTGACCACGGTGTATTCGAACTCTGAAAAGGAGGAGATGATACTCACCTATGGCGAGTGTCGACGAAATGCAGCTGAAGCCTGCAGGGTGTGTGCAGAACGGTACCCGGACAGAGAGCATCCAACGTGCCACACATTGCAAAACATCTACCGCCAACTGTATGCAACAGGTATGGTCGTAGCACGCAAACGGGTCCGTAACAGGCCCGTCACAGGAGAAGCGGGTGCAGTTGGTGTATTAGCTGCTGTTGCCATGAACCCACACATGAGTACACGGGACATTGCGAGAGCCGGTGGACTGAGTCAAAGTAGTGTCATGCGCATACTGCATCGTCACCGTTTTCACCAGTTCCATGTGTCGCTACATCAGCAATTACATGGGGATGACTTTAACCATCGAGTGCAATTCTGTCAATGGGCATTAACGGAGAATGCGTTGCAGTTCTACCTGTTTACCGATGAAGCGGGTTTCACAAACCACGGGGCAGTGAATCTACGGAACATGCATTACTGGCCCGTGGACGATCCTCGCTGGCTCAGACAGGTAGACCGACAGCGACCGTGGACTGTAAATGTATGGTGCGGAATCATTGGCGTCCACCTCATTGGTCCTCACTTCATTGCAGGGGCCCAAACAGCTGCAACATACATCGCGTTTAGCACACTGAACTCGCATTCGGAAGGACGACGGTTCAATCCCGCGCCGGCCATCCTGATTTAGGTTTTCCGTGATTTCCCTATATCACTTCAGGCAAATGCCGGGATGGTTCCTTTGAAAGGGCACGGCCGATTTCCTTCCGCATCCTTCCCTAACCCGAGCTTGTGCTCCGTCTCTAATGACCTCGTTGTCGATGGGACGTTAAACACTAATCTCCTCCTCCTACATCGCGTTTCTACAGAATGATCTGCCAACGTTGCTCGAAAATGTCCCACTAGAAACGCGTCGACGTATGTGGTATCAGCATGATGGTGCACCTGCACATTCCGCAATTAACACTAGGCTGACCCTTGACAGGATGTTCGACGGGCGTTTCATAGGACGTGGAGGACGCATAAATTGGCCAGCCCGTTCTCCTGATCTTACACCTCTGGACTTCTTTCTGTGGGGTACGTTAAAGGAGAATGTGTACCATGATGTGCCTACAACGCCAGAGGATATGAAACAACGTATTGTGGCAGCCTGCGGCGACATTATACCAGATGTACTGCGGCGTGTACGACATTCATTACGCCAGAGATTGCAATTGTGTGCAGCAAATGATGACCACCACATTGAACATCTATTGGCCTGACATGTCGGGACACACTCTATTCCACTCCTAATTGAAAACGGAAACCACATGTGTACGTGTACCCCACCACTCATGATAATGTACATGTGCGTCAGTGAAAAAGACCAATAAAAAGGTGTTAGCATGTGGACGTAATGTGCTGTTCCAGTCTCTTCTGTACCTAAGGTCCATCACCGTTCCCTTTGGATCCCTACGTAATTCGGTGCTCTCCGATACACACGATCGAACAGCGGAGGAGTGGTACGCAAGTGTCAACTTTAGGTTACAATATCTCCGGATGTAATTAATATTTTACAATGCAACAAACGGCACTGATTACGTATTTGTTTATATGTTCAGATGTGCTAACAAAACTAACGGGGTTCCATTTAAAAAACGTAGGTTTGTGTTAAAAAACATACTTCCGTGCATTTTTGTATGGTTTGTATTAACCAATTACACTAGCCCCTCTCCTCACGTTCGGTCTGTGGAATCGATTCGTCAGTATTTGATGTGGTTTACGAAATATATCCAGTGGTAATGCTAGGTGACTCACCCTGTATACGATGGTTGGAACTTTAATAGTGGCAACTATTAATTTTCAGGTCGTACAAAGTAAATACGTGTTTGAAAGTTTTACTGACCCTCAAGGTAGTCACCAGCATTGTGCATAACCCGTTCACAGCGATGTGGAAGTCGTAGGATACTCTTAGCAGTGCAGTTGTATTGACAGTTCGAGCGGCGCCGTTTATTGCCCGACGAATTTGTAGCAGTTCTGAAGCGAATTCCATGAGGTGTTTCCTCCTTACGAGGGGTTAAGTCAAGGGAGTGCAGTAGGTGGTATAGCACTTAGCAGCTCAATCAGTCAAACAAATCAGTAACAGCTTGCACTGTACGTGCTTGACCATTGTCCTGCAAAATGATGGTCAGGTCCTGCAGAAAGTGTCATCACTTCTGTCTCTATGCTGTTCGTTTCTGGTACACAATCAACGACCGGCTTAGAGTTCAACTCGATTTCTAAACCGAAGGAATCACTTCACGGCATTCGCTTCAGAACTGCTACAATTTCGTCTAGCAATAGACCGCGCCGGTCGACCTGTCAACACGACTGGCACTGCTAAGAGTATCCTACGACTTCCACATCGCTGGCAACGGGTTATGCACAATCCTGGTGACTACTTTGAGGGTCAGTAGAACATTAAAACACGTATCTATTTTGTACGAGCTATAAATAAATAGTTACCACTATTAAAGTTCCAACCCTCGTATACAGGGTGGTCCATTGATAGTAACCGGATCCAATATCTCACGAAATAAGCATCAAACGAAAAAAGCTACAAAGAGCGAAACTCATCTAGCTTGAAGGGGGAAACCATATGGCGCTATGGTTGGCCCGCTAGATGGCACTGCCATAGGTCAAACGGATATCAACTGCGTTTTTTTTTTAAATAGGAACCCCCATTTTTTAATTACATGTTCGTGTAGTAAGAAAAGAAATATGAATGTTTTATTTGGACCACGTTTTTCGCTTTGTGATAGAGTGCGCTGTAATAGTCACAAACGTATAAGTACATGGTATCACGTAACATTCCGCCAGTGCGGACGGTATTTGCTTCGTGATACATTACCCGTGTTAAAATGGACCGTTTACCAATTGCGGAAAAGGTCGATATCGTGTTGATATATGGCTATTGTGATCAAAAATCCCAACGGGCGTGTGCTATGTATGCTGCTCGGTATCCTCGACGACATCATCCAAGCGTCCAGAACGATCGCGGGATAGTTACGCTATTTAAGGAAACAGGAAGTGTTCAGCCACATGTGAAACGTCAACCTCGACATGCAACAAATGATGATGCCCAAGTAGGTGTTTTAGCTGCTGTCGCGGCTAATGCGCACATCAGTAGCAGACAAATTGCGCGAGAATCGGGAATCTCGTCGATGTTGAGAGTGCTACATCAACATCGGTTGCACCCGTATCATACCTCTATGCACCACGAATTGCATGGCGACGACTTTGAACGTCGTGTACAATTCTGCCACTGGGCACAAGAGAAATTACGGGACGATGACAGATTTTGACAGATTTTTTGCACGCGTTCTATCGAGCAACGAAGCGTCATTCATCAACAGTGGTAACGTAAAGCGGCATAATATGCACTATTGGGCAACGGGAAATCCACGATGGGTGCGATAATTGGAACATCAGCGACCTGGGCGGGTTAATGTATGCTGCGGCATTATGGGAGGAAGGATAATTGGCCCCTGTATTATCGATGGCAATCTAAATGGTGCAATGTATGCCGATTTCCTACTTAATGTTCTACCGATGTTACTACAAGATGTTTCACTGCATCACAGAATGTGCGATGTAGGCCTACTTCCAACATGATATATGTCTGGCACATAGCTCGCGTGCGGTTGAAGCGGTATTGAATAGCATGTTTCATGTCAGGTGGATTGGTCGTCGAAGCACCATACCATGGCCAGCACGTTCAACGGATCTGACGTCCCCGGATTTCTTTCTGTGGGGAAATTTGAAGGATATTTGCTATCGTGATCCACGGACAACGCCTGGCAACATGCGTCAGCGCATTGTCAATGCATGTGCGAACATTACGGAAGGCGAACTACTCGCTGTTGAGAGGAATGTCGTTACACGTATTGCCAAATGCGTTGAGCATTTATTGCATTAATGTGGTATTTACAGGTAATCACGCTTTAACAGCAAGCGTTCTCAGAAATGATAAGTTCACAAAGGTACATGTATCACACTGGAACAACCGAAATAAAATGTTCAGACGTATCTACATTCTCTATTTTAATTTAAAGAACCTAACTATTACCAACTGTTCGTCTAAAATTGTGAGCCATATGTTTGTGACAATTGCAGCGACATCAGCCACAAAGCGAAAAAAGTGGTCCAACTAAAACATTCATATTTCTTTACGTACTACACGAATATGTAGAAAAAGATGAGGGTTCCTATTAAAAAAAAAAAAAAAAAGAAAAACTCAGTCGATATCCGTTTGACCTATGGCAGCTCCATTTACCGAGCCAACCATAGCACCATCTGCTTTCCCCCCTTGAAGCTAGACAAGTTTCGTTCTTTGTAGTTTTTCCTTTGAAACTTATTTTGTGAGATATTTGGCCCGGTCACGATCAATGGACCACCCTGTATATATATATGCTGCGAATTCTACTATTTGTATATTATTTAAAATTTTAAGCAAACATATCACAAAAATAATGAAAAATAAATTTACAACCTCGCTCAGGCAAAATAAAAATGTTTCTAAAAATAGCTCCCCACGTCACTAACAGATGATAAGGGAGTACGGGGCACGTTTACGCACGGGGCACAATTATGTAGAGAACTTTTCTCGGGATCCTTCTTGCTATAGCGCTGTCGACGATGGAAGATTAGTACTGTCTTCTACTGGGGGCTCTCACAAATTTCACTTCACCAGAAAAGTGAAAGTCTCAGCTCGAAGAACATATTTCTGTTTTTGTGCAAGGTGAGTAAATTTTGCTACTCAAATATCGAAGCTTCTAAGGAACGTAAACTTTTAGAATTTAGAATAGATAAATATATTTTCGTTTACAGAAAATTATTCTACTTTTCAAGGAAAGCCTGGAAGTTACTACCATACTTTCGAAACTAATTCAAACATGGTGGTGGGACAGGTTTACGCAGTTCTATTTGGCCACCTTTACGTACTGATTTGCATTGCCATCCTAACTAATAGCCCACTCAAAAAAGAAAAAATCTTCAAGACAACAGCAGTTGGAATAGCAATCTAAAAAAACGAATGCACAAAAGAATAATACGTAGAAAGTGTTACAAGAACCTATTTGAAGCTAATGAATCCCAAGTAGAAAGAATTTATTCCGTGAGAGCAAGTACTGATAATGCCTGGACATTGCTAAGAAGTAAGAATAAGAAAAATGTGGATGGGGCTGCTTCTGATGTCATCATTACTGTTATGCCCAAAGGCAGGTTTATATATGGCAACTGTCATTGCTGTCCTGTCTTCCGCCATCCTCTTCAGATCCACCAATTTCCACTACCTTTTGTGTCGTCTGTCATCTTGTATCTCCTCCTTCCTCTCCGTCTCTTGTCAGAAATTAATCCTTCCCAAGTTTCTATTAACAAGAAACTCCCGTTTATACGACTGCACCGTCCAGTTCTTCTTCGTTTCTCTTGTAGCCTCCAGCAGTGTGATATAGCGGATGAAAATTGCATGTGCACTCACTGCTTGAAAAGATACTACCAATCAAAAAGAAATCAAGAATGAGTCAAGTGCTTTAGATGTAAAACATGGGCCAAGACTATTCTGCCACAGGAAACACATTTTTGTTTGGGTGTATAAATTGCAACTCGGACAATTATGATGAGTAGGCCTCTAATTAATATTCAAAGTTCTATGTAGGCCGTATCATGCTAAGATGGAATTTCTCCAAAAGGTTTGTTTACTGCTAGTAAAATTATTCTGTTTTACCAGTGAACTGGTGTAAGTAAACCTGTAACTTTGTTTGTTGCCAAAAAAACATATTTTGAAAATTTTAGTAGTGTATTTTGTTTACGCATTGTTTATACAGACGTGCATAAACCTGCCCCATACCCAGGGCATGTTTACTGACTCGGCTTGGGCTTTTATAAAATTATTTTGCACTTATAAAAGTTATGTTGATTTATAAGTGTTTATACCAATTTATCTTTTAATAACTATTTTATATGACAAAAAATTTTGAACATTGTAAATCAACAAAAAAATTAAAAAATGCCGACAAGAAATCCGCGCAGATGTGCCCCGATGTGCCTACTGCTTGTAATGTTTAAAGTACATTGGCATACATATTGAAATACTTCGAAATGATTTGCATAAGAAACACAGAAACAAAAGAAGGGAAAATATGTTGTCTAATTGCTCCGAATTTACTGTGTCCAAAGATTTAGCTGTCATATTTTACAATTCGTATGTGACATTACGTCCATGTTAAGAGTCTTACTGGTGTGAACAATACAAATAACATACTTTTGCGATCACAAGTACTTACACCTTGTTTATATGGCTCGCGTTATCCTTTGAGTTTGATGTGTTTGTTGTACGTTAGTCACCTCAAGTAACAACTTACAGCAGTAGTCAAATGCGTTTTCGTTTCAGCCCATCCTATGTTTAGGTCTGTCTATGAGGAAATCAACTGCAAATGAACTTTAGAGCTTCCTGATAATTTCAAATAGGCAGCCGCATTGAGTTACAGCGGATTCGTGTTGAGTAATGCAGGCTATTGTAATGTCAGAACAGCTTTCTGGGACGTTCTGGATAAATGTCTGTGAAACTCTTTTTGCATTCTCCATTACATAATTCCAAACAAAGAAAGAACCGTAAAATGAGACATTCGCCGAAGCTGAATAATTTACTTGCATCATGACGTTGTTAAGTCACGAAGTTTGTCGACGGAACAGAATTTACTTTTAATACCTTGTGGTCGCAAGCGGCACAAAACCTCAAATAATTTAAAAGTTCTGTTAGGATTTACCTGCCCCAGAGGAAACTTTTGCTTAATGTCGGGAGTTCTGTTTCCTTTATGCGGAACGTGACCACAGCACGACATATTTACCGTGGACGAGAGAAAATGTTTCCGTTATCGGTTTCCTCAACACGCAAGGCTCCTACCGAAGCTGGAACGTCATAGCGGGAAAGTCTGCGCTTGTGTTAGAGGCACGCTAGTAGAAACCTGCGAATACGAAACTCGACGTCTGTGAGTTGTGAAATGCGAATATTATAGGTCTGGAAGTGGTATAATCATATCATTTACCTTCCCGACAGCAAAAGTCTTCCTTCGTAGAAAGCTGTCTTCATTATATCCTTTTTCTCTACAATAGATACAACGCTCATAGAATACTGCAGTCGACGTCTTATACTAACTTTACTTTTTCTTGTGTGTTCAGTCTACCTACTGGTTTCATAAGGCCCGCTATGAAGTCTTATCCGGTGTAAACCTCTTCATGTCAAATTAGCTCTTACACCCAACGTCTTCAAAAAATGGTTCAAATGGCTCTGAGCACTATGCGACTTAACTTCTGAGGTCATCAGTCGCCTAGAACTTAGAACTAATTAAACCTAACTAACCTAAGGACATCACACACATCCATGCCCGAGGCAGGATTCGAACCTGCGACCGTAGCGGTCACGCGGTTCCAGACTGAAGCGCCTTTAACCGCACGGCCCAACGTCTTCAATTATTAGTTGGGTTTACATCTTCCCCTACAATTTTTAACCTCTACAGCTTCCTCAAGTACCATGGAAGTTATCTCTTGATGTCTTAAAACATCACCTTTCTTTTTGCTCCTTCTTATAGTCAAGGTTTTTCACACATTTCTTTCCTCTTCGATTCAGCATCCTTCTTTAACAGCATATTCCAAACGCTCTGACTCTGTTTTCCGATTTTTCCACTGTCCATAGACGTCTCCGCTTCTGTGTTGCAGTCGTTCAGTCCTCGAAATTTATTTATCAAATGCGATCGATGTTAGATAATAGTAGGGTACTTTTGACCACGAACATCCTCTTTGTAAGTATAAATCTACTTTTCATGCCCTCTAGGTTCGTGCGTCTTATGTTATTTTCCTTGCAAGACAGCTTACTTTCTTCATTTTCACTACCTCACGGTCCCCAAGTTTGGTGTTAAGTTTATTGCTAATCTCATTTCTTTTATTTTGCATTACGTTTGTCTTTCCACGATCCATACTGCGAGTCCATTAGACTGTTCAGGTCCATTAAAAAGGTCCTGCAGTTCTTCCTCACTTTCACTAAGGATAGCAAAGCCATCACAGAATCCTGTCTATACCTACATCTCTACTCCGCAAGCCACCGTATGGTGTTTGACAGAGGGTACTTTGTTGCCGTTGTCACTTACCCACTTTCCTGTTCCAGTATACGAAGATTTTTTATCTGTTACCGACATTGACATTATCAAGGTGACGGTCCCAGTGATTCTAAGACTTCCGAGAATATTTCAATTTAATGTTTGGAGTCGGATAACAAACGACAAAATAATTTTTTTCGTGTGATATAATCACAAAATAACAATTTCGCACTTTTCGCATTACTTCTACTGTGAAACTTTGTTTCTTGCCAAATGTCATGACTCTAGGCAACTGGACTCACCCTATAGGTTTTGCTGTGACAGTCTTTGAGTAGCGAAATATGTGACCTAAATGGTGGTATCTTTGTACTGAAGTGACTTAGAAGCTTAAAACTTTTACGCCGCTAAGAGACCGTAGTCCTTCACATGAGATATGAATGTGAACTTGGTGCATCTACTTGTTCCGTAGAAAAATGGTTCTTACCAGTCGGACGGACAGACGGAGAGACAGACAGACGGATAGATGGACGACAAAGCGATCGCACAAGGGTTTCGATTTTACAGATTCAGGCACTGAACCATAATGCGTTTTTTTTTTTTTTTTTTGAGTCATCTGCCTGATTTGATGCTGCCCGCCACGAATTCCTCTTCTGTGCCAACCTCTTCATCTCAGACTAGCACTTACAACTTACGTCCTCAATTAATTGCTGGGTGTGTTCCAGTCTCTGTCTTCCTCTACAGTTCTTGCCCTCTGCAGCTCCCACTAATACCATCAAAGTCATTCCATGTTGTCATAACAAAGTACTGTCATCCTGTCACTTCTCCTTGTCAGCGTTTTCCACATATTCCTTTCATCTCCGATTCTGCGAGGAACCTCCTCATTCCTTATCTTACCAATCTACCTAATTATCAACATTCGTCTGTAGCACCACATCCCATATGTTCGATTCTCTGCTGTTCCGGTTTCCCTACAGGCCATGTTTCACTAACATACGGTGCTGTACTCCAAACGTAAATTTCTTTCTAAAATTAAGGCCTATGTTTGATACTAGCAGACTTCTCTTGACCAGGAATGACCTTTCTGCCAGTGCTAGTGTGCTTCTGATATCCTCCTTGCTTCTTCGGTCATTGGTTATTTTGCTGCCTAGGAGATAGTATTCCTTACCTTCATCTACTTTGTGAGCATCAATCCTGATGTTAAGTGTCTCACTCTTCTCATTTCTGCTACTTCTCATTACTTTCGTCTTTCTTCGATTTACTCTCGATTCATATTCTGTACTCATTAGGCTGAGAGAAGATTATCGTTAATGAAGTAAAAGATCCATGCAGTGGACACCAAGTGAAAAGCTACTCTTTATGTTTCAGATCTAGACTGCAATAATAAAATGGGAACCAACTGTTAATTATAACTCAGGAAGAAGTTGTAGTCTAATTGACATTCAATTTATTGATCTTCAACATGACAAGACAACAAAATTATTAAAGGAACATCACACAAAGGTTTTCATTTAACAAACGCCTTACTAACATGGAATCTTTGGTGGACAAAGTGATCTGCTGCGTCAAAACGGCGTCTACATACGACTCACGTTACAAGCAGTGTGCTGTTATTGAATGCTTGTGTGCTGATGCTGCAGTTGATAATACAGTTGGGCGATGGGCAAAGAAAGTTACAGCCTCAGGAAATGCAGAAACAGAGCTCCATGATCAGCAACGCTTGGGATGTCCCGTTACAACCCCTGCTAGACATGCTGAATCGTGCCGACCGGTGCATCACAACTCGACAATTGGATCTACAGCTGTAGGTCAGCATTGCAAGTGCATCTGCAATGATGGAGACTCTCGGCTATTGAAAGAGGTGCTCACGATGGGTTCCACGAATGCTCACAGCGGACCTCAAGATTCGAAGAAAGGCCATTGTTGTCTATTCGGACAACACTTTGCGGACAGTATCTACATACGTGCTCAGAAACAGTCTGAGAAGCTTGTAAAAGTGTTACAAGGTAGGCTGTGCTCAGAAATAATTGTTAGGAAAAAATTAGATAGATTGCGCCGTTTCAGAGTTAATTACCATTGGAGTTGGCCAAACAGGCCGTTGCGAGCCGAAATTAAATAAGCCCGCCAGAGACGGTTTCGCGAAACCGAAATAGAGAGCGATACAAAAATAGGACATGGGAAGATAGGCGGGATCGAACCCGAGCCAAAGGCGCAGTCACCTACGCTATGAAAACAACTGACACGTGTTGTAACTGGCAGGCCGCCGTTCCGGCGCGTCTGGAAGGAAGACTGCTGGCGCCGATTGACTGCATTGTCCTCATGAATCTGAGAATGCTTGGGGACCGTGCCCTGCTGGATGGCCGGTGGTCTAGGCATGTTGTTTTTGTAGCCAGTCAAATGGCAAGTTCAGTGCCCCGACGTAATAGCAGAGGCATGATTGGTCAACTTTAACTGAGGCCAGTTGAAGTCATAAAGTTCTGCTCGAAATTGAAGGGAACAGTCGCTATTGGCACGAATGATGTTCCGAGTTTTCGAGGGTAGTGGGGAGTTGAGTAACGTTGGCTTCGCTTTCGCGTTGTGCAGGCACAGGACTTTCGGGATCTGATCTTCGTCAGAGACGGACGGTCTTGCGACTTGTTGTTGTTGTTGTGGTCTTCAGTCCTGAGACTGGTTTGACGCAGCTCTCCATGCTACTCTATCCTGTGCAAGCTTCTTCATCTCCCAGTACCTACTGCAACCTACATCCTTCTGAATCTGCTTAGTGTATTCATCTCTTGGTCTCCCCCTATGACTTTTACCCTCCACGCTGCCCTCCAATACTAAATTGGTGATCCCTTGATGCCTCAGAACATGTCCTACCAACCGATCCCTTCTTCTGGTCAAGTTGTGCCACAAACTTCTCTTCTGCCCAATCCTATTCAATACTTCATCATTAGTTATGTGATCTACCCATCTAATCTTCAGCATTCTTCTGTAGCACCACATTTCAAAAGCTTCTATTCTCTTCTTGTCCAATCTATTTACCGTCCATGTTTCACTTCCATACATGGCTACACTCCATACAAATACTTTCAGAAATGACTTCCTGACACTTAAATCTATACTCGATGTTAACAAATTTCTCTTCTTCAGAAACGCTTTCCTTGCCATTGCCAGTCTACATTTTATATCCTCTCTACTTCGTCCATCATCAGTTATTTTGCTCCCCAAATAGCAAAACTCCTTTACTTCTTTAAGTGTCTCATTTCCTAATCTAATACCCTCAGCATCACCCGACTTAACTCGACTACATTCCATTATCCTCGTTTTGCTTTTGTTGATGTTCATCTTATATCCTCCCTTCAAGACACCATCCATTCCGTTCAACTGCTCTTCCAAATCCTTTGCTGTCTCTGACAGAATTACAATGTCATCTGCGAACCTCAAAATTTTTATTTCTTCTCCATGGATTTTAATACCTACTCCAAATTTTTCTTTTGTTTCCTTTACTGCTTGCTCAATATAGAGATTGAATAACATCGGGGAGAGGCTACAACCCTGTCTTACTCCCTTCCCAACCACTGCTTCCCTTTCATGTCCCTCAACTCTTATAACTGCCATCTGGTTTCTGTACAAGTTGTAAATAGCCTTTCGCTCCCTGTATTTTACCCCTGCCACCTTTAGAATTTGAAAGAGAGTATTCCAGTCAACATTGTCAAAAGCTTTCTCTAAGTCTACAAATGCTAGAATCGTAGGTTTGCCTTTCCTTAATCTTTCTTCTAAGATAAGTCGTAAGGTCAGTATTGCCTCACGTGTTCCAGTATTTCTACGGAATCCAAACTGATCTTCCCCGAGGTCGGCTTCTACTAGTTTTTCCATTCGTCTGTAAAGAATTCGTGTTAGTACTTTGCAGCTGTGGCTTATTAAACTGATGGTTCGGTAATTTTCACATCTGTCAACACCTGCTTTCTTTGGGATTGGAATTATTATATTCTTCTTGAAGTCTGAGGGTATTTCGCCTGTTTCGTACATCTTGCTCACCAGATGGTAGAGTTTTGTCAGGACTGGCTCTCCCAAGGCCGTCAGTAGTTCCAATGGAATGTTGTCTACTCCGGGGGCCTTGTTTCGACTCAGGTCCTTCAGTGCTCTGTCAAACTCTTCACGCAGTATCGTATCTCCCATTTCATCTTCATCTACATCCTCTTCCATTTCCATAATATTGTCCTCAAGTGCATCACCCTTGTATAGACCCTCTATATACTCCTTCCACCTTTCTGCTTTCCCTTCTTTGCTTAGAACTGGGTTTCCATCTGAGCTCTAGATGTTCATACATGTGGTTCTCTTATCTCCAAAGGTCTCTTTAATTTTTCTGTAGGCAGTATCTATCTTACCCCTAGTGAGATAAGCCTCTACATCCTTACATTTGTCCTCTAGCCATCCCTGCTTAGCCATTTTGCACTTCCTGTCGATCTCATTTTTGAGACGTTTGTATTCCCTTGCGACTTAGTAGCACTTTTTCAGCAGAACTAAGAATTCTCAGACAGAGTTGCTGCACAGCAGAAGACGGCGCCTACATCATCACAACGCTGCCTACCGACGACGTGCTGTAGGTTTCAGGACTGGTAAAGTATTTTGCGGCTCTGGCATTGTAGGACCTATCATTTTAATACTGAAGTCCTCAGCAGCACGTGTGCTCCCTTTTCTACAAGTCCACCTTGCTTGTTCAAATGTGTGTGAAATCTTATGTGACTTAACTGCTAAGGTCGTCGGTCCCTAAGCTTACACACTACTTAACCTAAATTATCCTAAGGACAAACACACACATCAATGCCCGAGAGAGGATTCTAACCTTCGCCGGGACCAGCCGCACAGTCCCTGACTGCAGCGCCCTAGACCGCTTGGCTAATCCCGCACGGCCACCTTGCTTGTTTCCCAATGTGATCCCATTTGAGCTCTAAATACTAATCACAATACTGAATTATAGTCGGAGGGAGTAATATTTGATTCGTTAGGACCTCCAGTCATTATTATCAGTCTATTACATCACAGAGAATAGGATCCCCTTGTTCTCGAGCCAACTCTTATTCTCATAATAGTTCAGTATAATCCACCCTTTAGTCTCCTGTTTGTATTGACAATCAAGTACCTTTGTGTTCTGATTTATAATAAATAACATTGTAATTTTTAATCCACGTTATCATTTCATAGATAGATGCAAAATCCCATTTCCTATCGTTTATTACAGTAAAATTCCGGTTTTCTTTACTTGGTAGATAGTGATTTTTATTAAATTATTGTGCGTGAACACTCCTTATTTTACCAAACAGCAGGGTCCACCATCAATTCCTTTAGTTATCTTTGCGCACATAATCAATTAGGTGGTAGGTATGGAGGGAGTCGTGTGCATGTAGTGTTCTTATGCAAAATTTGTCAGACTTAAAGAGGTACAAACTCTTCTCCATCCCAGCACATCGCAACTTATTGAACATTGTGTCGTCTTAAGTCGTACATAGGTGTTCCTGTTGTGGTTTTGAACCTGCACTTCCGAAGGTGACAAATGTAAATATGTCCTGATCATCATAGCTACCGATAAAGGAACATGAGGGAGTAGAGGGAGCTAAGTGAGGTGATCAATGGATCGCTTCTTGCTGCTGTTGTAAGATGGTGACGAGATCGCGTCTGCTCCCGGTTCAAATGCTATAAACTCAAAAAAGAGTTCCAGTATAAAATTGTGGCTCCAGTGTTGCTCCACTCTGCAGCAAGAAGCGTTGTAACTTCTAAACGGACATCTTCTGGATAGAATTGAGGTATGGTATGACGTAAAGATACAAACTGTTCGTGGTGCCAATGCACTTACACCGTAGATATGTTTATGAAATGAAGTGCACGTTAATTTAAAAGCTTCACATAAGTTTATTGTGCCCTGACAGTAAATTAAGCTGCTCAGAATTGTTTGCTGCTAAGGAAAGCCCATAAAACGTTCACAGTTTCCGCTAAACAAAAATTGGCAAACCTGCTACAACTCATCTGCACCATACATTTCTCGTATGCCTCTCACCCTGCGAACCGTGTATTTCAGAGAACTACGTGGTTTAGGGGTAACGTGGTTCACTGATCATCAAAGCGTCCTTGTTTTCGGTTTCGAACCCACTCTCCGCTAAAAATTTTTTATAAAAATCATCATCGATGGCAGACGAACATACCTGGTATAAGGAGTCACACTTGTTCTTCCAACGGCCTTGGCAAAGAGCACGGATGAGCGGACAGAGTTTCCGAGCAACCTCTGACTTTTGGGGTGAAAAACTGGTCCTAAAAAGTGTTGTAATCAGCATTCATCAATGACATTAGGATGCAGAAGACAATGCAAACCAGTGCATTCAAAACACTTCTTCTGTATCTACGGATATGGAAGTGTCATGATGATCTTTCATTAGGCTTAAGATTCCGGTTCAGCCACCGTTAGGATTGAAAGAAGATAAGGATTTTTGGTCAGACGAATATAGGATAATGTCAACAGTAACAGAAATTGTATAACAGTTGTAGCATTCGTTATGAATAGGAAAGTAAGGCAGAGAGTTAATGCGAAAATTTCAGTGATAGAGTTGTACTCATGAGAATCGATAGCAAACGAACCCAATAAAAATAGTTCAGGTATTCATGCCGACGTCACAAGCACAAGGTGTAGAGATAGAGAAGATGTCTGAGCACATTGAACAGGTAATTGAATATGGTAATTCAGTAGTAAAAGGAGATGATAATCTAACAATCATGGGGGACTGGAACACGATAGTAGGGAAAGAAGTAGGTTAGAAGGAAGAGTTACTGGAGAACATGAGTTGGTAGTAGGAATGAGAGAGAAGATGAACTAACGCAGTTCGTCAATAAATTTCAGCTAGTAATAGCGAACACACTGTTCAAAAAGCACAAGAGGAGGTATACTTGGTAAAGGCGTGGAGATACGTTAAGATTCCAGATGGATTACATCGTGGTCAGACAAAGATCCGAAATTTGATATTCGATTGCAAGGCGTACCCAAGAGCAGACAGAGACTCGGGTTACAATTTAGTGATGATGAAGAGTACGTTAAAGTTTAAGAGGCTGGTCCGAAAAAATAGATCTACAAAGAATAGGATACTGAAATACTGAGGAATAATGAGATGTGTTTTGAAGCTCTCTGAGGTTATAGATAAAGCGATATCGAACACTCCACGGTAGGCAGTTCAGTTGAAGATGAATGGACGTCCCTAAAAAAGGCTGTCGCAAAACTTGTAGAGACAAACGTACGTACGTGGAAGGTGTATGCGAAAGAACCTTGGGTAACATAAGAAACACTTCAATTGATCGACGAAATAAAGACGCACAAAAATGTACATGGAAATTTAGGAATAGGGAACTATAACTCATTTAAGAATGCAAGAAACAGGAAATTCACGGAAGAGAAGGTAAAATGCCTGCAGGAAAAACGTGAAGAAATTGAAACAGAAATAGTCATCGGAAGTACTGATTAAGCATACAGGAAAGTCAAAAACAATCTTCGGTGAAATAAAACAAAGTTCGTCAAAATTGGGGCTGCTATTCCACTGCTAAGCGCAAAGGAGAGAGCGGACGAGAGCAAAGAGTCCACGTAAGGCCTCCACTAAGAGGAGGACTTGTCTGATAACGTAACTGAGGAAGACATGGGAGTCGATATCAAAGGCACAAGGTGTCCAGTATTAAAAGCAGAGTATAAAAACGTTGGGAAGACTGACGATCAGAGTAGGCAGAAAGGATGAATAACGTTCATTCGAGGTTTCTAAAACCATTGGGGTGTGTGACAACCAAAGGACAATTCAACTTTGTGGAATCTGTGAGTGTGAAGAAATATCGCCAAGCTTTCAGGAAAATATCATCCACACAACCGCGAAGACAGCAACGGCTGGTAAGTGCGTTAACTATCGCAAGATCAGCTTAACGGCTCTTACATCCAAGTTGCTAAAAAATGATGTAGATAAGAGTGGAAAACGATATCGAGTATCTGTTATATGGCGGTCAGTTTGCTTTAGGAAAGGTATGGACACCACAGAGGCACTTCCGGCGTTGGGATTGATGACTGAAGCAAGACATAAGAAAGGTTAAGACACGTTCATTAGATTTGTTGACCTGGAAAAACGTTCAACACATGTAAAATGATGAAAGACGTTGGAAATTCTCAGAAAAATAGGTGAAAGCTGTAGGGAAAGACGGGTAATATACGTTATGTACTAGAACCTAGAGGCAACGATAAGAATCGAACACCACACCGAGTGAAGTGCTCGGATTAAGAATGGTGTAAGACTGGGACATTGTCTTTAGCCCCTACTGTTCAGTCTATACATCGAAGAAGTAATGACACAAATAAAAGAAGGAGTCAAGAGTAAAATCAAAATTCTTAGTGAAAGGATGTCAATTAGCTGAAGACACTGCTACAGTCGGTGAAAGCGAAACTGAATTATATGATCTCTTGAAGGGAGTGCACAGCCTAATGAGTAAAGAATATAAAGTGAAAGGAAACCGAAGAAAGACGAAAGTAGTGAGCAGTAACAGAAATTAGATCAGGTTAGACGAAGTTAATGAATTCTGCAGCTTTGGACACAAAATAATCCATGACGCACGAAGCAAGGAGGATACAAAAAGAATACCGCAAGCGAATAAGGCATTCCTGGCCAAGAGAAGTCTGGAATGTACGTTTTGAGCGCAGCATTGTATGGTAGTAAATCATGGACAGTCGGAATACCGGAACAGGAAAGAATCGAAGCGTTTGAGAAGTGGTCTCATAGAAATATAGAAATATATTGAACATTATGTGGACAGATAAGATGAGCAATGAGAAGATTCCCTGCAGATTCGGTGAACAAATGAACATTTTATGAAAAATACTGATAAGATGACGTGACAGGATGACAGGACATGTCGTTAAGACATAAGAGAATACCTTCCACGGTACTAGAGGGAGCTGTAGAGGATAAAAACTGTAAAGGAAGAGTAGTACACATCCAACAAATAACTGAGGAAGCAGGGCGCAAGTGCTACTTTGCGATGAGAAGGTTAGCACCGGAGAGCAGTTAGTGGCGGGCCGCGTCAAACTGGTCAGAGGACTGACGAAAAAAGTACAGCGCTGGGCTAATAAACAGAAACGACGGAACGAGTACGATTTTGTTTCAATGATTAGGGTATATTCTAAAGTTGGACACATACAATCAAGAACAAAAGAACCTTGAATTACTGTTTGAATATCATTATAGCTTTTTCCTTACTACATTCGATTGTTAGTTGTCAATCGCATAAATAGCGCAACGTCTTAGAGCTACGATAAAGACTACCTATAAATAAAAAAACTGAAGGGGTAAAAAAAGAAAGAAGCTGTAGGAAGTAAAATCTCCAGGAAAAGGCAGAGGTTGAAACACATTCAAGAAATAAGTGAGAACGTTGGTATAATTGCTATTCTGAGATGCAGAGGATGGCATAAGAGAGAACTTAGTATTAGAATTATCGAACCAGTCAGAAGAATAATGAACCCTATCCATCTGTCTGTTACAGAGATTCGCTTCTGAGTCCACTTACCTGTTCTACTGTTCAATCACAGTGCGTCTGCCATTTGTCTTTAAACGATTCTTGAACCTTTCTCCCCCTCTTATCTTGATAACGACATGACAAAATCAATTTCAGTTCTTTTTCCGTCAACAGATCCGCTTTTCTTTTTTATTGATCCGCACTGACAGTTTCTGAATACACTACTGGCCATTAAAATTGTTATACCAAGAAGAAATGCAGATGATAAACGGGTATTCATTGGACAAATATAGTATACTAGAACTGACATGTGATTACATTTTCACGCAATTTGGGTGCATAGATCCTGAGAAATCAGTACCCAGAACAACCACCTCTGGCCGTAATAACGGCCTTGATACGCCTGGCCATTGAGTCAAACAGAGCTTGGATGGCGTGTACAGGTACAGCTGTCCATGCAGCTTCAACACGATACCACAGTTCATCAAGAGTAGTGACTGGCATATTGTAACGAGCCAGTTGCTCGGCCACCATTGACTAGACGTTTTCAATTGGTGAGAGATCTGGAGAATGTGCTGGCCAGGACAGCAGTCGAACGTTTTCTGTATCCAGAAAGGTCCGTACACGACCTGCAACATGCGGTCGTGCATTATCCTGCTGAAATGTAGGGTTTCGCAGGAATCGAATGAAGGGAAGAGCTAGGGTCGTAACACATCTGAAATGTAACGTCCACTGTTCAAAGTGCCGTCAATGCGAACAAGAGATGACCGAGACGTGTAACATATGGCACCCTATACCATCACGCTGGGTGATACGCCAGTATGGCGATGACGAATACACGCGTCCAATGTGCGTTCACCGCGATGTCGCCAAACACGGATGCGACCAGCATGATGCTGTAAACAGAACCTGGATTCATCTGAAAAAATGTCGTTTTGCCATTCGTGCACCTAGGTTCGTCGTTGAGTACACCACCGCAGGCGCTCCTGTCTGTGATGCAGCGTCGAGGGTAACAGCAGCCATGGTCTCCGAGCTGATGGTCCATGCTGCTGCAAACGTCGTCGAACTGTTCGTGCAGATGGTTTTTGTCTTGCAAACGTCCCCATTTGTTGACTCAGGGATCGAGACGTGGCTACACGATCCGTTACAACCATGCGGATAAGATGCCTGTCATCTCGACTGATAGTGATACGAGGCCGTAGCGATCCAGCACGGCGTTCCGTATTACCTTCCTGAACCCACCGATTCCATATTCTGCTAACAGTCATTGGAACTCGACCAACGCGAACAGCAATGTCGCGATACGATAAACCGCAATCGCGATAGGCTAAATCCGACCTTTATCAAAGTCGGAAACGTGATGGTACGCATTTCTCCTCCTTACAGGAGGCATCACAACAACGTTTCACCAGGCAACGCCGGTCAACTGCTGTTTGTGTATGAGAAATCGGTTGGAAACTTTCCTCACGTCAGCACGTTGTAGGTGTCGCCACGGGCGCCAACCTTGTGTGAATGCTCTGAAAAGCTAATCATTTGCATATCACAGCATCTTCTTCCTGTCGGTTAAATTTCGCGTCTGTATCACGTCATCTTCGTGGTGTAGCAACTTTAATGGCCATTAGTTTAGTTCATATACTGCAAGTTCAGTTACAAGCTTGCCAATATCGTCCGCCAAGACGTCAGTACCGAGCCTCTGATAACAGTCTTCGTTGCGTCTGCCATTTCTCCAAAACTGCACACTTTTATTTATTCTCATTACAGTGTTGTCTCTTTCTCCTTTTCACACATCACAGTCTGGATATCATTTCGAAATACACTGAGGTGACAATGTCATGGGACAGCGATATGTACATATACAGATGGTGGTAGTACCGAGTACACAAGGTATTAAAAGGCAGTGCATTGGCCAGGCAATTCGTATGAAAAACCTTCCGACATGATTATCGTCCCATGAAGGGAATCAATAGAGTTTGAACGCGGAATGATTGTGGAGATAGAAGCGTTGGTCATTCCATTTCGGAAATTGTTAAGGAATTCAATATTCGTAGATCCACAGTGTCAAGACAGTGCCTAGAACACATTTCAGAAATTACCCATCACTAAGGATCACGCAGTGACTGACGCCATTCACTTAACGACTGAGAGTAGCGGCGTTTGCGTAGAGTTTTCAGTGATAAAAGACAAGTAATACTGCGTGAAACAAACGCGGAAATCAACGTGGGAGGTACGATGAACGTGTTCCTGAGGACACTGCGGCGAAATTTGGCGTTAATGGGCGATGGCAGCAGACGATCGACGCGAGTGCCGTTGCTAACAGCACGACATCGCCTGCAGCGCGTCTCCTGGCCTCGTGACCATATCGGTTGGGCCCTAAATGACTGGAAAACCGTGGCCTGGTCAGATGAGTCCCGGTTTCAGTTGATAAGAGCTGATTGTAGTGTTCGAGTATTGCGCAAACACCACGAAACCATGGACGCAAGTTGTCAACAAGGCACCCTGCAAGTTGGTGGTGGCTCCATAGTGGTGTGGGCTGTGTTTACATGGAATGGACTGGATCCTCTGGTCAGTCTCAATCGATCATTGACTGGAAATGATTATGTCCAGTTACGTGGAGACCATTTTCAGCTATTCATGGATTTCATGTTCCGAAACAGTGATAGAACTTTTATGGATGAGAATGCGCCGTGTCACCCGGCCACAGTTGCTCGTGATTGGTCTCAAGAGCATTGTGAACAAGTCAAGCGCATGATTTGGATACCCAGATCGCCCGACATGAATCTTATCGGACATTTATGGGACATAGTAGGGAGGTCCGTTCGTGCGTAAAATCCTACACTGGGAATACTTTCGCAGTTATGGACGCCTATAGAGACAGCGTGACTAAGTATTTCTGCGAGGGACTTCCAATGACTTGTTGAGCTATACCATGTAGGGTTGCTGCACTATACCCTGTAAAAGAAGTCCAATACGGTATTAGGAGGGATTTCATGACGTGTTTCACCTCGTTTTACTTCTACTCCTACTTTCACTGTTACGTGAACCATACTTTCACAACCATCCATACAGGAAACTCCATACACCATTAACTCTTTCACGTATCTTCTTCTTCATGTAATATAGATACAAATTTTTTCCTAATGGTTACACAAATCACAACATTCTACATTCATATTACACAAAAGGTCCACAACATGAGACGGTACAACCAGGAAATTATAAAAAAAAAAATTATAAACGTATGGGGCAGTGGATGCGTGCTGCCTGTTGTGGGGGGAGCAGGTGGGGGCGACCCGGAGAATTTTTTGACTCTCAGGAGGGCGCTGACGCTTAGCCACACATGGCTGAGTAGGCGCATCTGGTTCGCCGTGTCGTCAATAGATGGCAGCATCACCTATTTTGAATTACAGTACGGAATCTATACTCTGCACGTAAAAATCCGGATTTTCACATAAATAGGGCATGAAACATTGAAAGTAGCTTCAGCATTACTGAGTAGACATAACTGAAGACGTATGAACGTTCTTAGTTTTAACTGTTAACATTTACTAGTAACATAACGCAAAGTAGCGTTTAATTGGACAAAATCATTTGTGAACAAACTATTTATGTTAAAGAAAAACTAAGGGCAGCTCTAGAAAGATGAGGAAATTACCTCTGGATTCATGTAAGATACATTTTATACAGAGCTAAGCATATAGGTTCAGAAGGCTGAAGCTTGTGCACTTGACTAACATGAAGGCGACGGCATAAATAGTAGCAGCCGTCTTTGCGTGGGGCACTACGCTCGGTTCGTGCGGCTGTCGGGTCGACAGCTGGAATAAACAATACGTATTTGCGGCAGTAGGTCGCATTGCGAGTGAGTCTAAACATTTCCAAGTATTGAGTCATAGACTTCCGATATCCCAGTGCGTCATATGAACACACTGAAGTATTTTCAGCTTGGGGACTCAGAATATTTCGCATAAAGTGAACTGGCTGAGATGTGGAATTGTGACATTTGCATGCATTACTGATGAATACTCTAAAACATTTTCAACGTACATACTGGAATAAACTAAGCCTTAAAACTTTATTGTGGTTGGGAATCATTTACACTCAGAATTTTATTAGTTCGCAATTGTGGCCCATTAACTTTTTTTAACGAAAGGAACTTCATTTTCCTATGATTTTTTTGGAAGTGTACATAAACATTAGATGCTGCTCCATTTCGTAGAACTCCTCTCTCAGCAGACCGTTATTTCAGTGATGATCAATTATTAACTGTGTTAAGTTTTAATTTAGTTAAACTGTTTTTCAAAATTTAAGACTCCGTGGGTAGTAAACATTGTTTTCAGTGTAAAATGACTCTAAGCACTATGTGACTTAATATCTGAGGTCATGAGTGCCCAAGACATAGAACTACTTAAACGTAAGTAACCTAAGGACGTCACACACATCCATGCACGAGATAGGATTCGAACCTGCGACCGTAGAAGCAGCGCAGTTCCAGACTGAAGCGCCTAGAACCGCTCGGTCACAACGGCCGGCTTTCAGTGTAAATTCCTGCCAGCGTTTATCTGATAATCTGACTGAACTTTTTTCTTAGGGGTTAATGTGGTAAACGTATTGGTTGGCCCCTAGACTGTAGCATCCAACCACACGTTTCAGAGGCCCTATAAACAGCGACTTCCTGATTTACAATTTATCGTTCATACTTGCACGTGGAGGCTCCCGAGCTATCGACTGAACAGTTACTTTGAAGAGCCAACATGTTTTAGTTTTTCCATTCAGCATTTATTGACCGAATTGCCGCTAGTGTTTGGTCTCGTCCGACTACGTTTGTTTCATTCACTATTTTCCATGAAGTCGCATACAGAATACTCTTGAAAATACAATTTTATATGTTGAAATATACACACTTTACATTTATGTCTTAATAAAAATCAATAACTAACTTAAAATACGATAGCTACATACAATAGACAACTGATTAAAACGTATAACACTAAAATGGACGCATATTAATCACAGAGGAAGAAAATCATCGGTCACAGGCCCTCTACTAAAATTTCTCACTATGCGTAAATAAATACAAAGTTCAGCATAGAAGCCTAATACATAACACGTAAATCAGATCAGGAAATAGACTGAGCCATGTGGACGACTTCTCTGCTTTCTCCTTGTGACTAGTTGGTAATCTGTATTTTACCGATCAGAAACCTATCGTCAGTCAGGGATCTAGATTAAGATTCTGGAGTAGGGGAGGGGAGGGGATGGGAGGAAAGAGGGATGGGTTACTGTCTCCCCACCTCGACTTCTCCCCCTTCACCCCTCCAAAAAAAGGAAGTGCAGTCTGCCGTCACTCCAACTTTCTATATTCTGCACACACACATGCTAGGATATTTATGACAATGACAAAATATATGAACTGTTTTAATATAATAAAATGTTTGTTTCCAGCAATGTTTGTTGATAAGGGGATGCATCGGTGTCTCACAAAACGCCCATAAAGGGGTAAATGGAAGGACTGGACCTTGGATGGCGGGGAGGGGGAGGGAGATTTTATTCACCCATTACTGAACAAAAATTTTGTTCGCGTAAACAAATACTTCAAATAACTGTTATAATGGATAGTTTTGTCATATGAGTCATTACCAGATATCCAAACAGGCACAGGTTTTCCCTGGAGACAATAATTCTGATACAGAAACAATCAGTAAAAGCAACAAACTAGGATTAAATAGCAGTTCTCGCTAATGCGGCTTTCATGGGATTACTGTACCACGAGTAACAGTAGAATGATAAGGAACAATAATTACAGAGCAAACGGTAGAAGCCAATTCACATTAATGCAGATTTTATGGGATTGCTGTAATGCTACGAAAATAAAATGCTTTCGGTATTTATCCCGAGGACTAGACTGAAGACGAACTGAACAGTGTCAAATTGATCTACAGACAGTAAATGACACACTTGACAAATGCATTCGTAACTGAATAAATAGAATAAGTAGGTTTAAACACGCAGGTAGTTCATCTGAAACACAACTCAGCTAACGGCTGAAAATTATAGGCAAAAATTACATGTACAGAGATCCTTCTCAAGTTTGCAAACCTTGCACCACAACGGTCAGTTGTTCCACTCGACCACAAATTGTCGGCACGACCAATAGTGCGAGGTAGGCTATACAAATCTCAGACCGACTTTGTCTCACATATATTCCCTCAAATAGTATTAACTTCAAAACAGGAAACTGTTACTGGGTGTACCTGGACCATAAATGGAACTTTACAACTAAATAAGAAACCACACAAGGAACCGAAGGCGTAGGTCAAACCCACAACCTAGGCTCAGAGATACAACAAATCCTAAGAAATTACGATCAAATAAATCGTGCGTCTCATTACAATAACGAACACACTACAACTTAAACTCCTTAAATAAATAACCCTATCCTAAGAAACCCAACGCAGTGCACCTAGAACAATATTAGATAAAACAGCATCAGATTAGCACCGAAACACATTAGACAAATTGTTACTACCCGCAAGCAGTAACCAAATCACACTTAAACTGCAGGTATTTTAAAAATCAATTCAATTCACACTTACGTAAGATTACCTCAAGGAAAGTCATAAAATGATAAATTAGCCTGACAACAATTACATGACCTCGATGGACCAAAACATTCAAGACTCCGCAGAAAGATCTGGTGGAATGATCATACATCGGTGAATCGGTCTGTTCAAAGATACACGGTGGTTTCTGGAACACTAATATTAAGAAATAATACAGAGTAAGCCCACAGGCTTAAATGCTAAACCAGAATATCGATGCAATCAAATGCCAGCACGAATTACTACAGTCATAATGGCGCAACAAGTTTCGCAACGGCGAACCACAAGAGAAATTATGCACAGAGTTTCGTGATTGAGAATCAACCAGTAATCTGTCTCAGATTCATCACACTTGCAACACGGACGGCAGAAAAGTCTCCAAAGAATGACGTAAATACTATGATATCAGCTTATGACGTCAGCTGACGTCCGTGTCCAACAGCATCGGAAAGATAGGTCACTATTCATGCCCCGCAACAACATATACTCGCCTAACGACCACCAAACGTCTTCGCAACGCAGTCCATCCCAAAACACGCCCAATACAGCCGGCGCCGACCCGAATAGACGTTTTCATAGCGACAGTATTCGCCGCCAAGCTTGTCCCTCGTGTGCACTACCAACCATACGCTGTTACTAACTGCCCCTTCCTCCTTACGTTCTCTCGGTCGGTCACCTCTCCCCGTGTTCGCCACCTCTCGACCGCATTACGAGCGCCGAAAAGAGGAGAATCGAAAGTACGAAAGCAGGTACGGCTCAGTTCTATTTCAGAGAAATGCATAATTTGAAAAACTTTCGTTCGAAAACTTAACAAGTATATTTGTTATTAGATTGATTTAAGAACTGTAATAGCTAGAAAATCTCACAATTTATGATGTGATGTTCGTCTGTCTGTTACTTTTTTTCCTTGGTAGTCGGCCCTTCCCTTCCTAACTTGACTTAAAGTCCTGTGAACTCACAAACAATATCTGATTTGTTGTTTCAGCAGCAGGTACAGACAACCTGCGAATGGGCACTTTTACCTGGCTCGATTATTTTTTGTAATCTTGTACCATATCCTTTCTTAGGCATGCTTGAGTGCTTTTTCTTTGACTACTGCATATGGCAGAGTTGGGTTCTGGGGTAAGGGGATTTTCTTCATTAGGCAGTGGGCGGTGGCGACTATGCTCATTTCAAGTGCGAGTAATTCCCATGATGATCTGTCTGTCTGCACCCAACATCCGTTGCCGAGAAGGTTCTTAATGTCCTGCCAGGAGGCAGTACCTTACAGAAGAACTGTAAGCAGAAGCAGGAAGTGGCCAATGAGAATGCCTACATTCTGTTCCTGATTCTGACTGACTGAAATGCCTATACATTAAATGATTTCGTGGAGCAGTTTGGAGTTCGCGAAAATGAGGAGTCAGCTGCCATCCCTCGCGGGGATAAGGTGGCAAGTCCTGGGTCCTGAACGACTTTATTTATTAAAATTTTTTGTATTTATGGGGATCAACAGCCTCCAGATGCTCAATAAACGTAAACAAGGTTCGTAGTTGGCTGTAATGCGATGTTTATTTGATAGTGCGATTAGCTAATTCCGACTAAGCATCACTGTCAAGCACATTTGTAACATCTGTATTTCATGTCATTTTCAAATAACTCTTAATTACAAGTAAAATATAGCCCTATCCCTCATTTTAAGAAAGGATCCACACTACCGTGACACTTTTAAGATCGTATTCTGAACTTTTTGTATTACAATAGTAATTATTTTGGAATGCTGGAGTTAGTGATAGACCACAGGGCAGAGTGTGGAGCCATTAGCTAGCTGGATACGGTGTTAGATGAAAGTGATGGACTTGGTTATGATTAATTCATGTAAATAATTTACATTTTTCCATGCATATGTGAGAGTCATAATTTCATGTCTGTCTCCTTCTGTCAAATGTAAACAGTTTTTCTGTGTTGTTGTCATTTTGGACGATATTAGCCAGTTGGAGGTAGTGTAAAGAACTGTAAGCAGTGAAAATTTCCAGTCTAGTGGTCAGATTTCGGTGTTTTTATTGAAAGGAGTTAGATAGCGATAGGTCTTTTAACTATACGTTTTGGAGTTGTGAGTAGTTGAACGCAGTCTCGAGGGTCAAATAGAGGCAGACAAGCCTTAATTACAATTTTTGATATTCTAACAGAGCAAACAATTAATCCAGGTCTGTCCTTCACACAGGATAAGCTGTAGTTTATGGTCTGAATGGTCAGGTCGCAGAACTGTAATCGCTGTGTTAAGCTAAAATCGCTTATTCCTATTGCAGGACGTCTTTTTGTGTTGGTAATGGCTCTGTGTCCCTCAACGATCTATAAACGTCGAATAAATAAATAATTTGTTACAAATAAAGTAATCCTCACTGCTTGCAGCGACAAAACGATGTGATACAGTAAGTGAGTAGTTCAGTTGGTTGATTTGGGCGTAGGAGATCAAACAGCGAGGTCATCAGTTCCATCAGATAAGTGAAAGATGAGGAAGGATATCGGCCGTGACCTTTCAAAGGAACCATCCCGGAATTCCCTGAAGCAATTTGGGGAAATCACGAAAACCTAAATCAGGACGGCCGGACACGGGTCTGAACGATCGTCCTCCGGAATGTGAGTCCAGTGTTCTAACCACTGCACTACTTCGATAAGACTAATACAGTATATTCTCTTTTCCATTAAAACTGCACTATCTCCAAACGCCAGCATGAATTACGTTGTCTCCCGGGTTTTTACGTACTCACAGGTTTTTAACTACAACTCTGATGTAACACTTACAGCCACATGGTACCCGTGTGTGACATGTATGAAGCTGTTCCCATTTGTTTGCATAGAGTCTGCGTTCCACTGCATACTTTTGTTAGCTTCCACATATGTGAGCCATGCTGCGGCTCACTGTTTGTAGGTTTCAGTCCTCATGTTGGAGGCCAGACTGTATCCCTTAGTTGGCATCGTTGCGCACGTTTGTCTTCTTCTTGTCTTGACTGGCGCCACTCGTTTCGCAAGTGTTGCCTGTCCGCTAGTGACAGCAGCGGCGGTTATCGATATGTAATAACTGTTGCCCTACCTTTGGGGCGACGTCGTTGTTTTTCCGTGCCATGTGAGTGTAGCAGTTCGGTTGGGGACTCAGGAGGACCAGGTCCGCGCAGGACCACTGGCGGCGCGCGTGGACTGCCGGATGAAAGGGCTGTGGTCTCGAGGATGCACTACCTCGTTGTAAACCAGATCCTGCATGCTTTAAAAAAAATGGTTCAAATGGCTCTGAGCACTATGGGACTTACCATCTATGCTCATCAGTCCCCGAGGACTTCTTCTTCTTCTTCTTGTGGTCTTCAGTCCTGAGACTGGTTTGATGCAGCTCTCCATGCTACTCTATCCTGTGCAAGCTTTTTCATCTCCCAGTACCTACTGCAACCTGCATCCTTCTGAATCTGCTTAGTGTATTGATCTCTTGGTCTCCCTCTACGATTTTTACCCTCCACGCTGCCCTCCAATACTAAATTGGTGATCCCTTGATGCCTCAGAACATGTCCTACCAACCGATCCCTTCTTCTGGTCAAGTTGTGCCACAAACTTCTCTTCTCCCCAATCCTATTCAATACTTCCTCATTAGTTATGTGATCTACCCATCTAATCTTCAGCATTCTTCTGTAGCACCACATTTCAAAAGCTTCTATTCTCTTCTTGTCCAAACTATTTATCGTCCATGTTTCACTTCCATACATGGCTACACTCCATACGAATACTTTCAGAAATGACTTCCTGACACTTAAATCAATACTGGATGTTAACAAATTTCTCTTCTTCAGGAACGCTTTCCTTGCCATTGCCAGCCTACATTTTATATCCTCTCTACTTCGACCATCATCAGTTATTTTGCTCCCCAAATAGCAAAACTCCTTTACTACTTTAAGTGCCTCATTTCCTAATCTAATTCCCTCAGCATCACCCGACTTAATTAGACTACATTCCATTATCCTTGTTTTGCTTTTGTTGATGTTCATCTTATATCCTCCTTTCAAGACACTGTCCATTCCATTCAACTGCTCTTCCAAGTCCTTTGCTGTCTCTGACAGAATTACAATGTCATCGGCGAACCTCAAAGTTTTTATTTCTTCTCCATGAATTTTAATACCTACGCCGTATTTTTCTTTTGTTTCCTTTACTGCTTGCTCAATATACAGATTGAACAACATCGGGGAGAGGCTACAACCCTGTCTTACTCCCTTCCCAACCACTGCTTCCCTTTCATGTCCCTCGACTCTTATAACTGCCATCTGGTTTCTGTACAAATTGTAAATAGCCTTTCGCTCCCTGTATTTTACCCCTGCCACCTTTAGAATTTGAAAGAGAGTATTCCAATCAACATTGTCAAAAGCTTTCTCTAAGTCTACAAATGCTAGAAACGTAGGTTTGCCCTTCCTTAATCTTTCTTCTAAGATAAGTCGTAAGGTCAGTATTGCCTCACGTGTTCCAGTGTTTCTACGGAATCCAAACTGATCTTCCCCGAGGTTGGCTTCTACTAGTTTTTCCATTCGTCTGTAAAGAATTCGTGTTAGTATTTTGCAGCTGTGACTTATTAAGCTGATAGTTCGGTAATTTTCACATCTGTCAACACCTGCTTTCTTTGGGATTGGAATTATTATATTCTTCTTGAAGTCTGAGGGTATTTCTCCTGTTTCATACATCTTGCTCACCAGATGGTAGAGTTTTGTCAGGACTGGCTCTCCCACGGCCGTCAGTAGTTCCAATGGAATATTGTCTACTCCGGGGGCCTTGTTTCGACTCAGGTCTTTCAGTGCTCCGTCAAACTCTTCACGCAGTATCATATCTCCCATTTCATCTTCATCTACATCCTCTTCCATTTCCATAATATCGTCCTCAAGTACATCGCCCTTGTATAGACCCTCTATATACTCCTTCCACCTTTCTGCTTTCCCTTCTTTGCTTAGAACTGGGTTTCCATCTGAGCTCTTGATATTCATACAAGTCGTTCTCTTATCTCCAAAGGTCTCTTTAATTTTCATGTAGGCGGTATCTATCTTACCCCTAATGAGATAGGCCTCTACGTCCTTACATTTGTCCTCTAGCCATCCCTGCTTAGCCATTTTGCACTTCCTGTCGATCTCATTTTTGAGACGTTTGTATTCCTTTTTGCCTGTTTCACTTACTGCATTTTTATATTTTCTCCTTTCGTCAATTAAATTCAATATTTCTTCTGTTACCCAAGGATTTCTACTAGCCCTCGTCTTTTTACCTACTTGATCCTCTGCTGCCTTCACTACTTCATCCCTCAAAGCTACCCATTCTTCTTCTACTGTATTTATTTCCCCCATTCCTGTCAATTGCTCTCTTATGCTCTCCCTGAATCTCTGTACAACCTCTGGTTCTTTTAGTTTATCCAGGTCCCATCTCCTTAAATTCCCCCCTTTTTGCAGTTTCTTCAGTTTTAATCTACAGGTCATAACCAATAGATTGTGGTCAGAGTCCACATCTGCCCCTGGAAAGGTCTTACAATTTAAAACCTGGTTCCTAAATCTCTGTCTTACCATTATATAATCTATCTGATACCTTTTAGTATCTGCAGGGTTCTTCCATGTATACAACCTTCTTTCATGATTCTTAAACCAAGTGTTAGTTATGATTATGTTGTGCTCTGTGCAAAATTCGACCAGGCGGCTTCCTCTTTCATTTCTGTCCCCCAATCCATATTCACCTACTATGTTTCCTTCTCTCCCTTTTCTTACACTCGAATTCCAGTCACCCATGACTATTAAATTTTCGTCTCCCTTCACAATCTGAATAATTTCTTTTATTTCATCATACATTTCTTCAATTTCTTCGTCATCTGCAGAGCTAGTTGGCATATAAACTTGTACTACTGTAGTAGGCGTGGGCTTCGTATCTATCTTGGCCACAATAATGCGTTCACTATGCTGTTTGTAGTAGCTTACCCGCATTCCTATTTTCCTATTCATTATTAAACCTACTCCTGCATTACCCCTATTTGATTTTGTGTTTATAACCCTGTAGTCACCTGACCAGAAGTCTTGTTCCTCCTGCCACCGAACTTCACTAATTCCCACTATATCTAACTTCAACCTATCCATTTCCCTTTTTAAATTTTCTAACCTACCTGCCCGATTAAGGGATCTGACATTCCACGCTCCGATCCGTAGAACGCCAGTTTTCTTTCTCCTGATAACGACATCCTCTTGAGTAGTCCCCGCCCGGAGATCCGAATGGGGGACTATTTTACCTCCGGAATATTTTACCCAAGAGGACGCCATCATCATGTAATCATACAGTAAAGCTGCATGCCCTCGGGAAAAATTACGGCTGTAGTTTCCCCTTGCTTTCAGCCGTTCGCAGTACCAGCACAGCAAGGCCGTTTTGGTTATTGTTACAAGGCCAGATCAGTCAATCATCCAGACTGTTGCCCTTGCAACTACTGAAAAGGCTGCTGCCCCTCTTCAGGAACCACACGTTTGTCTGGCCTCTCAACAGATACCCCTCCGTTGTGGTTGCACCTACGGTACGGCTATCTGTATCGCTGAGGCACGCAAGCCTCCCCACCAACGGCAAGGTCCATGGTTCATGGGGGGGCCCGAGGACTTAGAACTACTTAAACTTAACTAACCTAAGGACATCACACAACACCCAGTCATCACGAAGCAGAGAAAATCCCTGACCCCGCCGGGAATCGAACCCGGGAACCCGGGCGCCGGAAGCGAGAACGCTACCGCACGACCACGACCTGCGGACACAGGCTTTAAGATGAGTGCATTTCAATTCAGGTAGAGAAACCTCCACGATTGTGACATTTCGCGATTCTTCAGTGACTTGGGTTCGTGTTGCTGTTCGTCGTGTCGCCGAGGAAAGAACAGCGAGTGGAGTGCTTGGGGAAAGCGGATCTGAATAGTTTACCTCGACTTCTTATTAATATTTACTGCGTTCAGTTTGTTACAATTGGTTAAGTTCAACCAGCGGTAATTTTCGTGCCTGGTGGCCGCAAACGCCCCAGTTACCTGCGTTCGGGTTAATGTGTGTAACGGTACTGTACGTTTCCTCGCTTTGCCGCTGCCGTCCTGTAAGGCGTGTAGTTTTGACAGCTTTCTTGATTGTAGACCGTTTGTGATTATTCTACTCTTGTGGTAGTGATTCCTTTCTCGTTCCGGGCGCTGTAAGCACAGTATTCTGGGCGCGTAGTGCAGTCCGCAGGTTCCGGCTTTGCCGTCTTGTTCCATTCTTGAGGTAGTTTCAGCAATATTGTCATAGTCATACGTTAGACTGCCACTACTCTGAGTTACCATCTTGTGAAGTCTGTCTCATTGCTCGCGAAAGTGTTTGTTGCTAGACGTTCTCAGAGGTCGATTCCTGGAGCACCGTCTGTCATTGGTCCTTCTGTTTTACTATTGTATTATTTATTACCATACCTTGTAATGCCTACATTAAAGGTTATAGTTAATAGTTCCAGTCGCCTTCTCGAATAAATCTAGCAGTGTAAGAGTTGTGTTACAAGCTTACCATCATTTTATTTCACCATTTTGGTGGTCAGTTGCTTGTTTCTTTTAATTAACCTTTGCTTGTATTTGTTGTTTACAGCAGATATCTAAAATTTTTTATATAATTGCCGTTCCTGGCGTGTAAAGCCTTCAGTCGTGATCACAGTGGCCTTTTTTTTAACATTTGTTTTTATTTGTATTTTATGGTGATTTGCTAAATTGTAACGCACTGAAAACACTATTATTTACACAGTTGTTTATTCCTTCATTAATAACATGTGGTACTTTTTTATTTATTGTCGAGTCTGGAATTACTGTTTTAAGAATAAATGTGTATAACTGTAAAAGGCAACCAATAATAACTGATTACGATCCCGTCCACAATCGTAACCGAATCCTGCCTTCCCCTGACTATCAGATTTCAATATCTGCTAACGGATGACCTTAACAGGCGCTAATAAGAAGTGGCGATCTTCATTGCTAGGAGTGTCTGTGAAATTATCATCACAACCTTAAAAAAAGTTCTTTAAACATCCATACCCGTTAAAACATTTCCTTTAATTTTTATAATACTAATCTCTTTTTCGTAATATTATGCTTGTTTGAGAACTACGCTTGTGGCTCTTTCCTTCTGCGTTCCTATAGCGTGTCATATGTCCGGTGCATACGTAATATAGCGCAAAAAGAACGGCTGCTGCCCAGCGTTGGGTTTGTCCCAAGAACGGGATGCATAATTTACTCTCTATCTCCGGCTGATTTATTCCATTAATTTAAGGAGCTCTGGGATATCCGGTTATTATGTTAGAATGCTATCTGTTACATTAGCTGTACTTCAGCATCTATCTCTGTACTGCTGTATGTAATCATCAACCAATACATAAAATTAAATAGTTCAAGCGTTCTGACCCTTCGGCCATTGCAGTACTGGAAAATCCATTCCACATGCAGCAGAAGTACAGGGCTGGACAAGAACATGGAAAAACCGCTACAAATGCATTCTTCTATATAAAAGCAGATACTAGCGAACCTGCTGGTTGCGCGATTGTATTAGACCACGCACGGCACCTGTGCAATGCCCTCAGTATGTTTCACGTGTTAGTAGTTGCCATAACCGTGTCGTGTATAGCTGTAAGTGCATTGTGTTGGAGCAAAGTATACGAACGTGGGAGAATTATTGGTGCTTGTAACTCGTATGGTGGGAGCTTCGGTAACCAAGGCAGCCAAAATGGTTGGTGTTTCAAGAGACACCGTATCGAAGACATATATCGCATACAGGCAAAGCGGATAAACGTCATTCGCTAGGTCACAACGCGGAAAAAGGTGTATGTTGACTGATGGTGACAGACGACAATAGAAGAGGACTGTATTTCGCACTCGCGGTGCCCGTCAGCACCAAAACAACACGAAGATAGCTCCTTAATCTGGGAACTGGCGAACTGGAATTCCAAAACCACGTATCAGTGATGAAAATGCCCCTAAGAGGAAAATCTGGTGCCGGAATCTGGAGGGTGGAATCGTGGAAGAAAGTCATTAAGTCAAATGAGTCTTTCACAACATTTCCAACTTCTGGAAAGGTTTATGTCTGGTGTACGTCGTTCCAAGCCTACGACACAGACTGCTTGTTTCCAAGAGTAAAATGTGACATGATTTGGGCCGCCATATCGAGTGTTCCATGGGACCCTTTGTTAATCTGCGAGGTCGTAATACTGCACCTGATTATGTGGCCAGTTTGGCTGGTCAGGTTCCCATGGTACCCCAGTGGTGGTGGTGTATTCCAACACGATGGGCCCCTATTCATACAGCTCGCATCGTCGAGGACTGGCTTTGTTAGCACGATGGTGAACTGTCGCATCTTCCCTGACCACCAGTCACCAGATCTCAACATTATTGAGCCTTTGTGGCATACTTGTGAGAGAAGGCTGCACGATTGCCATCCACCTCCATAATCGTTACCTGAATTTGCCATTATTTGTCAGGAAGCCTGGTGTAAGTTACCACTGAAAACCATACAGGACCTATATTTATCCATTGCGAGACGACTAGTAACTGCCTTGAATGCCAACCATTTTCCTTCACAGCATTAGGCAAGGTATGTGTTGTGTTTTTGGTGTTCACATAATTTTGTCCACCTCCTGAAGCTTCGTCGCAGCAGTCCTAATGAGGAGTGTGTGTGACATGTTTCTCGTGCAGAATGAGCTGGGGCGTTGTCTTGGAGCAGTAACACCCTTTGGACAGCTTCCAGCGGGGTATCGCAGGAGGTGTTGGTAGTAGACACCTAAACGATTTTCTCGTCACGAGTGCAGTCTTTTAGCACAACATGGCAGTCCCAGAAAACACTCACTATCACAGTTCTCCATGATGCAAGGTTCTTTGCTTTTCTAGGCGCTGGTGAATGTGCATGTTTTCGCTGCTTGCATCACTCCTTTGTCTGGGGGTCGCAGTAACACACTCATAGTCGCAAGTGGTAATTAGGCAGCTGAAGAAATCATCTGCTCCCGCACACAGCTGCAACATTTCGCCTCATTTCGGCGGGATTTTTTAATGTGTGTGATCAGTCGTGGAGCCGAGCGGACGACGATCTTTGGCGTTCAAAACGTCACTGAAGGCTGACACATGACTGATTTTAGCTTTGTCTAGCATCGTCTCGACTAGAATACACCGCTCTTCGAACACCAAGGCCACCACTTATCTTGTCCTTCTCGGTTCTTCACAAAGTGAAAGTCTGCCACTCTGTTTTTCGTCATTCAGACTCGTTTAGCACCATGTTGTCTAACATCTGTATCATATGATGGTGCATTGTTGTGAACAATTCCACCAACTCAACACGGGTTGTTGACACCGCTATTCCGGAAATGCGGCAGCCAGTGGTTGTCAAAGCCAATGTTGTCATAACAGG
This sequence comes from Schistocerca serialis cubense, assembly GCF_023864345.2. NCBI lineage: Eukaryota > Metazoa > Arthropoda > Insecta > Orthoptera > Acrididae > Schistocerca > Schistocerca serialis. Next base: position 447,513,025 of record NC_064639.1, on the reverse strand, counting down.
AAGCTATGTATCTCACATCCGTACGCTTTCTTGCCTCGAAGTCAACTCAGAGAGCAACTCCTTGAATCCTCATATACTGCAGATGTTACGGTTGGAGCGGTGCACTAAGAGCATTGCACAACAATGCCAGTGTCGAAGTGGCGTTCTGCATTTGCTCCGCTTTACACGCAGCGAATCGACTTAGCACATGACAGCCGAGCGAGAGAAAACTGAATGCAACTCTTATTGTTAATGATGAGAAAATGGTGTAACTAAACATTAAATTATATGTTATGTATATAACCCATTTTTGATAGTATGATTTGACATAATATTATTTGGTATTATGTTTGTTCTCGCAGCCGATTTCTTGAATTTAAATTACACATCAAACTTGTCCGTTTGATGAACCTGTAAATCTGTATATAAGTAGACAGCAATATATATGATTAGGATATATTCACAGCTCTCTTTCAGTACAGATCTCCACTGTTGCCACTCTCCAAGAAAAAGCTAAAATGTTCTCATTGTAGCCTACAAGACTGAACCAAATATCGCTAGACTGAAGGTGAGAATTCGCTAAAATAATTTGATGGGATTGACGAACTGAAATCCCAAAAATATTTGTATATGCTTTCATTATTGCAGAACTTACAACAGTTAGGAATGCCTTTTAAAGCAAAACGAAGACGGAAACAAAAAAAAAAAAAAAAAAAAAAAAAAAAAAAAAAAAAAAAAATTATTCATCGCCATCGTCGGAATTGTCAGATAGATTAAAGGGTGTTGAGTTGCCCAAAAGTTGAATTTGATGACTGTGAATCACTATCATCTTTACTCCTAAATGATAATATTACGAAAAGGCTAGTTGCTAGTCACTATACAGCGGAGATGTTCAGTCGCAGATAGACACAATAAATAGACGGTCTGCTACTCGGTATATCCACTATACGGAGAGTTGCAACAGTCTTTTTCATAATATTATCCCATCCTGGATTTTCCATTATTTAATTTTACGCCTAAATGAATATGATTTGTTGCTTCTATTAAATCTTGGAACTCATGGTCAAAATATTTTTATTCTTTTTTTAAGGTACTTCCGGTCGTCAAAATAGAATTCAATGAAGTAAGAACAAGGAAACTGCGAAGTTTTGATTTGATCATATTCGTGGCACTAAAACTCTTTCTATCTCTGCATTTGAATGCGGCAATGGCAATACAGTAAATGCAAGAGTGAACAGCTGTTTGAACGGATTTCGATTTTCAGCATCTTTACATGGTCGAACTCCAACCCAAATATCGGCTGTATTCTTCATGTTGTGCCATCGAATAATATTGATATTATTCCATTGTTGTGAGATTTTTTTCAAGACAGTGATATCATTTTGTCCCAATTCTTTTGCTAAGTCAGTGACATCACGAGTACTTGTATTAGTTGGTAAAACTTCTCTTGCAAACGGGTCTTGGTTAAAATTTCAATAATGGGTGAAAGTCTATTTTGCAGTTCTTTTATAAGCTTCACTGTAAAGTTAATGCATCATTTTGTTACTAGTTTGATGCTGTCCTCCTGAAGCGGCTGCTGTCAAACTACTGTGTATGTTCGCTCCTTTGATGTTGGTGGAGCTATAGTAAAAAAATGGCTCTGAGAACTATGCGACTTAACTTCTGAGGTCATCAGTCGCCTAGAACTTAGAACTAATTAAACCTAACTAACCTAAGGACATCACACACATCCATGCCCGAGGCAGGATTCGAACCTGCGACCGTAGCGGTCGCTCGGCTCCAGACTGTAGCGCCTAGAACCACACGGCCCCTTCGGCCGGCGGAGCTATAGTAGGTGGTCAACTTTTGCTGGAGCAGTTATTTGTGGAGTTGTCGAATCATGAAAGTTCATGATAATGTTACTTGACAGCTGTACTGACAGTTAAGTCAGTGATGTTACATGGCTATTGTAATAAACTATGTAGTCGAACACAGCAGCGTCTTGACCTCATAGCATAATATATAATGTTCTTGACTGTTCGTTTGACAGCTTCTCTGACATGTGTGAAGAGCACACGTGCTCTTCATGTTCGGAAATCTACGGAACCCGCTACGTATTGTCTACTCATGCACTAGTGGTGCTTGATGTCATTCATGCGACTGGCCTGAAGGTGACGTTATTGGAACGTCGGAACTGGGTACCTAATAACACAATATCAAAACGACTGATGTTGGTACAGCGTTATTAGACCTTGTAAACTTGGTCCCATGCAAACTGGATCCTTTTGTCGCGGTTTATTTCAATCACGTGTATGTTTTTCCTTGCCACTCTTTCGGCTCACCTTTCTTTTCTGATAACCCTCCGGACAGTTCATTCGCATAATTGCTTGCAACAGTCTCTTTTAGCAACTGGATGATAGTTTTACGTTCACTTAATCGAGGATAGGCTGAATCCTCCTTAGGATGAATCGCCTTTCTCTTTCATTTAGCTTCCTTGGTTGCCACTTTTGAGGCATGGTTGTTATGGAGATTTCCTCCTCAGATCGTTTTTTAATATCCTGGACTGTACTTCTGCGATAGTTAAGCGAGCTAACAATATCTAAGCGACTCCGGCCCTTTCGCACGGTGAGAAATGAGCAGACAACCAGCTAGTTGTAAAAGGAAGATCAAATCATGCTTTTACGTGGCCAAATATTAAAGGCACATACTTTTACGACACTTTCAAATTATTTTCATATGAACCAGGTCGTTCTTTTGTGCACTTTTGTGACGTAGTCGATCACTTGACGTTGATAGTGACTGAGAGCAGTATCTGACCGAATATCTATGACAGTGACAGTATGTGTTCTTCGGAAATCGCCCTCCCGATAGACCTGTCGTCCGTGATCTCAGGGAACTGAAGAAGTGAAGTGCCTCCGCAGCCGGAAACCAGCTGGGCTGATGTCCTCTTGTTATGACGAGCTGGTGGCTAGCGGAAGTTCGTAATTAACTCCGCCTCAATCTCAGCTTCTCGCTCGTCTCCTTCCTCGGTTATCATTACAACATAGACATTCAGCTGCCGCACTCCGCAAGACCTGCAAACGGCCAATATTCGTATGTGGAGAATACGCAAAGAGAATACCAATAAATTGTTCTCGACAGAAAAAAGATCGATTTGGAGTTTCCTGACACTAATTTAGTTGTGGCGATGTGAACAGCAGAGCAAGCAGTGTGGCAGAATATCTCTGGATCTAGCTATTGTTTTTTAGCTTACTAATTTTATGTAGTTTCCTTGAAGTTTTTAATGTGCGTTCGTTCCTCGGAGTCATCGAGATTTCGGAGGGAATATAGATAAAGAAATAAAGTGACGGTACTTTTTAATCGATTGTGGAGTGTAGTTCCCACTAGTGGTGACCCCGATTATGGCAGAAGAAAAATCAATTTAGAGCGAAATGACTTAACCTATCGGGACGGGCTCTGTACCCGCGCAACACATATCGAGAGCGGGGGATGAACGTCAGGCTGTTCCTCCAAAAAGATTAAAGTCCGAGCAAGCCACAAAAATTTCTCCAATGGGCTGTATCACATCTTCCGTGCCTCGTAGTAAATTCGCAGCAGTCAGATCTTCGGCTCCGACTCTATTTCGAAGCCTACGGAATCGCGGACGATTCGTCATCACCGTGGAGCATTGAACTCACAAATGCTGTTGTTACAGTAATTGCTACTGTTGCCACTGGTGCACAATACCCCCCCCCCCCCCCCCCAGGAGTGCTGCAAAGAGAAACAATGGAGGTAAGATTCCTTCGGTCATTTATAAATGCCTACGATCGCTGATTTTTCCAACTGTGGTTTCTGACGCTGCACTTACGCAAGTTTAGAGGGGCCAGTTATCCGTCGCTGTCAAGAGTGTAGTGATTTCCAGCGCCTCCTCTTCGCTCTACTCGCAGCTAGTAATCGCAGACCAATTTGATCACGCGTTGGCGCTCTCAGTTTCAAAAGGAGTTTCACAGATTTGAGAACAGATTTAGACGCAGACGTTGAGGATGAAGATCAAGAAGTCCCGCTAGAGCAACAGATGAATGCGCTACGACGCAATTTCGACACTCTCCAGCGCCAAATCCGTATAGTTTCAAACACTTCCATTGGCACGCAACCTAAAAGACGACTCAGAACACAAGGTGACGGAAGCCAACAGCAATTCCCGAGGACAGCACGCTATCGTATGGACTCAGGAGAAGTTAGCTGCGTTTCACAAGCTTAAATCGTCCTTGTGAGAAGTGGGATTTTTAGCTCATCCCATCCATCGGCACCGCTCGCACTGGTCGTCAACACAAGTCCGACTGCTATAGGAGTGGTGCTACAGCAGAAGATCATGGCAGCCGCTCGAGTTTTCATCTCAGAAGTTGTCTGAGGCACAGTGCCTACGATCGGAAACGTCTGGCGGTCTACGAAGCAATAAACCAGTTCAGAATGCAAGTCGAGGCACGTCACCTTACTGCTTTCACAACTCATAAACGTCATTGCTTTTGCAGATCATAAACCTGTTTCCTTGGCGTTTAACAAACACAGAACTCCTCTCCTCGACAGTTTCGCCATTTCGAGTTCGTGGCTCAATTCACAACCGATATTCGTCACCTGAGAGGAGCGGACAACATGGTCGCGGACTGTTTGTCCAGAATTTACGTACTCTCAGCGAATGTGGATCTGACACCGCTGGCTGTTGCACAGGAATCAGATGAAGAACTGCCTTAAGGGCAAGACCACTTTAATTTAAAGTCGGCTGAAAGCCAATAACTTAAAACTCAAACGAAAATCAGAAATTTAAAAGGCAGAAGGCCTTATCTTAAATCAGTTCTTTCAATTAGGCTGAAAGCCCAAACAACTTTAATCAAAAAAAATGGGCTGAAGGCCCATCTCTTAAGACTCAAACCAAAATTAAATTTTTTAAAGGCAAAGGCCTTATCTTAAAACAGCTCTTTAATTAGGTTGAAGGCCCAAAAAAACTTACGCCTTAAGTGTAAAACAACCTTAATTTCAAAATCGGCTACAAGCTATACAACTACAAACAACAAGAACAAATACGAAAAGGCAGTACACTCAACGGCGCTCAGAAGTTTCCGATTGTCGGCCTGGAATTCAAACACAAACGCTCGCTTAGGTAAGACAGGCAGTCGGCCCAACCATTCTCGATCTGACGACGACCCAACCGACAAACAGTCAACGGACCCACCAACGTGATAACTTCCGCTCCACCTGACCAGCACACAACATGGAGTTCAATGAAATAACATAGAAAGTATTGGCGCCCACAACGAATTGTACATGAGGTGTCATACTACACGGCGTGCTGGACAGCGACAACACGATGAGGAAAATACACTACCTGAATTTACATCAGTGGCCAGGGCTGGTAACCGGAACGTTAACGGCCACAAGGCAGAAGATTCTGCTGGTGAACTTCAATTCAAAATAACCAAGTACAGTTGAACTCCAATGGAGGGTAGCTAAAATTTGCCAACTTGAAAACACACGTTGTTGCTTGCAGGAATGTCCCAACAGCTGACAACGAAATCCAAACGACACAATGTCAACAGTCGTGACTTGCTGGTAGATTAAGTCAAAACTCAACTTTCGTGTCCAGGATCGGTGAGCCACGGACCTCATAGCAATGGGAACAGCATCACACACATCGACCGCCCGTAGATGCCGCCAGCGGCCCCGGCCAAACTATGTACCGCGGAGATTTCCTCGCTGCTCCACGCCAACCGACCAACTGGTCGCACGCAGCACAGCCAGGATCTATAAGCGCCAGGCCAAAGATAGTACAAGGTGCGAATATCGATACACACCACTGCTGCCACTTGCGGAGAGAGAGGATAACAGCATAATCGCGATAAACACGGGAGACTATACACAAAATAGTAACCAAGGTTTAATCCAGTGCATAACATGAGCCAGCCACAGCTCACCACCAGTGAAAGGATTCGGATATATTCTCACGGTTGTCGACAAGTACACCCGATGGGTCGAGGCTGCCCTATCATGGACATTGTGGCAGAAACAGTTGCAAGAGCATTCTTGACTAGTTGGATATCAAGGTTTGGGTGCCTCATGGCTGTGACGAAATTCCAGGGCCATCAGTTTGAGTGAGCGTTGTTCAACGAACTGTCACATTATGCTGGTCTGTTCATCATCATTCGACCAGCTACTATCCAGCAAGCAACGACGTGATGTAGCGCTAGCGCAGGACACTTGACTCAGCATTAATGAGCCAAAAGTCTTTCTGGTCAACCGTTTGACAGCTGGTGTTAATGGGACTGCACACTGCATTCATATCTGACCTCGGTGAGTAAAGTGCAGAAATGGTGTATCGTGAAACCTTAAGATTGCCTTCGGATTTTTCCGCATAAAACAGGGATCCCATACAGAGGACCCTTTCGCCTTGGCGCTACAGATGAAGAACTGCATCTTGAGCTTTCGGCCTTCGACGCCGTCTCATCATCCGCAACCGTCAATCTTTGTGCATCACGGCACCCACATCATGCTCGTCTCGGATGGCATTAGAGCACCCTTGCAACCGCTCTACACACGAGCACATCCGGTTTTAAAAAGAGATGCCCATAAGATGTCGCTCTCAATAAATGGCAAACCAAACGAAGTGTCTATTGAAGGGATTAAACCAGCGTACGTATGGCGTAGAGAGACGGTTCCACTGACAACCATTCAGTCAGACAATGACTGCAGTCAGACCATCTCCGACTGCATCAGCCTCTACGCCAGTTGCTTAAACTGCTACTTCACAAATAGTGTTGATGGAGTCAACTGCCATAGACATACACAAGTGGCCTCAAACGTCCAACGAAGACCAGCGAGCAACCGCACCAGAACCGTTCCGTATGCGGGCAGAAAGCATAAGTCGACATCAGAACCCCTGCATACCAGGAACTCCACTCTACGGGGGGTAACTGTGTGGCTTTCATGTAGTAGAATATCTCTGGGCCCAGATGGACGAAAAAAGAACCTTTGTTGTTGTTTTTTAACTTTATTATTCTTTAATTTTATGTAATTTCCTTGGAGATTTTAATGTGCGTTACTGAGATTTCGGAAGGGATAAATATAAATTAGATAAAATTACATCTTTTAATCGACTGTGGAGTGTAGTATCCACATAGTCATCCAGAAACAAACCCAAGACTCAGAAATGGAATATTTCAGAAGAGACCAAATCTGCAGGATATAGAGACAGGCAGAACAGCAACTATGACGAAATTGAACAGCGAGCGTATAGGGTGACCCAAACTTTTAGGAGCAGAACTACTCAGTTGTTTCAGTATTCTGAACTGAGTAGTTTGAAACGAATAATTATTCAGTTTTTTGTTACCTTTAACAAATTTTTATTTAATTTTTGTTCGACACAAATAACTTACATGTCAGAGAAACAGGGCTGTGGGTGGCTAATAAGTACCAGAGTCGATGTTCTCCCACAAATGACTGAGCTGCGCCCAGATGTTTACACCACGCCATGTTCTGTTCATTCGTAAGTTACGTTTCCACTGTGTTAGCTCATAAGGGATCCGCATCCACTCCTCATTAGCAATTTCGTCGAAATTTATAGTATTTGCAGAGCTTGTGCAGTAACGAAACTGACGAAGTGGGAGTTCCAGATGGCCAAGCGTTTAGAAATAATAGCATTTTCAGATGAGGCAAGAGGTAATTATGTGAGCCCAGCTTCCACTGGAGATAAGCCGAAATACTGCAGAATATACTACGTTAATTAATATTTTCATAAAACGAATGAAAATATAACGCAAAAGAAAAATCGCGAATGTAAACAAATTTCCGAGAATGGATTGCACTTAATAGTGAGCAAGAGGACTCTGCAAACAATTTCCGAGAAGAGAGTGTAATTAAAGTGTAAGGGATTTCATATTCCATTAGTTTCATTTTGAATCTCGAGCAACCCTGAGCAGCTAACGCACCGTTAGGATACCTGTTTTTCTAGTCACGTAAAGAATTTGATCAAAAAGATTCTAAATAAAGATAAAGAAGATACTTTACCTGTTGCTCACCTACGTTATATGAGCGGCGTCAGTGACAGTGTAGGCAAGGTTCTGCGCCTTGCAGCAATCAGACTTATATTTCAGAGTGGCCGCAAGATCCAACATTTGTTGAGGCCTACTAAGGATCCCGTGAATGCTCTGCACACTGCATGTGTCTACGAACTTGGTTGTGAAAACGGCGAAATCTATATTGGTGGAACAAGGAGACACATTAGCTCTCGCGTTTCGGAGCGTGAACTTTACGTACGACTGGGACAGAAAAGTAAGTCAGCTGGCCGGCGCCGTCACTTGACCCTGGTTTGGCAGTGTAGGCAGAGGTCGCGAGAGTACTGCCGTGAAGCCTAACGCCCCGCTGTAGGAAAGCACCATCCCCTGGATACAAGCTGCCGATCTGCAGTTGCTTTCCACTGACAAGTGAGAGTTTGCCGACGAGTCGCTTACTAGAGTGGCACAGGCAACAGACAGCTGACACGCTACCTCCCACCCATCACATAGTGGAGTTGCCTTCCAGTCAGCCACCAGGGTAGCACAAGCAATAGCGTACCATACAGCCACCGCTCTGTAACAACCTCTTAAAATTGTCCAGTGCCATTTCAAATATAAGACGTCGATAGCCACCAGCTAACCGAAAGTGAAAGTGCAGTAAACCGCCCTGAAGAGGACGGTAGCAAGTGTGTCAAAATGTCAGCAATTTAGCTGTTTTAATAGTTACAATCACATGACCCAACACCGAAAATTGTTTTATTCAAAAAGATTCTAAATAGCTTTTATCTGATCGACAGAGAAAATTAAATTACATCCCGAGAACACTGCGTCAAAATGCATTCCATTGTACATGACCAGTTATCCTCGCCAATATTTGGCGAAATGATAAGTTACTCGTGCCTAGCTGCCAACCTATGTAATGAGAGAGAACCTTTTTCTGAATGTAAACCAAGTCTGCTTTTCCATGTAAACTTTAAAATGTGGCGTTTATAATGTGTGCAGGATGGCGACAAAATTTTTACTTCCCCCATTTTTATGATGAATATCACCCCAACACGTGTAAATTATCAACTGCAAATTAACAAAAGTATCTTATTTTACATACGAAATTCCCGTGTACATCTGACAGTCCCTTCTTGAGAAATTATTTGCAATCCCAAATTTTCCTTTGTCTTTTCTATTGATGTCATTTATGAAAATACTAATCGATACGAAATATTGGGCATTATTTCGGAGCATTTGCAGTGTGAGTAACGTCATAATTATCATCTCCCTTTCAAGGACTACGCCGTTGCCTGTTTCGAACTCACAAAAAAATCATTCCCATCTTTTTCGAGGTCCTCCAATATCTCTTTTCCCATTCGGCTTGTAGTTCAGGATCTTCTGAGGAATTCTGTGATCAGGTATTCTCGTGAGGTGCTGTCTCCAATCTTCACGATATTTTTGAATTTTTTCATTCATACTGGAAATATTTAATTCTGTTCTAATATCTTCGTTTCTCATCATATCTCTTCTTGTGCAGCCCTTCGTCTTTCTTAGGCACCTCATCTCTGCTCTTTCTGCTTTATTTTTGTACTTTATGGCCCAATGTTCTGCTAATGGTACCTCGGACACTTGGAATCTGTGTTTTTTATTTTCAGTATCAGTGTCAAAATCAAACTTAGAGCACAGCCTAAATAAGAGATTTGGGATACTACTTCTAAAGCTGAATTATCAAAATTATGTTTGATATGACTGCATATTTTCCGCGGAATGGCGTTATTTTTGTTTTGTTGTTAGAAATTTTTAAGTTGTACTTCTTGCAAATTTCGTTCAGCTGATGTACTGATCTTTGGAGGTCACCTTCATTCTTTTTAATGATAACGATGTCATCAGCAAAAAAAGTACGTTCAGGTATTCATCAGTAGTTATCTTAATTCCTTTGCATTCTTTACATTTCCATTTGCGAAGAATGAAATCATTGTAAATACTAAAAACGGTAGGTGATAGTCCACAGTTAGGTCGTGGTTAATAATTACATTATTTCGTCTAGTCGATTTTTACCTATGTTTATTACAATGCGTGTAGATTTGAAAGACCTTTCACTACCTCTAATACGTGAGAAGGATATCCACAATCAGACATAATCTTCCATAGGCTATCAAGGCTCACACGGTAAAAAGCCTTCTCAAGGTCGATAAAAGCCATACAGGTATTCAAATCCTCCATGTTTTTCTATGATGTTTTTAATTACAAACACATTGTCTGTGCATGAACAACCTTATCTAAATCCATTTCGTTCTTCAGAAATAATAGCTTCTGTGATATTCTTCCCCCAATTATATATTATCTTTGAATATGGTTTGCAGCTAATGTTTAGAAAACTGATGCCACGATACACGTTACAGTCATTACGTTTCCCTTTTTTGAAAAGAGAGATTGCTTCTGCTTATATCAATGGTCTGAGCAACGAAAAAAGTTAAAATAAAAAACCGCAACCCTCGGATTACTCTTCTACATGCTTTTGACTGCACCAGCCGCTGTCTGGAAAGTTGAGCTGATATAAGTGGTTCATGCCTCTCACAAGCCCCTCCAAGAATGCTGGTTTTGTCTTTTTTTATTTTTAAAAACGCTGGGGCATCTGGAGCTCCCACTTCTGTTACTTCCTTTTCTGGCCGAACCCTGCATATACCACTGAGTCGGACGAAATCGGTGAAGACGAGTAGGCGGGGTTCACGTATCAGAGGGCGACTCCCTAAATTCCCTGTCAGCTGCAGATGTTATGGTTGGAGCGGGGCGCAGACAAGGCGTTGCACCGGAATGTCAGTGACGAAGTAGGGTTCTGCATTTGTTCCGTATCACGGGCAATTGATCAGCTTAGTGCACGGTAGCCGTAAGAGATACGGTTAAAAGTAGAGTTCTGCTTTCTGGCCGTAGACGGGACAGTAGGCTCCGGCCGACCGCCGTGTCATCCTCCGCCAATGGCGTCATCAGATGTAGTATGGAGGAGCATTTGTTCAGCACACCTCTCTTCCAGTCGTTGTCGGCTTTCTTGACCTCGAGACCGCTACTCATTTGGCAAGCAGCTCCTCGGTTGGCCTCACGAGGCTGAGTGCACCCCCTTCCAGTCCTCCCACCAAGGAAAAACCTCTGGCTGTATCGGGAATGGAACCCACTCTTCCGACGGACAGTGATTCGTGCTGACCACTCCGCCGTGGAGGCGGGCAGCCGTAAAAGAGAACACTCAATCGAAGTTGACGGTTGTGAGAAAGGGGCCTAATTCAACATTAAATGAAATGTTATGTCTATAAAATAATAGTTTTCGAGAAACAAAACCCCACAAAATGTACATAGGTACATGGTATTGCCATTTAGGCAACTCTGTTTCACAGAATATCCACTGACGAGCATTCACAGCATAGGATCTGCTCAGAAGGAAACACATCATGGAACAAGGATAGTGGGTGTGAAGCAAATGGGCAAAAACACGCAGAAGCACACCTCATGCTAGAAACTGATGTGGTAGAACTAAAGACAATACATAGAAATCTTTCAGATTCTAATCTTCTGAGAAAATGTTTACATGGCATTAACTTATCGGGAGTAAAAAATGACTCAAAAGAGACGCCTTTTTAAAATATACAGAACAACAAAGCGGTAAATGTTCCTGGTTTACTGCTTCAACAAATAAATAATTAAAAGAATAAAATTTGTTTTGACTTTTTATTTTAAATAGTGTGTAGAACAGTGAACATAAAATAAAAATTACATGTAATGCAGTATTCACTCCACCATGTACTCCACAATTTTTAATTTTTTTTACATAGAAGACACAGTATACTAATTGTTTGGTTAAAGTTTCACTCCTATATCTATTAAAGTTCTTGAGTTATTAAATTTCAATACGCTAGTAAATCTATAGGCCATGACGTCCAGGTCACCTTAAGAACTGCAAAAAGCATAAAGGACAAGCTGAAGCAGCAGTATACAGTTAGTTGTACTATTAAAGAACCATAAATTATTTGCACACGGTATACAATAAATGTTTTATATTAAACTAGCTTAATGACGGCTGCTTCGCTTGCGTCGTCTCTATGGTACGCACAGACGTTTTTTTCTTTAGTCAGATTTTTATATGGTTCACAAATTACATATCCTGAACTTTTCACACTAATTAAGGCCATAGAAACATGGTATTTCCCGAATGTACTTCTTACCAAAAAGTTGTTCTGTTAGCTGGAGTCGGAGGTATTTGTTAATCCTGTCATTTGAGTTCTTGTGGTGATATTTCCATAAAAATCTTCATCTTCTAACACATATTTCTTTAGACATCAAACGCCAATTTTAATAGATCAAATTTAAATATCTTTTAATATGGCGAAATGTTTCCATAAATATGCTCATCTCCTATTTCGCGCCCTTATGATTGAATTCTCCCCCCCCCCCCCCCGCCCCACCAGAAAAAGAAATACTAATTTACAGGGATTCATTTTAAAAATGGTTTCTTAGTGAAATAATGTCATAAAAACTTTAATTTCCGATTTTTAACCGCTTAGGGGTTGAATTTTCAAAACACATTTTTTTAAATTTCTAACTGAAAAGTCAAATACAAATTTTCTTAGATTTAGCGTTAAAAATTCCCTCATAATGAAATATTTTTATTAAAATTTTTGCAGCTATTTCATCCCTTAAGGGCTGAATTTTCAAAACCCTCTCTAAATTTTAAGTTTCTATCTTTAGCGGTTTTGGCTGGGAAATGATGAGTCAGTGAACTAGACAGGCCTTATTATTTCACCCCCTCAGAGGCTGAATTTCCAAAAAGACTGAACCACGTAATATTTTATTTCAAACTGAGAAGCCAAAGTTTAAAGAGATAGAAGAATTAAAGGATCACAATGAAATGAAGAAATTCTAGCATGCCGTGGGAAAGATGAGAAAAATTTTCAACCGAAACAAAATGCATGCAAAAACAGAAACGGTGAGATAGTAAGAGATGAACAAGAAATATTGCAGAGGTGGGCAGAATACTTTCAAGATATGCTCAGCAAACACTTAGATCAGGCCCCAAGACGCATGCAGGAACAGGAAGAGAACACAGAGCCAATAGAAATTGAATAGGATGAAGCACAAAACCCAACAATACTGGAAGTGGAAACAGTGATAAATAAACTAAAAGAAACATGCACCTGGTGAAGATTGGTTCGAGTCGGAACCAATAAAATCAGGGGGGCAACCTCTAAGATGTGAAATATTTAAACTAATAAAGAACATACGGGTAAATGAAAGCATGCCAGTGTAGTTGAACACTGAAATAATATGTCCTATATATAAGAAAGCAGAAAATCTCAATTGTGAAAACTACAGAGGCATAAACCTACTGAATACATTATACAAGATTTTCTCTGGAGTGCTGAACGAAAGAATAAAGACCTGCGCCGAAAAGATACTTGGATAATACTAATGATAATTCCGACCAAACAGAGGTACATCTGACCAGTTGTTTGTAGTTAGACAAATAATGGAAAAATTTTATGAATATGACATAGATCTCCACTTCCTGTTCCTTGACTTTAAACAAACTTTCGATAGTATTAATAGACCAGCATTGTATAAAGGGCTGAAAGAATTGGGCATCTGTGATAAACTGAGAAGGTTAATCGAGCTAACAATGAAGGATACAAAAGCAAATGTAAAAGTGAATAACAGAATGACCAGGCAGTTTGACTTTGAGGATGGAGTGAGACAGGGTGATGGCCTCTCTGCATTCCTGTTTAACTTAGCACTTCATAGTATTACACAAAAAGTAGATATAAGAGGAACTATAATGATGAAATCCAGCCAGATATGCGCATATGCGTGACAAGGGATGTAACATAGCGTAAAGAAATATATGGACAAATGGAAGCAGAAGGAACAAGAAATGGACTCATTGTAAATGAAAGCAAGACAAAATATATGGGTATGTCCAATTCTGAAGCTAGAAGAACACCACGAGACCTGAAGATCACAGATAAATTCTTGAAAGCTGTTTGATGCTTCCATTCTTTAGGTGTCCTCCTAACCAATGATAATAGTATGAGAAAATGTATTAGAGAAAGGATACAAGGAGGAAACAAGTCCTATGATGCAAAACTAAACTCAGTGTCAGTTAGACCGTCAGTAACAGAGCCACTCGTGTTCCTGCTGCTATTAAGGCAAGTACACCATTCGTTTATTACATAGTTTTACGAGCTTCAAACTGGAACGACTTATTTTCAGTTACCTGTGTAGTTAATAGTATATTTTCGTAATTTATTGCGTGTTTGAGTGCTTACTAGGCACAACCTTTTATTTTAATAACAGTGTAGCGTAGAGTACTGCCGTTGCTCTCGACCTTTTTATCGACTCTCATGTCGTACAGGCTTTTGTTTCTTTTGCTTAGAACAGCTCAGTGATGGTAAGACCATATTTTTACGAGCTTCAAACAGAAATGGATAGGCAATCACAGGATTGCTGTGCATAGATACGAGCTGAGTTGGTGACCCTTCGCTCGCAGCTCCATGCAGTGTTGGCTTCCATCACACAGCTTGAGGCTACTGCCAAGGGGCATAACTGTGGGGGGGTCAGACACAGGGATCGAGGGACGTCGAGCATGACCCACGTGCCCCCCCCCCCCCCCCCCATCGGTCTACTGCTGTGGCTGCCCCAGGTACTGCCTGCACTGAAGTTGACCCCTCATCCGTGGTCGAGTGGGGGATCATTTCGAAGTCTGGCAGGCAGTGAAACACTTTCCGAGGAGCCGATCATAGTGTCTCTGTAGTTCGTTTGACGAGCAGGTTTCAGGCGTTATCTGTGGCTGACGAAGTCTCTGAGCCAGATGCAGTCATCCATACTGCTCCAGAGGAAGCTTCTCAGTCCTCAACGTCTGGGCATTCACAGAGGATGGGTTCGTTGGTAGTTGGGAGCTCCAACGTTAGGTGTGTAATGGAGCCCTTTAATAACATGGCTGCCAAGGAGGGGAAGGAATCTATTATGTACTTCGTGTGCATACTGCGGGGAGTCATTCTGGATGTGAAAAGGGTGCCACAAAGAGTACAGGGTCCAGCCAACTGCAGGTGGTGGCCCATGTCGGTACCAGTGACGTGTGTCACTTTGGATCGGAGGAGATTCCCTCTGGTTTCGGGCGGCTAGCGGAACTGGTAAAGCCTGCCACTCTTGCTTGCGAGATTGAGGCGGGGCTCACCATCTGCAGCATCAACAGCAGAATAGACTGTGGTCCTTTGGTGCAGAGCCGAGTGGAGGGTCTGAATCAGAGGTTCAGGCGGTTCTGGGACTGTGTAGGCTGCAGACTCCTTGACTTGCGCCATCGGGTTGTGGGTTTCCGTATTCTGCTTAATAGGTCCGGAGTCCATTACACACAGGAAGCGGCTACACGGGTAGCGCGGGCTGTGTGGGAGAGACATGGAGGTTTTTTGGGTTAGAGGGTCTTAGGAAACCACAGAAAGGGGGTCTGTCTAGAAGGGGGCAGGTAAAACAGAGTAAGGTAGTTGTAGAAACTCTCGGTATTGTAGTTGTAAACTGTCATAGTTGTGTTGGAGAAGAACCAGTGCTCCAAGCCCTAGTAGAAAGCACTGAAGCTCAAATAGTTATAGGTACGGAAAGCAGGCTACAGCCGGAAAGTTCAGCCGAAATTTTTTCAAACCACCTAACAGTGTTCAGAAAGGATAGATTAAATACAGTTGGTGCTGAATTATTTATTGCTGTCAGAAGTAGTTTACCTTGTAGTGAAATTGAATTAGATAGTTCCTGCTAAATAGTCTGGGTAGAGGCTATACTTGGCAATCGGACTAGACTATAATTGGATCGTTTTACCTACCCACCGACTCAGAAGATATAGTTGCAGCCTACAATTATAGTCGGTGGCGACTTCAATTTACCCTCGATATGCTGGAAAAATTACATGTTTAAAGCCGGCGACAGGCATAAAACGTCATCCGAAATTATACTGAATGCTTCCTCAGAAAATTATTTTGAACAATTATTTCATGAGCCACTCGAAGCGTAAATGCGTAATGGCTGTGAAAGCATACTTTACCTCTTAGCAACAAATAATCCTGGACAAATCGGGAGTATCGTGACGAATACAGGGATTAGCGACCACAAGACAGTTGCTGCTAGGCTGAATACCGTAAAACCGACAACCATTAAAAAGAAACGCAAAGCACATCTATTTAAAAAAGCTGACAAAAATGTTCTTATCGCCTTTTTAAGAGACTTTCTCCACTCCTTCCGATCTGATCACGTAAGCGCAGAAAAGATGTGGAATGATTTCAAAGAGATAGTATCGTCAACAATGGAGAGACATATAACACATAAATTAATAAGTGATGGTACTGATCCCCCATGATACACAAAACGGGTCAGATCGCTGTTGCTAAAGCAGTGAAAAAAGCATGCCAAATTTAAAAGAACGTAAAATCCCTAAGATTGGAAAAGCTTTGAAGAAGTTCGAAATATAGCGCGTACTTCAATGCGAGATGCTTTTAATAATTTCCACAACGAAACTCTGTCTCGATATCCGGCAGAAAATCCGAAGAGATTGTGGTCATATATAAATCACACCAGTGGCAAGACGCATTCAATACCTTCACTGCGCGGTAACAACGGTCAAGTCACTGATGACAGTGCCAGTGAAGCAGTGTCATTAAACACGGTTTTCCGAAACTCCTTCACCAAAGACGACAAGATAAATATTCCCGTCCAATCAAGAACAACTGCGAAGCTGAGAAACATAGAAGTAGATATCCTCGGTGTAACAAAGTAGCTTAGATCACTTAATAAAGGCAAGGCCTCCGGCCCAGATTCTATATTAGTCAGAAATTATATACAACCGCACGCTCACAGAAAGTTCCTTACCTGAAGACTGGAAAATTGCTCAAGTCACACCAATATCCAAAAAGGGAAATAGGAGAAATCCTCTGAATTGCAGGCCAATATCACTAACGTCGATTTGCAGTAGGGCTTTGGAACATTTACTGTGTTCGAAGAAAACGATTTATTGACACATAGTCAGCACGGATTCAGGAAACATCGTTCTTGCGAAACACAATGAGCTTCTTATACTCATGAAGTAACGAGTGCTATCGACAGGGGATGTCAAATTGATTCCATGTTTTTAGATTTCCAGAAGGATTTAGACACCGTTCCTCACAAGTGTCTTCTAATCAAACTGTGTGCATATGGAATATCGCCTCAGTTGTGCGATTGGATTTGTGATTTCCTGTCAGAAAGGTGACAGTGTGAAGTAATAGACGGAAAGTCATCGAGTAAAAGAGAAGTAATATCCGGCGTTCCCCAAGGAAGTGTTACAGGCCATTAACAACATAGGAGAAAATCTGAGTAGCCCTCTTAGATGATCTGCAGATGATGCTGTCATTTACCTTTTCGTAAAGTCATCAGATGACCAAAACGAATTGCAAAATGATATACACTATATCTGTGTAGGGCGAAAAGTGGCAGTTGAACCTGAATAAAGAAAAGTACGAAGCCATTCACGTGAGTACTACAAGAAATCCGCTAAATTTCGATTACGTGCTAAGTCACACAAATCTGAAGGCTGTAAATCAACTAAATAATTAGGGATTATAATCACAAATAACCTAAACTGAAACGATCACATAGATAATTTTGTGGGCAGAGCAAATCAAAGACTGCGATTCACTGGCAGAACACTTAGAAGGTGCAACAGATCCACTAAAGAGATTGCTTACACTACACTTGTCCACTCTATTCTGGAGTACTTCTGTGGGGTGTTGGATCCGCATCAGGTGGGACGGACGGATGACATCGAAAAAGTTCGAAGAAGGGCAGCTCGTTTTGTTTTATCGCGAGATAGGGAAGTTAGTGCACAGACATGATACGTGAACTGGAGTGGCAATCATTAAAACAAAGGCGTTTTTCCTTGCGCCGGGATCTTCTCATGAAATTTCAATCACCAGTTTTCCTCTGCAATTGCGAAAACATTCTATTGGCACCCACCTACATAAGGAGAAGTGATCATCACGATAAAATAAGAGAAATCAGGGCTCAGACAGGAAATTTTAAGTGCTAGTTTTTCCCTCGCGCCGTTGGAGAGTGGAACGGTAGAGAGACAGCTTGAAGGTGTTTCATTGAACAGTCTGTCAGGCATTTAATTGTGAATGGCAGAGTAATCACGTAGATGTAGAGATGTAGATGTAGAAACAAAAAAAGATACTCAAGAACTCTCTAATTACAAGAACAACTGAACTGAGAGTACACTATTCCCTTGTGCGACCTGTTGCCACATCTGGATCAGAAACGTGGACAATGACAGAAGCAGACAGTAACAGCCTAAGGGCATTTGAAAGGAAAATCTTACGAAAAATCTATGGTCCTGTGAGAGAGACAGAAGGTTGGAGAGTGAGATACAGCCATGAAATACAGGAGCTTATACAAGAGAAAGATATAGTGAAATTTATCAAATCTCAAAGAATACGTTGGTTAGGACATATGGAGAGGATGACGGAAGACATGACACCCAAACGAATAATTAATGCCAGACTGTATTCCAGCAGAAGGAAGGGGGGACCAAGAGCTATATGGGTGAACAACATGCTGGCCGCTCTTGCCAAGATGGGAATTCGTGGATGGAAGAAGAAAGCTGAGGACAGAGAGAAATGGAGGAAGTTTGCTGAGGAGGCCTAGGCCCACCAAGGGCTGCAGTGCCGAAGAAGAAGAGAAGCCAAATTAAAATGTTCAAAGATTTAGCTTTAAAAATGCTTTCATAAGGAAATATTTTCTTAAAACGTGTCATCCCCTATTTCACCCCCTTACTGTTTGAATGTCCAAGAACACTGAAACACCTAGTTTTTTTTGTTTGTAACAGAGAAGTCACATACCAGTTGTCATGGATATAGCTTTAAAATGCTTTAGTAATTTTTTAAATAATGACATATTTTCAAAAAATACTTTCATCCACTATTTCAACCGCCTAGGTGCTAAATTTCTAAAAATTCTTAAACATCTATTTCTTTATTTCTGGTAAGGAAACTAAATACCAATTTTCGTAGATCTAGCTCTAAAACTGCCTTAATAGCGACGTTTTTTCATAAAAAAATTTATCCCCTTTTTCAACCCCATAGGGATGGAATTTCGAAAAAATCCCTTTTTAAACGGCGCCTGAGTTATAAGGTCAACAGCTTATCCAAATTTCAAGTTTCTAAGCTTATTAGCTTCGGCTGGACAACGAGTCATACAATCACCCAGGACATTTCCCTTTATATGTAGAGATCATAGTGAAAGAGGAAAAAACTAAAATTAACTCTGGTTGGAAGGCGCATGCAGAAAGTTTCAAACTCTCCTTTGTAAAGTAGGGCTATTGACTAAAAAACCAAATAGTGGCACGTCAGACATAGCCACTTTTACTGCATATCGCAAGTGGCATTTTACACTGACTTTGCAGTCAGCCTTTCATATATTTCAAGTACGTTGCTCAGACAAAACTGTCATTAAATTTTTAATTATACCTTTGAGGCCTGCATGTGTGTAGATACATGATCTGAACTAGTTGCAGGAGCGGGATGGTAAAGAATATTGGCATCGTGGTTAATGAAGAAATAGTTCTGAGCTTTCTCGATAGGTGCCTCTGGGTAGTCTTGCTAGTAGTCACTAACCATTAAATGATCTTGTTTTCTTCGAACTGATGCTGTACTGAAAAACCAGAGTGTATGACGGAATTGGATGCGGTTTACGAAGATATTTCTTCAAGGGGAGGGGGGAGGAGATGGGGCGGCAGCTATCCACCTCTTCCCGTGCCTGAGTACACCCTTGGACGCTTTTAATGAGGAATAGGTATTTAGGTACGGATCCCGTCGTTATAAGAAATAGTATGTTTCGATAAGACATTCGCAGTCCCTGGTTATGTCATTGCAATCCTAACTCTGTTAGAACCAGCCGAGGTGATGTTTCTCGTAATATTGCTGATTCTGAGACACATCGAGTGATGTTAGAGTGCCATAACGACATGATTGAGTCTTCCTACATTTCTACATTTACTTTATATCATTAAAATGTAAGGGATTGCGTCGTACTGTTCATACATCTACATCTACGTAGCTTTCCTGCAAACCACACTTCATCGAAACCGCTCCACTATAATTCACTGTCATTCCACTCTCGAACGTCTCCCTCAAAAAACAAACACCTATATATTTCCTCGCCAGCTTTTGTTTTATTATGATGATCATTTTTCGCTACATAGATCGGCGTCAACAAAATATTTTCGCATTCGGAGGAGAAAGTTGGTGACTGAAATTTTGTGAGAAGATCCCACCGCAACGAAAAACGACTTTACTTTAACCCTAGCATTACCAACGTATTTTTTGTTACATGTAATACCAGCGGGGGGGCCTCAAAGGCCCATAAAGAATACCACAATTTATTTTATCATAAATCAAGTTTATTTACTTCTGATACCTCTAATAACAATTCAAAATGCTTAGACATTGTTTTTATATACTGGATAATAAAAGATGTTATTATAATAGGAATAAAATGAACAAATCACGAGATTCAGTTTATATATTTTTTGGAATAATGTTTCAAAATAGTGTTTTCTTATAAAAACGACTTTTTTAATTCGATACACTACATGAAGCAAACAAAATTTACTGTCTCATTCTGCAACGCATTTTTCACACAACACTGTCTTCCTGCAGTGTTTCCCACAGACGTGTTTGTGGCACTGAGAGCAGGTAACAGTTGACTTTCCCAGCTTGTTGTACTTGATCTTTTTAGATGCAGCTTCTTGGCAGCATAGGTGGCACCGTCCACGTGTTCCTGGTTCTGCTGTTGAGGATGATGGTTCTACAGAGCAGCTGAGCTTCTGTTGTGTGATGCTTTCCATTGCCATTATTACTGGCTTCTGAAGTCCATACAAATTTTGTGCCCGTTTATCTACTTGAGATCTTATTAGTTCGAGACCTAAGTTAGTGATAAAAACTCTTCTGCGGTTTAGCAAATTCTTTTTCCAATTCGGAAAGTTGAGGAGGAAGAGTGAATATGCATTTATTGCTGCTATGTCAATGAGTGTGTAGAAGAGGGACAAAGGTCATCTTCTTGTTCCTCTCTTTGTGCTGTAGTGTCTTGCCATTTGGTCTATGGTGTCCACGCCTCCCTTTGTAGAATTATAAAAAAGATTTATGTTAGTCTTTTTTGAGTCTTCATTCAACACCCCTTCTGAGTGATAAGTTGAAAGCATTAACAGCAGTCGTTTTGGCTTCTCGCGGACTAGCGTGGATGCAAGAGTAACTGGTGGCCTCTGTGTCTGAGGGTCAGTATAAGCAAAGATAGAAGAGTGTAAACTGCGGCCAGTTGTAGTCTTCAGCTCTTCAGGTATGTGTCGTCTGTTAGACTGTAGGGTGCCAACAAGTGTGAGGTGAAAATCATTCCATAGAGTCTCAGCAAGCTCCACTGAAGTATAGTACCGATCTGTGGTAAATTACGGCCTGATTTTTCAATAGGTTTTATTAGTCTCTTTACAATTTCCATCGGTCCATTTGAATGCTGTGTATTTCCTGACTTGCCTGTATAGATGTCCATGCTGATCACATATCTAGTCTCAGAATCAGACAGCATTCGAATTAGAATGCCGTATTTTCCAGGTTTTTCTTTTAGAAACACCTTGAATGGACAGCGACCACGGAACAAAGACAACATCTCATCCACTGTTGTATGTAGACCAGGAATGAAATACAATGGAAGTGAAGAATTGAAGCTTTCAAAAATTTCCCTCATTGGAGCAAACTTGTCAGTCTGGCGACGAATTTCTCTTGTGTTCTTATCATCAAACCTCAATATTTTAGTCAATTCGAAAAATCGGGTCCGACTCATTGATCCATAGTACACTTGTCGGCCCTGAAGCAAAGACCATAAATCTTGGACAGGTATCTTATTGTCATGATTTGAACCCATGATTAGCAAGAGTCCTATATAACAAAATAACTCATCTTCATCTGTGTGCTGAATACCTAGTCGAGAAGCCTCTTCATTTGAGTGTAGTTTTATTAGATTCATAATTTGAGGTGTAAAAAAGAGCTCTATAGCCTCTTTCGGAGACGCAATTCTTCCTTGTTGTCCTAGCCCCATTCTTTCTCGCACTATATTTTGTACAGAACGCCGATATTGTCGAGATGGCTTCGTAATATACTCTCGTCCACTTTTTGCAATGAATTTATCACATTCCGTGTCATTATCATCTGGTGGATTGGCTTCAACGTCATCTTCATTCTCAGACGATGAATCAGTTCTAATTTCTTCCACATCATCATCCACTTCACTTTTCTCTAAATCTGATTCGTTCAAAACTTCTTCTAGCACTCTTTCAATGGAACTATCACGTAAACGATGTCTACTCATGTTGCTGGTTCAACAGCAGCAGAAACACTGAAAATAACAATGGTCCGCTTCATAATAATATGTCTGAAGGCAACAATGCCAAAATTCATTTCATGGTAAGAATTTGAAACGAGAGACTCAACCTCGTAAATCTTTCCTTGCTATTACCAACGGGTGGGCTTCTAAGGCCCACAGAGAATTAAATCAAGTAAATGAATTTTAATTACATTTTTATTCCGAAATTCTGTAATGACTCAAGAGTACATTCAATAACGAACAATTACCTTTGCTTTCAAGTTCATATATCAAAGGGTGTGGATACAACATAGAAAAACTGAGTCAGTGGGCCTACGAGGCCCCCCCGTTGGTAATGCTAGGGTTAATGGTGTACATCCCAAATCCTGTACAATACTCGTGACACTCTCCCCCCTATTTCTCGATACTACGAAACGCGCTGTCCTTCTTTGAACTTTCTCGATAAAAATAAATGTAAATGTCGTGTGAGTAGGACATCCCGTCGGGTAGACGGTTCACCGGGTGCAAGTCTTTCGATTTGACGTCACTTCGGCGACGCGCGCGTCGATGGGGATGAAATGATGATGATTAGGACAGCACAACACCCAGTCCCTGAACGGAGAAAATCTCCGACCCAGCTGGGAATCAAATCCGGGCCCTTAGGACTGACATTCTGTCGCACTGACCACTCAGCTACCGAGGCCGGACAACTTTCTCGATATATTCCGTTAATCCTGTCTGGCAAGGATCCCACACCGCACAGAAGTACTATAAAAAAGGACGGACAAACGTAGTACAGGTCGTCTCAAAGTACATCTGTTTCATCTTCTAATTGTTCTGTCAATAAACGCAGTATTAGCTTCTCCTTCCCCACATTTTCTGTGTTTTCTTTCTAGTTTAAATTGTTCTTAATTTTAATTCCTAAGTTGAATTTATGTACTTTATATTTGACTGATATGTCGCGTACCCGAAGTTTAAAGGATTCGTTTCAGCACTTACGCGGATGACCTCATACTTCTCATCATTTTCATTATTGAGAGCGCTACCCATTACTTGTCGAAGTTCACGATGTCTGGGCAGTGTATTAGAAGAATCGTGTAGTGTCGTTCGAAGAACGAGGTACCACGTCAAAGTTGGTATCTCACGACGGAACCACAAGCGAGCACAGTCACTGCCAAACTCATCGACGAATGATAAACGTCGGCGTAGACTCGCCCTCAAGAATTTCCATCCGCCGCCACTGCTGAAGACTGACTGGCAACAGAGCGGAGTGCCGCTCAGCCTGTCCTGCAATCATCGCTGAAGAGGGCAGCATAGTCTCAGTACAGAGCCTGCAGATTATACTCAATCGCAGATTGAGAGAAGAGACTTTTATTGTGTATTGTATTAACTGCTACGTTAGTGTTCAGTGGCAGTAACAAATATACACAGACAGTGCTGTGGACATGGATTGTTTCAGAGTTGAGTATTTCATCGTGTTCAAGTTATAAGGAAGTGACGCAATAATTTGTGTATGTTGAAGTATCCACTACGCCTCCTGCAGTGCCGACGACTTTTTTTTTTCGTCCAGCAGTACAAATGTTGGGTCGTTTTGGTCTGCTGCAGATCAGGACACGTAGGTCACATTCGCTTCGCACTCCCTCTTGGGATTCGAACGGATTATCTTAAAGTATTTGTCACCTGCATGATAGTTTTGACACTTCCATTTTTGCAGTAGTGACTGTGATGGATCTTCGTCCATTTTCATTTCCATGTCCTCATATGATCATCGGGTAAACATGCTAGTGCTGAGCTGATCTCGACATTGATCATGGTGGTAACTGCGACACCGTTTGTGGGATCAGTGTAGTGAGTGTGTCCCTTCCTGTAGCAAGTCTGGCGCAGTGGCGAGTAACGCACTGGAGCCACCATCGGGGCACTTCCCAACAAAATCGGTTGCGGTTACGAGAGAATCTACGCTGTTATCCCGGTATCTGGGGTAGTCAGTAACTGAAAGTGCTGACATCACGGAATTGCGCCGATCTGTTTACATGCTTGTTTGCTTTTTTGCCCCGTAAGGAAGATACCTTAAATCTAATGTAAATTACAGACGTTATGGCTGCAGTGGTGCACTAACTAGTCGCATCGCCCCAACATGTCAAGGGCAAAACCGGGTTCTGCATCCGTTCCACACTACATGCTGTGATCAGCTTAGTGTACGGTGGCCGTATGAAAGAAAACTGAACTACGAGGAAGTGACGTAGTTCAACATTAAATAAGTGATAAGTCAGTAATCAGTTTTCGTTAAATAAAATCTGACGTATGATGTGGACGTCCTTGGTGTTAACGTTAGTTTTCGCAGTCGATTCACTAAACGTGAGTTACATATTATAGCCTTCAACGGGACTACGCGTTTAAAGTAGATTGCAAGGATAAGTATTTTATTTGTGCATTACATGATTTTGTGCATTACATGATTTTCCCCCCATGAACCATGGACCTTGCCGTTGGTGGGGAGGCTTGCGTGCCTCAGCGATACAGATAGCCGTACCGTAGGTGCAACCACAACGGAGGGGTATCTGTTGAGAGGCCAGACAAACGTGTGGTTCCTGAAGAGGGGCAGCAGCCTTTTCAGTAGTTGCAAGGGCAACAGTCTGGATGATTGACTGATCTGGCCTTGTAACAATAACCAAAACGGCCTTGCTGTGCTGGTACTGCGAACGGCTGAAAGCAAGGGGAAACTACAGCCGTAATTTTTCCCGAGGGCATGCGGCTTTACTGTATGATTACATGATGATGGCGTCCTCTTGGGTAAAATATTCCGGAGGTAAAATAGTCCCCCATTCGGATCTCCGGGCGGGGACTACTCAAGAGGATGTCGTTATCAGGAGAAAGAAAACTGGCGTTCTACGGATCGGAGCGTGGAATGTCAGATCCCTTAATCGGGCAGGTAGGTTAGAAAATTTAAAAAGGGAAATGGATAGGTTAAAGTTAGATATAGTGGGAATTAGCGAAGTTCGGTGGCAGGAGGAACAAGACTTCTGGTCAGGTGACTACAGGGCTATAAACACAAAATCAAATAGGGGTAATGCAGGAGTAGGTTTAATAATGAATAGGAAAATAGGAATGCGGGTAAGCTACTACAAACAGCATAGTGAACGCATTATTGTGGCCAAGATAGATACGAAGCCCACGCCTACTACAGTAGTACAAGTTTATATGCCAACTAGCTCTGCAGATGACGAAGAAATTGAAGAAATGTATGATGAAATAAAAGAAATTATTCAGATTGTGAAGGGAGACGAAAATTTAATAGTCATGGGTGACTGGAATTCGAGTGTAGGAAAAGGGAGAGAAGGAAACATAGTAGGTGAATATGGATTGGGGGACAGAAATGAAAGAGGAAGCCGCCTGGTCGAATTTTGCACAGAGCACAACATAATCATAACTAACAATTGGTTTAAGAATCATGAAAGAAGGTTGTATACATGGAAGAACCCTGCAGATACTAAAAGGTATCAGATAGATTATATAATGGTAAGACAGAGATTTAGGAACCAGGTTTTAAATTGTAAGACATTTCCAGGGGCAGATGTGGACTCTGACCACAATCTATTGGTTATGACCTGTAGATTAAAACTGAAGAAACTGCAAAAAGGTGGGAATTTAAGGAGATGGGACCTGGATAAACTAAAAGAACCAGAGGTTGTACAGAGATTCAGAGAGAGCATAAGGGAGCAATTGACAGGAATGGGGGAAAGAAATACAGTAGAAGAAGAATGGGTAGCTTTGAGGGATGAAGTAGTGAAGGCAGCAGAGGATCAAGTAGGTAAAAAGACGAGGGCTAGTAGAAATCCTTGGGTAACAGAAGAAATATTGAATTTAATTGATGAAAGGAGAAAATATAAAAATGCAGTAAGTGAAACAGGCAAAAAGGAATACAAACGTCTCAAAAATGAGATCGACAGGAAGTGCAAAATAGCTAAGCAGGGATGGCTAGAGGACAAATGTAAGGATGTAGAGGCCTATCTCACTAGGGGTAAGATAGATACCGCCTACAGGAAAATTAAAGAGACCTTTGGAGATAAGAGAACCACTTGTATGAATATCAAGAGCTCAGATGGCAACCCAGTTCTAAGCAAAGAAGGGAAAGCAGAAAGGTGGAAGGAGTATATAGAGGGTCTATACAAGGGCGATGTACTTGAGGACAATATTATGGAAATGGAAGAGGATGTAGATGAAGATGAAATGGGAGATATGATACTGCATGAAGAGTTTGACAGAGCACTGAAAGACCTGAGTCGAAACAAGGCCCCTGGAGTAGACAATATTCCATTGGAACTACTGACGGCCGTGGGAGAGCCAGTCCTGACAAAACTCTACCATCTGGTGAGCAAGATGTATGAAACAGGCGAAATACCCTCAGACTTCAAGAAGAATATAATAATTCCAATCCCAAAGAAAGCAGGTGTTGACAGATGTGAAAATTACCGAACTATCAGCTTAATAAGTCACAGCTGCAAAATACTAACACGAATTCTTTAGAGACGAATGGAAAAACTAGTAGAAGCCAACCTCGGGGAAGATCAGTTTGGATTCCGTAGAAACACTGGAACACGTGAGGCAATACTGACCTTACGACTTATCTTAGAAGAAAGATTAAGGAAAGGCAAACCTACGTTTCTAGCATTTGTAGACTTAGAGAAAGCTTTTGACAATGTTGACTGGAATACTCTCTTTCAAATTCTAAAGGTGGCAGGGGTAAAATACAGGGAGCGAAAGGCTATTTACAATTTGTACAGAAACCAGATGGCAGTTATAAGAGTCGAGGGACATGAAAGGGAAGCGGTGGTTGGGAAGGGAGTAAGACAGGGTTGTAGCCTCTCCCCGATGTTGTTCAATCTGTATATTGAGCAAGCAGTAAAGGAAACAAAAGAAAAATTCGGAGTAGGTATTAAAATTCATGGAGAAGAAATAAAAACTTTGAGGTTCGCCGATGACATTGTAATTCTGTCAGAGACAGCAAAGGACTTGGAAGAGCAGTTGAATGGAATGGACAGTGTCTTGAAAGGAGGATATAAGATGAACATCAACAAAAGCAAAACAAGGATAATGGAATGTAGTCTAATTAAGTCGGGTGATGCTGAGGGAATTAGATTAGGAAATGAGGCACTTAAAGTAGTAAAGGAGTTTTGCTATTTGGGGAGCAAAATAACTGATGATGGTCGAAGTAGAGAGGATATAAAATGTAGGCTGGCAATGGCAAGGAAAGCGTTTCTGAAGAAGAGAAATTTGTTAACATCCAGTATAGATTTAAGTGTCAGGAAGTCATTTCTGAAAGTATTCGTATGGAGTGTAGCCATGTATGGAAGTGAAACATGGACGATAAATAGTTTGGACAAGAAGAGAATAGAAGCTTTCGAAATGTGGTGCTACAGAAGAATGCTGAAGATTAGATGGGTAGCTCACATAACTAATGAGGAAGTATTGAATAGGATTGGGGAGAAGAGAAGCTTGTGGCACAACTTGACCAGAAGAAGGGATCGGTTGGTAGGACATGTTCTGAGGCATCAAGGGTTCACCAATTTAGTATTGGAGGGCAGCGTGGAGGGTAAAAATCGTAGAGGGAGACCAAGAGATGAATACACTAAGCAGATTCAGAAGGATGTAGGTTGCAGTAGGTACTGGGAGATGAAGAAGCTTGCACAGGATAGAGTAGCATGGAGAGCTGCATCAAACCAGTCTCAGGACTGAAGACCACAACAACAACAACTACATGATTTTAGGAGTATTTAACTTTTATTGCTAAAACATTTATCACGATGTGGAATAAAACGAATACTCGATAGACTACATGTGGGGATTCCCTGTAGAATGAACAGTATTTAGTGTGGAATGAACAGTATTTAGTAGCATCTAGTCATAATTCATTTCACGAGCGAACGCGGATGCGTAGGCGCAGGGAGTGCAGCAACCGGTTTCAAATAATGGGTGCTCGCTGTCGCTTCGAATAACCATTGAGCGCTTGTTGGCTCACGCAAGATGCGTTATGTTAAATGCGCAGAAAAAGTAACTCGACTATCGTCGTTCGTGGTGTGCACTATACAACTGTGATTCTCAAATGGTGCAAATGGCTCTGAGCACTATGGGACTCAACTGCTGTGGTCATAAGTCCCTGAGAACTTAGAACTAATTAAACCTAACTAACCTAAGGACATCACACACATCCATGCCCGAGGCAGGATTCGAACCTGCGACCGTAGCGGTCGTGCGGTTCCAGACTGTAGCGCCTTTAACCGCTCGGCCACTCCGGCCGGCTGTGATTCTCAGTGTAATGTATTATTTCTCCTGCCAGGGTAGCCGAGAGCGCTAACGCGCTGCTTCCTGGACTCGAATAGGCTCGCCGGCCTAGGATCGAACCCGCCAAGCGGATTAACGACGAGGGCCGACGTGCCGGCCAGCCTGAATGTGGTCTTTAGGTGGCTTTCCACATCCCGCTAGGCGAATACCGGGCTGGTCCCCATGTTCCGCCTCAGTTACACGGCTCGCAGACATCTGAACACTTTCGCACTGCCGGCCGCGGTGGCCGTGCGGTTCTAGGCGCTGCAGTCCGGAACCGCGGGAGTGCTACGGCCGCAGGTTCGAATCCTTCCTCGGGCATGGATGTGTCTGATGTCCTTAGGTTAGTTAGGTTTAAGTAGTTCTAAGGGGACTGATGACCTAAGATGTTAAGTCCCATAGTGCTCAGAGCCATTTGAACCAATTTGAACTTTCGCACTATTCCATGGATTACACTCGACGCAGACAGTTGGGGTACGCTAATTCCGTCCCGGGGGGGTCCGGGGTGACGGCAGGAATGGCATCCGGCCACCCCTTAAACATTAACATGCCAAGTCCGATTAACGATGGCTGACCTTGCGTAACTGCGGGACAAGGCTCAAGATTTAGTGTAATGTATTATTTCATGACTTTCTATGTGCATAACTATGCCGGAACCACAATGTACGCAAAAGTTTCCAGATTCTTGGCTTCAAGACCCACATTTAAAAGATTGGCTTCACATTATTAAAATACTACGGGTCAGGTACCGAACTGCAAATTTTGTGGGACAGTTTTAAGGAATCAGTATAGAGATTTTAAGTCTTACGGGATCTTAAAGCAGTATCTTCAAAATGAAAAGGTAAGCTCGCTATTTTTAAATTAATTAGTCATTCATTTATCGGTTTTACATCTTCGGCTACTTTTTAACTAAGTAAATTGTTGCAGGTTGTAAGTATGAAGCCTAAAATTTCTTTTAAGTCAGAGCCCATTGAGAATAAAAAAAGGAAGTAGCAAGACTTGCGCATTATTCATAGCCATGCATACTACTATACGTGTAGTCGACCATTTGGAAGAGGTAATTAATCACAGTCATGAAAAAGATATCGAAAACGTTCAGCTGCTCCGCACTAAGTGCACCCCAGTTATAACAAACGCGTTAGCACCACATTTCACTGACGTTCTAAAACAAGATTACAAAGTTAGGTTATTAATTCATAAATCTACTGATATTTCTGCACATAAATACTTGGGATTGGTAATAGTTTATTATAGCAAATTACACCAAAAAATAGTGTCTACATACCTTGACCTTGCTGAACTGAAGGATTGGAATACTGAAGCTATTGTCTCAACTGTGAAGACATTTCAACGATTCGATTTTCGACTTGAAAATGGGTATTGGTACAGATAATGCCTCTGTCATGGTTGGAGTAAATAACGGAGTATTTACGAAATTGAAAGAAGAGGTACCACACCTGATTTTAGTACGTTACTTGTGCCATTCCTTGCAGCTGGCTGTTTCAGCTGCTGCAAAAGAATATTTACCGAGAAATTTGGAGTTCTTAAGTAAAGAGATCGGTTTAGTCGCTCCTCATAGAGACAGTCTCTTTATAAGGACCTATAAAAAACCATCAAAGATGGACAGAAACCGTCAAAAATAGTTAAAGCATGCCAGACCAGGTGGTTATCAATAGAATCCGCTGTATCAAGAATATACACGCAGTGGTCAGAGCTAAAAACATTTTTCCGTGGCTAAAGTGCGCGAAAGGTGTCACATGACAGAGTTATTGCACGTTGTGTATGCGAACGAGATTAATTACGCATATATTTCATTTTTATATCCAATATCAATTGAAATAAACACAGTCAATAAAATATTCGAGTCGAAAGATACAGATCACACCAAACTCTTTGATGAGATGACCGGCCTAATACATATGCTTCTCAGCTAAGTCACGTTACCTGCAAATAAAGTTCGTATTTTTCCTCAAAATATTCGTGATTTCTTCGATCGAAGATGTTATCTGGGATTTCGCTTTGAAAAGCAATTGCTCGATATGAGAGAAAAAGGATTATACGGGAGGACGAAGAATGTTGCGTAATCGGTGCATAGCATTTATAGTAAGTCTAATTGAAGAAATAAAAACAGGTCACCAGAAAATTTAACGTCGATGAAAATAATTTCCAGAATAAGTGTTGAACAAGAACTTAATCACATCAAAGATAATATAATTTATACATTGCCTCAGTTCAATAGAAGTTTAGAATTTATAGCTAGAGTGGAATATCAGTGGCGAAAAATTCATTTGTTGATCTGGAACGAGATCAAAGATAGAAAAAAATTTTGGACTGAAATATTGCATTTCAAAGATGCTCAAGGGGAATCCAGGTTTGAGGAATTATCGACTTTTGCAATTACTCTCCTAATATAGCCTCATTCCAATGCAGATGTTGAGAGACTATTTAGCAGTATGAATGTAATAAAAAACAAAGCAGAGGTATAGAATGAAGTTAAATCTTTTAACTGATATATTAAGAATACGCTGTGGTTAGCGGTTGGAAGGAAAATGCTGGAACGAATACGAGATTCCAATAAATGTTGTAACACAAATCGGTACCAAAGAATTTTATCAATCGAAACCGACGATGATGATGATGCAGACAAAAATGATTCATCTGAAGAAGGCGAATTCATTTAAATAATTAGCTGTTGTTACAGAACTTTTTGTATGTTCCTGACCTTGACTTGCTGATTTATTTATTGTATGTTCATTTAATGATTGTGAATAGTTTATTACTTATTAATAAAAATACTAATTACTAATATACTTATTGTTTTCTTTCCTAACAATTGAAAAAATTTAGTGGAAATTTTAACGATTATGACGATAGTGGCATTTTTGTTAGTGGTTTTCTGATGGTTTATGCGCTTGAAACTAGAGGGGAACTCACATTTACTGTTGGCAGCATTGTGCAGGCTCTCGTCCAAAGCCATATTCTTATTATATAGTATGTGTTACGTTATCACAATCTTCTAGCAATAGCGTTGTGTTTGAACACGACTCAGTCTTGAGTGTTTCATCTCAAAGTTGCTGTTAGCCGCGCGGGGTAGCCCAGCGGTCTGGGGCGTCTTGTCAGCGTCCGCGCGGCTTACTCCGTCGGAGGTTCGAGTCCTCCCTCGGGTATGGGCGTGTGTGTCGTCCTTCGCGTAAGTTACTTTAAGTTAGATTAAGTAGTGTGTACACCTACGGACCGACGACCATAAGACCTTACCACAAATTTCCAAAAAAATTGCTGTTATATTTTCAAACCTTTTAATTTCGGTAAGGTTTTTATTTCTTATTCTATGTGAACAGGGTTTGAATTACTCCTTTTCAACCTACTTGGTAATTCATCCACGATTCTCATAAGCAAATGAAATATTATGTTTGGAGGAGGAGGAGGAGATTAGTGTTTAACGTCCCGTCGACAACGAGGTCATTAGAGACGGAGCGCAAGCTCGGGTGAGGGAAGGATGGGGAAGGAAATCGGCCGTTCCCTTTCAAAGGAACCATCCCGGCGTTTGCCTGAAGCGATTTAGGGAAATCAAGGAAAACCTAAATCAGGATGGCCGGAGACGGGATTGAACCGTCGTCCTCCCGAATGCGAGTCCAGTGTGCTAACCACTGCGCCACCTCGCTC
Organism: Schistocerca serialis cubense; assembly: GCF_023864345.2. Classification (NCBI taxonomy): domain Eukaryota; kingdom Metazoa; phylum Arthropoda; class Insecta; order Orthoptera; family Acrididae; genus Schistocerca; species Schistocerca serialis. The sequence goes on along the minus strand of NC_064639.1, from coordinate 447,480,674 downwards.
GGTATTATGTTTGGTTCTGTTAAATAGTATTTTTTGGAGGACGACATTTTTGTCTTTGTCTGTTGCCTTTACTTAAAAATCCGGGTAAACATTTATATATCCATACATACCGGTAATGTATGGGCACTCGTAAATTTGTTCAAACACAATAGGGGTATATGCAGTAGCAGTATTTAATTAATGCTATTTAGTCCATTGATTCACGAAATTGTCAAATATTACTAACCAGAGGCATACCTCATTGTTGGTGGTAGCTAGTTGTTTCTTGCGTACCCATTGCCTGGCCCCGCGCAAGTCAAATGTTGCGTGACTTTTCGAACAAGCGCGATACTGTAACGAACGCAGCGGCTTTACGGGAAAGCTGCTACCTGTTAGAACGCGGATATCGTTTGCCCAGTCCTAGTTAGTAGAGGTTAACCGAATTGCCATATATTCGTCTAAACAGAAATCCTTATCTCCCTTCCATTTCACTTCACTTACTCCGCTCACTATATCTAAACTAAGCCTTTGTGTTTCTCTTTTAAGATTTTCTAGGTTCCGCACTACATTCAAAGTTTTGACATTGTACACTCCGAGTGCTACAATACTACCATTTCATTGGCTACTATCCCTTTTACTGATGGTCAGCACCTCCTTAGTAGTTCCCTCCCAGTCCTTCACTGATGGAGAGATCATCATGACACTTCTCAGTTACATGCCATATGTCCTGTGGATGCACATTGTGTGACTTTGATGTAGTGGTTTAAACCGCCTTCTGCTTCCTCAAGTCGTTTATCATTGCTGATTCTACCGCTTTTTTTTTTTTTTTTTAAAAATGGCTTTAAGCACTATGGGACTTAACATCTGAGGTCATCAGTCCCCTAGAACTTAGAACTACTTAAACCTAACTAACCTAATGACATCACACACATCCATGCCCGAGGAAGGATTCGAGCCTGCGATGGTAGCAGCAGCGCGGTTCCGGACTGAAGCGCCTAGAACCGCTCGGCCACAGCGGCCGGCTACCGCTTTTCTGTGGCGGTTTCCCACTCCAAGAGCAAGAGAGTGCGCTGAACCTCTGTCTGCGCATCTGCCCTCTTCGACAAGGCCGTTGGCAGAATGAGGGTGATTTAAAATTAAGCGTGAGCGGTCATACCGTACTTATGTATCCAGTGCAATACGTTAGGGATATTGACACCATTTAGGAGCACAACAACGATATCGTCGACATAGGCTGTAGGTGGGAACGTAGTTCCACGGAACGTCATGCTCATAATCTTCTGAAGAAGGTTGCACAACAGAGGTTCAGCGTCAGTGTATGCAGGATTGTCGACAACAGGCACCCCTGCCACTCAACACGTGTGAAGGGAATAGACCACATGAGGCCGTCATTGGTCAGGACTTTAGAGGCAGCTCTTTGAAGGAAGCGTATGACCACGGTAATGAAGGGCTGTGGATGCCCCAGGTTCAGGAAAGTGTGCTTCAAGTAAATGTGGTCGACCTGGTGGAAGGGCCTGGCTAAACGGCGGGGATGCCAGGCTGCCTAGTAATTTGTCCGTTTTCGCGACGTCTATCGTATCATGATATCAGCAAGAAGCAGCTTGTATACGTAACGACGCTTGATCGTATGAGATGACGCTGGGCGATGATCGTGAATCCGTGCTCCACCTTTCGCTTTTGGAATAGGGATGGTCATCCCTCAAACGAAGGTAGCGGGAATAGACATCTCTTGAGGACAGTAGGTCTTGACAGATGGGTCGCAGTGCAGTGCGAGAAAATTCTGGAACGTTTGATATACCCCAAAGGTAGTCCACCGAAGCCCGGTAATCTATGGGTCCTTTCTTTACTGATGGCGTCAAGCACTTCCTTCTCAGTAACGTCCGTCATCAAGTCGTCAGCAATGGCGGGTTTTAACATACCATAGATCGGCTGTGTACCTCCAAGACCATCAGCTGGTCGGGGTACAGAACTGAGTAGAAAGTGGTGTAGTGTTCGTAGAAGGCTGCACTGATTGGCGGTGTTTAAAAACGAGCCGCCTGTCGTCACTCAGTGCCCGTTGGCGACGTCGGCGTTCTCTGGTAACACGATACATGGACAGCCTGTCTATCGTAATCATATCAAGCGTCCATTCGTGAATGACTGCACCCTCTGGTGGTCGGTGACTGTGTGTCACGATTTGTCAGTTGGTTCTGTTTACCGCTGTCTGTTTCCCTGGTGAGGGCGCCATCGAAGTGTAAAGACGGTGTAACAGAAGTCAAATGACTGCTGGTTTCATGCAGCAGTATCGCGCCTGCACACAATCAAGGTACGCCAGATGATAGGTTTGGCACAAGCAATCCACCACTCTAGTATTGAGGAATATGCTCCTAAGCAGCGGACGCATCAGAGTGCCAGGTACAGTCAGGGGAAGACACATAAGCAGTGTTAAGCTACCAGGGGCCTTGGCTACGCCATACCTGCTGGTGGCGGATGGTGACAGTACTTACGTAGGAGGTATGGTATGTAAAGGCAGTTGGCTACAGATCTGCATCTCGCAGTGCTGGCCTAGGGAGAGGAGAGACATATACCCCGTCAGGCTCGGATAATGGGTGCACCTGGACCGCTGTCCGTTTTGAAGGTCCCAAGTATCCACCAGTCTAAGGTCCTGAACACGAGACCCTGCTTGGCACATGGAGAACGTCATGGGAGGTAGTCCTTTGGCGCTAGCAAACTGTTAAGCTCACCGCCAAGAACGATCTCGGCGGCGTGTGGAACCAGACGGAGAGAAGAAATTGATAAGTTGCACATCTAGCACTTCAAGCACTATGCTTCTGGCACTGGGGAGGTAGAACACGCCATCAGCCTATAGCCTCTCCTTGCTGAGTTGCGAAATATCGGAACGCCAATGCTGGAGGGTGAAGCGTGGGGCGTAAGCGCGTTATAACCGTCCATGTCATGGAATGCTGCCGCACTGACCTCTTGGAGGAAGTCTATAAACTTCTAATGGTTCAAATGGCTCTGAGCACTATGGGACTTAACAGCTGAGGTCATCAGTCCCCTAGAACTTATAACTACTTAAACCTAACTAACCTAAGAACATCACACACATCCATGCCCGAGGCAGGATTCTAACCTGCGACCGTAGCGGTCGTTCGGTTCCAGACTGTAGCGCCTAGAACCGCTCGGCCGGTTAAACTTCTAATGCTTGATTGGATTTAGAAGTTTGATTTGAACAGGTATGCTCATTAGTGTTGGAAATAAAATCTAAAATGGTTCAAATGGCTCTGAGCACTATGGGACTTAACATCTGTGGTCATCAGTCCCCTAGAACTTAGAACTACTTAAACCTAACTAACCTAATGACACAACACACATCCATGCCCGAGGCAGGATTCGAACCTGCGACCGTAGCAGTCGCACGGTTCCGGACTGCGCGCCTAGAACCGCTAGACCACCGCGGCCGGCCGGAAATAAAATCTGTCTGAGATGTTCAGTAAACTGACTCTCGAACTGAAATCTGTCTCATGCTTACCAACATCTCTGATATGTTCAATAATCCTTTTATTTACCTCTCATTATTATATACTAAAGTACTGGCATTCACACAAAACATCACTAATGTCGATTGGAAGAAGTTGAGGGTTCTGAGCCTCACCACCGGCCCAGTCATGATCAATTACTTCAACATAAATCACACCATCCAGCTCTTCTAATTTACATGTATCAGCATAAACCACAGTCATTAAATCATTAATACTGACACCACTCATCTGGGTGTCGCACACTTCCACCAGTACTGACTCAGCATAAGCCTCCCCCTTCCCATCACAATTAGCTACAAAAGTCTCCTGCTCAGTGTACATTAAATTACCAATACTAAAGTAATCACTGGAAACATCTGCATCTTCCACAGAATATTCAGAGTTAAACAATTTAACTACACTTTCTCCAACTTGATAAGGAGCTATAGTACATTTTTACATTTTTACCGCGATACATTTGTTTAGTTATAAATCCCAAAACTTACTTTCAAAATTAGTTGCTTTAACAGAATAGTCATATAGACTCTCATCATCACATTCCTCTTGATCTGAATTTGCTATTGCCTGGTCATGAAAACTATTTACTTCTTCCACCTGACAGGCACCACGTGAAGGTATTAATAGCTTTTCTAGTTCTGGTTACTACGGTTTCTGTTCTGACTATTACGTTACCATCCTATTATTATTATTATTATTACATTATTGTAAGTATTATGATTCCTTCTGTTACCATCGCGTCTGTTTTGGTGCCTGTGTTGAGCTGTTCCCCCATTGTAATTGGTGGTTCTATTGTACTGTGACTTATTAACCCTAGCCTCTTTCTCAAATGCTTTGTCAAGTTTATCAACACGTTTAAAAAAAGAAACACTCTGTAATGAATCATCGGTACCGGAAACAAGGCTCCAAGGAGCTCTCGTTAGTAGACGTCTTTTCAAGGTGTCAGTAAGAACAAGATCATCAAAAGATTTGTCCAGGTCAGCAAGCTTACGTAACTGTCTCTCATAAAATCCTCGCATTGAGAGATTACCTGGTCTACACCTACTACCCTGCAAAAATGCTGTTTTTATGCCCACTTGGACCAGAATTTAATCAAGAAAATCTGTTTGAATTTATTATATGTAATGTTCGGCTTTACGTTTTGATCAACTCATGACAACCCTTCACCATCAAACAAACGTTTGGCTGGTTTAATTTTCGCAGAATCAGGCAAGTTCGGAGTAAAACTATCTTTAAATTGTGTATTTTAAAATCCCCACGGAAGTATTTAAGAGATAAATTGTTAGAAAAGGTAGAAAATTTCCGCAGATTTGCGGATATGACGTATTTCTTTTAACATCACTTGACTGGATGTTAACCTGTTGAAACTTTTCAGACAAAATTTCAATTTTATTATTAACACTGGTAGTATGGTTATGAATTTGATAATTATTTAGTTTTAGTTTCTGTTAGATGAATTTGCTTTCCTGCTCTATATATTCTGCATAATTCTGAATTCAGAATTACTTCTACCTAACTCAGCGTGAATAACATCTTCAGTGCTCTCCACACGCAACCGTACGTGGTCAGCCTTATCCTTTACTGTTTGTATTTCAAGGGCAGTCGCCTCACGTGATTGGCTAAGTTTTGAAAGAGAGTTTCCTATTTGTCCCAGCGTAGCCCGAATTTTCCTTTTCATTGTCTTAATAGTGTCATTTAGATTAGCAGTACTCACTTTTAGGTCACTGTTTTGACTTGTAAGTTCATTCTTTAAATCATTATTCTGACGTGCAAGTTTGAAATAAAAGAAGTGAGAGAATCTTTCTAATAAACATGAGACCTGTTGATTTAGAGGAAACCTTAAGAAATGTCATTCGTCGGATGATTGTTGCAGGTTCGGTGTCGACGATTGAGGACGTTAAGTACATGAAATCTCTCCAATTGTATCAAGATTTTCCGTGCTTGCCATATTTGAGGATAGTATTGGGCACAAAACACGAAAAAAAACCTACTTAACCAGATTATCATACACCCAAATTCACAATTATCCTGCCTATTAACAGTCACACGACAAAAGAAACTTGTAAAAATGATAGACTGAGGAAAAGTAATTACAAATTAAAATTTGCAATCGTCTCAAATGTAGTCACACGATGAGTTGCCGTACCACACTTTCTGTCTCGTCGCAACTGTCGTCCGATAATCGATTGGCACACGTCACAAATAGACTCTGAAATGTAGTGCAAAAATTAGTACACAGACTTACATGTATCCTAGCTCAGCGACACAATATTAAAATGCCATCCTTAATTATGGAAGGAGGGAAGCACTTAAATTACCACTAACGCTGAGTGAGAAAAATATACAGTATCTCAAGTTCTGACTATAGTTGGTCAGTGGTAATGCTGAATTCTCAATCATACCATCGGAGCAACATAATAGTTTGCGCCTCCACCATTCAGAAGTACGAAGACGAGTGAAACTAGAACATTTCAATCACAGTTAATGAAAGTTCACATAATAATTTAGCTGCTCCATGTTATGAGACACTCAACTTTGATACCCTCGGGGGTTGTTGCTTCAGGAAGTCCTCGATGCTTGCGTCGCTGTAGCACTAATTTTGAAATAAAACACAGAGTATAACACTTTTCTTATCATATATTGTGTCTGATTACCAAGTACATAGGTGGAATATATATTGCCCATCAGTCAGCCTCCGAAAAACTGTCACACAAACAGCTTTCGAAAGACAATAACGCAGGCTGACTTTGTGAGTCATGCGCCACTACGTTTTATACAAAACAAAACAATCGAATACGTTACTGAATATAAGATTTACAAAATAACAATTAAAAGACATGAGATGATTTTTAGTTACTTGCATCAAAAAATGAGCCAGATATTGCCCTACATGTTCTGATATTCGATTTGAAAAAGTTTGCTTAATTTCATAATAATTTCAATGAATTTACACTACAACAATTTAAGTTACATTTTACTTGATTATATACAAATTACTTTGAATTAAATACTACCAAGAGTATTTCGGTTTCCTCTCAAGTGGAGCTATCACTTTAAATGATCATAATGAATAAACATCGAAGTTTTTCAGAAATAGGAGAGAGGTTAATTTTCAAGAATATGTGGTGCAACATGACTTCACAGGTCATATCACGAAATTTCGAAGTTGGATTATTAAGAAACAGGTTATTCCCCTTAGTTGCTAATATAAATCGGGTAGCATATTAATGTGAAATTTCATCTGAGGTAATAAACTCATTTGTACAAATCTTTTGAAGGACAGTTCACTACTGAAACTGGTTATAGACGTAACAGTATAAAATCCAGAAAATTAAAAAATCGAGCTAAATTGACCTCTTCAGAGGATGTTTACATGAGGAAGAAATTTCAAATAGGGATGGGAAGGTAGTTCCATCTCGACGGTCGGAGGTTTGTTTGATCCGTGGGAGAGTGTCACAGAGATACTGAAGTAGTTGAACTGGAAGACTCTTGAAGATAAGTAAACTATCTTGAGAAAGTATGTTACCAAAGTTTCCAGAATTGGCTTTAAACGATGACTCCAGGAACATACTGCAACCCCTACGTATCGCGAGGATAAGGATTAGAATAAGTACTGCACGCGCAGAGGCATCCAAACAATCATTCTTCCCGCGCTTCATACGTGGAGGGAAGGGGAAGAATCACTAGTAGTTGGTACAATGAGATGTATACCGTGCACCTCACAGTGGTTGCAGAGTATATATGTAGATGTATATGAGGACATCTTGTTTGCGTCCCGTCTGCAGTTCTCGCGAGCGCGTGCAGTCTGTTTACACTTTCACCACCGCATGGTGCTACGTCCGTTAATAGAGACGCGCCATGGCTCACGCGTATCGAAAATCTGCGATCAGTTTTCAGTCGGACTATGCACTACCCAGGAGCTATGAAATTAAGTGTTTCTTCCTCGACGAAATTCACCTCGTCCCCAAGAACATAGTAGGCATCTACTTTTCTATCACCAGTTGTGTCGTATACGTCAAAATAACAAGCGACGCCGTCTGTCCAGATATGCCAGCGGCCTCAAGTTCAAACAGGATGACGGTCACATAGGGGCGGTCACCGTCTATTTCAAGGGGCTCGGATTAGACTCTCTGCGTGTTTTCCAGCTTCCGTTTGAAGTGCTACTTGATGTTGTCATTTCTGTCTCACAACCGTAAGATTAAGCGCTCGACCACGTAGTAGAAAAATGGAATATGTTCACAACACATCTGGAATTGGGCAAGTTAAGATGGAGCTAACTAAATACGTGCCTCCATATATCAATATTGATGGATGTTGAGCAATAAGAATGTATGATGCCCACCCACGCACGTGTTCCGGATGTGGCCAGGAAGACCACGTCAGCTCAGGGTGTCTCCAACGACACCTTACGCAACTCCGACTGAGCGATCAGTCACAGAATCTTGCGCAGCGGCAGTGAGAGCGATATCTTCGCCTGACGAGGGACGGACTCTCTCTCCCGAGACGTCACATTCCGACACCATACCAAGGACAGATTTGAACAATGATGTGCCCGAGGCGGGGCAACAGCCGGATGCCGTTCGATAGCAGCCATTGCCAGCCGCAGCTTTTGATGCCATGGACTTCGATACTAAGATTGTGCAGACCTCTGCTTTCCTTGTGGAAGGAGGTTGAACGCAACCCACCATCCGCGTTCAGATTCTGAGTCACAAATCCCTAAGCAACACGCACCGCGGAAGCATAATAAGTGATGTCGGACACTCTCCAATGACTGTCAGTTGTGAACATTAACCGTGAAAGATAGACCTCTTGTGGCTGCCGAAAGCAATGCACTTGCCGACGCTACACAACAATGCGCGGCCGCGGCCCTAGAGGCCATGGCACCTGACATACTTCTCCCAGCCGTGTCTTCGCTCCACGAACTGACGACCCCCTGCTAGAGTCATCTCAGTTGCCATAATACACCATCACAGTCGATACCTCTCCACAACCATTGCCGACGCATACGTCATAGGCGGACGATACCGAAGAGGCCGAGATGTCGACGGCCAACGATGAAAGGCATGGGTCACTTCCCATGCTATACAGGGACAACGGCTGCAATAACACGAAAGGCTCACAGGTAGCCTTCGCACCTTTCACAGAGAACCTTTCACAGAAGAGATGGAATTCTGATCTATAGAATTGCGTCTACATCTACATTTATACTCCGCAAGCCACCCAACGGTGTGTGGCGGAGGGCACTTTACGTGCCACGGTCATTACTTCCCTTTTCTGTTCCAGTCGCGTATGGTCCGCGGGAAGAACGACTGTCTGAAAGCCTCCGTACGCGCTCGAATCTCTCTAATTTTACGTTCGTGATCTCCTCGGGAGGTACAAGGAAGGGGAAGCAATATATTCGATACCTCATCCAGAAACGCACCCTCGCGAAACCTGGCGAGCAAGCTACACCGCGATGCAGAGCGCCTCTCTTGCAGAGTCTGCCACTTGAGTTTGCTAAACATCTTTCAATGTCAACAACATATGCACCAGCGCTAAATTACAGGACGTGTTAAACGCAGTCGACGTCGATATAGCCTTCCTCCAAGAGGTGAGTGCGGCAGCATTCCCTGACACACACGGTTACAACGCGTTTATGCCCCACGCTTCAGCCACCGGCAGTGGCTTTGCGATACTTCTCAAGGAGAGGCTACAGGCTGATGACATGTTCTACCTCCCCAATGCCAGAGGTAGGGAGCTTACAGCGCTAGAGGAGCGACTTATCAATTTCTACGCTTCGTGTGGTTCCATTCACCGCCAAGATCGTTATTGGTGGTGAGCTTCACAGCGTGGTAGCGCCAAAGCACTACCTCCGATGACAATCTCTCTGTGCCAAACTAGGGGCTCCTGTTCTGGAGTTTAGACTGTGTTTAGCAGAGAACGCCGAAGACGCCAACGGGCATTGATTGATGCAGACGACACGGCGGCGCGTTTTTAAACAGCGCGAATCAATACAGCCTTCTACAAAGAGTACATCACTTGTACTCATCTCTGGACAACGACCGACTGATGATGTTGCAGGTACACAGCAGATCTATGGTACGCTAATCCCCGCCATTGCTGACGACTTGATGGCGGACGTTACTGAGGAGGAAGTGCTTGACGCCATCAGTAAATACGAAACCCATAGATCACCAGGCTTTGGGGTTCTATTGAACGTTCCAGAATTTACTCGCACTGCATTGACGATCCACCTGTCAAGATCTTGTACTCAAGAGATGTCAATTCTCGCTACCTCCGTTTAAGGGTTGACCATCCCTATCCTAAAACCGAAAGGTGGAGCACGAAAAAAAAATGGTTCAAATGGCTCTGAGCACTATGGGACTTAACATCTATGGTCATCAGTCCCCTAGAACTTAGAACTACTTAAACCTAACTAACCTAAGGACATCACACAACACCCAGTCATCACGAGGCAGAGAAAATCCCTGACCCCGCCGGGAATCGAACCCGGGAACCCGGGCGCGGGAAGCGAGAACGCTACCGCACGACCACGAGCTGCGGACGGTGGAGCACGGATTCATGATTATCGCCCAGCGTCATCTCATACGATGAGGCTTCGTTAGGAGGACCAAATAATATCCAAGCTGCTCTGTGCGGTTATCTTGATATGATAGCCCTGGCGCCGGCCGGAGTGGCCGAGCGGTTAAAGGCGCTACAGTCTGGAACCGCACGACCACTACGGTCGCAGGTTCGAATCCTGCCTCGGGCATGGATGTGTGTGATGTCCTTAGGTTACTTAGGTTTAAGTAGTTCTAAGTTCTAGGGGACTTATGACCACAGCAGTTGAGTCCCATAGTGCTCACAGCCATTTGAACCATTTTTTTGATAGCCCTGGCGATGACGGACAAATTACTAGGCAGCCTGGCATCCCCGCAGTTTAGCCAGGCCCTTCCACCAGGTCGACCACGCTTACTTGACACACACTTTCCTGAACATGGGGCATCCACAGCCCTTCATTATCGTGGTCATATGCTTCCTTCGAAAGGTGACCTCCAATGTCCTGATTAGTGACCGCCTCATGTGCCCTATGGCCATCACACGTTTGGTGTGGCAGAAATACCCGTTATCGACAATCCTGTATGCACTGACACTTGAACCTCTGTTGGGCAGGCTTCGTCAGAAGATTATGGGCATGATGTTCCGTGGACTGCTTTTCGACCTACAGCCTACGACGAAGATCTGGTTGCTGTACTTCGAAACTGCGTCAATGTCTCTAACGTACTGGACTCAGTACATATGTGCAGTATGGCCGCTCACGCTTTGTTTTTAAATTTATATTAAAAAAAATTCAACAAATTACAATTCCTCGTTGATGGAAGTCGTCTGTGACATCAGACACCATGATTTTATTTTCTCTGCTAGCCCTTTTATCAGAATTACATGTGCAAGAATTGAACTGACGATACGAAGTTATTAAAAAAAAAAGGTTTGTACAGTTTAATCCAGGTTTTCACCGGAGCAAACAAGCAATATCAAAAGAGAATTCTGTCTGGTGTACCCCGTAGGCCTGTTGCAGGTCTTTCAACTGGACGCCACTGCAGCTACTTACGTGTCTCTAACCTTCTCCATTTACCTAATCGGAAAATGGATACCTGCAATTTAACGTGGAATCCGAATCACATGTCTTTCGTGTTCACTCCAGCATCTGTGAGAAGTGAATGCTCGGTTAAAAATCATAGTGAAAATGTTGTGGTCTGGACGAGATTTGATCAAACGCTCTCTGCATCATGGAGCGCACATTTTGCCACTGGATTACTTTTGTTTTAGATAAAGCAAGAAAACAAACAAAAAATATAACCATTAGACGTTACACGCCTAATGGAAACGCTGGCTATGTCTCCTCTAGAGATGATGTTCGACGTCGACAATTAGTGTTTTGCTTCTAAATTTACCCTCAATGGTAATGAGAAGCCAGGGAAAAATGGCAGCCGACATACAAGGAAAATTTTGGACCAGTGCCAAGGAGAGATGGAGATGCAATTCCGTGTAAAGACCACGATCAACACGCATGTCAGGCTTCCATACAAAATGAGACACTTAAATTCTTCCTTCCCTGCGTCATTTTGCATATTCTGTCAAGAACAGTGCGTTAGCCATGCAAAATAATCCTCACGGATTAGTTAAGTTTCCCACTGTGGCTCTAACAAAACAGAGTTGTATCCTGTACGCCGAATATTAGCTCCAAAAACTAATAACACAGCGTTCGTAGACAATGTTCACTACTTCGTGTTCTCTTCCGTTCCCACTAGTATAAACGATTCTAGTCATACACAAGCGAATGGTAGTGAATTTTCTGCAAATGCACATCCGCACGTGTTCGCTTCCATTCGCTCCGTTGTAGACCAGGCTTTACGTGCTTAAAATAGGTGTCTGTGAACTCAGGGTAATTCCGCTACGCGGCGCTGCGTGAGTGATTCGCCTAGTCGCGCGTTAGGCGGGCAGAACTGTACAAAGCGCTGTTGTAAGCAGTTCTTCTGCGCATATAAACTGTGAAAATACTTGCAATTCCTCTTAGCAGCTAATATTTTGACAGTGCATTTCTTTCGTTGTCGTCTTCCTGTGTAAAAAAATTCAGGGTAGTTTCGACATGTCTTATGGCCCATTCCCTTCTCAGTCGTTTTCAAACACAACCCCACTGGTAGCAAATTGTGAGGTTGTTTTTTTTTTTTTTTTTTTTCTTTTTTGGATCACAGTGTCGTACGCATCAGACCGGTCAACAAAGGCCACACCAGTTAGCATACGTGATTCAAAACCGTCTTCGATGTACTGGGTGAGACTGAGGATCTGTGATGTTCAGCTTTTCCCGGTCTAAAGCCAGCCCGTTGAGGTACGAGCGCAGAGTCAGTTGCTTCTGTCAAGCGGTTCAGAATCATTCTCTCCAAGATTTTATACAAATGGCAAAGAAAAGATATGGGATCGTAGTTCTTAGGGTCATTGTTCTCATGACAAGCGCTTTCCGTTAGACTTTGGGGATCCTGCCAGAGCATAAGCAGTTATTAAAAAGATCTAGAATCCATTTTAGTGTTGCAGGACCAAAACGTTTTATTTGCTCATTCCTAAGACCATCCAGCCCTGCAGCCTTTCCTGTTTTACACTTACTAATCGAACTCTGCAGCTCTTCCGAGCAGAAAGGTCTAGACATGTCGGTAACAGAAGTACGCATGTTATTAGACTTTGGCTTGATGTTTCGGTTATCCAATTTCCCATTTAATAATAGTTGATGGGCGATATTGTTGGCTGTTGTGTTTGCATGGAGGGTCGCGCTAACAGGGTCATTATTAACGAATACCTGAGAAGTTTCCAGACATTCTCGCTGTTCTTGCTGAAGTCAGTTTCCTCCATAAGCTTGATGCACTGATCCAACTTGGTGGCTGGTAGTGATTCAAGTAATTGCAATCCACGAGATATTGTTTCTTCGCCAAAAGAGTCTTGCTCAAATGCTGTGTAGTAGCGATCAAGATCTGATGCTGTCTCAGGGGATAGTCCTCGCACGTATTTAGTTCTACATCCACGAAGAATGGACATTCTACAACATTTGTCCACAGCTCTTACGAAACGATCGTATTGCTCAGGGTATGAGCTCATATGTATTACCTCTTGATTAAGAAGAGTTGTAAACTTCTTCCAGTTTGTATACCGGCTGTGAAATGGAACAGACTGTGGACGTATTGCTAGCAAGATCTGACACATGATTGGTCTATGTTGAGATTTGTGGATCGGCGAGCATACTGTCTTTCTGCACAGCTGTGTGATGATGTCGCTGGCAAATATGAAGTCGGGTTATATCCACGCTTCCATCGCGCATAGTTGAAAGATGGTGGTAGCTTACTATCGTGTATAAGTGTCATAGACTCAGAATCCGCCCAGATTAGTACTGCATCTCCATTGTCGTCAACTTCACTATGGCCCCAACTGGCACTATGGCTTTTAAAGTCGCCTATTACACACTTAGATGGCTGACTATGGAAATAAGTTGTTTCTTGAAAACTGAAGGCTTCTGTGGGAAGTTTATAAAATGATGTTACCGTGACATCACGCAGCTCAACTGTTATGGTTCCAATATTGTTCTTTGCAGCAATTCCAGTATAGTTAAAACCTATGCTGGATTTTGTAAAATGGCGCTGCCATACTGACTATGCCAAGTACTTTTGGGGTGCCTGTCTTGAAAGCCCCGATGTGTCTCCTGGATGCAGAGTTGTCACAACTACTGTGCCGTCACAGCTCCTTAAAAGAGTTCCTCCTTCTGGTTGCTTAAGCCCTCTATACTGACAGAGACTGTAGTCAATTGATATGGGCAATTTTTAAACACGCTGTGTTGCCATTTCGATATCTGATGCCTTTGGAGTTACACCGTCACCAGGGGACGCCCGAATATGCTCTACATCAGATATATTCACACCCTGTGGGGAGGCTCTTTCCGTGTCCCCCTGCTACATGGTAGGACTACGGCCATGGACGACAATGTTTCAGTCGCTACGGCTATCGCCGGACGCTTTGGTCGAGCGGTTCTGGGCGCTTCAGTCCGGAACCGAGCTGCTGCTACGGTCGCCTCGGGCATGGATGAGTATGGTGTCCTTAGTTTAGTTAGGTTTATGTAGTATAAATCTGAGGAACTAATGATCCCAGCTGTTGAGTCCCAAAGTGCTTAGAGACATTTGACCCATTGTGAACCACGGAAGCTGTCTACAGGATTATCAAAGCACAAATCTACTAACCAACACTTGAACAGACGTTCTGTTCCCTTATCAATGACATAAGTTACACGATGCCTCAATCCAGTCAGATGACTGTAATATGTAAGTCACTTTTAGTGAATCGACTGCGAGAACTAACATGACACCAAGGACGTCTACATGTTACGTCAGGTTATATTTAAGGAAAACGATTTACTGACTTAACATCTCATTTAATGTTTAATTAGGCAGTTTCTCAGCGTTAACAATAAGTTAAATTTTCTTTCGTACGGTCACTGTGCACTAAGCTGGTCACAGTGTGTTGTGTGGAACGGATGCAGAAGCCCGTTTTGCTGCTGACGCGATTAGTTAGTGCACCACCGCAACAATAACATCTGCAGTTTACTGTGGATTTAAGGAGTCTTCCTCTAACCACGGGAAAAGTAAGCATGCGAATATGTAAACAGATCGGCGCAGTTTCGTGATATCGGAACTGCGGTATTGACTACCCAATTTCTCTCATAACTGCCACAGTTTCTGGCGGTATGTAACCCGATGGTAGCTCTAATACGTTACTCACCACTGTGACAGACTTGCTACACCAAGGGAGACACTACACTGGTCCCACAAACGGTATCATCGTCATATGAGGACTTGGAAATGAAAATAGACGAAGATCCATCACAGTCACTGCGAGAACTGAAGCGTCATAACTACGACGCAGGCGACAAATACACTAAGAAATTGCGTCCGAATCCCAAGAATCCAAAGCGAATGTGACCTACGTGTCCTGATATGTAGCAGACTAAACCGATACGCGATTTGTACTGCTGGACGAAAAATACTCATCACTCTGTTGATTTCTTAGATTTACTTCTGGAGGCGGCAGAGTGGATACTGCAACATACACTGCGTCATTTCCTTTTCGCTTGAACAAGCTGAAATACTCAATTTCGAAGCAATCCATGTGCATGTTACTGCCACTGAACACTAACGTATCACTTAATACAGTCCAGAATAAAAGACTACTCTGCAATTGAGTGTAAACTGCAGGTTCTGTAGTGAGACGTTGCTGCCCCCTTCGGCTATGATTGCAGGGTAGGCTCAGCAACACTCCGCTCTAATCAGTGTTGCCAGTTCCTAAAAACATTCTCTCTAGGATCAATTCGAAATCCCCCTAAATTTTCCTTCGAATCCCTTAAAATTCCGAATAGACATCTGTGTTTGATAGAAACATTGAGCAATTAATCAAAAATATTCGAGTAGGAAGATTTAATGATTTTATTCAAAAAATGTTCAAATGTGTGTGAAATCTTATGGGATTTAACTGCTAAGGTCATCAGTTCCTACGCTTACACACTACTTAACCTAAATTATCCTAAGGACACACACACACACATCCATGCCCGACAGAGGACTCGAACCTCCGCTGGGACCAGCCACACAGTCCATGACTGCAGCGCGTTACACCGTTCTGCTAATAATGATTTTATTAACATATGTGTATTTTATACACTGCAACTTATAATCTAAATACCCTATTATGATAAACAGACACTGCTGAATTTTTTTGACTAATTGTTAATTGTTGTGATGATGTTAATTGATATAAAAATAGACAATATTATGTAAGGATGTTTTATTCATTATTTGAAAAACTTATTAATGCTATCTGTTAATTGACTTCGAGGTTAGTAAATCCGAAAGTTAAGACAATAATGATAATGGAAAAAAATTACGCACAGTACGAATTCTAATTTAACATGAAACAAAAGCATTCCGGGAATGATAAAAATGTGCTACGATTTCGACTTACAAAACATCAAATATTTCATCAAAGGGTTGAGTATCATGTTGCGTTTTACTATCGCCAGCACGTTTATGATCATACGTATTGACTTTGAATAAATCGAAAATATCAGTGAATGGAACGAATTTCACACATGAACTGCAGTCTCTTTGCAATGTAAATCTTACCATCATGATAGTCTGAAGTACTTCAAGAGACATTTTATTGCGTAATTTATTTTTAATTACACTGTACGCCGAAAAAGCGCGTTCGAGACTTGTGTTTGATATTGATAGCGTGAGTAGTGCCATTGACAATTTGGCTATATATGTAAAACGCTTTTATGCAGCGGAATCAAAATCTTGAATAAAATTTAACGGAGTTGGTTACATTCGACCACGACTTATTTTGCAGCTGATACCATTCAGATTCTGTTTCATTCTTGCCGACATATAAGTGTCTTCTGTAAATTTTAGTGAAAATGCCAGACACACTCAGTTTTATTTGAGACAATGCAACTTGTGGTAAAGATTGGCCATTGTTTTCAGAAGATACAAATTATCTGGCAATGTATTTTGAATTTCTCACCCCAAAGTAAAGAGAACTTTCTTGCACCGTTCTTTGATATCTGGTAAATCTTTGTCGTCGATATTTTGTGCAATGGAATGAAACTCATAGCCAAAATAAATTGGGGATGTTTGCATTAGATGGGACTCGAAATCAAAATCCATTAGTTCACTGTCACTCACTTACTGTAGAGTCGATGGTACAACAAGTTTTTGCAGTAAACGTTTGAACATCAAAAACATATCTTCGAGCAACTTAGTAGGTTCCATGTGGTTACTTTTGGAAAGTAAATTCAGTTGCGATATACTTTTCAGTACAAGTTTTAAGAAGACCAGGAAATGTTTGAATGGTAATCTTGTCATAATATCGTAAAGCTGTTCAGCCATAAAGCATTTTCCTTCCGATATAGGAACTGAAAATAGCAATTGCAGTCCTTGCTACTGATTTAATATTGTGTTAATTGACTCGGGACGTGCAAGCCAACGTGTTCCACTAGGGCCTTGAATCTTTTTTATTTTTCCAGTACCATTCATAGTTTCGTACAGTATCTTATACTTTTCTGGTCGTTTAGGGCTCTAGGAAAACCAATTACGCGTTTCCCGTACTAAGAATTCCAGCTTACGCAGAAATGTCTCTGATGCCTTTTCAGTGCACAGATGGAGTGAATGACAAACGCACCTCATGACAACTATACCACTTATTTCATTCTTAAACAGAGCGGTGACTGAAATGTGTTTCCCAACCAAGACACTCGCACCACCGAAGCCAATCCCGACCATATTTTCAACTCTCAAACCATCTTCTTCTAATCGAGCTTCAATGGCACCGTGCATACTTTTTGCATCAGCATCGATTACTATATTTTAAAAAGTTGTGATCAGTGCCTTTTTCTTTGCACAGAAAAATCGCAGCGTAACACACAAAACTTTTTGCGTCGAAAAATCAATGCTCTCATCGATTATGATCGAATACAGACCATCAACAGTTGCTTCTACCGAATCCTGAAGCGTGCAAGGACCGAGCACATTTTTTATTAACAACGAACATTTAGTATGATGGAGTTTTGGATCCAAAATTGCAGGCGATGAAGGGTCTAGCTGTGGTAGTAACTTGATCATGTGGTCCACAGTCCGAAATGAACTGTGCTCTGAGATGAATGTAGAATACACTGCTACACAGGCCATCAGGTACCTGCCCACATTAGAGTGAAGGAGTGTGCACAGGATAGGAGAATTCGTAGTACTAGCGTACTGGAAATCCGTTCTTTCGACAGTTCTGTGTTCTACCGCAAGTGACACGAAGATATGCAACATCCACCAACCCGTTGCCTTGGAGACTAGAGTAAAGCATTTCCATCACAGCCCTGTCTACATACCTTGTAACCTCCCCACAAAAAATATTAATTAAATGAATTTTAAATATTGTAACCTCTGAACAAAATTGGCTCCCATTTATAATCTCTGTGCAGAAATGCATTCACATTTAATGTTCCCACAAAATTCTTTTCTCATTTAATGTTAAGTTCGAAACTGAAAAATTCCTAAACACCAAAATAATAAAAAAAATCAGTAACCTGGTAAATTTTATGACGACAGCAACGCTGCGCCTCGGCCCTGCATTCTGAATAAAAAAAAGCAAAAATTCTTACCTCAATAAAAACTGCGAATAAATCTGCTCTTACATAAAAAATTTTCGGCACAGCTCCGTGCAATGCTGGCCTATGCTTTGTGATTCATGAAAGGAAAGATAATCCATTGAATAAAAACGTTAAATTGAAATGAATGCTTTTTTTAAAAAAAAATACTTTATATTATAAAAATTATCATTGGGGCTTTTTTTTAAAGAAATTTGATGACAATTCACATACATTATTAGATATGTGCAAGGCTGCTTCTTTACCTTCTACAATAATACTCATCCTCCAGTCTCGACCAGAGCAGACTCCCGACACGCACTGACACGCGCACACAACTGCCGACTACTGCCGACTCACGCAGACTACACAAGACAACTGCCAAATAAAGCCGACTAGCGGCAAGCAACAACTAACTACATACTGCTCTCTGGTCAGAGACTCTCCCATGCCTCGCCCATCGCCGGAAACGCTTACAACTTACATAACCCTCCACTGTGGGGGAAAAAATTTGGCAGCGATTGTGAGTCAATTGGACTTGCCATGAGCAACAAATTTTTCTTAATTAACTAAGTTTACAACCACAGAATATATACATATATATATAAGTGCAGAACATGAAATAAAAATACAGTGCACTTGCACTGAGCACAGAACATATCAAGCAATGACAAAATATATACACAATGAGTACAAAACATATTAACAAATGGCAAAAGTGCACACACACTGTAGTACAGAACATATCAGGAATTCACAAAATGTATATGGAATGAGTGCAAATCATATTAACAAATGACATAAAGTGCACACGCACTGTAGTTGAGAATAGATCAGCAAATCACAAAATGTATACACAATGAATACAAATCATATTAAGAAATGACAAAAAGTGCACACGCACTGTAGTACATACGTAATGAATACAAATCATATTAACAAAATGACAAAAGTGCACACGCACTGTAGTACGGAACATATCAGGATCACAGAAAGTGTACACAATGAGTACAAATCATATTAACAAATGACAAAAAGTGCACACGCACTGTAGTTTTTTTTATTTTTATTTTTACAAGAACTAGGATAGGAAAGGGAAGGATTGCATCATGGTTGTAGCACATTAGGTTGCACGCACCTGCACTGAAAGTCCATTTCTTTCTACAGAAGCACAACACCAAGTGAGACAATCTGAAGTTCTTTTCCCTGAAGTATTAATCAGTGTAGCCAAGACACTGAAATGTCATATTAATATTCCATGTTATCATTTTGGTAGTACATTAGGTACACCAAACAGTGGGACCATAATAACATCTCCATCGCTCAAGGTGGTGGACAGAATGTCGTGTCAACACCACGTTCTTGTAAGATACACCAACGTAGAATTAGTGCAAAAACCAAATATAGTGCTCCATGAGCATGAGGATAGACAGGACAAACGGATATTGTAGTAATTTCTGGTAATTAGGTCACAATGTGAAGGACATGAAGTCTTATGCCAGTCATCATTGATAATTACACTAGTCTAACAACTAATTTGAGTAATTTGTGGCACTCATCACCCAGTTATTGAACATTTCTGTACCATGTATGAAGTATTACAGAATAATGTTCATAAGTCATTTTTTTTACAGAGAACATTGGCACTCATTGACCAGTTACAAAACATCAGAAGTCATCATTCAAAACAGGAGTTAAAGAGTGTAGCATCAAGCTACTGGTATTCATATATATAGCATGAAAGTGATATAATACAAATTTAAAATATAAGAAACAGTGGCCTTAATTGGTCAGCAAGTACTGAATATTACAAAACATTTTTCATCATTCAAGTGACATATGACATATTTAAAAATAATTATTGGCACTCATTGGCCAGTTACAAATCATCAGAAGTCATCAGTCAAAACAGGAGCTAATGAGTGTAGCATCAAGCTACTGGTATTCATATATATGGCATGTAAGTGACATAATATAAATTTAAAATATAAGAAACAGTGGCATTCATTGGTCAGCAAGTACTGAATATTACAAAACATTTTTCATCATTCAAGTGACATATAACATATTTAAAATGTAACACTGTAGCTATTACTCAAAGTCTGTGGTTGAAAAAAAAATATTCAGTATTACTCATAACTCTCTTAAATTGGTATTATTATTTGGGATTGGTAATACTTTTTTTGTGCTAGCAATTCATTGCTTTGGGATCGATAATTAATTGCTGGGGCATAACAATATTTGCATTTGACTTATTGCTGCAAATGAAGGTGTGTAACATCATTCGTCATGAGTCAGCTGCAGCAAGGTTATGAAACAAATAGTGTATATATGATCACATTCATGAGCGACACAGGTTTAATGACCAACTGCTTATAGCACATTAATTTCATGAATAATTTCTCCTGCAAAAAAATACAAAATGGATTATTAAGCTGAAAGAAGAAACGCATATTATGCTGAAAAGTAGTGAACTTCGAATTAACAGGTAATGAAACGTGTATTAAATATATATGTTCTCTAGCTGTCCTTTCCAAAACCCTCAGTCATCATACCATGCGACATAAGACATACTGTCAAAATGAACTGCAACAAATACTTAAATAACTACATATCATTTCTTAACTATCAGTAAATATATAAACTTCATCATTATTTCCATCTGCAAAGAAAAACTTCATTATCATTACTATCATCATCTGCAAAGAAAAACTTCATTATCCATATCACCATAATTCCATTATTATCATCACCTGTAAAGAAAAACTTCATTATCCATCACTATTCATCATCATTCATTATCATCTGCAAAAAAGTCACTTCATTATTCATTATACAACTATTCATAGTATAGAGTTCCTTATTTCTAGCATATTTCATCACTAAAACTAAGATGTGTAGTTCTGTCTGACAGTCTGCATCAATCGCCTCGTATTCTGAAAGAAAATTAGTTAAGACTGCTATCATACGATGTGTATAGTATATTCTTGTTAATGCTTGTTAATTCTGATCCATTTACTCTTCGTGACGAGGTATTGCATCTTCTTTCGTTCATTCCGAAGGTGAAATTCCCATAATTTATTTCTTTTACACGTTATTTCTTTCTGAAAATGATGAACAATGATTAATGTCTTGCATTTAAATCATATACACATTAAATAAAAGCTGGTTTCTAGCGATATAATTGAGCATACAGCATAGCATGACAGAAAACGTAATATGTCAAAAAGATAGACAGTGTTCAGATGCAAAAATGTACACAGAGTATCACAATGTAGCAGCAAAAAAATGTAAAATAGTCACGATGTTGAGATATCATAAGGCAAAATGTCAAAGTCAACTGGTGTTTGTTATATCTTAAATATTTCATAATGCATACAAACAAAACAGTAAAACAATCATACATACATGAAAAATGGAAAATGTGCACAGGCTGATGTGTAACGGCAAGAAGAGCGACCTGCTAACCTTACCTTGCCGGGCACTTGCCAAGAAAAAATACGATAATCATCAGTAAGTGTTCATGTAAATACAATTGCATAAGTGGTCATAAAATGTGTAAGTTTATCCGGAAAAATGTACACGGTCTGATGTATAACGACAAGAAAACCGACGTGCTAACCTTACCTTGCCGGGCACTTGCCAAGAAAAAATACGATAATCATCAGTAAGTGTTCATGTGAATATAATTGCATAAGTGGTCATAAAAAAAATCAGGAAATGTCATTACAGTGTGATAAATCATAAAGTATGTTCATTCAATAAAGGGTTTGATGTTGGAGATATGGTGATTCCCTTTGATTTTTCTGGTTATCAAAATTTCGACGTATACTACATTGGGGTGAGGAATGCTGCGAATTCGATATGGACCTGCATATAGAAGCTCAAATTTACTACATCTACTTTTTCCTCTATTAGGTAAATAATGTATGCGTACTAATATCTTCTGTCCAATGTGAAAGTCATGGCGTGTACAAACCTATTTTTGCTGTCTTCTCCGGCGCTCTGCGGCACGGTTGATGTTGTTCAGCGCAATGTCAATTATTTCATGGTGTCGTAGTCGACGAGATGTAGGAAAGGTTACTAATTCTTTAATTTTGTTAGGTGGTTCAACATTTTTCAGTATAACAGTCGGAGACAGCATAGTAGATTCATTTGGAATGGAATTAATTACATCCTGGAATGAGAGTATGTGCGTGTCCCAATGAATATGTTTTTTATAGCAGTATATTCTGCACAGTTTACCAATTTCTTTCATTAATCGTTCACAAGGGTTCGAAGAAGCATGATACCTGGATATATAGATCGGAGAAATGCTTCTAGCTCGTAACATACGTGTCCATATAGCAGATCGAAACTGTGATCCATTATCGGGAATAACTTTCAGTACATGCCCTACATGAAATAGAAAATGTTTTGCAAATGCCTTCGAAACAGTTTTAGCAGTAGCTTTGCGTAACGGAGTGAATGTAACAAATTTCGAAGTGAGTTCAACAGCGACAAAGATGTAGCAAAAACCTCTATTAGTTCTGGGAATCGGACCAAAAATGTCTACAGCGGCATTGTGTCTCAATTTAACAGGTACAATGGGATGTAATGGAGGAATATGTGAAGTCGTATCTGACTTAGCTTTCTGGCAGATTTTACATGACGCTAAAACTCGTCGAATACGTTTCTCCATGTTGGTAAAATAACAGTTCTGTCTCAATATAAGAAAACATTTTCTGGCTCCGTAATGTGCGTAACTTAAATGAGTATACCAGATTAATTTGTTAACAAGTTCGTCAGGAATGCATAATATCCAATTGTTGCTGTCAGGGTGAGAGCGGCGAAACAGAATGTTATTGCGTACAGTGTAATGGTTTCTAATGGTAACATTATTCCTATCTTGCCAAAGGTGTTTAATTTCTTTCCACACGTTGTCTTTACTCTGCTCTTGTGCTATGTCTTGTAATGACGACGAAATGAAATTTTCAAATGCAACTTGTTGAATGTACATGACGCTGAAATTTGCTTTGCAGAAGTTGGTTGCGGTGTCTTGCTGATTGTTACTGAGACAACGGGATAGTGCGTCTGCTACAATATTTTGTGTACCGGGAATGTGAACAATTGTAAAATTAAATTCCTGCAAATAAAGTTTCCATCTACTTAATCTGTCGTGTGTAAATTTAGCGGAAAGTGAAAACTGTATCGCTCTATGATCTGTGTAAACGGTGGTATGTCTTCTATAAAGAAAATGCCGAAATCTCGTAAATGCCCATACAACACATAATGTTTCAAGTTCTGTGACAGAGTAATTGCGTTCAGCAGGTGACAGAATGCGACTCGCAAAGGCTATGTTTTTAATTACTGTAGTGCTATTTTCTTCAATTTCCTGAAAAATATGTACGCCTAAAGCGGTGTTAGAACTGTCGGTGGCAATGGAAAAATTTCTAGTAAGATCTGGGTGCGATAAAAGTGGTGCATTCAACAAAGCATGTTTCAGGTTCATAAATTCAGAATGTGCTTGCTTATCCCAGGACCAAAGAGTGTTTTTACCTGTCAATTGACATAATCTAGGGGTGTCTAAAGCAGAGTAATGAATAAATTTACGAAAAAAGTTAATTATCCCAAAAAACTGCGTAGTTGTTTCTTCGTCGTAGGAACAGTAATGTCACGTAAAGCTTGAAGTTTTTCCGGGTCAGGCGCAATGCCCTCTTCTGAAATTACATGTCCAAGAAATTTTATAGAAGTCCTTGTGCACGAAAAGTTCGTAACAATTGTTCAAGAATCAGATTGTGTTCAGACCAGTTAGCTTCTGCAATAAGAATGTCGTCTACATACGTTGTGATTCTGTCTTTAAGTTCTGTCGGAAGTATTGTATTCAAACCGCGAATAAATGCTGCTGAAGAAATAGTTAAACCGAACGGTAATTTACAAAATTGATAACAGTCACCAAAACAGAGAAAAGCCGTGTAGTTTCTGCAGTCCGGATGGAGTTGAATTTGCCAAAATCCCGATTTCAAATCTAATGTGGAATAAATAGCAGTACCATGAAATTTCTGTAGTAGTTCTTCCAGTGTCTGTGGGCGATCTGTTTCATTAATAATAATGTCGTTGATATGACGCGAATCAAGTACGAGGCGAAGTGAACCATCCTTTTTCTTAACAATATGGTGCGGGTTTATGTACGGACTAACTGCCGGTTCAATAATTCCTTGGTCAAGCATAGCTTGCAATTCTTTCTTAACTTGTTCTCTGTGAATATACGGAATGGGATAATGTTTGGCTTTAAATGTGTCGTGCTGTTTAACTTGAAATTCATACATAAAACCGGACATAGTACCAGGAACGTTGTCAAAAACTGGAGCTTGCTGTAAAAGAATTTTGTGTAGTTGCGTGCGTTCGTCGTCTGTATTTGCACTGCTCTGTTTAACCTTATCAGAAATCATCTGTATAACGTCATAGTCGGCTTCGTCTGGAGTATTATAGTTGTGTACGTACGTATCTGTGAACAATGTGGAATGACAGTCTATGTTACGTGATGCGGAAATGATCTCTGTACGATTAATTGTTTGTTCTTCTGCAGATAAAGAGTGCTGAAATTCTAAAGCCAGTTGAACATTTTCTACCTTTAACATTAAACAGGAGTTTTGAAAGTCAATAATTGCGTCGTGTTGTACCAGAAAATTCGTACCTAAAATAACGTCTGTCGTCAATAAGGGAACAATCCAAAAATTTGAGTGAAATGTATGACCTGCAGTACAAAATGATAAATTTGTCTGTAATTTAACATCTACTCCTTTGCTACATACTGCTCCTTTTACTTTCGTTTTGCCTAATGGTAACGTAGGATAGGTAATCTCTTTATTACATTCGTTGAAAGTTTCCTCATTTATAACTGACATAGGAGATCCAGAATCGATTACTGCTGAAAATTTGGATGATACAAACTTTACTTCGATGAGAGGGTGTGAAATGGTTTTTTGAATAACTGATCTTCCTGCAAAAGAGTGTCTCTGATGTTGTCAAAAGTAATAACGTTTTCGTGAACAAGATTCTGCGTGTCAAAAGTATCGCTTACGTTGCTGGAAGATGCAACCTGTACTGTATCTAGTCAAATTCTATCTGACGTGCTATTATTTTCGGGAGGGTGCTGTGGCATTTCAACTATTTGTACTGTTCTGTTATTTTTTCCTGACGTATTACGTTCGGGATGATATCTACTGTCTGGTTCATTCATGATAATATGTTGTTGCGGATGATTTTGCTGCTGATAAGACCGACTGTTATTAAACGTACGCTGAAAATTGTGCTCATTACTTTTACGTCTGTCATGATAGTCATTTCTATACGGTGCATCGCGATAGGAATTGAAATAGTGTGTTTTCTGTACGTACTGATTCCCTTGTTGCTGTGCATTACTATTTGTTGGTGCCGACGCTATAAGCGTAGGCGGCGAAACATTAAAGCTTGGTTGACCTTGCAGACTGCATTGTTGGTTAGGTATGCTAACCGGCTGGCTTTCATGCTGTTGCGGTGAAAAACGTCTATTGTTACCAAAATGTGGTTCCTGTTGCTGATAATTTTGACGATACTGACGATTAAAATTTTGTCTGTTATTAAAGTTCTGGTGGTTGTAGTTCGTGAAGCGTCTATTACCTTTGCTATTGAAATTGCGTGGCTGATCGTAATTTCTGTGTGTTTGTTGACCTTGGTTATTATATGAAAAATTTTTGTTTATGAAGGAATAATCCGATTGCTGCACTTTCAAAAGCTGTAACAGATCTCTGAATGCCGAAATATTTTCTTTCTGCTGACCTGTTAAAAGTGACACTCTTAATGATCGTGGTAATTTAGAAATTCATAATTGAATAAGTGCAGATTCACTGTAAGGTTCACTTAAGTACTGGTTTTGTTGGACCATGTGTTCAAAAAATTGCGTAACACTGGGAAAATTTGAGTTCTCATAATTCGGTAAACTAATTAGTTGATCCTTAATTCCGCGCTGTGTCGTCTTCGACCAATACGCTGACAGAGAAGCATTCTGAAATTCTTCTACCGAGTTGCATTGTCTCGCGATCGGTCTCATACGAGTTGCCGGTTCGCCTTCCAAAAAACTGCAAATAAATTCAAGTTTGTGCGTTACAGGCCAAGTCGGTGGAAAAGCAAAGCTAAATTGTTGTATCCAATCCAAGGGGTGAATCTGTGTTCTGTCATTTTTAAATACTGTAAATTTTCTCACGGATAGAAAATGCTTGTAATCAAAATTATCGTCTCTGTATGTCTGAACAGGTTCAGGATTGTATGAGAATCTATATGTCTGTGACTGTTCGGAATCTAAGTCACATACTCTCTGTAAATTACCTAAATTATACTGGCTGTGTGAGTGTGACAAATGTTCCGAATGTGCCGTATGCTATGACGTGTTATCGACTGAAACATTTTTCGTCTCTGTCACTTCTTGCTGTAAAGTTGACAATTTTCTACGTAACGTATTATTGGATGAATCTATCTCACTGATCGTCTGCTGTAAATTTTGGAATTCAGGTGTTTGATTAAACGAAATCGGTGAAGTATCGTCTGATTTGCTGTCATTATTACTTTCGATAACATCAATACGACTGGCCAATTCATCATATTTTTCAGTCAGTATTTTTACCTGATAATCGTTTTTAGTGTCACAAGCATTAATTTGTTTCTGTATTTTACGTTTGGTTTCGTTCAATTTTTTAACGTCTGCTTTGATGACATAGGAATCCTGTATTAGTTCTAATTGTTCAAGTCTGTCGGTCACTGTCTGAAAGTCTACTGTGTGTATCTGTTTTTGTTTTAAGATCGGAAATTTCATCACGCAATTCGGTGTTCAACTGTTTGATAGTATTAATTTCGTCTGATACTGTAGCAATATTGTTGCCTACGTATGTTTTTGCTTTCGTAAACAATTTACGTTTATCTTCCTGTCTCTGTGCCGTGATTGTTTCCATGACTTGTCGCTTTACTTTATTCTGTTCCTGTTTTGTAGGTGGTGATTAAAACGTTCGTCAATTTGACTGTTCTGTTTGTCAAATTTCGCGTCTACTTTTGCATCCTGTGTGCGCGAAAGTTCTGCTGACATTAATTTAAACTCGTCGCGTAACTGTGTTGCGTTTTCAGAGCATTGTTTAGCGACTGCACTAATTTCGTCTCTAAGTGATTCTGTTGCAGCTGTTTGCGTATTCCTTAATTCTTGAGCAACAGATCTAATTTCTTCACTACTTTTCCTAGCACAAGCCTTAATTTCCTCACGTAATTGTTCTTTAGTATCATGACATTGCGCGGCAACGGCTGTAATCTGTCCACTAAGCTCTTTGAAATTGTTGTCTAGTTTTTGATTAATTTCATTAATTTGTTGTTTGAGATTTTCACTAAGTTGTTTGTGATTGCTGTCTTGCTTATCATTCGACTGTTTAAGACTTTCACTAAGTTGTTTAAAACTGTTGTCTTGTTCTTTCTTTGACTGTTTGGAATTGTTGTCTTGTTTTTCATTATGTTCATTAATTTGTAGCAACAATGCCATAATTTGATCCAAGCTAAAATTAGCAACTCTATTCTCTGTGCTGTGTGATGGTGTATCTGCAATTGTCACGTTTTGTGTATCCATTTGGATATTCTGTGATTCTTGAAAATGTTTGCTAATCGGATGTGCACTGTTAGCCACTACCTCGGAATCAAATAAATCTGACGTATTCTGATTACACTGTTCATTTTCGTTAGAAAAATTTGTCTGTTCATTACGTAAATTTTGCAAACCGGGTGTGTCAAGCTGGGCAGCGTTCATTGTAACAGAACGTCCCGCGTCATCAGTTGTCGTTAAATTAACAGAGGACACAATTGAATTTGTTTGCTCATCACTAGGATCAAAATCAATATTAGTGATCAGTACGCACTGATTGTCTGTAAATGGAGGACTATCATTAAGACACTGAGTGTCGCAAGTATTATCGGTCAAATTATTAGAGTCAGCTATTTCACTCATTACACATCGCGATGTACTGTTAACAGTTTTTCGCGGCATTTTCACAAATCAAAATTAAGCACAAATAAAACAAGGACAATGAAAAATGCAACAAACACAATTACAACAAAGAGCAACAAATTGCCGATGATCTGTGAAAGAAAGAGTGACAAATTAGTAAATGCGTTGCGCCAGATGCAAACTACATTTAAGTAAATAAGAGCAGATTATGACTACTTATCAAAAGATCCACAAAGAAATACGATCCTGGCCGGATGTCGCCAAGTGTAACCGCCCCACAAAAAATATTAATTAAATGAATTTTAAATATTGTAACCTCTGAACAAAATTGGCTCCCATTTATAATCTCTGTGCAGAAATGCATTCACATTTAATGTTCCCACAAAATTCTTTTCTCATTTAATGTTAAGTTCGAAACAGAAAAATTCCTAAATACCAAAATAATAAAAAAATTCAGTAACCTGGTAAATTTTATGACGACAGCAACGCTGCGCCTCGGCCCTGCATTCTGAATAAAAAAAACCAAAAATTCTTATCTCAATAATACTGCGAATATATTTGCTCTTACATAAAAAATTTTCGGCACAGCTCTGTGCAGTGCTGGCCTATGCTTTGTGATTCATGAAAGGAAAGATAATCCATTGAATAAAAACGTTAAATTGAAATGAATGCTTTAAAAAAAAATACTTTATATTATAAAAATTATTATCGGGGCATTTTTTTAAAGAAATCTGATGACAATTCACATACATTATTAGATATGTGCAAGGCTGCTTCTTTACCTTCTACAATAATACTCATCCTCCAGAGTCTCGACCAGAGCAGACTCCCGACACGCGCTGACACGCGCACACAACTGCCGACTACTACCGACTCACGCAGACTACACAAGACTACTGCCGACTAATGCCGACTAGCGGCAAGCAACAACTAACTACATACTGCTCTCTGGTCAGAGACTCTCCCATGCCTCGCCCATCGCCGGCAACGCATACGTCTTACAACCTCTTAGATGTTGCGACCGCGGCGCCGCTACAAGAGGTACGCATTTCGTGCCCACTGCTAAGCACGCTGTGCACACTCCTTTGCTCTAGACCCCATGATCTCAACCGCTGTCGTTCGGGTGCACTTTCTGTTTTTCAGAGTCCTCCAAAACTCCCGCAGTAAAAATGAAGCCCCTACAAGAAACCCTTTCCATCTACCTTCCCCCTAAATTTGGGGGGAAACCCCAAAGTTGGCAACACTGGCTCTAGTGTCGGTCAGTCTTCATTTGTGGCGGTGGATGGAAACACATGAAGGTTTGTCGAAGCCGACGTCTCCTATTTGTCGCTGAGTCTAGCAGCGATTGTGCTTACTTGTGGTTCTGTCGTGAGGTACCAACGTTGTCGTGGTGCCTCGTTCTTTGGACGACACTACACCATTCTTCTACTACACTCCCCGGGCATTGTAATTCTTGGCAGGAAAAGGGTAGCGCTCTCAATAATGAAAATAATGCAAATGTGAGGTCATTCCTACGAGTGCTAAAAGGAATCCGTTAAACTTCGGGTACACTGCAAATCAGTCAAATCTAAAGTACATAAATTCAACTAAATACCTAGGAATTACAATTACGAACAATTTAAATGGGCAAGAAAACATCGAAATTGTTGTGGGGAGGGAGAATCATGTAGACCAACTATAGTCAGAACTGATTCAGCGTCAGTGGTAATTAAAATGCTTCCCAGCTCTTACAATTAAGGGTGGCATCTTACCATTCATGCTGCCCTTCTCTGTATACTCTCAGTCCCACGCACATGAGTAGAATTCTAGGATTTGTCGCACGAGTGATTTGAAAGCAATCTCGTTTGTATATTGACTGCACTTCCCCAATATTCTACCAATAAACAGAGGTCTACCAGCTGCTTACCCACAACTGAGCCTACGTGATCATTCCATTTCATACCCCTACAAAGTGTTACACTCAGATATTTGTATGAGTTGGCTGATCCTAACAGTGACTCATCGGTATTATAGTCATAGGATTCTATTTTTTTTTTTTTTTTTTCGTTTTGTGAAGTGCACTATCTTACATTTACAAACATTGACAGCAAGTTCCCAAACTTTGCATCATTTTGAAATCTTATCAAGATATGACTGAATATTTATGCAGCTTCTTTCAGATAGTACTTCATTACAGATAACTGCATGATCTGCAAATAGTCTGAGGGTACAATTAATAATGCCTGCAATGTAATTAATATACAACACGAACAGCAAGGATTCCAACACACTTCCTAGCGGCACATGTGAAGTCACTTCTGCATTTGACGATGACTCTCCATCCAAGACAACATGCTGCGTCCTCTGCACCAAAATGTCCTCAGTCCAGTCACAGATTTCACTTGATACTCCATATAATACTAATTTTGACAATAATCGTAGGTCTGGTACTGAGTCAAATGCTTTTCGGAAATCAAGAAATACTGTATGTGCCAGACAGTCTTGATCGAAGGCTTTCAGTATATCATGTGAGGGAGGTGCGAATTGGGTTTCACATGATCGATGTTCTCCGACTCCATGTTAGTTGACATTGAATAGATCATTATGTTCAAAATACCTCATAATTTTTATGCTCAGAATATGTTCTAAGATTCAACAACAAATGACGTCAAGTATATTGGACGGTAGTTTTGTGGATCACTTCTACTACCCTTCTTGTAGACAGGTGTGACTTGTGCTATTTTCCAAGAACGGGGAACGGTGTTTTGTTCGAGGGATCTACGATAGATTATAGTTAGAAGAGGAGCTAACTCAGTAGCAAATTGGGTACAGAATCTGACAGGAGTTCCGTCGGTCCCTGAAGCTTTATTCAATTTTAACGATTTCAACTGTTTCTCAACACCACTGACACAAATATTTATTTCATTCGTCTTTTCAGTGGTACGAGGATGCAATTGAAGCAATTCTCCTGAGATTTCCTTTGTAAAGGAACATTTGAAAATGGAGTGAAGCATTACAGCTTTCGCTTGGCTACCCTCAATTTCAGTTCCTGTCTGATTCACTAGGGACTGGACACTTAAGTTTCGTGCCACTATCAACATTTACATACGACACAATTTCTTTGCTTTTGTGAAATATCATTTGACAATATTCTGCTACAGTAGTCATTGACAGTATCATGCATTGCTCTTTTGAAAACCAAACTCGTTTCATTCGGTGTCTCTCTGTCTATAGCTCTACGTTTTATTTTGCATCTCTTATACTGTAATCTCCGTGTCTTCAGAAGTTTCTTTACGATAACTGTATACCATAGAGGTTCCCTCCCAGAATGAATGCGTTCTACTAGGTACATATCTATCAAGTGCATGGTCAACTATTCTTTTAAACTTGTGTCATAGTTCCTCCACATGATCTCACCTACACTGCAATTCTCAAATTCCTCATTGAGATGTGACACTACAGATTTATTGTGTAGTTTACTGAACATATATAACTTTCTACTTGTTTTAGTTGTCTTTTGTACTTTGGTAGCCATTGTTGCCTCAGCCACGTCCTGGTCACTGATACTAATTTCGATGCGAGCATCCTGAAAGACATCAGGTCTATTTGTTGCCATTAGATCCAATATATTTTCATCATGAGTGGGGTTTCTAACCATCTGTTCTAGGTAGTTATCAGGTAAGGCATTTAGTAATGTTTCACAGGATACACCCCACCACTAACAAAACTGCAATTTTCCCCGTTGATTGCTGGATGATTGAAGTTTCCATCGATGATTACAGTATGACTGGGGATTTATGTACAAGTGAACTAAGGTTTTCTCTGAAGTTTTCGATGACATCTAGAGATGAGCCTGGTGGGCGATACAAGTATCCACTTGTCATTTTATGCCCACCTCTTATACTGAATCTTGTCCAAACAGTCTAACTGCAGTTTTAATTTCCATTTCGGTGTATTTGAGTTTCTTGACTACTACGACAAATACACCACCTACATTTCCGATATGTGTATCCTTTCGATATACACTTTTATTTTCCTCGGAAATCTCACTGCTATCAGTTTCAAGTTTCAACCAGCTTTCTGTGTCTAGTATAATGTGAGATTCACTGGTTTTCATGTGCGCTTCTAACTCTGGCACTTTGTTGCAAATGCTTCGATATTTAACCTTCAGGTTTTTAATACTCTCACCTGTGAGAGGTATTTATTTTGATCTTACACTGATACTTTGACGCTTCCTACCGCTATCGTTATCTAGTTTGGCTGGAGAATCGCCTAATCTCAAAAAAACCTTGTGTGCACTCCACACCCAGCTACCTGACCGGCATGCTCTGATGTGTAGTGCACACCTGACCTGTTTAAGGGGACCCTACAGTTCTCAAGCCTATGCCGCAGGCCCAAGAACATGCAGTCTAGTTTGTCACAGAATTTTCAAAGTCTCTGGTTCAGTCCTTCCACCCAGAACCAAAAAGCTACGAACAGTCTGGGGACAATGCTGCAAATTGTTAGCGTTGTTGAAATTCCTTGCAAGAGGCTGATCTTCTCAGCCTTCTCTGCCAATCTCTGGAATGACCGAAGTATGACATCGGAGCCCAGGCAACAGGCATCATTCGTTCCAACGTGCGCCACAATCTGCAGTTGGTTGCACTCTGTTCCCTCAATGGCTCCCCGAATAGTCTCTAGTTAAATGAGGCCTCCAGGCATACATAGTGAGTACACCTAGTGTCCTTTCCTGCCTCTTGCTGCTATTTCCCTAAGAGGTACCTTCACTCGTCGTACGTTTGAAATGCCGACGATTGTTAGACACCTACCTTTTACGTTCGCCTGCTCTTGACATGAAATAAAACAGGTTTCACCAAAACAGGTGAAGTGATTCCCACTGGCTCAATTTCAGTTTCAGCGAAAGACAGCACCTTAGACTTGTTGGTTAGGGGGATCGGTATCACACCCTGCGTCCTGCCCGGTCCCCACGCATCCTGTAGAGGACGCTTAGATATATCGTTGACATGCCGCTCGCACTCAAGTGGACGAGTAATGACAGATCCTGTACTTTCTGCAGAGGAGACAAAATCCTCAGGAGAGGATAGTACTTTAGGTTCCTCTGATCCCGGTATCACAGATACACGACGCAAGAGCTCTTCCAAAACATCGATACGCAGCAGCTGCCAATTGTTTGACAGTAGTCAGGGCGAATACCAGCTGCTTACGAACGCCATCCAACTCATCTCGTGTTCGAAAACAGCATTCACAGTGGGGCTGCATTTCACCTGCTGCAATGTATTACAGGACAGTGAGCAAATCTGCTGCAGCAACTAAATCACAAACACCAGTTTATACAAAGTGATCATAGATTATGAAAAGGACAGTGGTAGCTTCCGAAAATTCTCAAAAACGCATGTTTATTTGCATTGATATACAATGAAATTGAGGGGTGGTATATTCTTTGGCAGAACTGTGAAACACAAACGCTGATTTCCTACGAAATAAGTTCCTTATCAAAAACACTAGTCCCAGTAACTTACGAAAATATAGTTTTGTAAGCGTCAAAAAATCGTTCTCAGAAACAACCCATTTCTCACGTAATTGTACAACGAAATTGGAAAACGACTGTTTTGAACAAGGATAGGCATACTGTTGCCAAAATTTTTAAAAGAGCACAATTAAGTTTAATCCTACAATTGACGATAACAGTACAAGTTTATCGCTTCACTCGCGAATGTTCGAAATTTCGCTGTGTATCACAATAGGAATGGGCAGTGAAAGAATCAAGGGAAGATTATGCAGGGGCGACGCGAACAGTAAAATATGCTAATTCAGAACTTCAAATCGGCACCCAAATCTTGTACACAAAGTGTCGCACGAAGCAGAATTGCGAATTGGCTTTCATATACGAATAAATGCGAGTTTGTACGGATTTTGCACTTAGCTGTTTCTGTGCGTTCTTCTACACTGGCGTGCTGAAGAAGAACACTGCAGCATGAATCTGACTAGGTAAAACTGCTAAAATGTACAGCAACAACAAAGCACATCTCCTGCTATTGCAGTTAACAACGCCGCTATTGTGCGAAAGACAGACTGTGTCCCCTAGACCACGAACAAATTGGTCATATTGAGACGGGTGTAAGACAGAAACGCAGTTTTTCGCCCCTACAGCTCAACCCATACTTCGAAGAAGCAACGAGGGAAATAAAAGATATGTTCAAGAGTGATATTAATATTCCGGCTTAAAACAGATCAATGATGAGATTCGCTGATGACATTGTTACCGTCAGTAAAAGTGAACTAGAATTATAGGAGTTGCTGAATGGAGCGAACAGTCTAATAAGTACAGAATATAGACTGAGAGTAAACAAAAGAAATAATGAGAAATAGCAGAAATGAGAATAACTAGGAGCTTGGCATCAAAATTTGTGATCGCGAACTAGATGAAGTACTTGTGGCTGCCGTGCAAGCAAAATAACCATGTCGGATGAAAAAATGGGGACATAAAAAGCAGACTAGCACAAGCAAAGAGGGCACTCCTGGCCACAAGAAATCTTCTAGTATCAAACATAAGCCGTAATTTGAGGAAGAAATTTGTGAGAATGTAAGTTTGGAGCATAGCACTGTATGGTAATGAATCATGGACGGTGGGGAAACTGGAACAGTAGACAATCTAAGCATGTCAGACGTAGTGCTACAGAAGAATGTCGAAAATTATATGGACTGATAAGGTAAGGAATTAAGAGGTTCTTCGCAAAATCGGCGAAGAAAGGGACATATGACAAGGAGAAGGGAATGGTTGATAGGACATGTATTAAGACAACAGTGAATAACTTCCATGGGACTAGAGGACGCTGCTGAGGGCAAAAACTGCAGAGGAAGACGGACAGCCAACAAATGATTGAGAGGGTAGGGTGCAAGTGATGTTTTATAACTCTGGATAGAAGATACAGAGCTAATAACAAACAAAAAAGGATGAACGAGTACGAATTTCTGTCAATGATTAGGGTATATTCTACAGATGGACACAGACAAACAGTAACAAAAGACCCAGGAATAACTTTTTCATATTCTTATGGAATGTATTTTTTTATTTAATTCGTCGTTAGTGGTCAGTCAAATAAATAACAGAGACTATCTATATATAAAAGAAGACTTACGGAGTATAGGAAAGGGAGAAATACTACAGTATAGCAGTGCGCAAGCCAAGTTCCAAGTATGTTTAATTGTTATATTCTCTTCAAATCCATAATGCGTTTTAAAGAAGAAGTATAGTGACGAATCGACAACATTTTCGAAGGAACCATCCACATATACCCCTCCCATAATTTGTGTCTGGACGGAGAATTGTTCGCACTGATGAAGAACGCACAGAAACAGCTAAGTGCAAAATCCGTACAAACTCGCATTTATTCGTATATGAAAGCCAATTCGCAATTCTGCTTCGTGCGACACTTTGTGTACAAGATTTGGGTGCCGATTTGAAGTGGTGCAAGAACAGGTGAGGTTGTGGCTACGTCAACAGAGTCAAATATTCTACAGTTACGGTATCAACGAACTGTTCTCTCGTTAGGAGAAATGTTTTCGCGCCTGGATGACTATATTGAGAAACAAATATCGAAAGATGAGAATAAAGGTGTAGAATGTTAATATCTTTTGTTTTATTGAAAAAATCTTAAGAATTTTTACTTAAAAATACTGACGCATTACTTTTCAGCAAGCCTTTGAAAAATTAGACTGCTACCATTAAGCTCCTGTCTAAAATACTCACGCACAGAGCACACACATCCTCCGTCTCCCTCTCCCCTCCTCTCTCTTCTCTCTCTCTCTCTCTCTCTCTCTCTCTCTCTCTCTCTCTCTCTCTTCTCTCTCTCTCTCTCATGTAACAGATCATATACTCTTTTTTTCCACCCTTTATGTCGATATTTAGTGTTTATTAGGAGGAATGGTCTGTATTGAGGTATATGACAAGGATGCTCTTTTGAAGCTAAAAACTTCATATGAATATATGTCCTACTTCGAATGCTTTCTGAGGTTAAAATACATTTAATGTAGTAGCTATCATGCTCAAAAGTATCCGAACGATCTGAATTGTGTTCTACCTGATTTGCATTCAGCCTGCATAATGTAACTTTCTTTCAGGTACTCTAATCACTTTTCGGTATAGTCGTTCAACTATTCAAAATGGTTACTACAAGTGGCTACTAGAGTCCATTGCTCCGTATGATAATATCTGCAGGTGTAAACAAATATCAGCTAACACCTCATCAGAGGCGAGACGATACTTAACGCTTACAAACACAAAAGTTGTTATACCAGGTCACATTTCAAAAGTGTAACCACTCACATTAATATCTGACACAGCTAAGGCCCGCAACCTGTACCACATGTACCAAAACTATCAAAACTATTTTTTTTTTTTTGCGTGTAAAACGTTCTTCAAGTATATTTGAACTCGCAGAGTTCTATGATAACTGGAATTATTTTTGCTCTCTCAAAGCTTTTCCAACCACCTCTTAACCGTCGTTCGAGTTTTTCTTAAACTGGTTAACGAATTAACCAGTCAGAAAAGGCATGATTAACAGCGTCAGTCACTCTGTGGAAACATCACCGTCAACTGCGTACTTTAGCAATTTCATTACATTCGTGATGGCACGTGGGTCTATGTGCATTTGTTAAGTCAGTTGTTGGCCTTATTATCTAACACAAAGTGACATTCATGAACAGCTAGTTGTAGATGTCTTTGAACTATAAGTGACATGGAGGACTGTTTTGTTGGATATAAAATCAAACAAGCAAAGCTTTCGTGCTTGATTCAGACAGAGGACTTTTCGACATAACTGACAAGGCATAAACAGACGTGATATACCTAATTTTAGCCATTATCAGTTAGGAAGTTTGAACTTAAATTTTAAGACGAAAATTTTTGTGCTGAACCAGGTCTCATATACAGCAACTATTGCTCCACGAAAAACGTTAAATATGGCTTCCGTCACAGGTAACAAACTTGAAATGACGAGACGCAAAGTTTTGGGTTGGACAGGGTCTCGAACCCAGCACCTAATCGGATCGTTAACCAAGCTCAATCAAATGTTAGACATTGAATTATTTCAGCAGTGGATAG
This sequence comes from Schistocerca serialis cubense, assembly GCF_023864345.2. Lineage (NCBI taxonomy): Eukaryota > Metazoa > Arthropoda > Insecta > Orthoptera > Acrididae > Schistocerca > Schistocerca serialis. Next base: position 447,443,394 of record NC_064639.1, on the reverse strand, counting down.
TTGTTTGAATCTGAAGTGACGAGAGGAATGAATAATTTTAGTCTTCCCGGAATTCGAACCTGGCACCTACCGCCGCTTAGTTAAAAACAGGATTCTTTTACTAGTAGCTAGGTGTGCGCATGTTTAAACTAGAAATGACGTGATGAAAACTTCAGCACTTCCTGGGAATTCAAATGGCTCTGAGCACTATGGGACTTAACTTCTGTGGTCATCAGTCCCCTAGAACTTAGAACTACTTAAACCTAACTAACCTAAGGACATCACACACATCCATGCCCGAGGCAGGATTCGAACCTGCGACCGTAGCAGTCGCGCGGTTCCGGACTGCGCGCCTAGAACCGCTAGACCACCGCGGCCGGCTCCTGGGAATTACTCATAAGATATGTTAACTACTTCTTCACCAGTAGCCCGCACATATCGTTGATGACTACACACGAAGATATGTTAACTACTTCTTCATCAGTAGCTCGAAGTGACATGTTTGAATTTAAATGAAATGATGTGACGAAGATTTCAGTGATGACTGGAGTCGAACCCCGGGCACACTGACAAAGACTGTATAGGAAGAGACGTTAAATGTCGAATTCCTCTTCAGCAGTAGCATAAACTTTGAACTTGGAATGATGTCATAAATATTTCTGTGTCTGACTGGGAGTCAACATATCGTTATTGTCCATAACGAATGAAGAGACGTTAAAAATAAAAATTATTTTCCACCAGGTGTCTGTTGTGGCATGGCTTGAAAACCCAAGATGAAAATTTTTGTGCCTGACCAGGATTTGATCGGTGGACGCGTCTTAGAGAGAAACCTCAAACATTTTAGAGTCTCGAGCAAACAACGAATTGATGAGCACAAAGGGATCAAGTACCATCGATTTCGAATCCCAGACGGGAATCAATAATTCCGACATCCGAAGGATCAGATAAAACACAGAATAAGGTGCCTGTGATCTTACATGGCTTTTGGTTCATTAAATAAATTATAATTACTGGTGTATGAAGGTTTACTGATGAGAAAAGTCTTTATGTGCTGCCAGTGCCTGGTTCGGTAATGTGGCTGTAATTATCTTGAAGCAACCATCTACAGCTGTCAAACCGGGCACTAAAATTATAGCCATACTGCTAAACGAGGCACTACAGGCAACACTTATGTCATTGTTCGAAACACTCCCGTGGCGATGGTTTTGTGAACCGAAACCGGTAGCGGAATAAAGTTGTGCTGATGCGGCTGGCGAATTGCAATGCATTATTTTAAGTACTTGACAGCTGACTGTTGCTTCAAGAAAATTATAATCGCATTGCTAAACCAGGCACTAGAAGTAGCACTCTTATATCAATGCTCGAAGCCCTCCATTGGTGATCTCTTTGACTCCCTTCCTGTACTTAAGCACTAGAAAAGGTGTTTATTGAAGTTTTTGACAGGTGGTCACATTAATCTGACTAGACCGTGTATATTAATGCTGGGGAACATGTTTTATTGGAAATCTACGTTAAGTATTAAACGATGTGTTTGGATACTTTGACGGTGTGTTTGAACAATTTTAGGAATGAACACTTCTCCGGTGATCAGCCGAGTGGTGGCGTCGTTCTGTCGCAACGTTTCGATGAGTTTCGTACCCATCATCCTCAAGCTTGAGGACAAGACGACGCCACCACTCGGCTGATCACCCGAAAAGAGTTCATCACTGGAATACGGCGTGAAAGCCTACAGTCGCAATTTTAGGAATGTTATATTCATATTCAAAACTAGTTATAACACATTTATATGCAGGTAAGTACCGTCAAACACTAACTGAGAAATGTGTTTGGCAATTGATTCTAAATAGTTCCAGTGTCTATCTGATAACAGCCAACTTGTCAGTCTCTCCGCGAACACCTACATCATGGATATTATTAAACCTCAGGCATCTCAAGAGATACTTTAATCTGCCCTCATTCATGCATAAGCAACGACACTCATGTCGGTTGGCCTTTGATTTATCCAACAACTTCGATAAATTCTGTCTAGAATATCTCAGAGATCCACGCAGACATAACAATCCAATGAAAGCTCTGATCTCGATTACATCTCTATCTTTAGCAGCTCTTTCCCTAGAATAATTACCACGAACTTCATTGATGTAAATATTAACAGGTACAGGTTGCAATAATGTGTGTTATATTTTCTTCCAAGAATAGCGTCAGGATATCTAGCTCTGTCTTTGTTATGAGTTTCATTTCTGTATCCAGGTCAACGTGTAATAATATTCCAGGATCTTGTTCCAACATTGGCAGAATATTTATTTTCCCCCATTAAGTTATTCTACCTTTTCCTAAAAAATAGTACATACTTATGAATTGCTTCTTCATGTGATCCAAATTCATCATTTTCTGGCATTTCTTTTTATGTTCCTGAATCATGAGCCAGCAGTATCATTGTCTGGATCTTCATCATTCAGCTCTTGAAACCATTCCAACCATACATCAGCATCTCTGCGAAACTCTCTCACTTTTTTTAAACTTCGATATTTCTTTCACAAACTAAAAATAAAGAGATTATTTACTTATCTTAGGTAAGTATTCCAAGTAAGAAGTAAATTAACTTTAATTACTTTCGATGCCGCTAAAATTATGCATATGACAGTTGGATTGAATGTAGGAAATCACTAAAGTAACGTACACTTACTTTTATTCAGTTTCTAGCAGCAGAGCTCGTGCCGGTGACAATTGGCCTCCAAGCTATAATAATCTTTCAAAAACAATGTAACTTGCGTAGCTGAAACCAAATAACGGCTGAAGGTAAAGGATTGAGAGTTAACGAAAGGGTACTGAAAATGGCTCGAGAATAATCTCGTTGGGCGCCACCTATGAACCACAAATGTGGAACAATCAAACAAATGCAGTACTGTGTTGACGATCAGGAAGAAATAAATATTCCTGGAACATAATTAATATTTAAGGATTCACAATAAATGTGCTAGTTAACTGTTACCAGTGCTGCATGAAACGGCAGTCGTTGACTATTTAAAACTAACAAACAGTACAAAACTCATTTTTAGTGTTGGATCTTTCCGATTTACGTTTGCTCTCAGCGGTAGTACGGTTATTTGCTTGGGATTACCTTAGATAAAATTTCTCCCCTTGTCCTCATAAAGCACACTTATTACCTCAATGAGGTCGCTGATCCGTTTAAGCCACGCGGGGTAGCCGTTCGGTCTAGCGCGCCGGCACGGTAGCTCAGCGTGTTCGGTCAGAGAGGCGGCGGCCCTCAGTAATAATAAAAAAAAATGAGTAAAGGAACCAACGATCAACTTGAACGTATGTCATGTGCCGTCAACCCAGACCAAAAACGCAACGAACAACACGGAAGAATAAAAAAAAAAAGGAGCCTTGCCATGGTTCGCACGGCTCCCCCCGTCGGAGGTTCGAGTCCTCCCTGGGGCATGGGTGTGTGTGTCGTCCTTAGCTTAGCGTAGGTTAGTTTAAGTTAGATTAAGTAGTGTGTAAGTCTAGGGTCCGATGACCTTAGCAGTTTGGTCCCATAGGAACTTACCACAAATTAAAAATTGATCCGTTCAGGAAATAAACACAACACAAGAAGCAGATTTTTCCAAAAAGAGAGATCCTCTTTCTTATTATAAACCTTAATTCCTTTATGTTCATTTTAAGGACTACGCAGCGTCTTCCAGTATAAATGCGGAATGTGGGTTTTAAATAGCAAAATGGAACTTTCGTACGTTTTCGGCACTTGGCTAAGTTATCCAAAAACGGAAATACTCTAATTATATTCCTTGTTGTTGAAACTAGATATACAAGTGAGAGTTTTTCACTTTCAGAGAGCTTTTGTGATTAATATGTGTCGGGTGAACAGCTTCGAGAACCAGCGTGCCAGCAGTGTCCGAGACTGGGACATGACCTCAGATAGTTGAGCTCTCTGAGTTGAGACCTGTCGTGTAGACGGCAACTCCCTATACAGGCATTGTCGGGAGGGCTGTGAGTACTCAGAGAATGCTGAGCGGCCAAATTGCCTCAGATTGTTAATATATTTTTCCATACTCATGCACGTATTAAATAAAACTACCCTTGAAACTGCGTGTTTTGAGCCATAATATGTATCCTTGGCACGTTTCTGACCCAAGAGATCGCCTGTTTAACTTCCAAAACGAACAGCACGAGCAATTGACCTATTTCGAAAGTTCTACTTAAACAATGCATATGAAAACATCATGTTGTTGTTATTGTGGTTTCAGTCCTGAGACTGGTTTGATGCAGGTCTCCATGCTACCGTGTCCTGTGCAAGTTTCTTCATCTCCCAGTACTTACTGCAGCCTACATCCTTATGAATCTGCTTAGTGTATTCATCTCTTGGTCTCCTTCTACGATTTTTACCCTCCGCGCTGCCCTCCAATGCTAAATTTGTGATCCCTTGATGCCTCAGAACATGTCCTACCAACCGGTCCCTTCTTCTAGTCAAGTTGTGCCACATACTCCTCTTCTCCCCAAT